>NC_135644.1:6522500-7160000 GCF_053574225.1 Canis aureus
CCATAATGCAATCTGCATTTTCTCATGTGTCAAAGACCACAAAGCAGGGGCGGGGGGGGGGGGGGGGGGGACAGGGGGTGCAGGTAACAGCAAGGATGACTGAAGTAGATAAAGGCACGACAGATAAAATTCATTTTCTCATAGTCATGTGGAGGATTTCGCTTGATTATAAAGACAATATAACCTTGTGTAAAGATGTAAACAGACTTTTCCCTCTGAATAACATCCTCCATTAATTTTGAAGCAAGACTACTGACCCTAATACATCCTTTACTCCCTCACATCTAAGGTCTGCTAAATTACATGCGTTTTAGAAAAGTTGGTGTAAAAAAAAAAAAAAAAAAGAAAAATTGGTGTATGGGGTGCTTGGGTGGCTCAGTCGGTTAAGTGTCTGCCTTCGGCCCAGGGCGTGATCCTGGAGACCCGGGATCGAGTCCCATCGGGCTCCTGCATGGAGCCTGCTTCTCCCTCTGCCTGTGTCTCTGCCTCTCCTCTCTCTCCCTCCCTCTGTGTATCTCATGAATAGATAAATGAATAAATCTTTAAAAAAAAATCGCCATAGAGAGTATTAATGGTTACCTCCCCAGGCTTTGAATAAGAAAATCCTACTCCGGGGGCTGCATCACCAATGGCAACCCATCCCTACTACTAGAGTCTAGAATCTAAACCCTTCTCCTTCCTCCCAGCTTTGAATTTCATATAATCACACATCATCAATCCACTACTCTCTGTGGACCACCACAAATTACAGGATCGTTAAAGAGCTAGCCCCCAAAATTTCACTCCTTGAATCGTATTTAGACCACAGCTAATCCCCTCTGCTATGGCAGGACGTTTGTGTCCCCTCAAAACTCAGGTTGAACCCTACTGCTTTTTTTTTTTTAAGATTTTATTTATTTATTCATGAGACAAAATGAGAGAAAGGCAGAGACACAGGCAGAGGGAGAAGCAGGCTCCATGCCGGGAGCCCAACGCAGGACTCAATCCCGGGACCCCAGGATCACAACCTGAGCCGAAAGCAGGCGCCAACCACTGAGCCACCCAGGTGCCCCTAACTCTATTCCTCAGTGTGATGTATCAGAAGGCAGGGCCTTTGAGAGGTGATTAGGTCACGTGAGCAGAGCCCTCACGAACGGGATTAGTGCCCTTACAGAGGCCTATCTGTAAGGCCTATCTGTAGGCCTATCTATAAGGCCTAAGATCACAGAGGTCTATGAAGCAGAAAGCAAGCCCACATCAGACACCACATGGCCTGGCACCTTGATCTTGGATTCCCAGCTTCCAAAACTGTGTGAAATAAATTTATCTTGTTTCTAAGCTCCCCCCACCCCAGTCTATCATATTCTAACAGCCCAACAGAGTGAGAAAGGACTTTAATCTGCCTCAATTTGCTTTCCTCCCTCTTAAATAAGACCTGGTGACTCCTTATTTGGGCCCCCCTTCCCAAGCACTCTGTACCCCCTGTGGCCAGTGCTTTTAAGAGTCCCTTGGGCATCTGGTTAAAATGCAGATTTGGAGTCAAAAGATCTGGACGTGGCCTGAGATTTGGCATTTCTAACCAGCTCCTAGGGGAAGCCTAGGCCGCTGATCCTCGGCTATGCTCTGAGTAGCACAGTCTCTCCTACGGAGGCAACTACTTCCTCCATGAAGAGCAGAGCAGGCACCATGTATGATTTATTCATGTTTATATCTCCAGTGAATCACACTGTACTTGACACATCACAACACTCAATAAATATTTGTTGAGTAGATGATTGACTGAATGAGTAAATGTGCAACATTCACTCTGGCGCTTAGAAGACTCTGCTTAAGACGGAGTATTTTTACATGTATTTTTCCATTGACTGAAATTTAGTGGAGGGCGGGTACCATATTGTCCAGCTTTGCACCCATAAAGGGCCTCATGCACCCTGTGTCCAGAAGACAGGCGCTCCGTAGACTATGCGGTAGACTGTTAGGTGATAAAAAGGGTTGACTGAATGAGGGACAGACAAGAAGGAGGCATCAGGTGGGGCCTGCAAGCGAGGCACCTGGAACGCAAAGGCCATCGACAAGCTTGCCATAGGAAAACAGAGAAAGCTTCGAGTCCAGCGAAAGGCAGAGTAAGGGGGCAAAAAAAAAAAAAATATTAAAATGAGCAACCAGGAGAAAAGGCCTTTTGTAGACACAGACACACTCTAATGAGAAAAGTGCTTCAGTTAGTTAAAATGCCAAGCCAGTGGTTGATATGCTTGGGAATAAAACCAAGCATTATTACACGGGTAGGCAGATGGTGCATTTTTTTTTCTTAATTCAAAGCGTCACTTTTGTAAATAACAATGGAAATTGAACAACTGGCACATACCAAGCTTTGCAGACTGTGTTAGGGGTTCTCGGAAATGAATTTCCTCAACAATTTCTGCCCTTTGGAGTATTTAAATGTATGCTGACTTGCAGAATTATTTATTCAATATTTCACATCTGTGGGTTATCTTCTCAATCAGGCTACAGCCACCCAGGGGTAGGGACCTTATCTGGGCGTATGGTGGCCCACAGTGGTGCTTGTCAGGTTAATAAAAAATGCTTAGGAGAACTTGGGTGGCACGCCCCTCTGGTTCCAGACACGGATCTAGTATTAAGCAGGGACGAGCAGGAAGGGTCAGGAAGTGGAATCTGAGGCATGGCACTTGAGTGGATTCCCACACTGGAGGGACTTCGCATGCACTGGATACAGATTTCTTTCCTTCCTTCCCTCCTTTTGTAATTACATTCTCAGAAGATGAACTAACTTTGAAATCTGCCAGTGGCTGGTTCTTAAAACTATCATGTCATAGGCGCCTGGGTGGCCCAGTCAGTTAAGTGTCTGCCTTAGGCTCAGGTCATGATCCCAAGGTCCTGGGATCGAGTCCTGCAGGGAATTCCCTGCTCAGTGGGGAGTCTGCTTCTCCCTCTCCTTCCACCCCTCCCCGCTGCTCATGCTCATGCCCACACTCTCTCTCTCAAATAAATGAATAAAAATCTTTTTTAAAAAAACCCTGTCATGTAAATAGATGACTGTGTTGCCCTGGAGCTCTCCAAAGCATTTCACCAAACATTGCCACCAGATTACAAGAAGGCCGGATACAAATAACTTACCAGTAGTGGCAATGTGTCATTATTTTCTGACAACATTATAGTTGTCAGAAAAGTCTCTAAGGTGTTGAACCTTAGAAATATACATACATACAGGCACACACATAAAAGCTCAGATAACTTTGTGGTTCAAAATTTATCTATAATGCTCAGGATTCGTGTTCTAATCTATTAATTACCTAGTCTACTATTCTATAATTACTTAGACAATTATGCTTTAATTCTTCTTAAAAAGGATTCTGGAAGAACAAAGGGGCTTCTCCTAGAGTAGTTAAAATAGAACGGAATTAGCAATCTGTAACTTAAAATTATACATGACATTTAGCTTCATTTAAAATTAGAGCGCCAGAAGAAGCAGATTTCCGCGGCATTTTCATTATGCAGAGAGGTAAACAACAAATAAATAAGCCATACATGAATATGAAATTAACAGCATGATAATTGCTTTACTCCTAGAGTGTATACGATATTAAATCCTCAAATAAACACTTACTTAACCTCATTCTCACATATGCCTACTGCTTTTATCAAAAGCAGCATACCTGGAAAGCTCCAACTAAGACAGCTTCCACAATGAGGTACAAAGTCCACCAGAAATCACCCCCATCCCCCTGGAAATTTCAGAGGGATTTCTTTGTAAGATCTAGTGTCACAGGTGCAACCGAGAGCCAGCAAAAGTGAGAGGAAATGGAGAAGTCAATAAAAAAAAAAAAAGGCATGTCACGTATCATCATTAATTTGTATATGACATCATGCTTAAGTCCTCGGCTAGTCCTTCGAGGGGCCTCATCCAGATCCAGGGAAGCGCTACCGCCATGCTGAGCCGAGGCCCACCCTCTCCCTCTCTAACATAGACCCCTGCTGACTTGTTTGACAACATTATGCACAAAACTGGTCAACCTTGCTTGCTTCAGCTGAATTTTTCCTTCTCTGCAGTAAGCAGAAATTTTTTGTAGTTTCCTTATGGCTGGCTCTCAGTAACAGCCAAAACCTGTCTCATGCTCTGGGCCCAGCCTTGCCCTAAATTTAACCCCAAGTAATGGTTTCTCTTTCTTACTCAGAGCCTGCAACTGACTCATTTATAAAGAGGCTCTTGGCGCTATTAGAGTTTTCCAGTAAGCAAGAGGTAAAGGCCCAGTAATAATGTTACTTCTACCTTAAGAGTATGAAACTGTTGTGTTTCATCGAGTTCACAGTCGCTTGCTAAAACATGAAAAACGTTCTTATCATTTTCCATAAGGTACTCAAAGGTTGGGTTCGGAAGGGACGTATGGCTTGTGTACACAGGGCATGGTCTTTCCTCGCAAGAAAGATAAACGACTTCACTGGAAGCCAATGGCTAAAAACAAAAAGAAAAAGAAATTACAAAGTCCACAAGAAAAAAAAAAAAATCTCATTGTCTCAAAGAAGCATCTTTAAAATTTATTAAGTTCTATTGTTCCAGTGATGAAATTAGTATGTCTTTGTTGATCGAAACTTAAATTTGACACAATGGGTAAATTTAAGCCTCGGGCTTTTATGCCATTATCGGAGCCTCTGTCAGTGAGTGCTTTAACCTAATTACATTTGATGCAGCAAATCAACAAAACCACTGCTGGTTATGACCTCTGCCAAGAGCACTAGCGAGCTAGACAAATGGAGCTTAAGATGCTATTAGTTGTTCGGTTGCAAAGTTCCAGATACAACCCGACAGGAGGCTGTTGCAGGGCTTGGGCACGCATCCTCCAGATGGCATTCTGCATTGGCTTGTGGCAAAGCTCACAGGGATACTGGCACATTTTCTCTGTCAAAATGAAAGTTTTCCAATTACAAGGAGATAATGTGAGGAGATGCAAACTTAATCTCTTGAACAAAAGGTTGCAAGCTGTGTAATAGCCATTTCAGGGGAGAGATTTCAGTATCGTTCAATTGATTTAAACATTACGGATCACAAAATGGGCTATCTTTCCTAATAAAACCAAGGAATCGGCGGTGGTTGATTTTATTTCCTAGAACAATGTTGTAATGGTTTCATCATCTAAGGGAGGCTTCTTTCAAATTAGTGCTCTTCCGTGGACCCGAACCCAGCGATTATTTTTTCCCTAATGTGTTAACAGGTTCCAAGAAGCCACTTTTCCTTTTAGTTAAACACCTAAAGCCCTGCACGAAGGCTTCAGGTGTGCTCTTCTGACAAACACTATTGGACACCGCCTGATGGAACTTCATTAGGAAGACGGCGTGTTAAATGGTAAGATGGTGCTATTATCCTCAAAACCTGGGAGACAAGTTAGCTAAAATGTTGGTTCTTCATTTTCTATTTTCTAACCCAGCAAGCACTAGTAAAAATGACATGTAGAACTATCAACAGCTATGGAAACGAGGTGATAGACTCTGACACTCGTCCAAAATAACCAACCCACCGAAGCAAGTCAGCAGGAACTTTGTTAGAAGGTTCCTTCTCAGGAAGAGGTGGACCTGCCACTTGACGTGACATGCGGTGACAAAGCAGGAGAGCCATTGTCTGTCCACTTCTATGAAGCCACCAGGGGCCCAGAGAGGAGGAGAGCGTGCATGGGCTGGTGTCCAGCAGGATGTTCCCAGGTAACTGGGGGCCCCCATTCCCGGGTAACCACACTCCTGTGCTGAATAAGTCAAACAGAATCTCAGCAGAAGGTAAATGCAAATGATCAGGCGATTCCAACATACGCAGAGATCCTTCAATATTTATGCTGGATTCCCTTTTGTGTATGTGATTTAAGGAGAATTAGCCAACCCAAAATTTCTACGCACGGACTCAGAATATTAAAAAGGACAAATATTAGGCGTCTAAAAATTAATGAAGCTAACCCCCACACAGAAAATCCTCTTGCATCAGATTCCAAAATCACTTCAAGTACACGTTTTACACATTTAGATGGAGATCAATGTTGCGAGGTTGTATAAAACACCAGATTGCAGTCGATAGGGTAAAACCATGGTAAGCAGATGCCTTTTGTCGTTTCCATAGGAAGTAGCTAGGAACCTGTCATTTCTTTACTGAAAATTCAGTCAGATAAATAAAGCGGGATTATAAATTCTAAGTAGTCTCAACTGTAACATTATAAGATGTGTAAATCAGTCAGAAATATAAGCAAGCCCTTCAAATCACTCAAAAAACTTTAGGTTCCTACTGAAGAGTTAACATTTTCCAGCACCGAGCATTTTTAAAAAGTCTCAACATCAACATAAAGTGGTCCAGAACAGCTGTTGTAAAGCTCAACATCAATTTTATGTCAGCTCAACTGCTAAACAGCAATCACAATGACATCCCTTAGGAGGCATTTAAGGGCCCAAGTGTATAGCAATTTAAAAACTGAGCAGGAAATCAAAACTAATTCCACGTCTGTTTACGAAAATACTTCTCCCTATGTTCTTGTACCACCACCTAGTGGTTACATAGCTCTCAATCCGCCCATTAATAAAAACCAAATAGTAGCTGTTGTGGTATTTTAAAAGCAAAATGAGAAATAAAGAAAGAGGGGAAGGAAGGAGCAAAGAAGGAAGGAAGGAGAAAAAGAAAAATGAGAATATTAAAAAAAAGGAAAGAAAAAAAAAGAAGTAAAAATAAGACAAAAACAAGTACACATAAAATTCCCAGGTCTTATGATCTAGTTCCTCATAAAATTCACAGGATGTTATCAATTAAAATTAAAACATTACTTAAAGTCATGTTTGCTTTCTGCATTTATCAAGTACCTGAAAATTCTGATTTAACCGCTGCCCATTAAAAAAAAAAAAGTGGGTGAATTTCTAGAGAATTATCCCACACTCTAGAACCTACAGATATACGTGTCAAAGATTATAGAATTATCTGTGGTAGCTTTACCGTTGATCAGTAGAGTTGCTTACGTAAATTATGGCACACACACAAAGCGTAAGATAGATCTCTATCTTGTCATGGGACAGTCTCTTAAGAAACTGGGTAAGTGGGGGGAAAAGCAAGATGTAGAACAATGTGTTTCAAATACTACTGCTTGGATAAAAATATAGGTCCCCCTTTAGGTGTATACAGTGCCTCCGGAAGAACAGGTAAGAAGCCAGAAAAATTACATCCACAGAGGGGAAACTGGACCAATTGGAAGCCAAGGTGGGAAGGAGACGTTTTGTAGTTCACACCATGTGGACACATCCCCATTCAAAGCTAAATAAATTTTTAAACCTAAAAAATAGTAACGTGATTCAAATAGACTATTACAGGTGGTTTTCTAAAAAAAAAAAAAAAAAAAATCAATAAAACCACCTGTGAAAACTTTGCATTTGGAGAAATATTTATCACACTGAATGTGAATCAAAATTTAACGTACCTGTGACAAAAACTGGTTGCTGTTTTCCTCCATAAAAGGAAAATGTGATTACAGGTCAGAGGGGAGAAATTGTTTGCAAAAGGCATCAAATTAAAGTCGTGAGATGCTAAAACCACTTCACTCGGGGTTTGACAAGCTCCACAAACCTGAGTGGAGGCAGGTGCTTGCCTGCCCGAGGAGGCAGGATGCTTGGGGCCCTCCGTCCCCTGGGCTGAGCCGCATGGGTGGTTAGGAGAGCACACGGGAGGAGCCCTGGTTGCTCAAGGTAGAAGGGTTGAGAAGGATTAGGAAGTGACAAGGAGGAGGGAAGGTGTATGACCTCCTTTAAGAGAGGAGAAAGGAGACCTGCCCTTTGGGACTCAGCCCAGCCTTCACCAAGAACTGTGCTCTTTGAGGTCAGCCATTATGGTCCCCAGGGGGCCCTGGGGGGAGCCAGCTAAACCTGGCAGGGGACGAGGTCCACTGTGAGCTGTCGCGTTACCAGGTTCAGCTGTTCAACGTGCACAGTGACGTGTCCTAGCATCTCTGTTCTCCACACCTAGCAGTCCTTCAGTTGTTGCCATTCTGGGAGCCTCACAAAATGAACCACCTCTAAGGAGTCCTGGAGAAGATCCTGGGGACTCTGCTGGCAGGTTGAAAAGGGGGAAAAAAAAAACAATCACAGGTTTTGGATGAGACGGAGAGAAACTGAGGTCGTGGGCCTGGAGAGGGGAGTAGGAGAACGCGGGCCAGGAGGCCCTGCTGCCCTCATGAAAGAGAAGCGCCCGGGAGGAGCGCCTGACCTCTCTGCTGCTCAGAGGCCTCTCCTGTTGATACTCATGTTATTCGCTAGATTTCAAAGCTTAATTTTAGGTGTCAACTGGACTGGGCCATAGGGTACCCGGATATTTGGTTCAGTGTTATTCTAGATAGGTGTGTGAGGGGGTTTGTAGGTGAGATTAACATCTGATTCGGTCCAATGAGTAAAGCAAACTACGCTCCCGAGTGCGAGTGGTCCCCTAACCCAATCCCTTGAAGGCCTGATGGAATGCAAGGCTTGCTTTAAGAAAGAAGTTATTTCCTCTGCCCGGCTTTGAGCTGGGACACCAGCCTTCTGTCTTGAGACCCAAATTCAGACTGGAAGGTACTGGAGAAACTTAGCGCATCTGACTCCACATTGCTTCTACAGGACCGACGTGACCAGATGGCCGTATCCAAAGGTCAACCCACCAAGGACAGTTGTGCGACCTTCCTCGGAGGTCTACAGACGTCAGCCACCTTTGGATTCCAACCCCCTCCCTGTGTCCCCTTTTGCCGACATGAAAGCAGCTGGGATTTCCTGCGGAGGGCAGGTGGCTCTTTGGGACAAGAGCCAGCCATCCGCTCCCTGAATACCGTTGTTTGGTTCTTGCCTCTCGGCTCGGTGGCCTGTCGGTGAGCACAGCGAGTCTGGCTTCAGTTACAGTTTTGCCACCGGCTCTCCTGGTTCCCAGACCCGCAGAGTCAGCCGGGAACTACCCCAGGCTCTGGGCTTCTCGGCTTCCATAATCAAGTGAATTAATTCCTTATAATAAACACCTGCACACCTACCTACAAACATGCACACACACACACACACACGCACACTGTCCTATTTCTCTTTCTCTGGAGAACTCTTCTACAGCTACTTTTCCAGGTGTTAAATTCTATTAAAAGTTCGTAAGTAAATATAGAATGCTTAGTCTTTCGACAACAAATAGATAGTTTCTGGGACTTGGCATGAGATCGGTACTATACCCTGTTGAGGGTAAAAGGCATCTCGAATTAATGGATGCTATAAATCTAACATTTGAGATATTGAAAAATATTATCGAATATTTTAGGATATTCAATGGTCAGAAGCGACAGGTCCTGTTTGGGCAAAGGATGAGAAAGTAGACGTGTCCAAGAAGCAAGACACCAAAGTGAGATGTTCTCATGAGTCTAGTCCAGCCTCATAGCTTTTGGACAGAAATGCATTAAAAAAATAATGAAAATAAAGGCATCATCACTCACGACTACGGGCACTGACCCTTAAAAACAGCATAACCAATATACTTCTACATTGAATTTGCATACTATTTTCAACAGGTTTAATTTTTTAAAATCATGTTTCTATTTTGAGATTACTGTATGTTAAAGCACAGTTGTAAGAACTAATACAGGAGATTCTGTGACTATTTACCCAGTCTCCCCCAATAGCATCATCTTGCAAAATCACAACCAAGACACTGACATACAGTCAAGATATAAAACATTTTCGTAAAAAAATAAAAAATAAATCTAAAAAAATTTTAAAAAATTAAAAAAAAACATTTTTGTCGCCAAAAGCATCACTCGCGCTATCCTTTCATAGCCATGCCCAGGACTCTATAACCCCCACTGCCTTCTTAACCCCTGGCCACCACCAACGTGTTCTCCATTTCTATCATTTTATCATTTCAAGAATGTTATATCAGTGGTATCACGAGCTATGTAACTTTGGGGGACTGGTGCTTTTTACTTGGCACAATTCTCTGGAGATTCATCCAAGGTGTCGTCTATACTAATAGTTCGTTCCTTGTAACTGCTAAGTAAGATCCCATCATGCGGAAATGCCATCACTTGTTTAAACACTCGCTGCAGGACATCTAGGTTGCCTCTAGTTTGGAGCCATTACCAGTAAAGTTGCTATAATTATTTGTGCACAGGTTTCTTGCACAAATATAATTCCTTCCATTTTCTGGAATAAATATCCAGGAGTTCAATCACTCGGTCATATCGTGGTTGCATGTTTAGTTTCTGTGTGTGTGTGTAACAAAATGCAACCTGCTTTCCGGAGTGGCTACACCATCTTACATTCCTCCCAGCAATTGTATGACTGGTTCAGTTTCCCTGATTCCTTGCCATCATGTGATATGGTCATTGTTTATTTTAGCTGGGCTGTGAGGTGAATAATCTCATGTAATCTCATGATGGTCTTAATTTGCACCTCAAATAACTAGAGAGTTGATCATCTATCCCTGGGCTTATTTGCCACCAGTGACATGCTTCCTCACATCTTCTGTTTTTTTATTGGATTTTTTTTAAAGGTTGACTTTTCAGGGTTCTTTATATGTTCTACATATTAGTTGTTTGTCAGATACGTTTGTACATACTTTCTCCCAGTCTGTACTTTTCTTTTTATCTTCTTCCCACGGTCTTTCCTAGATTGAAAGTTTTAGTTTTGAAGGTTGATCAAATCTAATGCTTTTTAGGGATTGGGATTTTGCTGTAGAGTTTAAGAACATTTTGCCTACCTCTAGATCCCAAAGATTTGCTTGTATTGTTTTTTTTTTTTTAATCTAAAAGTTTTTGAGATTGATGATTTAAGTACGTGCTCCATTTAATTTTTGTATAAAGTTTATAAAATGTTTTATATAAATACTTAGTTAAATTTCAATTTTTGGCCTACAGATGTTCTGTTGTTCCAGCACCATTTGTTTTTTTTAACAATATTGTCTTTCAAAAAAAATTAAAAAAAAACAATATTGTCTTTCCTCCTTTAAACAACTTTTGCACATTTGTACAAAATTAGTTGGGCATATTTATGTGAATCTAGTTTTAGGTTCTTCCTCTGCCACTACCACACAGTCTTGATTACTATAGCGATACAAGGTCTTTAAATAAGGTACACAAATTCCTCTCACTTTATTCTTCTTTTTTCAAAACAGTTTTAGCTATTTTAGCTCCTTTGCCTCTCCATACATATTCTAAAATAACCTTTCCTTTATCTACAAATAACTTTGCTGGGATTTTGATAATTGAATTAAAACACATATATTAACTTGGGGAAAATGGGCCTTGGCTTGTTAAGTCGACCAACCCATTACTATGGTGTGCCTCTGCCTTTATATATATCTTTGATCTCTTGTGTCAGTGCTGTGTGGTTGTCATTCATACAGCATTCTACATGTTTGTTAGATTTAAGTGGTTTCTCTCCTCTTGTGATTTTAAATAACGCTGTTTCTTTCATTTCAAAATCCATGGTCTCATTTGTTAGCACCTAGAAATCCTATTTACTTTTGTATGTTTGTCTTATGTCTTATAACCATACTGAACTCACTTATTATTAGTTCTAGAAGTCTTCTATAGTTCCCTTGGGATTTTCTACACGAACCACCATGCCATCTGCAAATATGGACAGCTTTATTCCTTTCCAATTTGTTTTCCTTTTTCAATTTCCTTTTCTTGCCTTAATGCGTAGGCTGGAAGTTCCAGTGTCATGTTGAAGGAGGATGATGAGTGTGGACATCCATGCGTTGCTCTGAGAGGGAAAGCACTCAGTCTTTCACCATTAAGACTGATGTTTAGTATATTTAATAAATCTTTTTATTCATGAGAAATACAGAGAGAGAGAGGCAGAAAGAGAAGCAGGTTCCTCACAGGGAGCCCGACATGGGACTCGACCCCAGGACCCGAGATCACGCCCTGAGCCAAAGGCAGACACACAACCGCCGAGCCATCCAGGTGTCCCAAGTGTACGTATTCTATAGAATATCTTTGTCAAGCTAATAAGTTCTCCTCTATTTCTATTTTTTTATATTTTTAATCATGAATCATTGTTACATTTTGTCCAGTGCTTTTTCTGCATCAACTGATGATTTTTTTTATCAATATAAGTAGACTACATTGATTGATTTTCATATATTGAAGCCGGCTTGCATACCTGGGATGAAAACTGGGAATCCTTTCTAGATATCGCTCAATTTCATTTACTATTTACTGTTAAGCATTTATGTGTCTATATTCATGAGGGATAGTCATTTGTACTTTGCATTGTTCTATCACTGCTTTTAGCATCAGGTTTTTACTAGCTTTATATAAATAAATTGGAATTATTCCCTCATCTCCTCTTTATTGGGAGACATTGTGTAGAATTGGCATGAATTCTTTTATTAAACATTTGGTAGAATTTTCTTGTGAAGGTATCTGGCCTGGAGATTTCTTTTTTGGGAGTATTTTAATTATGAATTAAATTTTCTTAATAGTCATAGGACTATTCAAGTTATCTATTTCTCACTGGGTGAGTTGTAGGAGTTTTTTTTTTTTTTTAATTTGTTCACTGCATCTGATTTGGCAAATTTACGTCTGTAGTGTTATTGATAGTGTTCTCCTTTTATATTTCTGAGATCTGTAGGATGTGTAGTGATATCTCTCATTCCATTCCACCCAATATTGATCATTTATGTCTTTTCTCCATTTTTTTTTTTTTTTTTTAGTCAGTCTTGCTAGAGGTTTGTAAATGTTACTGAACGTTCTAGGAATCGCCTTTTTATTTACATTGATTTTCTCTTTTCAATACTATTGATTTCTATTCTTTATTATTTCCTTTCTTCTTTGGGTTTATTTTGCTTTTGTTTCTTGAGGTGGGTGCTTATATCACTAATTTAATACTTTTCCTCGTTTCTAATATAAATATTTAGTGCTATCAACTTTCCTTTCAGCATTGCTTCAGCTGTATCCCAGAAGTTCTGATATAGGACAGGCTTATTTTCACTCAGTTTAATGTATATTTTTAAATTTCGCCTAAGACTTCCTCTTTGATGCATGGATTATTTAGAGGTGTAGTGTTTAGTTTCTGAGTATTTGGAAATGTTTCTACCTCTCTTTTGTTCACTTCTATTTTGATACTATTGTGGTCAGAGAACACATGCTCTATGAATTCAATTCTTTAAAAGTTGATTTTGTTTTACGGCTCCGGATTTGGTTCATCTTGGTGTGTGCTCTATGGGTACCTAAAAAATATGTATTGTTACTGTTAAATAGAGTGTTCTATAAATGTCATTAGACATTATTGGTTGACAGTGTTGTTGAGTTTTTCTCATACCCTTGCTGATCTTTCTAGCTCTAACAATCGGTAATAAAGAAGGATTGAAGTCTCCAACTATCATTGTGGATTCTTCTATTTTTTCCTTTCAATTCTATCAGCTTTTGCTCCACATATTTTGCATCTCCATTGTTTAGGGCATGCATATTTAGGATTACTAGGTCTTCTGGGTAGTCTGACACTCAGACCATTATAGAATGTCCCTCTCTATATCTTGTAATGTTCTTTGCTCTGAAGTCTATCCATGTTAATACAGCCACTCCTACTTTCCTTTGATTAAAGTTAGCACAATGTATATTTTTCCGTCCTTTCACTTTCAACCTGCCTATATGATTACATTTTAAATAAGTCTTTTTTTAAGCAAAATAGTTGGGTCATGTGTTTTTTGGTAGGGTTTGTTTTGAGAAATAGCAAGCGAGTGAGCGTGTGAGTGAATGGGGAGAGGAAGAAGGAGAGAGGGAGAAAGAGAATCTTAAGCCTGGAGCCCAACATTGGGTTTGACTTACCACTCTAAGATCATGACCTGAGCCGAAATCAAGAGTTGGTTGCTTAACCAACTGAGCCACTTGGGCACCCCTTGGGTCATGTTTTTAAATCCACTGTCTTTCAATTGGTTTAGAGCTTTTATTTAGTGTATTTATTGACATGATAAGGCATAAGTCTGTCATTTTATTGTTTGTTCTGTTTTTAATTTTAGTTTTTCCCTTCTTGCCTTCTTATGAGTTACTAGAACATTTTTTTTAGAATTTCATTTTGATTCATCTATTGTGGTTTTGGAAATATCTCGTATATCATTTCAGTGATTGTTTTAGGTACACATTACCTTTCCATAACATCACAATTTGCCAGCGTCGATCTTTTACCAATTCAAGTGAAGAATGGAAAACTTACCTCTCTATAACATCACTTTCTTTTCCTGTTTATAATTGCCTTAACTATTTTCTCTGCATACATTTAAAACTACGCCAAATGGTGTTATAATTTCTGCAATAACCATCAAACATAAATTAGAAAAACTTAAGAGGAAAAGTAAATTCTATTTACCTATTTTTGCCCCCTTTGGAAAGGCCTCAGAACTGGAACCATCCAAGGCGGGATCATGGGCATGGAGCATTGAAAGATAAATTTGTCCAATTGACAATCGGACATCGAGACTCTCACCACCGCCCTGTACAACTTCTCACTATTCTTATACTACAAGTGCTCCCAAGACAACAAACAGCTAAAGAAAGGGTGAGACATCTATAGAAAACAGAAATATTAAAGCGTCTGTATAACAACAGCAGGGATAGTCCATTCCTCACCCCCACCTGCAACATCACCACACTCCTACACTGATAACTGGGAAATTCCTTTGGTTAGTAAACTAAACCCAAAAGAAAAACCCTACATATATTGGTCCGTTAGCCAGTTCTTATCATTGAAAATCCTTATCATCCTCTGGTGAAACCCATATAGTCAAGAAGCACAGCCACGCACATAAAACTTCCAATCAGCTTTTTAGTGGCTGGCTCCTCGATATGAACAGTGAAGAATCACCTGGCATTTAAGGGAATCTTCTGATGTGAAGGAAACCAAAGCAAATAAGCAAGAACAGTATGTCTTTTATGCGGTCAGTCATACTAATGTAACACTGAATAGATACTTAAGCCAAATGTGACATGGTCTGGGGGAAGTGGAACGAGGGAAATGGGGAGAGGACCTGGGACAGGGCGTTAAGCTCCATGTTCCATGATAGAACATCCTATCAGTAGATAATGCCTCAAAGTAGGAAGCCAAGAGAGAGCAGTACACATGCGCTATGGAGACAGTTTAAAACCAGAACGAGGGACACCTGGGTGGCTCAGCAGTTGAGCATCTGCCTTTGGCTCAGGGCATAATCCCAGGGTCCCAGGATCGAGTCCAGCATCGGGCTCCCTGCAGGGATCCTGCTTCTCCCTCTGCCTGTGTCTCTGTGTCTATCATGAATAAATAAATAAAATCTTACAATAAGTAAACAAACAAACAAATCCAGAATGAAAGAGTTAAAAGTGAATGTGGGAACTGGGAGTCAGGGGGCACGGAGTGTTGGAACAGAAGCCTGTGCAATTCCCAATTAGCTCTGTAGTATTATATTACTTTAAGGATATGTGTGCCTTATTTTGACTAAAAGCTTTGAAAATACAAGTAACAGTAATCACAATACATTCTGGGAAAAAAAAAATTGAGCAATACAGAATAGGACAACCAAAAAAGAAAGTTTCTCCTCCTTCCCCACGGCCCAGAGTAACAAATCCTCTCCAGCTGCAAAGAATCTGGCGTGTGGACGTTAGGATGTTTTTTCCTGCACACACAAATGTACACCTTGTAAAAGAAGCTACCCGGGGCTAAGTGGTTGTTGTGGTTAATCTTATGCGTCAACTTGATTAGGTTACAGAACCCAGATATTTGGTTAAACGCTATTCTAGATGCTTCTCTGAAGGAATTTGTTGGATGGGCCTGATATTTAAATCAGTAGACTTTGAGTGAAACAAATAACCCTCCATAATGTGGGTTGGCCTCATTCAATCAGTTGAAGATCTTAAGAGAAAACAGACTGGAATCCCCCAAAAAGGCAATTCCTCCCTGGGTCTCCAGCCTGCCAGCCTCCATCAAGCCACGTGAGCAGGTTCCTTAAGCAAAGCTCTCTCCCTTTCCATGTGGGTAGTTCCCTGCATCCTGTTGGGTCTGCTTCTCTGGGGGACCTGATGGGTCCTCTAGCACCTTAAGGACCTATGGAGAATGGACGTGAAAGCCGAGAAGGACTCTGGGCTGAGGAATAGAAGATCTGCTCCTAAGAAAGCCTTATGGGAAACGGAAAAGCAGAGGCAGCCTGGTTAGTTCTGGGCGATTTCGGGACAGAGGAATGCA
Source organism: Canis aureus (assembly GCF_053574225.1). Lineage (NCBI taxonomy): Eukaryota > Metazoa > Chordata > Mammalia > Carnivora > Canidae > Canis > Canis aureus. The sequence continues at coordinate 6,538,668 of NC_135644.1, forward strand.
CGCAGAGGACCGGTAATGTGAGGCATGTTGGTTCAAGGCTTTAGATTTTAATAGTAATTTCAGAGACGGGGAGCTGGTGGTTAGGCTCACACGAACCCGGGGCAGTTCTTCTTTCACTGGAGCCAAAGGCCGAGGGAAAGAACTGGAGGAGGCGGAGATGGTGGAAAGGAGCTGGGAATGCAGAGGGCCTCCTCTGAGGCCCTGGAGGCCGAGCGGGTTTCAAATCCTTATTTTGTCTTGATTTGCCGTAGGGTCCTAGGACAGCTTCTCCATTCGCGTCCCATCTTGCGTTCCACACACATACAAGTGGGGCTCATTGCACCCCCGCGTGATTACAGGGGCGATTAGGAGGGGAAGCGTGGACGGGAAGCCCAGCTGGTGCTGCCCCAGGAGCCGCCAGAGGAGGCCGGGCCGCGGGGCCCTCCTGGCAGCCGCAGCCTCCTAGGCCTCTTCCCAGGGCCAGGGGGGAGCGGGGAGGGGGGGAGGGGGGGGAGGAAAGAGGAGGACGGAGAAGGGGAGGAGGAGGGAGAAGGAGAGGAAGGAGGAAGAGGGGAGGAAGGAGGAGGGAAGTGAAGGAGGGGAGGAAGAGGGGGAGGAGGAAGGGGAGAGGGAGGAGGAGGGAGGAGGAGGGGGGAGAGGGGGTGGGAGTAGGGGGTTGGAGGAAGAAGGAGGGAGGAAGAAAGAGGGAGGTGGTTGGGAGGAGGAAGGAGGGGAGGAGGAGGGGCAGGAGGAAGGGGGGAGGGGAAGAGGAGGGAGGAGGGAGGAGAGGGAGGGAGGAGGAAGGAGGGAAGGAGGGGAGGAGGGGAGGAGGAAGGAGGAGGAGGGGAGGAGGAAGGGGGAAGAGAGAGGGGAAGGAGGGGAGGAGGAGAGGAGGAGGGGAGGAGGAAGGAGGAGGGGCACAGAGGTGGACAGGGAGGACCCTGATCACCCAAAGTAATGGGGCTTCCTTCTGGAAAGAGACGCAGGAGGAGCGCGCAGGTGGGTGGGGGCGCAGACCCGGAGGGAGGCGCAGCAGGTGGGCGGGAGCCAGGGGAGTCCCGAGTCGCTGCTGCCCGAGGCGGGAGGGCGCCCGGCGGCTCCTGCGGCGGCTCCTGGGGCGGGCGGCTCGGGGCGCACCTGGCGCGGAGCAGGGGCCACGGACACCGTCGGGGTCGGGGTCGGGGTCTCAGGACGGCGGAGAGACCCCGGGGCGGGCGAGGACCCCGTGACCCCGAGGGCTGCGCAGCCCCAGAGGCGGCGTCGGGGCCAACCTGGCCAGGCGGTGCCCCGCAGAGGCCCCCCCGCCCCCGCCCCCTCCCCCTTCCCTCCGCGGGACACCCCTGCCCCCGGCCGCTGGGCTGGAAGGGGCGGGACGCGCCCGGGGGACCCACTGAGGCCGGGCCTCCGCCCCGCGCCCTCGTGGCCCCTCAGGCTGGGGCTCCCTCGGCCTCGCCCCATCCGGTCCGTTGTGTGGGCGACGTTGCATTGATGGGGGGCGATTCAAATGTATGGGGGGGGGGCGCCTGGTGGGCTCAGTGGGAAGAGCGCAGGACCCTTGGTATCAGGGTTGACTCCACGTTGGGTACAGAGCGAGCTCGCTGGATGGGAGGGATGATGGATGATAGGGATGGGACGGATGGGAGGGAGGGGATGGGATGAATGGATGGATGGGAGGGAGGGATGGATGGATAGATGGATGGGATGATGGATGATAGGGATGGGACGGATGGGAGGGAGGGGAGGGAGGGGATGGATGGATGGATGGATGGGAGGGAGGGATGGATGGATGGATAGATGGATGGGATGACGGATGATAGGGATGGGACAGATGGGAGGAAGGGGATGGGATGAATGGATGGGAGGGATGGATGGATGGATAGATGGATGGGATGATGGGACAGAGGGAGGGAGGGATGGATGGATGGATGGATGGATGGGAAGGATGGGAAGGATGGGAGGGATGGGAGGGAGGGATGGGATGGGATGGACAGGATGCAGGGAGGGAGGGGAAAGGTCCTTAGGTTTGGGATCCTGAACCTGCTTTACCATTGTGTTAACCTTTGCTTGGTGACCAAACAAAGTGGACACAGTGAAGGGACACCACCGCCGTGGGCGCCCTCCCAGCGCAGAAGACACGGTGAGGCGAGTCCCTGTGTCCCCACTCAACCTCGCCGGTGGGTGCGTGTTCACAGGGGCGGTCATCCCTACCGGGCACCTGCACCCTCCGAGCACGTATCTTGAAGACCCTGGGGTAGAAGGTGTTGGACGCGCCCCCTAAGTCTCAGGGAACCTACTAGTTTTCAGGACTGGTTTCAAGACATAGATTTGATGATTAATCCTTATCTTTTCACATGCGTGTACCTTGGTCTCGAGGCCACCTCAGAGGTGGTGCAGTAACTTCAGCAGAAAATAACCTGTAACGCAGCAGCCAATAACTGTTTAATATTGTAGAGACAAGCGCCAACTTGTCCAGGTTTTTCAAATTTTCAGCCACGTGTTTGGAGCAGAAATCATTCGTAAAAACATGAAATCAGGCTGGTTCTCATTTCTTTGGGATCTTATACCAATTCCGCGTCCCGATGCTTTGGCTGATGCTCCCAAGCTGCCCACCTCGGTCTCAAGGACAGAAGGTGCTACCTGGGGAAGGTGGGCCCGGCTCCCCGAGCAGGTCTACTGTGTACTGAGCAGATGCTCAGGGACGAGGGTCTCGAAGAGGAGCCCCTGCGGCTACTGAGTATGGTTTTGGGGGCACAGCAGCTTGTTGGCTGAGGGTCTTCAATCAACATCTCACGCCTTCGGGAGCGCGGGGAGGGGCATCAGATTGTTTTCTCGATCACTCTATCAATACGGAAATAATGGAATTTTGGGTCTACAGAGCTGTTCACAGAAACACTTTGCTTTGCTTTTTCCTGGTCCCTCTTGGGGCCACATGATACTTCTTCTGTTCAAGAAGTCAGAGCGAGGCGGGGGGGGGGGGGGGGCGTGCTGTGCTCCCCGGAGACCTATGTTTGCTTCCAGTGTCATTGACGGAGCATCGTAGTGGCGAGCACTGCGCTGTGATGGTGCCTTAACTGGGGGGGAAACATTCTCGGGCCCCCCAACAAAAACCACTGCAGGTTACAACTACGGAAACTAAAGAGTAGTGAAGACTCCACACAATAGGACAGGCCCCTCCACTGCACTACGTAACCTTTTAACTGGCAAGAGACATCTTTTTATTACTTTTTTTTTTTTTTTAGGATTTTATTTATTTGACAGAGAGGGGGAGAGAGCACAAGTGGGGTCAAGGTACAGGGGGGAGAGAGAGAGAGAAGCAGGCTCCCCGGTGAGCAGGGAGCCCAACTTGGGGCTCGATCCCAGGGACCCTGGGATCTGAAGGCACTTAACCCAGGCACCTTGCAACATCGTTCTAGAAACTACTGCTATATGATAGGTATCCTGACTGCAGCAATAATCAAACACAAATAAAAATGAGGACTTTTGGGGGAGCCTGGGTGGCTCTGTTGGTTGAGCATCTGCTTCCCGCTTGGGTCATGATCTCAGGGTCCTGGGATCGAGCCCCATGTCAGGCTCTCTGTTCCGCGGGGAGCCTGCTTCTGCCTCTCCCCCAGCTCGGGCTCGCTCTCTCTCTCAAATAAATAAAATCTTAAAAAACAAAAATAAAAATGAGGGGACGCTTGGGCGGCTCATCAGTTGAGCATCTACCATTCTGCTCAGGGCGTGACCCCGGGGTCCTGGGGTCGAGTCCTGCATTGGACTCCCTGCATGGAGCCTACTTCTCCCTCAGCCTGTGTCTCTGAGCCTCTGTCTCACTCATGAATAAATAAAATCTTAAAAAAAAAGAGAGAGAGAGAGAGAGAGCTTTTTGTGTTCTTAACTATCTCAGAATGTCTATAAGAAAATGAATGAGGAGTCCTGGGATCGAGCCCCTCTGGGAGTTTGCTTCTCCCTCTCCCTCTCCCCCACCCTCACGCTCTCTCACATAAATATTTTTTTTTTAAAAAGAAAATGAACAAGAGATGGTTGTAGAAAAACATTTCTAAGCGTGTGTTCTTGCCTTTTACGCTGTATTCCAACAAGGCCAATCTACAAACTTCTTGACCCGTTTTTTTAAACATTAGTGTACAGGGAAATCATATTAGACATTATTAAAATGCAGATTCTCAGAACACTTGGCAATAATTTCTGTTAGAGTAGGCCTGGGGTGGGGCCCAGCACCCCTAGATGAACTCCCAGGCCACATGAGCGGCGGGACCATACTTTAGAAGCGCTGCTTAGGCTCTTGGGTGACAGAGGTCCTGTCCTCTCTGTGACAAGAAATGAGGGGAACGCTGCTGGGTGTCCCCTCCACCCAGGATTATCCTGGGCCTGAGCCAGTCAGGGCTCTGCTCGGAGGCAGCTCATCGCGCCCAAATGGGCCCTGAGCAACGCAGGACTTCAGTGCTGCTGTTTCAGTGATTCGATTGGGTGGAAGTTTCTCTTCAATTAAATCGTTGGCCCCTGATGCAACTTGAGAAAGGACAAAGGATTAAAAAAAAAAAAAAAAAAAAGAGAGAGAGAAAGGACGATGGGTTCCCTTGCCTTTCCGGACATAGGATCATTTTTAGAATCGGGGCACGGGGCTAGCTGCATAAGCAGCGTCCATCCTAGGAGAGGGCAGCCTGTGTTCCTCTTCGTCGTGGTGCAACGAAAGGGCACTTGCTCAGCAGGTATAGTGGCCTGAGTTCGAATCCTGATTCTTTCACGTTAGCTTTGCCACCCTGAGCAAATCCATCTCAATAGAATCTCTTGCACTGTGTGTTGTTTCTTTTTTTTCTTTCTTTCTTTTTTCTTTTCTTTTTTTTTTTTTTTTTTTTTTTTAGGGAATCAGGGAAACCTCACATGGGGATGACAAGGCACAGAAGTAGTGAGTTTTCACCTTCTCTCACTCCCTTTCTTAGCAGCATTTCCTTTCTGGACTGTCAGTAAGTCTTCCAAAGCAGAAGGTTCAGGGTCGTTTGTAAAAATCCACCCTCATGTGCCTCATCCAATTAATCCACCAAGTCTCTGGGCTCTGCTCCTGCAAACCTCGCCGACGGCCATGTGCTCTATTAGGCTCTCAGAATGGCACAAAGCCTGTGATCATTCAGTGCTGCCCGGGAGTCCTGAGGGTAACAAGGGTGCTGAGCAGCAGCCAGCGCTTCGGTCCAAGCTGTGAGGCCCCACACGTGGGTTACTCCCTCCCGGGAGCTCCTTCTGCACCTGGACCACTTCTGTAGGGGTTCAAGAGTAACCTTTCAACACAAGCTCTGGTGGAGTCATCCTTAATGTCGGCCACTGTACCTGCCTCTGCCCTCTTGAGGCTCCTAGGGCTGCGTGTGCAAAACGACACCTACAGCCAGCTTACCCCAGGCTTACCTCCTGGGACAGACACCCCAATCCCCCCCCACCCCCGGCCCAGATCTCTTAGATAAAATGATGCCACTGTTTCAATCTGAGCAAAGGGAGTTTCCCTTGCGTGTGTGCTAACAAAAGGAGTTAAGATACAAAGATCATCTCTGCTAATTAGAAATGGAGAGGCCTAGACAACAAGGAATCAAGAGACAGTTCCGAGAAAAGGGATTTCTTCCCAAGAAGGAAAAACTGAATTACATATTCAAGGACAAAAAACATTTCAAATGATTAATCGTGAAGCACAGCTACTGTACCGCCCTACCTTGGTTCCTCCAAATACTTTCTGAAAGCTAAATGCCAAGAACTAATGTCAGGACACCAGTAAATCAATAAACACGTGTTAAGTAAGGGATGGTCAGAAATCAGGATATAGAGAGAGGATAGATCCAGGTATTAAAGAGTACAGTTACACAAAATATGAAGCGATGATCGAAAAGAAAAAAAAAAAAAAAACCCAAGCTCACAAACAGGAGGAATTTTGCTGCCTTGGTGTTGCTGCGGCCTGTTCCGGGAAGCGGGATTTGAAGGCCTGCGTGTCCACGATCGGGAACACGGTCAGGAGCCCAGCAGTGGCCACCTGAACAACTGGCAGGAAAAGAAGAGCAACATGTGTGAGCCCCAGTGACCCACCGAGCATGTGGGGTCCAGAGGAGCTGTTCTCACCCGGGTTCAACACGTTTAGGACTTAATAATGATTAAGAGGTTTACTGAAACATTTGCCAAGGAAAAGGTGACTACAATATGTTCTGGGACTTGGGTGGAAGCACGGAGGCTTCCGCAGTATCACCATAAGGAGGCTTTTCTAGGACACACAAGCTACCTACGGCTCTATTATTCTCCGGTAACAATTTTTTTTTTTAAGTTCAGTTATGGTTGGAAATGCTTATGCCCACGAAGGAAAGTGAGCCCCTGTAGCAGGGTGAAGCAGGCACAGTTAATCATGAGATGAGAGCTAGAGAAAGAGCAAGGCTAGTCAGATGCAGGGAAATAGGGCTCCTTTTCTGGAAATAAAGACCTTGGGGAGCCCCGTTCGATGTTGTGCACGTGTAAGGACCAGAGCGGGCCCTGCTGCAGCACCCAGATGCGCCGGGCACGCGTGGGGCTGGGTCACGCTCCTCACAGTGCCCCCCCCCCCCAGCCGATGCTTCCAGCACCCCGGGAGATCGGTCCGACGGTCACGGACACGCTACACATGAAGGATTTAAACCACAGAGAGGCTAAGCAAGTCACTGAAGGTTACGCGGGGAGCGTGACGTAGGGAGCCCGTGCTCTTTCCCTGTGTGATCCCGAAAGTCATTTTAAACTGGTCCCATTTTGTCTACGTCTCCTAAAGTGGGAAAACGGGACAGGAATCTTGCTAAGAGCCCCGCGGTAACTATCACCTCATCCTCTCTCTCTCTCTCTACTGAGCATAACACTAAAGACGTGAATTAGTCCAGGTAAGTGGGTCCTGGCGTGGGAAAGATGCCCGAGGAACGGGAAGGGAAGGTGCTGCCTTGAGGCAAATGAGGGTGCGAAGAGCCAGCCACGACCCCAGGGTCTAGAACCAAGTTGTCCCATTAGGAACGAGAAGAGATGCAACCGGGGCGAGTGGGCCCGGCCCGTAGGAGTGGAAGGCCTGGTTAGCACCCCGGTGCAAACCCTGGGACTCCCAGAACATTCTATAGCTACAGGCCCTTCCCGAATAGCAGGTGCTCAGCGTGGAGTAAGTCTGATGCCAAACGTTCGCCTCTGCAGGTCCCGAGGGCCACGCTGGAGGATGTGGGGGGCCGGGGCCCGGGCAGCACCCTGGGAGGCGCACCTGCCGCAGCCGGGCCGGTAGCAGCTCCGCAGAAGAGCTGGCGAAGCCTCGGGAAGAGCGGGCCTCCCCCGGCGGCCCCCGCGCAGGGTTCAGCTCCCGGGAGAGGGACAGAGGCGGCGCCCCGGTTCCCAGCTGGGCAGCAGCCAGGCCTCGCCCGCGGGAGCCCCCCGACGGCACACAGCGCGACCTCATCCCCGACGCTGCAGACCCAAGGGGACGGCGCCGCGGCCCACGGGCCAGCCCCAGGCCAGCAGGAGACGAGCGAGGGGCTCACCAGTCCCCAGCCTCGGGGGTCGGGGGTGCCCGGGAAGGGAATCGGAGGAGTGGGGCTCCGGGCCCTGGGGAGAAGCCCGGCTCTGCGAGGGGGCCCCCAGCTCCCGGGAGACGCAGCCGTGGGGGGTCCTCCCACCCTGGGCACAGGGTGGCAGGTGCGGGGCAGTTACCGACGCCAGAGAAATTGGGGGGCCAAAGAACACAATAGCTGTTAACACACATCTTGATTGGCCCTCGATGCCGATGACCCAGGGAATTAATATCTGTCACATAGGAGTATAGAGGCATCTTTTTTTTAAAAAAAAATTATTTATTTATGCATGGGAGACCCAGGGAGAGAGAGAGGCAGAGACACAGGCAGGGGGAGAAGCAGGCTCCACGCAGGGAGCCCGATGGGGACTCGATCCCGGGACCCCGGGGTCACGCCCGGAGCCCAAGGCAGAGGCTCAAGCACCCAGCCCCCCAGAGGCCCGAGTACAGAGGCATCATGAATAGCAAATAGCTGGCAGTGAGCCTTCTTCCTTGAGCTGCTACCACCTGCTGGGCCCCGGGCGTCGTGAAGGGCGCGGAGGCACGGTCCTCGTGCTCAGGGGCTCCGGATGCTCAGGTGGGGAACACATGCAGCCAACTAGATCCACGAGTGAGAAAATACCCTAATTACAGACTGAAGCGATTCCCACTAAGGAAAGAGCCTGGTTGTAGGAGAGAACAGCACAAAGGGCATTGGCCTGAGCGGGCTCGTGTGGTGGAGGAGGTTTCCCACGTGAAACCTCTTATAGGAACAGACCAGCCCGTAAGGTGACTGCACTCTTAACACTGGAAGTTATTTAAGAAATTCACCTGCTTCAGTAGATGACCTATAGGTGGAAGGGAGGAAGGGAGGGAGGAAGGAAGGAATGGAGGAAAGGATGGAGGGAGGGAGGAAAGGATGGAGGGAGGGAGGAAAGGATGGAGGGAAGGTGGGAGGGAGGAAGGAGGGAGGGAGGGAGGGAGGGAAATATGATTTGGATTGGCGCCAATCGGCACTAAGTAGACCAGCCTGTAACAAGCCATATTCGATGAATCTTATTATCGTCGTTTCCTACAGTTGTTAGGAAACCAGGGTTTCCTAGCTATTTCCAATTGACATACCCAGCTGGGGCACGGTATACTCTATTATTTATCAGTCGTCTCACAAATTCCCAATGAGGAAAGCTAATGATCTTAAATTCATGCCCACTGAGAGAAATTTCACAAATCGCCGCACACTGTAGCTCAAACAGAATGGCTATGTATTAACGCAAGGAGTAAATTTCCCTTAACGTGTTTTACAATGTGTTTTTGAACGTTACATTTACCATATTTAATCTTTGAAGATTAAATTTTGAGGACCCTTAAAGTGAAGCAATGATTATCAAACAGTGCTACGAAAGGTTTAAGGCCCTGTAGCCACGTGTCTCATGATGATGGGGACCCCCCCCCATTCAAAGATACCAAGGAAAAGAGAGCTGATTAAAGTGGAAAGGGAACTGCTTGGTGGAAAAGAAGGATTTGAGTAACCGTCTTGCATTTTAAGTTGTTGCGATAATGATTAAGACTGCAATTCCTTTCGAGGCAACTCGTTTTAAGCTATAAAACTTTGATATTTAAAACGCCCCATCTTTACCCTTTAACTTAAAAAAAAAAATAGGAGCAGCATTGTTCTAGGGAGATACACACTTTCAGAAGTTTCTCCCAATTGCCTACGGACGTTTTTCTCAATACTTTCAAAATGTTGAATTCTTAAATGTGAAAACAAAATTTTCTCCAAACTCAAGAAGCCCCAAGTCCTTCAAAATATCTCCGGGGAGGCTGTGAACAGAATTTGCCAAGAAAAGCCCGAAATGTTTAAAAACGGCATCGTCCCTAACTCCCGCTGAATGTCCTTCCCCGGGTTGCGGATTTTGAGCCAGTTGACCCACCGGGGGCCGGGAAACGGGGACACAGGGGATCCTGAGGCCCCCGCCTGCACACTCCCCTTCTGTACCCTCCTATAACTTGGGGTGCACGGCATCGTACCAACCCTTGAACTCCCCGAGCCTGGCTCGGCTCGCAGGGGGGCACCCCGGCCGCTAGTCTGGGGCACAGTAAGCAGCGGAGCTCACCTTGCAGCGCGCACCTTGCAGTAGACCCTCGGGGCGCCGGAGGCCAGGGCCCAGCTCAGGTCCTCACGATCGCAGTCTCGGGGGAGGGCCCGGCCGCGGGCTGGGCTCTAGCACCTGCTCGGGACACCCACAGAGCAAGGAGCTTGGGTGCCTCCTGGGCACCTGGGAGCCTGGAGGTCTCGGTGAGCCGGTGGCCCCCGGGCAGCAGCTGCAGCGCCCGAGCCTTGCCGCGTCCCCTCCTCCGTCAAGCCCGCCACTTGCCCCACAACTTTGCTCGGCCGGTGTGGACGGGAGGGCAAGTGGCTCCTGGGGCTGATGCGCTTACGCAGCGTCACTGATACACTCCATGTGCTACCGATTGCCTGTAATATCAGCACTGAAAGGAAGAGATTGCTGGAGAGGGTCATGGTTTAAGCCAAAGAATGAATCTCTAATGGTGGATTCTAGGCACAGAGAGACTGAGACTGGGAGAGACAGTAAAGGTTTTGTGGAAGTTGTCGTCTTGAGGTGCCACAGACGGGACTGGGGGCGAGCCGAGCTGGTCTTGCTCTTCCTTGGATTCCTTTCCTTTAGGTTAAACAGAGAATTCCCTCCTAAGTGGGAATCCAATAACCTCTACTAACCTGTCGCCTAGATTTATTTCAACTTCTCCTAACTCCAGACCACCGTGAGCCCAGGATTCACTGTGTTTTAGGAAGTGGCTCCCGGGGTCCAAGAATTCACTTAACCTGAGCGTACACCTGGGGTGGTGGTGGGGGTGGGGTGGGGTGTGATTTTGCACCTGGAAATGCACCAGTACTTTGCAGCCCTCTGAGAAGTCCTGGAATTGCACGTTCTTGCTTGCTCCTTCCACCCATCCCATGGCCAAGTCCGGAAATCCAGGTTTCACAAATATCACGGGTACAGGAGGGGGCTGGTGGCAGGGAAGTTTGTAGGGTTTTAAAAGTTTTCTAGGTGATTCTGATACACATGCTCAACTCCTCCAATGGATAATCACTGATCGGCTGTGTGAGTTTTATTATTGTCCATGAAGTATTTATACATAATTCCAGGATGGCTACCGTCATTACTTGCAATGAGACTTATCCCAAAAGTACAGGTTTTCTTTCACGTATGTCAAGTCATTTCATATCTCGATCTGAAATCCATGCGTGATTTGATACACACATTCTGAATCAAAACATAGGTCCAGACATGCAAAATCAACAGCTTTAATGATTTTTAATCTTGAACATTTTTCTGACTTTACGGTAAAACTCTTTTAATCTTGCATCCTTTAAAATGAAACCACAGACTGAGGAGAGCTCCATTTATTAAACACTTTTTCATCAATATTTAGTTAACATTTACAATGCGCTAAATATTACAGCAAGTAGCCTGCTGGGATTTGGACGATCATTTATTTTCAATTAAAATTCACAGTAAAGTTTGAAAATATGATCCTGTACTTCCGCCAATTTAAGCATGATTTCTGACATAAGTGGCACATTTGAAGGAAACAAACCAAAGCAAAACTGGAATTTTCATTGTTTACAATGTACCTCCTGGATACGAAATAAGCCTGAGATTGTAGTAAGTCTTTACAAGATGGACATCTTTACAAGATGGATCATTTTTCTCTATTTTTCTCTATTTTCTCTATCATTTTTCTCTATTTTCTCGATTTCATTTTTTCTCTATTTTTATTTATCATAAAAACAATATTACTGCACGAAGGGAAAAGGTTAAATTGACCCACAAATCCGCCACCCTCCCATCTTCTCTGCGGATGCTTCAGATCTTTATCCACAAATATAACTTTTACGTGGTTATAACTGGCGTATTTACACAATTTGGGGGAAAACCACTATTTAAATACTCATGTCCAGGACTATAGGCAGACTCCTCTTTTAGGAAATCACCCAGTGTAACACCTACACTATGCCTCGCAATCCCCAAATACCCAAGAGCTTAGAACTTGATGACGAAACCGCAACTGCCTCTCTTGCCTTCTCCACCTGAGTACATGAACTAAAGATGAGGCTCACCTTAGCCTGGGTTCATCTGCTCTAAAACGGGGATGCGAGGCATCTAGGCTGCTGGGGCCTTGGCTGTTTGGCGCGTCGCCTGTGTACGGTCTCGCTAAAACCTTCAAATCACACGTCTGACAGCCCCATACTAACCTAAGCAGCAGCCACAGTGGCTCTTTATCATTGCACTCTCCTTGAACTTGTCTGAGAGGCAAGGTAGATCATACAAGCAGCAGGCAAGGGGAATCTGCAGCTACGTACACTTCACCCCTCCGCAGCACGGTTTAGGTGGGTAGGTTCTGCGATCGCAGAAAACCAGCCTGGGCCCATGAGATGACCAGCGTGTGATGCTGGGCCAACCCTTTTGCCCTCTGCCGGTTAACACCACTGGAAAACGTGAAATGGATATTTGCCTTCTGTCTCTTTGAGGATATGATGGCAAAACCAAAATACAACGGAAGAAAATCCTCAGGTAAAAACCAGGTACTAGATTTCTTAAATAAGAGAACTCGCCTTAATCAACTCACAGTGATTAGGGGACACAACTCATTACTAACCTGCACACTAAAAGGTCTCTGTCTCGTTCCGATGAACAGTTATAAATGGGTTCACCCTTCCAGTAATGCTCCAAGAACCCATCGGGAAAGCATGCGGAACCCGTTTCACTTAGTGACACACTGACATCTAGTGGAGATTTATGGCGCGCTGTGGGACTGCACACCCCAGAACAGCTGCAGAGTTCGGCCGCCCGAGGGGAGCAGAGGCTCCTTGTTGGTCTTTATCCACAGCAGCAAGAATAGATACAAATGGACTTTAAAAGAAAAGTCCACTTCTCGTATGTTTGGATTTTTGCTTGTTACCCACCTGAAAACACTGGCCAAAGTCGCGAGATGCTGAAATGACGCGGGATGATGATACGAGGGGGTGGCAAAGAGCTGGTTAGCTTTGCAGTTGTGAGACAGGTATCCCCAAAACCCTGCGACTCTGTTCAAAGGAGCGACTACGTGTGTGTGTTCACCTGCTTTTTTCTTCCTACGGTGAAGGCAGCCAGGGAAGGGAAACATAGGGGAGGTAAGTCTTCCAGGTTTTCCACTACATCCCTTGAGTTCATCTGTCCCTCCCTGTGGGGTGAATCCTATTACATCCAGCAGTAAAGTTCCTTTAAGCAAATACATGTGTGTGAGCTTTTGGGCAGATCGCTCCGCATTTAACCAGGCTCATCCAAATAGACTGCATTTCCTTTGCAACAAAAACATCAACTAAAATGTTGCTATTTGGGATCCCTGGGTGGCGCAACGGTTTGGCACCTGCCTTTGGCCCAGGGCGCGATCCTGGAGACCCGGGATCGAATCCCACGTCGGGCTCCCGGTGTATGGAGCCTGCTTCTCCCTCTGCCTGTGTCTCTGCCTCTCTCTCTCTCTGTGACTATCATAAATAAATAAAAATTTTAAAAATAAAATGTTGCTATTTGCCCTGAGTTTTCACAAATGCCTAGCACTGTCCGTGAAGTGTGGCTGTGTTTCGTCTCTGTCCTTTCCAAAGGCTCCGGGGAATCAATGTTGAGTGACCTTGGGAGAGACTCCCCCACTTTGGTGAGCGTGGGAAGGGCTGAGCGCTCGCTCTACACCTGCCTGCTTCTGCTTCCTCATTTCCCATGGAAACAACTCGATGGGACTTCCTTACATCACTCTTTTAATGGCTTCCTTATTCCATTAACAGAAAGGTTGGAGAAGGATTCTGGAAGCTGAAATAAAGATTTTTGCTTGTTTCATGGTTTTAAACTGCTGTGTGCTTAGCCTCTGGTCCTAGCAGACCCACCACACCTCTTATGGGGTTGGGGGGGAGTGGAGAGGGGGGAGAAAGAAAAGAATGGGGAAAAAATGAAAACATCTTACTTTTGGACTAGAGGAAATAGCATAGGAGTCAAAGAAACCTCAAGGATTAGGAAATGTGTGACTTTTCTCTTGAGAAGAATGTGCATGAATTTGTTCCCAGCCCACCCAGAATGCTCAATTGTTTAACTCCTTCGTTCTTTCATTTGTGCCTGGCAATCGGGAGAATCATCTAAAAATGATTAGACTAGACCAGCTCCCAAATGTAAAACCCTAGAAGAAGCTTACGGCAGCTACATGTGCTCAATTATAACCAAACACCCTCTACTAAGTAAGTACGCGTCTGTTATTGGTGTAGTTAAATTTAAAAGCAGAAATATACTCACTTATGTCCTTCTTGGCAATTAATAGTCCACTTCAATCTTCAGAGCCCAGAGACAAAAACAAACAAAAAAACAACAAAAAAAGATGCGGCGCCACCTATTAGCACAAGCAGAAACGGAGTTCTAATAGTGAAGCTTCACGCTGCACTAAACATGTAATTATCTATACAGTTTGCAATTGTCTTGGTTTACTGCTTTAAAAAGTCTTTCCACGTTCTTTAAAACGCCCAGGGTCTTACCAGGTTTTTTCCCCCCCATCACTACAATATTTCTGCAATGTTGTTCCTCAGTTTTTGTTCAATTACAGAATTGAGAAAATTCAGGCCCAGAGAAGTTTAAAAAAAAAAAAAATCCTCCTTAGAGAACAAGACAGTAGTAAGAAATTTGAAAGCTAAAAAAAAAAGAAAAAAGAAAAAAGAAATTTGAAAGCTTACTCACTCTACTACAGGTTAGATTAATTAAACTTACAGCTCTAGAGTTCGGTATCCTAAAGACCCACAAGTCCGAACTGAAATAATGATTACTGAGTTTTTTACTCACGAGCAAACTATTGTGATACATCAATTGACTTGGAATTTCTAAGATGTAAAGGCTACGATCTCCAGGGTTCATTTCTTTCTAGAGAAAGTGTCAAAATACATCCGGCTGCAACCCTTGGTAATTAGTTCTCATATATATGAGAACTAATATAACTAATATATATATATATTCTCTATATTAATTCATATAACTATATAACTATATATGTTATATATATGTCTATGTGTGTGTGTATATATATAAAATATAGATTTCATTTGATGATACAGCTGTATTGTGGAAATGATTTTAAAGATTCCTGGGCAGGACCCCAGGAGCTGAGGTTACTAACCCTAGTGTTGAATACGCAGAGTCCAGTGATTTTCAGAGAGATCATCAGTCGTGTGTGTGTGTGTGTCAGCAGGGGTTTAGGGGGACCCCCTAAATCAATCTTCTAGTTCCACGCTCCCAAGCATGCATATGCCACTCCGTAACAGAGGCCGGGTCGTCCGGTCGCGCACCAAGCTGCAGCTGCTGAAGGCGAGGTGGCCCCCGAGGAGGTCAGTGCACAGCCGTGGAACGTGCCAGGAACCTAGAGGAGTGGCCAATATATCCCTAATACCCGCCCCCCAAGGTTCCACCAGCCTTCGTGGGCCTGGCTTCCCATGAAACGTAGACAGAACAGAGGCCAGTCTGATTCACGGAATCTAGACTTCCTATCGATGTCTTCGTCCTCGCCAGCGTTGTGAGCGCAGGCGATCCAGTCTTTTCGACCCAAGTTCCCAAGGCTCAAAGGGTCCTGGACGTCTTCTGCACAGTGCAGTCCCCTCTCCTAGGCCAACCACGTGGTTCTGCATCAACCCAGGAGCCACAGCCAAGCGCAGGATAGGGGCGCCTTCGCTCCTCTTCTTCAGGGATCCCCTCCGGAGTGTCACCTGTGGGCTTCGGGCCTCCTAGAGTTAACGCCCAGGGTCCCCAGAGGATAACCACATGGTCACATAAATGCTACTTTGAAAACACACGAAGAGAAAAAGTACCTCCCTAGCTAATCACCGAGAAGGCTCTCTCACAAGCTGCGCACCAAGAGGAATACACAATTTCTAATTCCAAGTATTAAAATACAGGGCGTCAGGGGTGCTTCTCCCTGGGTCCCCCAGCCAGGCCTTCAAGGAGGAAACCTTGCCGTCTTCGCAGGTGCCCGAAGAGGTGGTAACCAGGCGATACAGCGCATCCGGGGACAGCGGCCAACACCGGACGTGGGCACCTCTGCTCCTTTAAACCTCCTTCCCATTTGGGAAGCTCCCCTTCTGATCTTGACCAACATCAGTCCAGCTAGCAGTTACCTGAATCTGCAAAAGTTTGAGACGCCCGTGTTTAATTGTGGCCAAATACTCGTTAATCTTCCTGGAAACATATCACGGTAATGAAAATAAAAACAAGGGGTGCCATATGCCAAACCCATACGCAGCGCCTACCCCGGTCCTGTACCTCCCTACACCTGCAATGTCATCTTGGGAAGGCGCTCCTGCTTAATCTGTGAGCTGAAACACTTCCAAATATTCAAATTTGGCAAAAAAAAAAAAAAAAATTAAAAAAAATTAAAAATAAAAAAATTCTTAAAAAAAAAAGTCCAAAGTTGCCCACTCATCGCTGAATTATTCTGGACTGAACAGAAGGCGCAGGCTCAGTACTGCCAAATGCTCTTAGGCACAGAAGCAGTGCACCATCTGTCTTGAAGCGCCAAGGATATCAGTTCGGATCTAAAATCCCGGGGTGCCCAGCCATGTATCCTAAGCAATCCATTTTCTGAAGCTCGAAACGTAACGCGGCCTGCGACAAGGTTACGTGCGGCAACACTCCGAGCCGCTAGTTGTAAAAGAAATTATAAAAATGTCAGAGCATCAGAGTTGTGGTCCTGCGAGCAGAGCCTTGAGGAGCAAGAGGACTCAGGAAGGGCTGTCAGGGGGCCGGGATGGCTGTTCCTCCGGGCGACCGTGTGAGGGATGCTCGACCCGCTGCCGGGCGGGGGGCGGGGGGGCAGCAGGGCTCTGGGGGCCCGGCAGGTGCATGCACGGTGGTGCTGAGCCGGAGCACGCTGCTGCCCTGATGGGGGGGTGGGGGGGGCGCCGCAGGGCTCCAGGGGCCCAGCAGGTGCACCCATGGTGGTGCTGAGCCGGAGCACGCTGCTGCCCTGACGGGGGGGCGGAGGGGGGCCGCAGGGCTCCGGGGGCCCAGCAGGTGCACCCACGGTGGTGCTGAGCCGGAGCACGCTGCTGCCCTGACGGGGGGGCGGAGGGGGGCCGCAGGGCTCCGGGGGCCCAGCAGGTGCACCCACGGTGGTGCTGAGCCGGAGCATGCTGCTGCCCTGACGGGGGGGGCGGGGGGGGGCCGCAGGGCTCCGGGGGCCCAGCAGGTGCACCCACGGTGGTGCTGAGCCGGAGCACGCTGCTGCCCTGAAGGTGGGGGGCCTGCAACGGACTCAGCACCCCCTCCGTGCGCTCCGGGCGACCACTCTCACCAGTCCAGGGGCCCGGGGGTGTCCCCGTAAGGGGCATCCTTGGGGAGGACCCGGGGTGGGGCTGAGGGACACACCGGGGCCCCTTGCCCGACACCTCAGAAGGCTCCTCGAGACCCCGATAACCGCGGGGCCGAGAGCAGGACAAGGACCGGGGCGTGCGGCCAGCTCAGTTGTTAAACACGGATAGATTAAGAGAACGGGGGGGGGGGGGGGGGGGCGCCTGGGTGGGGGGCGCAGTCAGGGTAAGCATCCGACTCCTGATCTCAGCTCAGGTCTTGGCTCTCAGGGTTGTGAGTTCAAGCCCCACAAGGGACTAGGCAGGGGGTGCGGAGCCTCCTTGAAAGAAATCAGTTAATGAGGCACATGAAGAGTGAGCAGAACTGGGAAGGACAGAACACGAAGACGCCTTCAGAAACAAGGGGAAACAGCAACTAGTAGCCCGCGGGTAGATGCGAAATATCCTCAAGGACACTATTCACTTGGGAAAGAAGAGCCACGTCCCATCTAGCGTCAGATCCTAAGCGCGGCTGGGTTTAACCGTGCGACGGTCACGGTGCCTCTGGGTAGGGCCCCCCCCACCCCCGCACGACTCAATGGGGGGGGGTTCACTTGCATCTGTTAACTCTTGAGCAAGTACAGGTAAGTGGTTGAACCAGAGAGGAGGCGCGCCTGCACGCCTGAGACTGGGTTTCCGGGGCAAGTAAGCCAGCCAGGCCCCCCTTCCTACCTGGGAGCCTCGGGGAGCTGGAGGTCAGGACCGTAGCAGGGAGGGCAAAGCGCAGTAGACGGGGGGGCCTGGTCCCAAGGTCACCAGCCCGCGGCTCCCGAAGTGAGGCCTGCGCGAGGGTCCTCCCGACTCCCCGGGCGAGGTGGGCCCGAAGGCTGAACTGGGGGCGCCTTCCCACGGGCCCGGGGTGGGAGTCCGGCTCACCGGAGCGGGCACCACTAGTCCTTCTCTGCGCTTCACATCCACAAAGCCGCCCGGGGTCCCAGAATCCGCGAGGGGCGGGCAAGGACCCCGACGAACCATTTCGCTGGTCCCGTGTGCGCGTCGCTGGGGCCTCCACGCGCGGTGCTCGCCAGGACGGCCCCGTCCCCACGGACCGTGGGGAGCTCTCCCGACACCCAGGTCGGCTTCCTGCACTTACAGACCTGCTCGCTCTCAGGAAGGCCCGAACTTCGTGGGGTTGCACCCGGCGCCGCGGCCGATGCTCCAGTGACACGAGGAGGGCCGCTCGGAGGGAAGAGAGAAGGTGCTCGAGGCGGACACCGGCCGACGGCTGCTGGCCCCGCTTGACCGAGGGACGAGCCTTTCCGAGCGCCGCTGGGATCTTCACTGCTCGTCCCCAACACGCAGCCATGAAGCTAGAGGCCCGTCCGGACAATAGTGACCACTTGGTCGCGCACGATCGTGCAGGGCACGAGGCGTCCCGCAAACACACGCCCCGGGGGCCGGGCCCGGGCCTCAGGCACTAACCCCCCTGGTTCACGAGGCTAAAAGCAAGGGAGGCTCCGGCCGTGCCACCCTCTGGCTCGGCCGCCTCTCCTGCGCCCTCCTGGGACCGAGGCTGGCGACGCCGGAGTCCCCCGCAAAGGACAACCGTGCCACCTGCGGGTGTGCCCCTACCCGGGGCTGCAGAACCGTCGGGTGTCCCCAGAGGCCCCGCTCCCCTGTCCAGCTTCTGTCCTCCCCACTCCAGCGCCACGGCAGCCACTGAGGGAGGTGGACCCTTCGGTGCTCATCCGACCTCCCGACCGTGGCGGACCCCGGTCACCCCCGCCCCTCCGAGGGACTCACTTCCTTTCCAGACATCCACGCGCTGGGGGGTTTTCCTTTCCCGGATGGCTCCTTCCTGGGTGCCCCGCTGATGCCTCACCACCTCGGCTCCGGGGCGTCGCTGCGCCCCAGCCCCCTCCTCCTCTAGCATGTGTCCTGGAGGGTCCCCTGGGGCCTCACAGCGCCCCAAGGCCCACGTCAGGCCCATGACCAGTCCTGAATGCTGACACCCCCATTGGCCCACTGCACAGGCACTGCAAACGTCACCGGTCAAAACTGAGCTCACGACTCTCCCCAGGCTGCTCCACCTCGGGTCCCTCATCCTAGGCGACTCCAGCGACTCCAGCCTCCCAATCTGCATCGGTGCCAACGCGGATTCCTTTTGCACACCATGGGGTTAAAGGCATCATCAGTCTCGTTAGCCCTGCCGTCAGCCAGCCTCGGATCACGTCACCACCTGCTACCACTGGCGCCCCGACGCCACCCAGCGAGAAGCCATCGCTGTCCTTTACCCTGACCCCCGCCTCACCACCAATTCTCCACCGTCCCAGTACTCAGGGATCCCAACAGAACACCTTCCAAAGGCTTCGTGTCCTAGACTACTCCTCACAGTAGTCCTACTCCTCCCCTTCAGGGGTCTGCAGGACCCTATGTGGTCGGGCCCGCTGTCACAGTCCTGACCTCGTCTGCCGCCCCCTTCCTAGTCGCCCAGCCTTCTCCACCTCCCCTGGCCCTCGCTGGCATTTTGCGTGTCATGGCCAGGCTCTCACGGCAGGGTCGACACTGGCAAGTAACACCATAAGGACAGGGGCTTTCACACGCTTTGTTCACTGCTAACCCTAAACACCCTCAAAAACATTGAGGAGAGTACATAACTAGTAACCTACTAAGTGAACTGGATCCTTGATTTCTAGGGGCTCAGGATCAAGAAGGATGACACACAAACACGAATAAAGTGTGTCATTAAAAAGAACATCATCTTAGGGCATCTGGGTGGCTCAGTCTGTCGGTCGAGCATCTGACTCTTGGTCTGGGCTCAGGTCGTGACCTCAGGGTCCTGGAATCGAGCCCCACGTCAGGCTCCATGCTCAGTGCGGAGTCCGCTGAAGACCCCGGGTCTCTCTTCCCTTGTGCTCCACCTCCCACTTTCTCTCCCCCCTCTCTCCGCAGCAAATAAAATCCTTAAAAAAAAAAAAAAAAGAAGGAAAAGAAAAAAGAAAAGAGAAAAAGAGAAAGAGAGGAAAGAAAAAAAAAAAGGAAAAAGAAGGAAAAAAAGAAAAAAAAGATAAAGAAAAAAGAAAAAAGAAAAAAGAAAAAGGAAAAGGAAAAGGAAAAGGAAAAGAAAAAGAAAAAGAACATCTCACATGTATATTTAAAATGACTTTTCCCATTGGGAGCGGAGTGGTCCGAGTTCAGCAGAGGGGGAAAGTGCTCTGGAAACACGATGAGGGAATCAGGGAAGGGGTGCCAGGGACACCTCGACATACAGCTTTATTCCCTCCCTGCCTCGTGTTCCTAATTACTTTTCTCCATCACGCTGTAGATGAAAATGTGAAATGTTTATATAAAGACCTGTCAAAACAATTTCAGCTACTGGGGAATCTAATTTTCCTCAAGCCCTCGGCCCCACAATTGTCGGCATTTCTCACGGTGCCAATACGTCTCAGGAACCCACTTCTCCACAGGTTTGCCTTTCTCCCCTCTCGGTCTGAGGTGGGCCTGGAGTGACAAGCAGCCAGCCTACCCGAGCCTACTCTCAGCTCATCTATGAACTATTCATGTTACAATGAATGAGAAGTTGCTGGAATGACGTTTCTGGAATTAGGGAGCTTCCTCTCACTCACCTTTCAATTCTATCTCTTGATGCAGGACTAATAGGGAGCAACACAGAAAAACACAAACCAGCTTCTCGGATTCTTTATCCTATCCCCTTTCTCACAGAAGCTACAAGTGGGGAAGAAAAGTAAATGAGGCAGAGACAGTATTTCAAGTAGCCAACTTCAACAGTCCTCAAGGACCGCCTCCCGCCCCCCATACTACTCGAGAGCACACTAGTTCCTTTTCCCTGAAATAGTTCTGTTAACATAGATTTTTTCAAAGTCTGTACCTTTTCATTTTCCTCTTAGATTTTTCTAGAAGAATACTGTAAGCAAATACACGTATTCCTTTGTGGGTTTTTTTTTTCTTTTTGCCAATTAAATGGGATAGGAGAAATACATCCATTCAAGAAGAAAGTAATGACAATGGAAAATTATGTAAACTCTGTAAGACGAAATGCATTTGGGGATCTTTAAGGACTTTGAAAATTACCAGATTAATTTCATTCTCCATTTCAAACAACTAGACATCAAGTAGGTTATGGGAAAAACCCATTGCTACTTCAGATTATTTCAAGTGAACACGACCTAATCCAACACCTACTAGATATTAAGCACTGAATAGGACGATAGGGAATTAAAGACGACATGAATGATTTGCTTCATATGGTCTCTGGATAACCTTCTGGAAAAGACTTATACCTATAATATTAATTCATTCAGCAAACATATTTCATGTTAGGTATTAGGCTGAGATACAGAGACAAGGAGCACAGACATTATCCTCCAGAAATATGTGTTACGTATAAAGCTGAATGTAGTAAGATGCCAAAATGCATACCACAGACGCTGGGTACTAAGAGTAGTTTGAAAGACGGTAATTATTTTAAAAGCATCAAATAGTATGAAGGATGTTTAATATCCTATAGGTTGAGTAAAACTTACCAAATTATTATACTAATATTTTCATAACTAAATCAGCAGGGACATCTGTTCAATTTCTCATTCAACAGAAAATGGATACACATTAGCAAAGATGTTTTCTCCTCTGCTAAGAGGCGGGGAAAATCTTATCCAGACAAGAAAATGATAAACTATTTAAGGATGTGACAATGTCCTCATCTCTACGCATCACGGTGTTTGAAAGGATCTTCCATTAGCAAGCGCTTAAAACGCGTAGAATGAATGACCTGGAGGTCAGCTAAGGGGTTCTACGGCATAACCAACCACTACCTGCCCACTCCCGTAGAAAAAAAAGAAAAGGAGAAAAGGATCCTTGCCGAGGAAAGCACCTGGCTTGCTGCTGGCAGCTTGGAAATATACCACAGGCTTGAATCCTTTTTCTTATATCTGATGTTTGTGCACATGGTGTCTCAAGAGAAACAGACTAAAAAGTACACGACAGTGAAAATAGAAAGGTTTCATGGAAAGATCCGGACTTGAGATAAACTTTAGAGATTGGAGGATTTAGGGGGAAAAACCTGCTTTTAATGCTTTGTGTTGGGTAGACTGGCATAATCGGCTTTAGCCTTACTGGATGGATTTCAACAAGGCAACCTGGCTATGGAGATTTAACATGAATTTAAGTACCTCCAGATACACTCACTGGTAATGTCTAGGCTTGTTGACCAATTCCCTTTGCTATGCCATAGTTCTGTTTATTTCTGAATATACCCAGGTCTAGGACCCAGAGCTCTGCTCCTCATCAGGGTCAACTCACTCCCTTCTCACAGACAACTAATTAACAATAAATACCGTCACAGGTTGTCTACACTGTCCATGTGCCTGAATCTGGGTCATCTCTTGCCTTTTTTTTTTTTTTTTTTTTTTGTAATTTTCAAATTTAGCTTCTGAAGGTTTGGTCTTACTCACAGGATACTTATCACTTAAAAATCACCGAGGGCTTCCAGTCATATGAACTACTGGAACCACAAGAAGCTGAGAGCACAGCAGATGGCAAACTAAACAAGAGACACCACTCAAAATCCAGGATATTCCCCTCAGAGAAGTGCTTATGAGTTTATGGAGTGCATCACGGAGAAAAAGAGAAAAGTGAGGATAGGTGTGGTAATACGCCTCCACCTTAGAGGATCACTCTTCATTTCTAGTTAACAAGGTTGGCTCTGTCTGAGGAGGCTTTAACACTACCCATCGCTGCTGGCAATCTGGTTTCCATCGCTGCTGGCAATCTGGTTTACAGACCAGTCTCAGAAATTCTTTTTCTTAAGAAATTCATTTTATAACCATTTTGAAAGGCCTATGTAAATATCACTGAAGAACTTTATCCAAAAAAAAAAAGTTGAGAAATTACTTACATGAAATTGATGTTGCAAATAATGCCTATCTATCAAAATGCAATTATGAATTATTTTTTATTTGGGAATTACCTGAAAAAACTTAGTAATTTATTTAGACGTGCAACAAATCTATTTATATATTCTACTCATCTAAAATAAAGAACACTAACTGTAATGTGATTACTGTAGACCCATTATCTCAGCCTCTTAAAACAATCTGCAGTGGTTTTATAAAAATAATGTTTTCACATCATGCCATAATTCTGTCCAAAGACCGCCATATAAATTCAACTGAAAACGTGTTAATGCACTGCATTAACTATAACACATGTTAATACATGAAGTCATAGGACTGAAACGGACTTTTAAATTTTACAATTCATTCTTGTATTGTCACAATACACCCGGACAAATCAGTGGGCTGACGTCCGACACTGCAAAGTTCTTACAGGAACTTTCAGGGTCAATCTAAACCACAAATGCCTACATGATTTTTTTATCCCTGTGATTCCTTAAGATTTCTTGCTTTAAAGAAAGAAAAAAAGCAATGTCTAGATAAGTAATACATCTCGTTAGCTTGAAAAAGATAGTCATTAAATGCCTGACACATATTTATCAATATAAATTTCCTGTTGTGGTTATGTACGTATAGTTAAAAAAATTTAAGATAACATCATTTAAACTCATTTTTTCCAATGAACAAAGGGAAATTAGGGATGTTTAAAGTATTCCCATGACAAATATCTAAGGCAGAAAATGTATCTCATATTCACTGGGATTAATAAAGCCTTATTTTGTAAGTTACATTTGAGACTTTAAAACAGAATTTAAAATGCTACTAAAATGCGAACTGCACTTTATCCGATAGAGTCATTTTCAGGAGTTATCAATCTACCTAGGTCTGCTGTCACATATACACACATATATAATCAGTACTAACTGTGATGTTACAAACCCCAACTTGGTGAAGATTGGAGACTATACCGTCCCCATCATACTGGCTTGTGTAACCTACCTGGGCAAGTTATTTAACCTGTCTATGCATCAGTTTCACTCTGTCAACCAAAGATCGTCAGGGTCTCCTCTCCTAAAGCTCTGCAGGGGATAGTCAGTAAGAGACACGGCGCATCAGTAACTCAGCAGGGCCTGGCATGTAGTGGCGCACTATATGGCTCCTGAGGCCACATGACCATAATTAGAACACTGCAGGCTCAATGCGATGCACAGTGCCATGATGACTCTTGAATACTTATGAAGTTACATTCGGACTTTCACTTGCAAAATTTGTTCTGAATGGGGAAGAAAAAAATTGAGGTTCTGAAATATCATAAATTACATCCAGGGCAAAGTTTCATGGGGGGAAAAACACACCCTATTTGTAGTATTCATAGATGAATACCTATGTAACTGAAAAGTGGATCTATGTTTTTTCAGAAATAGGAAACAAGGTAAAAAGAATTTCAGGATTTTAAGGGAACCTAACGGTAAGAAACCAAATGACAACTTTTAGTTTTCAGTCTATTTGAAATTGTGCCAGGTCCTAAAAGAGAAGAGAAAAAGGGTAACACATGTAATAGGATTAGAACTACTGAGTCTGAGGGCTCAGTATAGAGAATAAGGAAATAATCAAATTCAATTTTTGTTTCATATATGAGTAAACTAAAATTGAAAGAAGTTACAGTGTCTTATTCAAGGCTACTACAAAGGTAGTTTGTGAAAGAGCCACAAACACTTTTAAGTAACCAGTTCCCTCTTCTCTGTCCCAAGTGAGTTTGGGGTATAGCCTACATGTAGCAAAAAAGGATGGTGGTACTAATTAGGGAGATAGAGGAAGTCTAACGATAGCATCTCCAACACCCTAATATTCGTTATGATGAAAGCTTTTCTAGCATCAAGAGAGATGCTCATTACTCTAGGATGCAGAACCTACATATTGGAAGTGGGGAAAAAAACAAGTCTGCAGCTCACCTGCACAGAAATGCACACAGATTACATAAAAGGTCCCTACTGTCATCACACTGACTTGAACTCCAGTATAGATGATTACCACCTAAAATAGTCAAGGCTCGGAGGTTTTCATAGACCTAAGCCTCAAGTCTTCAAAATACTACCCATTTGTTTAGTGTTGCTCCTTTTTTTTTTTTTTTTTAAAACATTTTTTTTTTTTTTAATTTATTTATTTACGATAGTCACACTCAGAGAGAGAGAGAGAGAGGCAGAGACACAGGCAGAGAGAGAAGCAGGCTCCATGCACCGGGAGCCCGACGTGGGACTCGATCCCGGGTCTCCAGGATCGCGCCCTGAGCCAAAGGCAGGCGCCAAACCGCTGCGCCACCCAGGGATCCCCCGTGTTGCTCCTTTTGTAATATGGAGAATGGGGGTTGGAGTGGGAGGAAGGAGAGAGTGAAAAATACACATAAATATAACTTTATTTTTACCCTGATTTAAGACTTCTGTTGACAAGTACTCAAGTAGGAGGCCCACTATTCTCAGTGAGAGTAGATGCAACTATAAATGTTTTACTTTAGCTTGAAGCAATGTATTTTTATACTAGTAACTCCAGTTTTAAGACGGTACTCTAGGTTCCATGTTTAGGACTACTGAAGACATCTGCACCGCATTCCACAATCTTGGCTGCTTGACCAGAGAATTACCTCAATAATTATCGTAGTCATGGAAAAAAATTAAGCACATTTATACTGTTTACCAAACCTGAATACAGCAAAGTAATTTTAACTCCTAGTCTCATATTTGATCATTGTAACCAAAAAAGAAGCTGTAAAACCCTTAACACCAAAAGAAGCTGTAAGACCCTTAAAATTCCATTATTTTTTCAAATGAGAAATAAATGTTGCATCTGCACAATAATCCAGAATTCTATTCTACCTTCAGGGCAGACAATGGGTTTTTGTGTTCAACTCTGCCTCTAGGTATCTGCTGGCCCAGTGCCATAATAAGAATGGTAATGCACACCACACACCACGAAAATTCAAGACCACGATTAGAAGTAAAAAATATACCAACGACACCAGAAGCACTACCAGATTAAAGTTATTTGACAACACGGTCCAATGGTGGATGGACATCACCAATTAGGAAGCAAAATGTTCCATAAGTTAATACCAGATGCCCAAATGAGTCACAATTTCATATTATCTTTTGCTCAAATACCATCTTATCGACGTAAAGCATTATGTGTTTTGAGATCAATGACTTAACATCCAGTTTTACATACTTAAGCTCATTATATTCTCTCATTAGTACTTTAAGGAAAAGAAAACTCTACACATTTAACACGAATTCAAATGTTTTCAATTTAACAATTCATTTATTTGTACTGGTCCTTAATAGTCAATCTTCATATCCGCATTTTTATTTCATCAACAATCATCTCAGACACACCCTCTAACAAGGTTGACTTAAAATATTACGACAGGAAACTATGCCTTCAGGAGCATGTTTATTGTGTTTGAGATGATACATCAGGTGCTCTCTGAGCTACAAAGGGTAAAAGGAAATCCTCTCATTACAAACTGACAAAGGTAAAAGGTAAAACATTTTTCACAACAGCATGAACCACATACTCAGAAATAGATCTGGGTTTAATACAAATGACATAATTCCTAGTCATCTACAGCTACTTTTATAACTTCATACAGATAATGAATTAGGCTAAAATGCACTATAATATTTGGTAGACTTCAGGACCAGTATCCTTAGTACATCACAAAATACATTTTGATATCCCAAAGAAGCAAGACTTGCAAGTAGGCGTTTTAAACATAACTAATCTACAGCTACAAAGTTCTACTCTTGATAGCATTTACCTTTTTTGGGGAGTCTCCCAGTCTCCAAAGGATAAAAGCAGAGAGTAGAATCAGTATAACATATACACAGAAGTCCGTATTGTAAAGGCTATAAAGATTTGCAGCACAGTGGGAAGGGGCCTTCTGCTCCTTCACACCGCATACAAATTCTGTGAATTATGTGGCGTATCTCTTGGTCCACTGTCTGGCTATCCTGTCATGTTCTGCTCTGTTGGTCAAATACTGAGTGGCTATGCTTCCAACCAGAGGATCCGCTGGAAAAGCAGAAACAGTAAGAGATTAGATGGTGTCTTCAAGTTACAGCTTAACTAGTCTATTAAATTGAAACACTAATTTTTTAGGAGCACCTTGATATGTAATGGCTGAATTTTCAAGATTAAAATGCTCAACATAAATATTCTAATATTCAAATTAGAAAAGCCCTTTTAACTAAAAAATGCATGTTGACTTAATAAATTTGAGTTTTTTAAAAAAATGTGTGCCTTTAATACTAATATTCTTGGCATTTTATTCAGCTATGAAAGCATGTATGGTGATTATAGGTCTCCCTGCTTATGGATGTTTAAAAATGTAATTTTTAAATAAAAACCCAAATCTTGCAATAGAGTTTACAGCATTTCTATCTAGATATTATGCACATTCACAAGCATTTAAAATATTGTTATGCATATGTACATTTTTCCAGTGCCTTGCTCTCTCACTTAATATATCTTGAAGAACTTTCCCTATAAGTCCATTTAGAGTGGTCTCCTTATAATTCTGTTTTCTCTCTTGGGCTTAAGATATTAGAAAAAGCCTTTGGTGATTAGTCCAATATATAGAAAAAGTAATTCAGCTTCTTTAAAAAATGACCACTTAGTAAGGTAACATATGCAAAATCTCAGACCTAAACATCACTTTTCAAGTCAACTATACAGGTTACTATGTGGCAAGTATGCACCTCTTGAAAATGTTAGGAATTATGTATTAATGAGTTTATCTCTGAGGTTATATGTCATAATCTGGTCCAACTCATCAGCTATCATTTTAATATCTGTTATTACTATCTCTAAGACAACTAACTGTAATCCAAGAGAGAAGGGAGACTAAGAAGCCCTTCATTAGTAAGTGGCTGCTTTAAAGCACATGGTAGCATGGAAGGTGCAAGAAAAGGAAACACTGGTGCCAGTCATTGCTTTATTCTTGTCAAACATGCTTTGTACAGCTACATTATTAAGAAAAAAAAAAACCATCAGTGACAGAAAGAAAATAATTATAGGTAGCATGCCATTAATAAACTAAAAGTTATTGTGAAACTTCTGGTCTATTCTAAATGAAATGGCATTGATAATTTCCTTGCAAAATGATTTATGCTGATCTTTCCACTAATAGCATTTACTTTCTCAAATCCACAGTTTAGCAACCACAAAAACACACTGGTTTCTGTAGCCCCACGGTATGTGTTAATAAAGATTTGCTTACCAGGGTTGCAATCTGTCAAAAGAGAACAAATCGACAGCAAAACCTTTGAAATAGTCAAAGCAGGACTCCAGTTGTCTTTAAGGATGTCCAGACAGATGACTCCCTGACTGTTGATGTTGCAATGATAGATTCTGGTGCGGAAAGTAACCTAAAGGCAGTTCCATTAAAAACAAAGAAAATGAATGCTCCATTACCAACTAAAACTCTCACCAGCAAAAGTGACGAGTAACACATCATAGATACTAAATAGAAAATAATTTAACTGAAGAGTTAATTAAATACTACGTTTAAATAACATCAAAGTAAATGACTTTATTTGGGGCGCCTGGGTGGCTCAGTTGATTAACCATCTTTCTTGGTCTCAGCTCAGGTCTTGATCTCAGGATAGTGTGGTCAAGCCCCACACCGGGCTCCACGATGGGCATGGAGCCTAATTAAAGAAAAAAAAAAGTAAACGGTTTTATTTAACTAAACCTTTTTTACCCAGCAGATAAGGAACTTCATCAATTTACACCAAAGTGAGTAGCTGATTTGGTTGCTTGGTTTATGCTAAATGAATGATACAATAATTCTATGTATGTATGACCATATATACCGTGCACACGTGTGCACATACAGCTCTCTGTGTAAAGCAAGTGAGAGAAAACAGAAATGCTTTAGTGCCAGAGGTAAGAAGGAACTTGTGAAGTTTTTTTTTTTTTTTTTTTTACCATAAAACAAAAGTCACATTAGTTTCTTAGTAGAAAAGATCAGTATCAACTCAGTTAATGTCCTGTCATGTATCAGAAAATATTGGCCAAGGACTTAGAGGAAGGTTGATGAAATCACTTGTCTATTTTTCAGCCTTTCATTTCTGCTGTTGGTTCAGCGTCTTGTTAGACTAAGACAGTAAAACGAAACAAGGTCCTGAGGTAATGAATAAAGGAAACTAATACATCTGAGATATGTGGAAAAAAAAGAATAAATCATAGGAACAAGTACCGGCAAGTTTTAAACAGTCACCAACACTAATGGGGTGGCTAATTCTTAATATGGAGTAGCAGAGAAAAAAAGAAAAAGTTCCTGATTCTTAATATGGAGTAGCAGAGAAAAAAAAAGTTCCTGATGTTTTAGAACTAGCAGGATACTACATGATCTCCCAGATGGAGTCTAGAAAGAAAATATTAAAAGTTCTCAAAAGTATATTTCTGATAAGGATGCATAATTAAAAATAAGAAAATTTCAAAAAAAGAAAAAAAAAACAAAAAGAAACCAGTGGTCTAGCATTCAACTGAAAACATTCAATAAGAAAAAGGAAGAGACTGTAGCTCCAAAACCTCTGTGTAATAGGGTACACATACTAGCTTTATAGCTCTTAAGATGTGGCTAGTTGAAGTGAGATGGGCTAAAAATGTACAATATATACCAGATTTCAAAGACACAGTATCAGAAAGAGAGTGTAAAATATCACATTAATAATACTTACACTGGTTTCATATTCAAATGATGAGAATTTGGATGTACTAGATGTTATTAAAATTAATTTCACTTTTTCTACCCTTTTTAATGTAGCTCATAGAAAATTTAAAATAACATGTGTAGCTTGCCTTATTTTTGTCAGACACTTCTGCTCTAGAATATGGGAATAATATATGTTTAGATCACCGACAGCTGACTACTAAACAGACTGTGGTTTATAAACACAATGCAATTAATACTTTGAATCCTTTGGGGATGCTTAGGTGGCTCAGTCCATTAAGCCCCGCCTTCAGCTCAGGTCATGATCCCAGAGTCCTGGGATCGAGCTCCACATCTAGCTCCCTGTTCAGCAGGGAGTCTGCTTCTCTCTCTCCCTCTGCTTGCTCTTTCGTGCACATGCTCTCTCTCTCAAATAAATGTATTTTCAAAAAATATTTTTAAAAATACTTTGAATCCTTTCAGCTACTAATAATTGGTGAATGGAAGAGAATTAAATTTGTATTATCCCTCAAGAAGTTCAACACCTTATCTGAACCTCAAAAATAAGCAGAACTGTATAGAAATAATTATACCTAACACCAAGATAAGAGCAGAAGTATTCTTTCTTTTTCACGTGTCCAACCACAGATCTGGATAGTGGTTCATAACACTGTGTGAGAGATCTTGGGCAAAAGGAATGATTCAACATGCAAGGGTTAGAAAATTAAAATACTAAGACTTCAGAAAAAAAAATTAATGCTAAATTAAAACATAACCACTATAGTAACCAAAACAACTGATAAATCATACACAGAACTATAGTTTGAAACTCTTGTTAGTCAATTTCTATTTTACATTAAAAGATGCTAAGAAAAATAGGAGTCTTTCTTTAACAGATCTTCCCTCACAAAAATAATTTTGTAAAAAATACATCTTGCAAACTTTATCTAATTTTGCTGCCACATTAAAACCAATTTCAAGAAAAATGAGGCATCTGGAAAGAAGTATCACTATTTGCAAATACAGCCATGGCTATTTTGCTGTGGTTTTGTTTTCTGTAATATGGGAAACTTAACCAAAGAATGCAAAATTGAGCAGTTACGGATGTATCAGCACTTAACGTGTCATTTTGAATGTGAATACAATTTGTAGTATCAATAACAAAGGGCTTTTTGTTCCTTTATTTGATCTAGCAAGATACACTCTACATACTTGAAAACATTCAATAAGACAGTCGTTTAAAGATCTTAAATTCTGATGGGATCACTGATAACTCCAGTTGACAGTAAATACCTCTAGGTGATAGGGAGCTCTGGGTCTGTATTTTGAGGTAGATACCACTAGGTGGAACTGTTGTTACCTTATTAGATAATGGAGAAATAATCTTGGGTTTCAAAAAAAATACCTTCAATTTTTACTCTCTCTCAATCTCAACCCCACCCCCAACCCCAACCCCACCTATGCATCCAGGTGAGTGCAGGCATTAAACTCTACATGTATTTTAAATAGCGTAGGGAACATAAGGAACTATGTTGAAAGGAAAGACATTTCATCCTAGTTAGAGGCTTGATAACAACATACTTTTCCCCTGACAGGTCAGAAGTCCCTGTAACTAAACCATAATTATGTTCAGGCTTAATACTGGCGGTTTTTACCTGTTTGCTTGACCACTTTATAATGAGAAGTGAGAGGAGGAAACTACTCAGGTAATTGTCATGTTTAAGACGTGAAAAATAATTGCCAATCCTCACAAGGCACAACTCAACCCTTCTGTTATCCATCCAGTTCATACTGAGAGCCAACTGAGGCCTAAGCTACCCAACTACCCTCATTCTCATTTCTACATTGTATCTACAGAGGGCACAAAGTAAGCTGATTAAATAATAGTAGCTTCCCTCTTCTTTGCTATGGTTTGTTAGTTTTTGCTGATCTGTAAGGGTAAAGTATTGAGCACAAAACTCAAGCTATTTAATTCTTATTTAATTCTGTTTACTTTTTACCCGCATATGTTTCTCAAAGAAGGTTCACAGGATATTTTCCCTTAAAACATAAATCTAAAATGCATCTGCTTTATTGGTATGCAAAGTAGCATATTTTTATTCGCAATTAACAAACCCTCTTTCCGCTGATTATAAAGCTATTTGTATAAGGCAGAAATCAATTTCTTTCAGTTTTAAAATACTTGGTTACATGAGAGTTTCCGTATCACTTCATGAAAAGCAATGAAATGAAAATGACTACATAAATACACATTTAATCTCTAGCATTTCAGAGAAGGATAAATATTAAAGAATGGACATCTAGGTTCTTACCTTTGGTGGCTTAAATGGATAATCAGATGAAAAAGTGATATCCAGAAAAAACACACCACCTTCATATACAGAACCTGGTGGACCAAGTATAGTCGATCTCCATTCATAAATGTTATCTCCTTTAGGCCCAGCACTATTTAAAAGAAATTAAAGATCAATGTGTGTATCTGTAAGCAATGGATGTTAACATCTTAAACCAATTAGGTATTAAAGGTAAATTAGCAACCTAGAGCAATGAGATAAATATAAAAGAAATAAGCCCCAATGTGTACATACAAATGTATAAACTTATGTGCAAATATTTCAAATTTACAGAAAAACTGCAAGAACAAAGAATACCAGTATAACCTTACCCAGAATCTCCTTGTTAGCATTTTGCCCCATTAGCTGTTTCATCTTTCCCTCCCTCCCATGCTTTCTATGTCTGTGTCTGTGTATACACGCACACACCGACACCCAGTGCTTTTTTTAAGCCATTTGAGAGTAAGCCTTTCCCCATAAATACTTTAGTGTGCACATTTCCTAAATTAACTTCCAATATAATCACAATGCAGCTACAATTTTAGTAAATATATCAGTAAAACACACTTTAACCTATAATCTGCAAAATAATGTCCACACTCAATAACGCCTTTTAAAAAATTTAATTTCCATCCAGATACAGAATCCAGTCTTGTGATCATCTACGTTCCATGTCTTTAGTTTCCTTTAACATGGAATCTTTCTACCTTGGACTTTTTATACATTAATTTTTTAAGAATACATTCATCTCCCTCCCTATCACCTCCTTCTTTTAATAGAATCCTCATCTTTTTTGGAGTTATCTGATGTTTCCTCATAATTAGATGCAGACAGTGCATTCCCAGCCACGGCAGTATGTAAGTGATGTGTTCTCACGGTACCAAGGTATTCATTCACTTATCTCTAATTGGTGATGTTAATTTTCATCATCTAGATCAAGTGCTGTCCGATTTTCCTACTGCTTATTATCTTTCCCCTGCAATCAATAAATAACCTTTGGACAGATACTTTTCGACCATACCAATATTCTGCTCTTCATCAAAATTTCTTCCCTAGATTCAACACCCAACGGTGATTCTTGGCTGAACTAAACTGCACTGTGATGGTGATAAAATCATGATTTTCCAAATTCAGCATTTCCTCCACATTTACCAGCTAGCCCTTGATCCCTCTCTTGTTCCAATGGTATGAATCTGTGTATTATTGGTGTGGTTTCCTGGATTCTTACTTTTTCCTAATGATTTATATGGAATTCATCACCACCTTTAATTGTTTTGATGCTCAAATTATCCCAAATTTGGCCAGTGGGAGATCCTTCAAAATGGCCCCTGTAGTCTTGTGACAGGCTGCTGTAATTTATAAGTACTTCTTTAATTTTCTGGCATAACTAGATGTTCAGGATTCCAGCTTTGGAATCAGTCGTTTCCTTAAGGAGCTCTGTCTGGTTCCTTTTAGTCTCACATTTAGGGAATGGTCAATGCTAGGTGCTACTGAGTTCCAGGTACACTGCATTGTGCTCAACAATATTATCATTTCATTTATAAAATTTGAAAAAGAGAGATAATTCAAATAAAATTTAGCCTCACAATTATTGGCTGGTAAGGAACATTCAACAATCCTTAAATTCTCTTCCAATTTACCTACAGACTTCCATTTTCCCCTGACCTTTAACATCATAAATTACCTTGACTTTCTGAACTATATATATATATATATATATATGTATAATGCATATACAGCATTTCTTCTTTTAAAGGGACCACTAGAGTCTAGAAATGATCTGCGTGTTTGATTTGAAATAAGGATAAACCTGCATTGATAAATAGTCCACATTAATCACAATAGGACTTAAGTATAGTTAAAATAATTTAACTGTATCTTATTAATTCTGTAAAACAAACTGAATTGTAAAGTCAGGTAAATGATGTTATCAATAATCAAATGTATGCTCTGAAAAATAGTTCATACAGAAAGGGTGTAGAAAACTTGATGGTATAATCAAAATGTTGGCAGCATGCTTTAAATACCTATCTTTAAGGTAGGTACATCAACAATAAAATCTTACTATTTTGGCCTATGTAGGGAAAAATATTTTTGAAATAAATACTGTTTTATATGATTCAAGTATACACAGCATTGAAACTAATCACAATAATGGCTCACTGTTCTGTCATCACTTGAGAATCAGCTATATTCCCTAAGTGAATTTTTATTGTAACTAAAAACATAAAATTGAGTCCTAATTTTGTAAACAAACGAAAAAGGGTTTTAACCAGTTTCAAGAGCATTTCTTTTTCCAAGCAAATTTTTCCCTTGGTGACTTAAGATAATCATTATACAATTAAATTATAGTGTCAAAGACTTTTATGATATGGCCACTTCACTAAAATGTTGCTAAACTATACATGTCACACTGTGGTAGTGGTAATAGTAATAAAAAATACTAAAAACAATATTACTTAAGGTTTATTCCATCTTTACCACAAGCCAGGCATTGTTCAAAGCATAGTGCATAACTCATTTAATCCTCCCTACAAATCCATGAAGTAGGTACTATTAGTACATTCCTATTTTTAGATGAGGAAACAAAGGTTCAGAGAGTTAAATAACTTTCCATATGTCCCATAGCCAAAAATGACTCAGACAGAACTTGGACAGTCTGTGAACTAGTCTGTACTGTCCTCAATGGGTTTGCTATATATTTCCTCTTACTAATTTCAGTGCTGCTACATCTAATTTAGTCTTCAAATTTTGCTAATGCTTGTTTGTGTAAAAATTCAAGGGGTGCTGTTACTCAAACAAAACAACAGAAACAAAAACCCAAAACCAAACTTCCTCAGTGCTATTTCTCAGTTCTTACAGGAATATGCTATGCTTCAAGGGATACACAAAAGTTGGGGATTACTATATTCTAATGAGTCGCATTATTTCAGACTGAAAAGAAACTGGTTGAAGCCGACCCCCCCACCCCCACCCTTTACAGTTGAAAAAAACAAGGCACAGAAAGTATATGATGCGTCTTAAATCCCCTTTGCCAGTTGGCAGAAGGACTGGGATTCATTCCTACACGAAATTTGTACTGGTTCTTAAGTTTGCTTTCTTCTCATTTATGCTGTTTTGCTACAGGACAAATGATATGTTTATTACAGCAGAATAATAAATGTGACTTTCCTTGTTGTCTCAGGGAACACTGAAGAAGAAGGCCCCAGCTTATGGTAGTAGGATTCCTTTACTGTTCCAAGAATACTGAGCCTAAGGCGGGTGAGGGCTACAATCCAGCCCTTGTGTTGGCGGCCTCGTTTGGAATAAGGAGCCCCTTTCCTTCTCACAAAGGTGTCAACTGCACATCAAGACATTCTTGGTGGCGGGTGTGGGGGATGAGATGTTGGATGCAAGAGCTGACTCCACCCAAATTCAAGCAAAGCATTTTACAGGCTAGCATCTGACCTGCCACTGAGGCTTCACAGCTGAGTAGAAAATGAGTGATAAATGCTAACAATCTCCAGACAGGTGCTATTCATAGCTTTTCACTAGTTTGCATTCTCTCTCTCTCTGACACAAGCAGTTGCACATGCCATCCTAGATCATTTGTTTTTCCCCTCTCTGTTGAATCATATTCATAAGAGTATCACAAATACCATTTCCCCAATCTTTATTAAAAGACAGGTCTCTATTACTCTACCCCTTCCAGGCCCCATGTCAATGATTTCTTAACAGGCTTTTACTCCTCATCACTACTCTGAAACAGCATTCATCAAAGGTCACCAGTGACCTCATCACTAGACCCAAAGCTTATTTCTCAATCTTCGTCTTATGTGACTGACCCAGCGACACTGGACACAGAATCACTTCTTCCTCCTTGATAGAACACTGTTTTGTTGCCAGAGTAACAAACTTCCTGGTTTTCTTCCTAACTTTTCTGGTCCTGCCTTCTCAACCACTAGTGCTGCTCCTTATCTCCCTAACCTATCAATATAGCCAGTCCTCCAGAACTCAGACCTCGGACCTCTTCTCTTTTCTACTCACATCCACTCATTTGCTGATCTCATGCATTTTTAGGGCTTCCGACAGCACCAGTAGGCTCTTAATTCTGAAATCTCTATCTCCAGCCTAGATTTTTTATCCTGAATTTCAGAGGCATACAACTAAATGCTTACTGAACAGTCTTTGTTTTGAAATCTAATGTCTTAAATCTAATAATTTTGAAAAGTGCCTCATATTTTAACAAGTCCCAACCTAAGTTCCTGAACTCCTCCTACAATCTTCCCTATTTCAGTTAATGCCATTCTTCATTCTTGCAAAAGCAGAGACCTCATCTTTGACAACACTACCGCACATCCAGGTATGCTGACAAATTCTGTTGATTTTATCTTCGAAACAAAATGAAAATTCTATTATTTCTCCCAACTCCTACCATCTTGACTTTGATTCAAAACACTAGAATTCTCTCCTGGTTAGTTACAACAGCCTCTCTCCTTCCACCTTTGAGCCTACTCCTACCATGAGAGTCTATTTGCAAGTGACAATTAGGCAAAGATAGAAAGTAAATCAGATCAACGAAGTCTGGCCAAAACTTTCCAAAGGCATACCCTCCTATTCTGTGTTAAAGTCTTATGACCTACAAGGCACTGTATAATTTACTGCCGCCACCACTACCTTCATCCTTCTTATCTGTTCCTGTCTTCCTTGTTCAACTGGCTGTAGCAACCGGTTTCTCCAACACACAATGTACACTTCCACCTCAGGGCTTCTGCACAGATGGAGCTCTGCCTGGAATGTTGCTCTTCACAATGGCAACATGGTTCAGGTTCATCACCTTCTATAGGTCTTGACTGAAAAGTCACCTTTTCACTGAGGCCTTTCCTGGCCACTCTATCAAAAAATGTCACACATCATCATCTCCACACAATTTATGTATTCCTTTCTATTTTTTTCTCCATAGCATTTAAAACTCTCTAACATATTATATAATTTACCTATTTATATTACCGTTTGTCTGCCTCACTAGAATGTAGGCTCCACAAGGCTATAAAATATAGACTGGGCTCTATAACTTACAGTGGGGATTGTGCTTCTTATGCCCTGAAAATTAGAAATATTTTAGTAACTCAAAATGGCTAAGGAGCTGTGGCACCTGCCCCAGGTGAGAGGAAAGGGAGATCTCACAGAGCAAGTGTAACAGCAGGGGAAAGGGAGGGGAGGGGAGGGGATGGGAGGGAAAGAAAACATCTTGTATTACCTTCATAAAAGGTTCATTTACTTAATTTACTTCACCGATACAGCAAAAGTAAAATTTATTCTAGTTCTGAGTCAAATTATGAGAAAGCAGAGACAAAATTAACAGGACCTTTGTTACTGAATCCTCAATATGCACAAATACCAAAAAAAAAAAAAAAATCAATTATTACATTCCATAATGGAGTACGCAATTTGTGGCTTAAAGGTTACTAAGAGAATGAGAAGTACCTCTATTCTATTGTTTTTCACCCTACAAACATTCATCCCTCCTTCTAATACCATGTTTCCTATAAGCTATATGTTCTACACAAAACAACAGAAGTAAAAAGCAGGTAGAAAGTTTAGGTAGTGACAAACTTACCCTAAAAATTTTGTTACTAGCTGCTCTTATTAACAAGTGACAGAACTTTATTTTCTTTTTTAAAGATTTTTTTTTTTTTTTTTATTCATGAGAGACTCAGAGAGAGAGAGAGAGAGAGAGAGAAAGAGAAGCAGAGAGGCAGAGAGAGAAGCAGGCCCCATGCAGGGAGCCCGATACAGAACTCAATCCCAGGACTCCAGGATCAGGCCCTGAGCCAGAAGGCAGACGCTTAACTACTGAGCCGCCCAGGCGTCCCCAAGTGACATAACTTTAAACACTGCAACATGAGGATTGATATATTAGCAAAACCCATTTTCTCATTGCTTGAATATTAATTCAACAAGTACTATTACTGCAAGGGTCATAAACACTATACTTTCCCAGCACTGGAAAGATTCCTTGCACAAAATTTCAAATGCTCAATTTAATAGTGACTCATTTTACAAATAAGCATTATTTTTACACAATGATTTTAGGCACACAACTTTTTAATCCTGTACCAAACTAAATGCAAATATTTATACTAAAATTCTATGTGCTTTTTATCCCTATGGCAAAAAGTCTTATCTTAAAAATGAGATGAACTAAGTTCAAAGAGAAAATGATATAACAATGACTTAACACAAAACATAACTGAAAACTGGTATACAAGCAAGTGTCCCATTTTAAATGATTAAAATATTAAAATAACTA
The DNA here is from genome assembly GCF_053574225.1 of Canis aureus. Taxonomy (NCBI): domain Eukaryota; kingdom Metazoa; phylum Chordata; class Mammalia; order Carnivora; family Canidae; genus Canis; species Canis aureus. The sequence goes on from NC_135644.1 coordinate 6,576,779, forward strand.
TTCCTATGTATACTGTGTACACATAGTGTAGGATGCTTTTGAAATGGAAAAAAAAAAACCTTTACTAACACAAAGTTCCTATTGAAGCATGGGTTACATAATGGAAGAGCTTGAATTAAGATGCCATATTGGTTTAACTTCAATAGGACTTCTCCACCCCTCACTGAATTTTAAAGCACTATATAGTAATATGAAATCTATTAAAAATACAAATAAAATCAAAATAGAACTAAATACAGGGAGAGATACTCTATGTTCATGGGTAAGATGACTCAAGTGTCAAGATGTCAGTTCTTCACAACTTCATCTATAGGTTCAATACAATCCTAATCAAAATCCCACCAGGTTGTTTTGTGGGTATCAACAAACTGATGATACAGTTTATACGGAGAGGCAAAAGAATAGCTGACACAATACTGAAGGAGAACCAAGTCAGACACTACCCAACTTCAAGGCTTAGTATAAAAGCAGCAGTAATCAAGTTAGTGTGGCATGGACAAAAGAAGTGAAAAACAGATCAATGGAAGAGAATAGAGAGCCCAGAAATAGACCCACATAAATAAAGTCAAGTGACCTTTGACAAAGGAGCAAACAAAATAGAATAGAGCAAAGATAAAGACAGTCTTCTCAAGAAATGGCACTGGAGAACACCTGGACATCCACATGTAAAAAAAAATAAAATAAAATTTAGACAAAGACCTTTTACCTTTCACAAACATTAACTCAAAATAGACCACAGAACTACTATAAAACGTGAAACTATAAAACTCCTAGAAGAGAACATAGGGAAAAACCTAGGTGACCTTGGGTATGGCAGTAACTTTTTAGATAAAACAGCAAAGGCACAGTCCATGGGGAAAAAAAAATGGTAAGCTGGACTTATTAAAATTAAACTCTTCTCTGCAAAAGACAATGTCAAGAGAATGAAGGAGAAGTCAAACCTGGGAGAAAAATATATGCTAAAGACCTATCTGATAAAAGACTGTTATCCCAGATATACAAAGAACTCTTAAAATGCAACAATAAAAAAATATGAACCCAATTAAAAAATAGGCAAAAGATCTCTACAGAAACCTCACCAAAGTATATATATACATGGCAAATAAATATATGAAAAGAGGTTCAACATCATATGGTGTTATGGACTGAATGCTTGTGTCCCCCTCAAATGCATGTTGAAACCCTAACCCCCAGTATTAGGAGGGAAGCTATTGAGGTTAGGAGCGTGTGGGCTTCTTGAATGGAATTAGTGCCCTTGTGAAAAAGAGCCCCGGAACTCTCTGTCCCTTCTGCTATGGAAGGACACAGCAAGAAGACCAGATGCCAAATCTTAGACTTCCAAGCCTTCACAACGGTGAGAAATAAATTTCTGTTGCTTGTAAGCCACCAAGTCTACGGTATTAGGGACATGTTATTAGAGAACTGCAAATTAAACCAACAACGAGATACCGCTACATACCTATTAGAATGGCCAACATCTAAAACTCTGACCACAATAAATTCTGGCAAGGATGTGCGGGAACCTCCATTCATTTGCTGGGAGGAATGCAAAATGGTGCAGCCACTTTGGCAGACAGCTTGACAGCATCTTAACTAAACATACTCTTAACATACAATCCAGCAATTGTGTTCCTTGGTATTTAATGAACTGAAAGCTTATGTCCACACAAAACCTGCACACAGACGTTTATCGCAGCTTTATTCGTAACGATCCAAACCTGAAGTAACCAAAATGTCCTTCAGTGGGTGAAAGGGTAAACTGTGGTACATCCAGACAATGGATGGAACATTATTTGATGCTCAAAAGAAATGAGCTATCGAGCCATGAAAAAACACGGAAAAAATGTAAATACGTATTACTAAATGGAAGCAGCCAATGTGAAAAGGCTACATATTGTAGGATTCCAACCATATGACCCTCTGGAAGAGGCAAAGCCATGAAGATAGTAAAAAGATCCGTGGTTGCCAGGGTTTAGTGGGAAGAGAAGATGAACAAAGTACAGAGCACCTTCAGGACAGTATTAACTATTCTGTAAGGAGACTACAATGCTGACGCGTCATTATACGTTGTCAAAACCCAGACTGCAGAACACTAGGAGTGAACCCTAAGGTAAACTATGAACTTTGATCAATAATGTACCAAATGTAGGTTCATCAACTGTAACTAATGTGCCACTGTGGCACAGGATGTTTGCAGTGTGTAGGCTGTGCAGTGTGGAGACAGCAGGTATATGCGAACTCTGTACTTTCTGGTCAATTTTGCTGTGAAACTAAAACTGCTATTAACGTTTATTAATTTAGAACATACAAATAAAGTTTACAAAGGGATGCTTTCCAAAAATTTGTCTTAAAATCAGGTCCTTAGGGACTTGAAACACATTTGAACTACAGTAAGATAAATGGTGATTTCAATGCTGGCTCACAAAGTCTATTTAAACCCTTTCCTCCCTAGCTTTAAATGAAGTGCTATGGGCAGCCTGGGTGGCTCAGTGACTTAAGCGTCGCTTTCAGTCCAGGGCCTGATCCTGGAGACCCAGGATCGAGTCCCACGTCAGGCTCCCTGCACGGAGCCTGCTTCTGTCTCTGCCTCTTTCTCTCTCTTTTTCTCTCTCTCATGAATAAATAAATAAAATCTTTAAAAGTAAATAAATAAATGAAGTGCTATGTATCTGCAGATTCCTGATTTTTCTCTTACTAATGGAGGCATCACGAATACCCATCCTCAACTACAAACTGCTTTCTCTCCCATGTTCTATCTTCTTCCATGGAACACGGGAAGAGGGATAAAGGTAATAGTAGTTATCAATGAGTTGTTCATATAAACAGGGTCATCAGTGGTATTGAGGGCTTTAGAACATCCTCGGCATGTAGAAAAAAAACTATACTAAGTACCTCAAGTGCTAAATGGTTATGTATGAACCAACTGGAAACCTAAGCAACCTTGTGTTGGGAAAATGTGTCCTAACTTGTAAAAGCAGCTGCAGCAACAAAATAAAATATTTAGCATTGACTGAGTACTTGTATGTTGCCAAGAGTCAAGATGTTAAATGTTATCTATCTCATTTAATCCTCACAGTGATACTATGGGATAGATACTTTAACTACCCCAGCTTCACAGCAGCTCAGCTGCTTCCCCTAAAATCTTCTGGCTAGCATAGCAGTAGGAAGGCAGACACAAGGAGTCTATCTAAAGAGAGTTATATATAAGCTTAACCACATCTCTAGATTTCTTTCCAAAATTTAGGCAATTTTTTAAAAATTTTATTTACTTATTAGCGAGAGAGAGGAACCATGACAGAGAGATCACGAGAAGTGGGGAGGGACAGAGGAAGCAGCAAACTCCCCGCTTGAGCAAGGAGCCAGATGCAGGATTTGATTCTAGGACCCTGGGTCATGACCTGAGCTGAAGAGCCAGATGCTTAACTGACTGAGCCACCCAAGTGTCCTAGGCAATTTGTTTTAAGTAAACAGGTGCTACTCCTGAGTGTTTTGGAAATAGTTATATTTCTCTAGTTTAAATATAATTAGAAGTTCACGACTTACTAGAGAGAGATATAAGACAATGGGAGAGGGGAGATAGCTTAAGAAACAATATAAGGAAATAATCCTACTAACTAAAAAGACAGACCTAGCTATCTCCTAGCAGATCACAAAATTATCTTCCTATTCCCCTCTCCCAGAATGACCTCTTTCTAAGTCTTCTGGAAAATGATGGCATTTATTGCTTATTAATCCATACCCTACACTGTGTTGAGCATATGATTTCACTCTGTATCTGAAAAATGTATTTGAGCTTTTATAATACGCAAGGTATAGTACTTTGCATACGTTCCATAGTAGATTCAATGGAGAAAATAGAAATAAATTCAATCATTCACTAAAGACTTAAGTGTCTACTATTTTGAGCTGGGCATCTATGCTGCAAACTGAAGATATAATGGACATTGCCTTCAGACAGATCACCATCTAGTGGGGGGGGGGGCGCCGGGGGGAGGATATAAATATTAAATAAATGCACACACAATAAAAGTAAAATAGAAAATTTGCTACATAGGAGAGTTATACCATGCTCAGTTCTAGGGGAATGTGACCTAGTTATGAAGACCAGGGAAGTTTCCCAAAGGAAGCAATGCTTGAGATGATATTTGAAACACCCAATGGGAGTTAACTAGGAAAAGGTAAAAGGGAAGGGCCAAGCCCTGGAAGACTGAATAGCATATGCAAATACCCCGAGGCAGTAAGGAGCAAAGCTGAGTAGCAGGAACTGGAAATAAGGTCAATGTGGCAGGAACAAAAAGAACAAGGGAGAGTGGAGTGAGAGATAACTAAAGAGGGAAATAGTAATGAATGCCCTTGTAGGATCTTGTGGGGCTATTAAAGATATTTGGCTTCATCCTAAAAGCAACAGAAAGTCAATAAATAATTAAGTGGGAGGCGAGGGTGTCATACTAATATTTATATTTTGGAAAGCTTCCCCAGATTGATGTGTGGAGAATGGTCTGGAAGACTACCAGAGGGGGCTGTGAGTGGACCATTGTGGTAATCCAGGTGAAAACGGTAGGCTGGACTCAAGCCAATATTAGAGAGAAAGAGAACAGGATAGATTTGAGAGGGACTTAGGAAATAAAACTCAACCAAAGTTATGTTTTTAGCACCATGAGAAGGGCTATCAAGAATAGCTCATAGTTTTCTGGAGTATACAACTGAAATGGATATAGATGCCATTTTACTTAAGATAGGGACACTGAAAAAGGAGCTGATTTTGGATGTAGTAGGATTAAGATGTCTTAGAGATAGACAAGAACTGATATGTCAAGGAGATATATATGGACACCTCAAATTTGGGCCTGGGCTCTGTGTGTGTGTGTGTGTGTGTGTGTGTGTATTTGTGAAACCTTAGTATTTAGGTGGTAATTACGGTCCTGCAGGTGGGATGGGCCAAACTGGGATAAGTGACACCTGGGATGAGAGAATCATACAGAAGTCATGAAAAGGCGGACCTGCAGCAGCGTACAAGAGAAGGACCGAGAAAGTAAATGGAAGCAAAGCAGAGGAGAAATGAAGTACGTGAAGAGATATAAGGAGAAGCTGGGTTTGAAAAGGACGTTAGAAAAACTGAGGAAGAGCTCACCTGGTAAAGAGATGGGGATCATAAACAACTCACAACGAGGAAAATAAAAAATGTAATCTACAAAGATCTCCAAGATATATGTTTGAAAAAAAAAAAAAAAGAAGAAGAAGAAGAAGAAGGCGGCACAGAGCAGTGGATGTCAATGATTCTATTGCAGTGTAAACTACAAAAGCTATGTGCATGTGTAAACTGGCAAAAGGAACCAACGCTTTCCGGGAAGATACACAAGAAAATGCTAATAGTGGTTCGCTCCAAGAAGGATCTGATGCTTTGGGATAGAAAGGAACCTAATTCTCCCTGTTTATTCTTTTCTATTCTGAATTAATTACTTGTCCAAAAATGTTTTTTTCTAACTTTTTTTAATTTAAAAAAATAAGGGGGAAAATCCCAGTGAGTTTTCTATCACTGAAACACTATGATTACCGAAGAAAATCTAAACCATAGAGGATTTTAATTATGCAGAGTTTATATGATATATTTTGTTATCTTCAATCCTAAAACTGGAGAATTCTGGTGTCAGAGATTCCCTAACTCTGAAATAAGAGAGATTTAATAAGAGCTTTGAGATATGTTAGCTAGAACTACTCAGACTTTCTCAGGTCCTTCCCTTTCCCCATTCTTTACAAACTGTAAAACTAAAGGCTCATTAAAATTTAAGCCATTCTGTCAATATACTGTAAATCTGTATTACAAATCAACCACATTTTACAGGATCATCTCCTTTTTAGTTTCCACCTTAATCTTTAAGACAGACTTTGAGTAAAATACAACTAACAAGCTGATATATATGCCAAGCTCTAGTCTAGTTTATCATAAAGTTTGAATTAAGCACAGACTCTTAAAAGTACCTGTTTGTTCACTAGTTTTTCTATGCGTTTTGGTCTGACACTTGATATGAGGGCTAAGTATGCAAACACTTCTACCAGGAAATGTTTGTCTTATGAGCTGCAATTTTTGTTCAAACCTTAATAATGTCCACACGGAATCCCTGACCTGAAAAAAGACTTTCAAAATTCAATAAATCTATTTCCTACTTATGTTTTGCTTTACAGAAGTTCTTTCTCCTCGGTGGATAATGTAATTATAAAGGTTAATAATATAGGTAGTGCATATAGACGTACAACAGTGAGGTAACTCCCAAAACTCAGAGTCAATGATTCATTCTTGTAACATTTCCTGAGTACCCACTATGCGCTGGGCACTGTGAGGTACTGAAAACAGTGATGAACAGAACAGATAGGATGTCTGCCTTCAAAGAGAATATGCAAATAAGTGAACAAACAACACAAAATTATTAATATGGAATAACACTGGATATATGCAAAGTCACTTAAACAGAGTATCTACCAGGAAAACAGTATTTAACATCCTGATCCTTTGTTTTTTTTTGTTTTGTTTTGTTTTGTTTTGTTTTTGTCCTGACACATCGAAGGCTTGGGCTATACTCCCAGCAGGGAGGGATCACTCAAGTAATAAGGGGAAAGGGAGGGGAAGGAATAATGTGGAGAAATCTTCCAGGTGATTTTAATAAGCAACCCCCTTAAGAACTATTAAGTTCACTGGTGGTATTACTACATCTAAAACCAGAGATCATAACCCTGGCTGCCCAGGGTTTAAAAATTTAAAAATTACTGATTTAAAAATTACTTTAAAAATTACTGATTTCTAGGCCCTAACTAAGAGACTCGTTTAATCAGCACAAGTGTGATCCAAGATTGCAGAGGCTTAAAAACTCTCAGGTGCAGTCAAGATTCAAAGCAACTGGGGGGAAAAAAAAGAGATCTCACATACAGGAAGACTGGGAAATGACAGAATGGAAACATGAGAAAATATTCCAATTCTCATATATGACATAACTACCTGGGCTCCGTAAATGTTACTCCTACTGGGTAGACAGATGTAAGAGACTATAATAACTTTTTTGCCAAAACTCATCATCATCTTCGGAGTACACTGAATTTACTAAGGTACTGCTGCTCTGTTAGGCTCAGCCTGGTTCATGCCAGCCTCCCTGGACAACCTCCGTATCACCATCTCAAAAGAGTTGCAACGATAACCCTCAGAATACAACAACTTTTCAAAACATTGGTCAAATGAGGAAAGGTCTCAAAAATATTCTACTCACATAATGCACAATTACTTTTGCCCATAATGTTGTCATTAAAAAGTAAAATGCTGTTATCACAGTTTACAATCCTTGCTCTTTCTACTCTAAGTTTGTCAATTCCCTTCCTTTCTGCTTATAAAGCAGAAACAGACTTAAAAGCATAAACACAAATAGAGCTTTCAGAAAGAGGTAAAATCTTATTTTAAAATTTTACTTAAACATTTATTAAATTCTATCACTTTATGTTCAACATTTAGAAAATTCTACATAATGGGAAAATAATATTAATTATATGTAATATATAATTATTAAGTCTAGAACACTCACCACTTAACATTACTAGTACTATATGACCATTGTGCTATAAAATACTTGTTTTATTTTTTTAAAGATTGATTGATTGATTTATGATAGACACAGAGAGAGAAAGAGAGAGAGAGGCAGAGACACAGGCAGAGGGAGAAGCAGGCTCCATGCCGGGAGCCCGACGTGGGACTCGATCCCAGGACTCCAGGATCACACCCGGGGTCAAAGGCAGGCGCCAAACTGCTGAGCCACCCAGGGATCCCCTATAAAATACTTTTAAACAGAACTAAACTGTCTGAGGCCTCTAACAGCCATTCAAGGACTTTAGTAATACCTTACTATTTAAAGGAATATTATTTAAAAAGCCAAGATTCACGAAGAAGATCAACAACATATTAATCTACATGACATAAAACAGTTTTATTGGTATAACAGTGGAATATTGAGATTGGGTCAGAAATTTGAAATTACAAAAGGAATCGCTATATAGTAATAAGCTAAAACCAAATATTCCTTAGGATAGGCCTTACAGCCTTACAGAAAATAGAAGGTCACAATTTCTGTAAGGCCTAATATAAACCCACACTGTATATCATCTCCAGCCTTCTCTACCACCTTGAAAGATCCTTTTCTCCACTTCTGTCTCATATTACCTGGGCTTTCCCTGAAGTTAAGTCCTGAGCTCCCCACTTTTTTGCTCTGTCAATGCCACAGATATCATTACCCATACTATATGTACTTATAGCTTAGAAATATCCTATTTCATATAAACAAGTTTCCAAATCTTCAGTTGTACCATTATATACACATTTATCACTCTGCTTCTTCTAGTACTACTTTACTTGTCTAATTGTCACTTGAAACTCCACGAAGTCAAAATAATCTTCAATGCAAACATGGCCCTTCTGGCTCTTCTAAAGTCCACAAATTGTAGTATCTGATGGCAAAAGGGTGGGACAGTCATGCTTATACACTGCTGGGGACAGAAGAAATACAACTTTTTAAAGGTTCCTTAGCCACATGTGTCAAAACCCATTTGATAAGTAATCCCATCCCTAAGAAAATGTCCTAAGAGAATAAATACAAATGTGATTACAGATTTTTCTGTAAGGAAGCTAAAAGAAATACACCAGTAATGAGACTCAAAATAATTTCATTGTCCAACAAAAAAGTAATAGTTAAATCATGTCTGGTTTTCAGTGAACTACGATGTAGCCACTAAATATCAAGTTTTGAAGGCTATTTAATGGCGTGGAAAAAGATGATGGATTAAAGCAAGAAAAGTCACAACACTGTATACCAGTAGTAATCTGTGTAAAATATGTATATGGATAAAAACATAAACAGTGGTTGTATCTACAGTGAGCTACTCAATTTTATTACGTATTTTTCTGCCTTTGTGTCTTAACCAGATGTTTATGATAATTATACTTTTATAATCAGAAAAAAAGGGGTTTTTAAATGGCACTTGCATTTAGCATTCCAGTTGTACAGACATGAAACTTTAATTTTAAGCCTCCTTCCTCACCAGGACCAATGTTTCAGGAATTCCTTTCATGCGATCTTTCTTCTATCGCAAGAATGGAAATAGCAAAAAGTCCTTTAGAATCCTTGAAAAATTCCTCAAGTCCTTTTTTGTTTGTTTGTTTTAAGTCTTTTTGTTTATGCCATTTCTTCTACCTCCCTGAACACTCCTGCTTCTCTCAATACTCTTTATCTGAATTCATTGATAAACAGAAGGCCTTCCAGGACTCTACAAGACTCCTCCCTCTTTTTGAACTCACTGAGCACACTCTGCTGCTTGGCTTTCGGTTAGGGCACACTGTCGGAAGGCCAGCTAGAAGAAGAGCGCGGTGGCTTGAGGTCAGGGCAAAAAAAACATGAAACATGTAAACAACCCCTGAAAGGCACAGAATAGTAACATGTTTCAAAATAACAGCCCTGAGTTAAAAGAAAAGACTGAGTGAGGTTCAGCACATACTCTGTTTCCTAAGATGGGAAAACATTAATTTTCCAACATCTGTAAAAGGTATTTTAGAAAGTGCTTGAAAATTAATGTGTTAGGGCCAAAGAAACAGGACAACTGCATTCAGTGTGGTATCCCTGAAAAGACCCTGGAATCAAAAGAGAGCATTAATGAAAAAATGTTAAATATGAATAAAGCCTGGAATTAATTGTAACCTACCAATATTAATTTCTAATTATCTAATATTAATTAGTTTTGATAAATGTAGCAGAGGCTTCAAAAAAGGCCTTCTCATGTATGATTGCTTGCCGGTGCCTGGAGGACAGGCATCACTACAGCACTGAACCAGGCGTTCTAAGGAATACGGAGACCATCTCCACTCTGATGGTAGAGGCGGGGGGGTCGTCTGCCTCCTGCTCCAGTGCTCTTCTGGACCACACGCACAGCTCATGTCCAAGGCTTGGTTTTCACTCAATTCACCGAGTGAAAGCATCAGCCATGAATAATTCTATTTGACAAAACCTTATCACAATTTGCAGTATATTAAGAATCCTTATGTTCCACACTATTCACGGAAAACTCTGACATCCATTTTAACAATTAGCATGAAGCTATACTGATTAAAAAAATAGCTCATACTGAGCTTCTACGTCCTGTTCAATGCCCCTCGAGAGGTAAAGGTGTTGTCTCACAGCTATTTAACCCCATGTGAGGACCAAAATCTACTTAAAAGGGTAAAAAAACAAACAAATAATGGTCAATCTTTGAGGCATTATTCTTTCTTCTACTTCTTTAGAGAAAAGAAAAATATGCTGAAGCATCAGAAGGAATCGCTAGGAGCCTACTTAGGAAAATTCAAGTCTTCTGTTCTTATAAGGTGAAGAGCATTTCATTTACTGCACAGTCCAACTCTTTTGATCAACTTAACAATATGACAGTAAGGAGAATGGTTTTATAAAAATCCCAGGAAATGTTGTTAAATGACATCTAAACTATGATTATTTTGCATATTGTGGCGGCTGAAGTGATTTCCCTCTGTCATCGGACTAAATAGTTTCTCCAGTATTTTTAACCTATGATCTACCTGAAAGCTCTAGTGATTACCTACCCTCATCCTTTTTGTCACACCTTTCACTAAATAGATTACATTTTATTTTAATCCTAAAAGTTTAGATGTTACAGCATTTTTGTATGTCCCAAAGCAGCTAGTATAATGCTTTCCACATAACAATAAGTGCTTGCTGAATAAATGTCAAATATCATAAAAGGCACGATGGCACACAACTGATTGTTTATAAAAACTGTTTTGTCCCATTCACCAATCTTTTACTTTATGTACACCAGAAATCAGGTACCGTAGACTGTGGTAGGGACAAATAAGATGCCACCTACTGAATTTACAGATACGAAAATGGTTAAATGCAATACAGTTTAAGAGGTGCAGAACTAGAGATAGTTCAGTGACCCATGGAAGGATGAAAAAGAATATATCAATTCTATTTAACTGGGTATAAGACGAAGCTCTATGCATGCCTGAATATATGGCAATTCTCCATTTTCCCAGGAAAAAAAAGAAAAAAATAATTTTCCCCTCCCAATTTAAGTGTATGATTTTGGGAATGCCAAGGAAACACTTGAAATATCTAGTTCATCTACAGATATTTAAAATCACCCAATATAATACTAAATTAACTTACAAATAATGCTTTCCTCTACTGTTTCATTAAAATTCCTGGACATTAGTGTCATTACCATCACTAGAATCCTTTTCCAGAGTACATTATCTTTAATTCTAAATTATTGAGATGCAGCCCTTTTTGCCTGTGCAGTTGATGCCGTTATCAAAAATTTTTATCAGCCAGAAATATCATTTGTACAATGTTAAGATCAATGTTCTTTTCACTCAACCTAAAAGTATATTCATTATATTCTCAATATAACCATTTATTTTACTCTTTTAACTGTTTTAATCAGCTTTGTTGAGGTATAATTTATTTATAATAAAATTCACCATTCTGAAGCAAACATTTTGATGAGTTTTGACAAACGTACACAACCCTATAGCATCTCCACAATCATGATCTAGAACATTTCTACTATCCCAGAAGAGTTCCCTGGCGTTCCCTTGGCAGTTAATCCCCTCTCTCCACCTCTTGGCTCCTGGTTAACTACTGATCTACTTCTGCCACTATGGTTTTGGCTTTTCTAGGATGTCTTATCACTAGCAGCACACACTATGTAGAATTTTGTAGCTGAGTTCATTCAGTTAGCGTAACCCCCTTAAGACTCATTCATGTTGTGGGTGTGTATCAGTTCATTCAATCACACAGATATATTACCATCTGTTTATCCACTCACCCAATTAGTAGACAATATTATTGTCAGCTTCTGGCTATTAAAACTATACAACTGCTACGAATATTCAAGTACATCTCTGAAAATATGGTTTCATTTTTCTTAAGTAAATGCCTATAAGTGATATTACTGGCTGTATTAGCTTCCTAATGCTACTGTAACAAAGTATCACAACATAGGTGGCTTACAACAACAGAAATATATTCCCTTACAAGTGTGTAGGCTAGAAGCATGAGATCAAGGTGTGGGTAGAGCCATGCTCTCCTGAAGCCTTTAGGAACAGATCTGTCCTATGTCTTTTTTCTTAGCAACTGGTAGAGTACTGGTACTGGCAGCCGTTGGTTTAAAACTGGTTAACTTCAACCTCTGCTTCCATCCTTATAAGGATGGAATATTCTTTTTCTTGTTTTTACTGGGAAAATGGAGAATTGCCATATATTCAGACATGCATAGAGCTTCGTCTTATACCCAGTTAAATACGATTGATATATTCTTTCACTCCTTTTATGTCTCTGTCTTTACGTGGCTTTCTCTCCCTTCTAGGTCTTCTGTGGCTCTCTCTCTTTTTTTTATTTTTTTTTAAAGATTTTATTTATTTATTCATGAGAGACACACACAGAGAGAGAGAGGCAGAGACACAGGCAGAGGGAGAAGCAGGCTCCATGCAAGGAGCCTTGACGTGGGACTCGATCCGGGGTCTCCAGGATCACACCCCAGGCTGATGGCTGCACTAAACCACTGCGCCACCGGGGCTGCCCTCTCTCTCTTTTTAAGAACACAGGTCATGCTGCCTTAAGAATTCCCTAGTCCAAATGACCTTATCTTAAACTGCAATGGCCCCATTTCCACATAAGGTCACATCCTGAAGTAGTGATAGGGAGGCCTTAAATATAACCTTTTGGGTGGATGTAACTCAACCCACTGCACAGGGTCATAAGGTAAGTGTATGTTCGTAACAATAAAATGCCAATCTATCATTCAAAGTGACTATACCATTTTGCCTTTGTTTACAGTAATGTGTGGTGACAACTCCACATCCAGCCCAACACTTGGTATGATCTGTTTTTGTTTTCTTTTTTTTTTTTTTTTAATTTTAAAGTCCATGTGTATGGACTTTATCTCACTGTGGTTTTGATTTGCACTTCCTTCATGACTAATGATGTTAAGCATCATTAGAATTTATAAAGCTTTGTAAGTGACATGTCTATTCAATCTTTTGCCCATTTTGGATTTTTCTCAGAATTAAGATGTAAGAATTTTCTGAACATTCTGGATACAAATCTTTTATCAGACATAGGTTTTGCAAATATTTTCTCCCTGTCTATAAGTGGACTTTTCGTTTTCTCAACAGAGTCTTCTATTTTGATGAAATCAATGTACCCATTTTTTTCTTTTATTTCATGATTTTGTATCCTAAGAAATCTTTGCTTAATCCAAGGTCTCTTATATTTTATTCTTGAGGTTTTATCACATTAGCTTCTAAACATGTAGCTCTATGACCCAATTTTAGTTAATTTTTATGTATGATGAGAGACAACGGTCAAAGTTCATTATTCTACAAATAGATATTCAGTTATTCTAGTACCATCTGTTGAAATCCTTTCCCTACTGAACTTTCACACTTTTGTCAAAAGTAAACTGATCGTTAATGTGTAGATCTATTTTGGGGCTCTCTATTCTGTACCACTGATCTATAGGTCTATCCTCCTGCCAATACCACACTATCTGTAGCTTTATATGTTATGGCAGGTAACGTGAGTCCTCTATTTTTTCATTTTCAAAAATGAGAATGTCCGAAATGGTGCCAGACATGATCTAATCCCTCCATCCTGTCCATTTCTGTTAAAAAATGGATATTTCAGGGACGCCTGCCTGGGTGGCTTAGTCTGTTTACCATCTGACTCTTCATTTCATCTCAGGTCATTATTTCAGGGTCCTGGGATTGAACCCTATGTCAGGCTCCAGGCTTGGTGGGGAGTCTGTTTGGGGGTTTCTCTCCTTTTCCTTCTGCCTCTCCAGCTGCTTGCACTCTCTCTTTCTAAAATAAATAAATAAATCTGAAAAAAAAACTGGTATTTCAAAAATGCCACTGAAGAAAATGAGAATTGTATCTCTGTTGCTTAAAGAATGTACTGAATTTATATCACCTACCACACCAGAGGCTTACTTTAGCATACACCAAGAGTTCAATTTCACATAAAATCAATCTTGAACCCTAAGACAGCTGAAGAGAGCAAAAGAATGTATTACAAGCTTACGTTGTCTTATTATATAACCCTCCTCCTGCCCTCCTGCCCAAGTGCAAGAACCCTAGGAACTTACAGAGCAAGATTTGTATTAGCAATAATTATTATTTAAAAACTAATTCATATTCTTTAAAAACACATTTTAAAAATTCAGTAAGTCCTTTTTTTCTCTACCTTTCATAAATTACAAACGTCAAAATTTCTTCCTTGAATATGTCATCATGTATCCTTTAAAAATGTTAACTTCAGAAAAAAAACTCCATGACAATGATAAAGTTGTGTTTAAGTGCAAATTCTCATTTAAATAACTTAGTTTATGAGTGATTTTTATATAATAGATATTATGTAGCTTTTCCAAATGAGTTTTCACCTTTAGCTAAGTAGAATTCATCTACCTATAATCTAAATACTAGAGCTTTACCTTTCTTTTTCTAATATTCAAACCATTTCACCTGTTGAAAACCACATTTCAGTTCAATACCACTTCTCAAATATCAATATGAATATGAATAGAAATGAAGTACAACTGAGTATACACACTATAAGTTGAGTGAGGCATAAAATAATATTGTGACATGCTAGTTCTAGCAAATTTTAGATAGTGTTTGATAAACCTAAAATTACTTCAAATGTTTACTCATAAATTTCAGTGTTTTTTTTTTTTAAGATTTTATTTATCTATTTATTCATGAGAGACAGAGAGAGAGAGAGAGAGAGAGAGAGAGAGGCAGAGACACAGGCAGAAGGAGAAGCAGGTTCCATGCAGGGAGCCCGATGTGGGACTCGATCCCGGGTCTCCAGGATTACACCCCAGGCTGAAGGCAGCACTAGACTGCTGAGCCACCGGGGCTGCCCAATTTCAGTGGTTCTTAAACATAGTTGGGAATAGGAAGCAGATTTAAAAAATATATTTTTCCAATCTCATTTTCTTTGTATGTCCAAATTATGATATACTCAAAAGTTTCTTTTATTTTTCAGACTATGAATTTTTATTTAGAAATTTTTCATATTTAGAAAAATACCAACTTAAAAGTTTGAGTTAACAAAGTGTACAAATGAGAAAATGTTAAGATACAAAGAACATATTCAGGAACACAGAATGATTTGCTCTAATATTTTTTTGAAATTTCATTATTTTACCCACATTATCTGTAACACAGAGATTCCCTTTGATAGGTGCCATAAGAATAAATTAGCCAAATGGCTTTTCTGTAGTCTCTATATATGCAAGAATAATACACATTTTCATCAGCAGAACCTGACTCTTCAGAAAAATAAATATCACCACTTAATATTAATATTGAGTATGCATTATTTCATACAATTGCTACCGGATGAATAAGTAAGGCCAAGTTCTATTTTTCCTTTGAAATAATGATGTTCACTTTAGCTTTCACAACGTATTACTTCAACATAAAGCTTCATTTTTGTCAGAGATGTCTCCCAACAAAAGGTGGACATAGAATCTGCTCAAAGTAGCAATGGATGGTTAGAATAGGTACATGGCACTTCCAAATTGGCATTTGTGGGCCTGGCTAACTTTGAGTTAGACTCAAACAACAGCATTTAAAAAATCATTAGTCTGGAACCATTTAAATCATGGAAGAAGCTGACCAGAGTTAAACTGTTCCACAGGCCCTGTGTTGTATGAGAAGGCATTAAGACACTAACTTAGGATTTAAGTGGGCATGGTAAAATTTCAAAAGAACTATAAGAAAATTGAAATAGTGTTTATCTTCCAAAATGG
Organism: Canis aureus; assembly: GCF_053574225.1. Classification (NCBI taxonomy): domain Eukaryota; kingdom Metazoa; phylum Chordata; class Mammalia; order Carnivora; family Canidae; genus Canis; species Canis aureus. The sequence continues at coordinate 6,592,637 of NC_135644.1, forward strand.
ATATAAAATAAATAGGAAATTAAAAAAAAAAAAAGCAACTAACAAGTAGAAAGTCTTCAACAAATTTACAAAGGGAGAAAGAGAAACTACAAGAAAAGGGGGAGGAGGTAGGAGGACAGAGACAGAAAAGATAAAGTACTAAGTACATGGCAGAAACAAGCCCAACCACCATATAAATAGATCACTTTTCAGAAACTGCCAAACTGAATTCACTCACTCACACACACACACACACACACACACACACATATACACACAGTAATATGGTACTTTTAACAGACAAAAAAGCAAAAGCAATGAAGATAAATGTTTCATTTACTGAGGCATATCATTTTTAACTTACTTCACCTAAAAAAATATCCTCAAGATACAGGAAACAATTAGACAAATCCATATATTCCCACATTTCTATTTTGTTTTTGATAAGTCAAGCAGGGGAAAAAATGAAAATATAAAATATCTGAATCACACAGCTAACATATTGGAGACATATAGATTTTATACAGTGGAGGCATACAGAACCTGATACCTAACAATTAGAAAAGACATATTTTTCTATTTATTTATTTATTTATTTATTTATTTATTTATTTATTTATTTATTTGAGACAGAGACACAGGCAGAGGGAGAAGCAGGCTCCCTATGGTGAGCTTGATGTGGGGCTTGATCCCAGGACCCCAGAATCACGACCAGAGCCAATGGTAGACGCTTAACCACTGAGCCACTTAGGCACACCCTGAAAAGACATTTTTCTTCAACATACTGAAAATACTTACAAAATTCAACTGTATATTAAGCCAAAAAGCAAATTTCATCAAATATTTAAAATCACCACCAAAGCAGTAATTAGAGGTAAAGTTACAGTTTGGAGGCTTACATTAATGTAAAAAAGCTTAAGATCACCAAGCTAAATCCCCAACCTAAAAAACTACAAAAAGAACAAAAGTATGAAGTTACAATAAATACAGAAGTTACAGAGGTAAGAGTATAAAAATCTGTGAAACAGAACACAAACACAAAATACAGAATCAAGAAAGACTTTTTTCTCTTTTTTTTTGTAAAATATATAAACCTCCAAAAAGACTGAATGAGAGAAGGCACAAACACCACCATAAATAAATCTTAGACAAATGATCCTACACTTAGAAAAACGCAAGTTATCAAAAGGAAAAGACTATGAGAATACTGCTATAATAAAATGTAATGGATTGGTAGTTATTCTTTATGTTTTCCCTATCCCACACCACCTCAAATGTAAAACTTCCAAATATTATTTTACAGAGAAGCCCTAACAAATTTTAAGCAATACATCATTCTTTCTTCTGAGGCCAATATAACTGATATTTAAAAAAGACTTTAAAAGTACAATTCAAAAAAACTTAAAAACTAATCTCATTAAGGAACACAGATGCAAACTCTTAGTAATAAACCATACTCAAGAGTGTCCTTATTAAAAAAGATAGTATACCATAACCAAACTGTGATGCAAGTTAGACAGAAAAATATACAAACACAATTCCAGATTAAAGGAAAACCATGATTATTTCTTGATAGCAGATAAATATTTGATAAAATTAAATAACCAATAAATATTTTACATAAGAACACCACTAACAAAAACAGCCAAAATACTTCCTTAGAAAATTAGAAAATTAGAAAAATTAGAAAAAGAAATTTAAAAAATTAGAAAATTAAAAAAAAACTTGACGGGATGAGCACTGGGTGTTATTCTGTATGTTGGCAAATTGAACACCAATAAAAAATAAATTTATTATTAAAAAAAAGAAAATTAGAAAATAAAAGAGCGGGGGACTTTTATTAACTGATAAAGACCCACAAGGAACATCATATTCAAAGATGAAAATCTGTATCATTTTTCTTTAAGACCTGGAACAAGACAGGAAGCACACTTATGACCTTGTAGATCTGACCATATATATGGTAAGAGTTTATTTCAAAGACAACAAAAAAAATCAACTCAATTTCTACATAGCAGAATGGTAACTGAAATTTTCGGATGATATAATTTATAATACCAACAAAAATATTAAACACCTAGAAATAAATCTAACAAAACACAGGTGATGCTTATATAGACAAATTACAACTGTTATCAAAGAAATCCAAAATTAGTAGAGTGATGCACTATGTTCATGTACAATCACTCAACATTTTTAACAATTTTACTTCTCTCCAATTTGATAAATAAATTTAACAAAATTTCAATCAAAACAAAAAAGTAGGGATCCCTGGGTGGCGCAGCGGTTTGGCGCCTGCCTTTGGCCCAGGGCGCGATCCTGGAGACCCGGGATCGAATCCCACGTCGGGCTCCCGGCGCATGGAGCCTGCTTCTCCCTCTGCCTGTGTCTCTGCCTCTCTCTCTCTCTGTAACTATCATAAATAAATAAAAAAAAATTAAAAAAAAAAAAAAAAAAAAAGTATTTTCAAGAATTTGATAAGCTGATTCCCAATGTAAATGACTGAGGCAAGCAGCTCCTGATGGAAATGTGGATTCTTGCCCTACCACACACGCATCAAGACTCATTAGAATTATGGTAATTAAAACAGTATAATTTAATATTTGTGCAGCGACAGACAACTTGATTGATAAAACAGAAGAACCCAACATAGAAACACACAAATACAGAATCATGAAATGACAGAGGTGGCACTCTAGGCAATGGAAAGACTAGTCAATAAAAGGTACCAGAACAGTCATTCATATGGGGAACATGCAATAGCATCATTAACTAACACGGTCCAAAGAATTAATTCCTGATAGGTATAATATAAATATGAAGAGCAAACTTTTAAAAAATAAAATATTGGGATCCCTGGTGGCGCAGAGGTTTAGCGCCTGCCTTTGGCCCAGGGTGCGATCCTGGAGACCCAGGATCGAATCCCACGTCGGGCTCCCGGTGCATGGAGCCTGCTTCTCCCTCTGCCTATGTCTCTGCCTCTCTCTCTCTCTCTGTGTGTGACTATCACAAATAAATAAAAATTAAAAATAAAATAAAATAAAATATTGATATTACCTTGAAGTCCTTATAACAAGTAAACAATTCTTAACCATGACATTTTAAAAAAGGGCTAACTATACAAGAAACTGATACAACTAAAATTAAAAATAAAATAAAATAAAATAAAATATTGATATTACCTTGAAGTCCTTATAACAAGTAAACAATTCTTAACCATGACATTTTAAAAAAGGGCTAACTATACAAGAAACTGATACAACTAACTGCAGAAAAAAGTTGGATTGGAAATTAATCATAAAAGGATGTTCAACCTCATTATCATTCAGGAAAATGCAAAATTAAACCATGGTAAGATACCACTTTTACACACATGGATTAGAAAAAAAAAGATATGAAAACTGTCAAGTGTTGAAAAGCATACAGAGCAAAAGGAATTATACTCTACTGGTGGGACTACACAATGATGCATCACCAATTTAGCATTATCTTGCATGGATGAACATGTACATTACCCTGTGACCTTCCTCCCCCCACCTCTTCCATTCCTAGATATATAACTAAAGAATCTACTCACATATACCAAAATACATGTTAAATGATCTTCACATTAAAATTGCTCATGACAAAATAAGCCTAGAACGCCCAGTATTTCCTACTACAGTAAACTATATCAAGGTATATTCACATAGGAAAGTGGTATACAGTAGAAAATTTAGTGAACTACAGCTACATGCCGTGACTCAAGTCTTGAAACAAGATGTAAGAGAAAAAGGAGTTTTGCCTCAAGGTGGCAATGTAGAAGGATCCTGAACTCACTTCCTCCCCTGGACACTCTGAATCTACAGCTACATATGGAACAATTCTCTCTGAAAGAAACCTAGAAACAAATGGGAGTGGAGTTACTCCTACACATTGTATGAACAAGAAAAACTCTACAATAAAATGGGCAGAAGAGGTTGAGACATGATCTCACCACACACTGGTGTGGGGACCCACATCAGGAGAAAACTCACAATTCTGAGATTCTCCTTGAGAAACAAACGGATGTTTCTCCCTAAAGTGCCCCACATCTGGCACAATATTTAAGACCTGTACCTAAGAGATGGGCCCACAAAACATCAGCTTTAAAGGCAACAGTGCATATGACCACAATATCCACAAAGCTACCACAAACAGAGAACCAGGTCTTAAGGGGTTCACACATATTCATGGAAGCTATACCCAGGGCCTAGAGTGGAAGCAGCTGATTGAAATACCCAATCTTTCCATTATAGAGGCCTAAGTGTTTATCTTGAAAGCTTCTACCTATAGGGCAGGGATCTAATTTAACAACATATCTAGGAGCCTACTAAAATACTCTCCAAAAAACCACAAAGGCCAGTGGGCACCATCATCACTGTCTCCTTTTACTTCACTCTAGGTCACTGGTATCGCCTAGAAAAGAGCTTATGAACACGTGTGGCAGTCCCTTGACAGCCCAGCTCTGATGGCCAAAGGGCTTCTGTTGACAGGTTCAACAGATGGCAGAAAACACCCCAGGGCTCAGTTCAGAGAAAGCGGAGAGAACATTCATTTCCCAGGTGTTCTCTGAAAGTATAACTGCATACTTTAAAAGATACCACCTCAAAAATTCAGCTTCTAAACAACCTGAATCTATGTGCTGATGGAGATCCTCCCCTTTGGAACACTGACAAATGTTAACACACCCTGAATTACTGTGAGCAACAAAGAACAAAAGGGGCTGAATGGACAATCACAAGGTTTGAAAGACAACTAAGAGCTGGCACAGGGTTTAAAACGAGGTTCATCTAAACTAGGACAGTCTTTTAAAACTGAGAGGTGGCATTTTATCTAATGTATAAAAACCAAGACACAGAGTCAAGGAAAATAAAAGAGAAATATATTCCAAATGAAGGAAGATACAACCTCAGAAAGACAACTTAATGAAACAGAAGTGATTTACTTGATAAAAAGTTCAAAATAGCAGTCATATACTCAAGTCAAGAGAAAAATACATAAAGTGAGATTTTGAACAGAGATAGAAAATACAAGAAAATGCCAAAGAGAAATCACAGAGCTGAAGAATACAAAACTGAACTGAAAAATACAATAGAGAGGTTCAATAAGACTAAATGAAGTAAAAGAAAGAATCAGTGACCTTAAAGACAAGGCAGTGGGACTTATCCAATCAGAGCAGCCACAAACATTTAAAAAAAAGACTAAAAGAAAAAAAGTGGGGATAGCTTAAGAGACTTCTTGGCAAAACATCGAGTGGACTGACATTTGCATTATAGGAGTCCCAGAAAAAAAAAAAAAGAGAGAGAGAGAGAAATAAAGGAGCAGAAAACTTTAAGAAATAATGGCTGAAAACTTCACTAATTTGGAGAAGGAAACAAATATCCACACCCAGGAAGCCCAAAGAGACCTAAACAAGATGACTCCAAAGAGACCCACATCAAGACACATTATAAATTATCAAAAGTAAAAGACAAGAAAAAAATCTTAAAAGCAGTATAAGAAAAACAACTTGTAATATATAAGGTAGACCCCCAAGACTATAAACAGATTCTTCAGCAGATATTGCAGGCCAGAAGGGACAGGAAAGAGATATTCAAACAAAGTGATAAAAGAAAAAAAAAAAAAAAGCCAAATGACAATACCTGACCAACAAAGTTGTTCAGAATTCAATGAGTTTTCTCCAGACAAGCAAAAGCTAAAGGAGTTCACCACCACTAAACTGGCCTTACAAAGAATGTTAAAGGGACTTTTTTAACTGGAATGAAAGAGTGCTAATTAGTAACAGAAACACATATGAAAGTACAAATCTCTCTGGTAAAATAAATACATAGTAAAATTCAGAACACTCTAATGTAAAGATGGTATGTTAATCACTTATGAATCTCATATGAAGGTTAAAACACAAAAAGCATTAAAAATAACTCTAACTACAATACTTGTTAATGGATACACAAAAAGATGTAAGTGATGGTAACATAAACATAAATATGGGGAAGTAAAGTAAAAATGTAGAAAGTTAGAATATTCATTCAAAGTTAAGTTGCTATTAGCTTAAAATGGACTATTAATTAGAAGCTGTTTTAACATAAACCTCATGGTAACCACAAAGCAAAATCTTACAGTATATACACAAAAGATAAAGAGAAAAAGAATATAAGCACATCACTACAGGAAATAAATCACAAAGAAATAGATCAAGGAAAGAAGGAACAAAGGAATTACAAAACAGCCAGAAAAAAATTTACAAAATGGCAGTAAATCCATGCCTATCAATAATTACCTTAAATGTAAATGTACTAAATCCTCCAACCAAAAACCAAAGACTGGCTGAATGCATTAAAAAACCCAGAGCCACCTATATATCCACTATAAGAGATTCACTTTAGATATAAGGACAGACACACACTGAAAGTAAAAGGATGGAAAAAGAATACATGCAAATGGAAAGCAACAAACAAAATAAAGAATTTAAGACAAAGAATTTAATAAGAGACAAAGAAGGTGATTAGATAATAATAAATGAAAAATCCAATAAGACAATACAACATTTGTAAATATTTATACACCAAACATAGGATTATCTAAATATATAAAGCAAATATTAACAGACACAGAGGGAAAATATTCAGAAATAAAATAACAGTAGAGGACTTTCATACTTTACTTTCATTAAAAGACAGTTCATCCAGACCAAAAATCAGTAAGGAAATAGTCTTAAACAACAAGTTAGACCAGATGGACTTAACAGACATATACAGAACATTTCACCCAAGAGCAACAAAATACGCATTCTTATCAAGCATACACAAAACATTTCTAGGATAAGTCATGTTAGAGCACAAAACCAGTCTTAATAAGCTTAAGAAGGCTGAAATCATATCAAGAATCTTTTCCAACTACAAAAGTATAAAACCAGAAGTCAATTACAAAAAGAAAATGGCACAATACACAAATATGTGAAGATTAAACAACATGCCACTGAACAACCCATGGGTCAAAGAATAAATTTTCAAAAATTTAAAAATACCTTGACACAAATGAAAATATAACAAAACTTATATAATGCAGCAAAATCCATAGTAAGATAGAGTTCACAGCAATAAATGCCTACATTAAGAAACAAGAAAGAGCTCAATTAAACAACCTAACTTTATACCTCAAAAAAACTAGAAACAGAGCAAACTAAGCTGAAAGTTGAAGGAAAAATTAACAAAAAGCAAAAGTAAATGACATAGAGGCTAAAAAGACAAAGAAAAGATCACTGAAATGAAGAGCTGGCTTTTTGAGAAGATAAAAAGGACAAACCTCTAGCCAGACTCATCAAGAAAAAGAGAGAATACTCAAATAAATAAAATTAGAAGTGAAATGGTAAATACAACAACTGATGATAGTAGTCTCTTATGATCCTGTGTTAACAATTATGCACCAACACACTGGAGAAAGAAAAGAAGTAGGTAAATTCCTAGAAACACACAACCTACCAAAGATTTAATCGTGAAGAAATAAAAAACCTGAACAGACCAATTACTAGCAAGGAGATTGAATCAGTAATCAAAAACTTCCCGACAAACACAAGTCCGGGACCAGATGACTTCACTGGTGAATTGTACCAAACATTTAAGAAAAATTCATATCAATTCTTCTCAAATTCTTCCAAAAGACAGAAGAGAAAGTAACACTTCCAAACTCATTTTATGAGGTCAGCATTACTCTGATATCAAAACCAGATAAGGGCATTACAAGAAAATTATAAGCCAATAACCCCGATGATCATAGATGTAAAATTCTTCAACAAGATATGAACCAAATTCAGCAAAACATTAAAAGGATCTTACAACATGATCAGGTTAGATTTATTGAAAGAATGCAAGGATGGCTCAATATGTGCAAATCAATCAATGTGATATACTATATTAACAAAAGGATAAAAATCATGATGATCTCAACAGATAAAGAATTTTATAAAATTCAACCTCCAATTATGATAAAAACTCTCAACATGGTGGACACAGAAAGCCAATAGTAAAAAGCTCACAGCTAATATCATACTCGAAGAAAAGCTAAAAGCGTTTCCTCTATGATCAGAAACAAGACAATGATAACTACCCTCACCACTTTTATTCAACACAATGTTGAAAATCCTAGCTAGAACAGTTAGACAAGATAAAGAAATAAAGGGAATCCAAACCAGAAAGGAAGACGTTAAATTGTCTCTATGTGCAGATGGCATGATATATACAGACAACCCTAAAGACTACATACACCAAAAAACTGTTTGAACTAATAAGTGAATTCAGTTGCAGAAAACAAAATCAATATACAAAAATCAGTTGAGTTTCTACACACTAATAATGAGGTAATAGAAAGAGAAATTAAGAAAATAATTCCATTTACATTTGCATCCAAAAGAATAAAACACCTAGGGATAAATTTTAACCAAGAGGGTGAAAGATACGTACACTAAAAACTTTAAGACATGATGGAAGAAACAGAACAAATAAATAGAATGATAACACATGCTCATGGATTAGGAAATGCAAAACTGTTAAAATGTCCATACTGACAAAGCAATCTACAGTTCAATGAAATCTCAATCAAAATTCCAATGACATTCTTCACAGAAGTAGAACAAACAATCCTGATCTGTATGAAGTAACTACAAGAGATTCCAAATAGCCGAAGCAATCTGGAAGCATCACACTTCCTGATTTTGAACTTTATTACAAAGCTACAGTAATCAAAACACTACAGTATTGGCATAAAAACAGACACGTGAAATGACTGGAACATATAAAGAGTCCAGAAATAAACCCACACAATTAGTCAATTAATTTACAACAAAGGAGCCAAGAATATGCACTGGGGAAAGAGGGCAGTCTCTTCAATAAATGGTGCTGGGAAAACTGGACAAACACACGCAAAAAAACCGAAACCATTAATTTACACTTTTTTTGTCATTAAAGAGAAACTTTAGCTTTAATCACATTAGTTGACAGTATTAAAACTGCAGTGTATTCTTATAAAATGTCTCTCTTCATCTATTCAGAATCATAAGTTAGATAGAGGCCACGTTTCTGTGACACTGTACTGCATTTCCCAGGACACAGGTTATGATTTATAATGATCTTCCAATAGTTGAGTGACCGTAATATGCTGAAGGTCAGCAAGACGGCTTACGGTTGGATTCAACATTAAGAAACAAAGTGTACAGGTGCTCCCCTTTCCAATGAAGGTAGTATACACAAAAACCAACTCAAAATGCAATAAAGACTTGAATATAAGACCAGAAACCATAAAACTCCTAAAAGAAATCACACCCAGCAAGCTGCTTGGCATCAGTCACCAATATCAAAGTCAACAAAAGGAAAAATAAATAAACAGGGCTAAATCAAATTTAAAAGCTTGTAGACAGCAAAGGGAAACCATCAGCAAAATAAAAAGCCTAACTACTGAACGGGAGAAAATATTTGCAGATCCATTTAATTAAGGAGTTAATATCCAAAATATATAAAAAAAACTCATAAGCAAAAAAAACAAAAAAAGATTTGTTTGTTTTAATTAAAAATGGGCAGGGGAGGGACACTTGGGTGGCTCAGTGATTTGTCTGCCTTTGGCTCAGGCCAGGATACCCAGGGTCCTGGGATCAAGTCCCACATCAGGCTCTGCCCTCAGCAGGGAGCCTGCTTCTCCCTCTGCCTATGCTCTGCCTTTCTCTCTGTGTCTCTCATTAATAAATAAATAAAATCTTTAAGGAAAAAAAAAAAAGGGTAGGGGAGTCTGGATGATTCAGTCAGCTAAGCATCCAACTCCTGATTTCAGCTCAGGTCATTGTCTTCAGGGTCCTGAGATCTAGCCCCACATTGGGCTCTGCCCTCAGCAGGGAGTCAGCTTCTCTCCCTCTGCCTTTGCTCCTTCCCCCTACTTATGTATGCATTCTCTTTCTAAAATAAGCATATAAATCCTTAAAAATAAATAGATAAAAAGATCTGAAAACAGAGTTTCTCAAAGACAGCCAAATACCCAACAGTTACAAGAAAACATGTTTCAAGTTTATAAGGTAGTGATTCAATATATGTATATATTGCAAAACAATCACTGCAGTTAAGTATAGTTAACATTGATAACCACGAATAATTAAAAATATCTTACAGCTGAATAATATTCAACTTCAAACATGTATTTAAAAACAATACTAGGAGAGAAGCTGGGTTTTTCTGTCAGTCTAAAAGACCTCTGAAAGATACAATATGCTCTAGTTCTCCTGCTCCTAATTATATGTGAGGTTTTTTCCCCCCAGACCTTCAAATAAAAGAAACAAAGTCTCTAGTCTCAGCTATGTGCAAGTGACAAAACTTTTTAAAAGTCTACCCACAAATGGATTCTTATTTTTCAAATTCTTTTATGTTTTTAAGTTAGAGCTCAGAATTAAATAACTTGATAATCTAGGAATTCCTAGTGAGATCTTTTCACTCAGTAGCTCAAACAATTCTCCTTTCAAATTTATTTGGCATCTTTACTTAAAATTAACCATGCCTCTGATTTCAAACAAGAGGTCCGGCTGGTCATGATATAGTTACTAACATCTTACCCAGAAAAGCTAAAAGAAGGATATTGTGACTTTATGCCCACACTTCTTGTTGTTACAGTCCATCTTTCCATCTAAAATTTAATTCATATACACATGCATATATGTTATAAATTTGAAATTTACGTTACAGAATGCATAACCATTTGTTTTAAAAGTGGCAGATACCATTTTAAAATAGTATTGATGACCAAAACAATTCCAAATAAAACTGTAAAGTATTAAGAACATTCCTAAATGTAGTATAAATTAGGAAGAATAGATAAAATTAGAAGTCTGAATGTTCTGCACAATTCTCATTCACAAATCTTACTAACGAATCATTCACTAGCTTCATGGATAGAGATATTTGATTAGTGAAACTCAAAATAAAACATTTAAAATATCAATTACCTGGGTAACTGGTTATCAACTTTATAATAACCATAGAAATTACACAAAATGTCATATGGTCAACAGACTCAAGTTAGACAAGAATTTTAATCAGTATCAAACTATTATAAGCTTACTGACAATATATGTACAATACATCCAGTATAGCCATTGCCAAAGGTTTAATTAAGCACAACCACAGTTCTTGTACGAGATCTACGTATGTCATCTAACAAAAGGCCTGAGCCAAAAATTTAAATGAATGGCATTACTGCAACTTGAAGAACACTATTTATCCTATCTAATATTCATTACATGCAGCTTTTCCTCCTCTTTTTATCCTCAACTTTTAGAGGACATTTCCCCACAATTATCAAAAGATGGCTGAAAGATTTACTAACCCAACTGACAGAAAATACACACACACACACACACACACACACACACACACACACACCCTCTTCCCTATCTTCAGACAAAAAAGATACAGGAACCAGCAGAAATCCAAATACTCCAAGAGAGATTACAGTTGTCTTTTCAGGAATTTTAACTGAAGAAGTTACCTAAAGCTTATTCAATGTATTCTTAAATTTAAAAAGAAAAAAATCAGATTACAAGAAAATGCCAGAATAATCTATAGAATATGTACTCTATCTCTGCAATATTCAAAAACATATTTTTGTTTCCATGAGATTGTCTAAAATATTAGCCTCAAATTATTATATTCCAAATTTTTTACTAAATCAATGGGTTGGAGTTTGTTTTTTGTTTTTTCAGGTTTTCCTGCTGTTTCATAATTGGAACTATTTAAGAATTCATGATCCCAACACGCTTGATCCTATGATGAAAGTCTCTTCAGTTCTATCACCATTTTATTAACTATCCTATGGCCCCCCTAAATGAAATAAAATTCTTTGATATTATTCAATTTTAACATTTTTTGAACACTAAAAATAATCTGTACACATTTTTTTTAAATATCTTATTTATTTGACAGAGGGAGAGAGAGAGCACGCATGCACACAAGCAGGGGGAGCAGTAGGCAGAGGGAGAGGGAGAAATGATGCCCCTGGGATCATGACCTGAGACGAAGGCAGACACTTAACTGAGCCACCCAGGTGCCCCAATCTGTATACATGTTAGGTAAAATGTGAGTGCAAGTTTATGTGCAAATTTCCATAAATCCACTTCCTGCTCTTTTGAAAAATGTTTCCATATAAAACTGAACTATCTTGACTGTTTTAAAAACAAAAAAGAAAGGGCTGTACATTGACATCAGACTTGCTCTCACAGAAGACAAGGTGTGAACTCAGGTTTTTTTTTCTTTTTTATTAAGTCTAACAGATTGTCACTAAAATGATTCTTTACTGCTAAAATATGTAGATGTGATTCTGGAAGATTATTAATAGCCAATAATATGATTCAAATCTAGAAATTAATTTAATGACAGTGTATTTCCATCATTTCTGAGACAAGTTCAGTACTACAGCATGGTAGCTGCTTAAATCCAGAAAATGACATGTAGTATTTAACAACTACGATTAGAAGTATCTCTTAGGGGCTCCTGGGTGGCTCAGTTCACTAAGCGGCTGTCTTTGGCTCAGGTCATGATCCCAGAGTCCTGGGTTCAAGCCCCATGCCTGGCTCTCCACTCAGCAGGAACCCTGCTTCTCCCTCTCCCTCTGCCTGCTGTTCCACCTGCTTGTGCATTCTCTCTCTGTGTCAAATAAGTAAACAGAATCTTTTAAAAAATAAATAATCTCTTAGATAACTATTCTAAAGGCATACCTTTAAATGCATATATTCCAAGCAATTAGACCTGTTTTCACAATAAATACTGGAGAAAAATACTTAAGTTATCTCACCTAACGAGCTGAACACATTTTAACATCAAATATCAGTGGAAAAAAATAGATAACATTTTCACTGCGAAAATCAACAAAATGACACTGTGAAAGGGTATTTATTTGTAAGTAAAATATTGGTGATGAAAATGAAAACACGTTCAGAAAACAAACTCATTTCATTGTCTTTATGTCATTAAGAGTAGGATTTCTGCTCTATTTTGGAGAGTGTCTAGGCTAGCGAAAACAATTAGGAATTCAAGTACATTGGGCAAAGTGGTCTGCTTCCTAAACAAATGCTCAGACCCATCCTAAATCCAAAACTGCACCTCTAAACACTGTTGTCTCTAAAAATTATTTATTTTTAATTCTCCAAGAATACTTCCAACTTTGGTCCCAGAACCCACCCATGTGTGACTGACTAAAGCCATAAGAAATGTTTATGCAGGATTCTAAAACTCTTTATTAACAATTTTTTTTAAAGTAGGCTTCATGCCCAGCATGGAGCCCAACATAGGGCTTAAACACGCAATCCTGAGATCAAGACTCAGAGGCTTAACCAACTGAGCCACCCAGGTGCCCCAACAATTGTTTTTTTAATTGGCTATCCTGCCAATGGGAACAGAGAATTATTCTATTATTTGACTTCTATTAATGGAGCTAACATGAAACAATATAATAATATATATCAGAAAAACCTATTTTTGAAGTTACTACATTTGAATTACTATCATTCAAGTCAATTACATAAGAAAAAATCAGATGACTTTTATTTCATTTCTATTAAAGATTTTGGCGATCCCTTTTTTTTTTTTTTTTTTTTTAAGATTTTCTTACTGGGTGGCTCAGTTGGTTGAGCATCTGAGTCCTGACTTTGGCTCAGGTCATGATGTCAGGGTCATGCAGCTGAGCCCTACTTTGGGCTACACGCTCAGTGTGGAATCTGCTTCAGGTTCTCTCCGTCCTTCTGTCCTCTCCTCCACTCTCTTTCTCTTTCTCAATTATCTGAGTGTGCATGCAAGTGCGGGGGGAGGGAGCGGAGGGAAAGGGAGAGAGAAACCCAAACAGACTCTGAGCTGAGTTAGAGCCTAATGTGGGACTTGATCTAAGACCCTGAGATAACAACTAGAGTCAAAACTAAGAGCTGGAACCTCAACCAACTACCACCTTGGTGCCCCTCACGTATTTGTTTATAGAGGGCACGGTTTTTCATTTATAATACTGCTACATCAAATTGCCTTTATAAAAATGAATTATTCAATGAAAGAATCTAAGTGGTAGGCATACAGGTATCACTGTAAAATTTTTAGCTTTGCTGTATGTTTAAACATTTTCATAATAAAAATCCTGAGAGAAAAAAAGATGACTATAACACTGACTCCTTCCTACATAACAACACACTGAAATTACTATCTTTACAAAATTATATATAAAATGTAAAGTTTAAAATAAATCGAAAAAATTTCAAAGTATAATTTATAGTTCTATAATTCTACTTTATTGGAGCTTTACTCTAACCTGGTTATTGCTTGTTTATTTCATGATGACTGAAACTCAGTTTCCAAAATACATTATTAAAACATCCTTCCTTTTTGAACACTTTTCTGAATTATTTTTCATACAAGGTACATGGATGATAGGATGGCAGGACGGAAGGATAGTCTCACTTTTTCCTAATGAAGTCTTAACATAATCCATAATTCACTGTAAGGATCAATCTTACATATACACTGCCAACCATTTCTGAGAACAAGTCAGTCAAAATCTTTGAAGAAAATAGAAGAAGAAGGAATTAACAAGTATTTTTAAAATTCCTTTGGTGACTCATCACCTTAAGACCCCATATCAACTTCTGGCTCGTGATGGAGGACTGAACATACATGTTTATCTCTTCTACATGACCCCATGCAATGATAGTAAAAATAGGGAGGAGGGGCATAACTCATCAGATCAATGATAAACATGAGCACTGGGAGAGGCTGCAAATGAGAAATACCGTAAAACAAAGGTTTTTCAGTTGTTTTATTACCCCCCTGACAGTAAGAGGTAGAAGGAATAAAAAGGGTCTACTTAAATTTAGGAGAATAACAATAGTAATAATGATGACAGCTAACATTTACTGAGCACTAACTTAAGTGGTGGGCATTATTCTAAGTATGTTCCGTGTAGCAGTTCACTGAATTCTCCCACCAAAATAATGAGGTAGATACTATTATTATTATTCTCACTGTATAAAAGAACCTGTGGCACAAAGAACTTAATAGACCTAAATTCACACATCAAGTAAGTGATGAGACCAAGATAGGACCCCCACTCTTAACACTTTTAATATGTTCCAGAATGTCCCTGATTTTTATGCCCAGAAATACCTGGAGGTTGGGAGAGTGGAATTACTTAAAGAGCACGGCTATTATTGACTCAAATAGTGTAAGGGAATGTTGTACACTCACTACAGTGATCAAAGTTCTCTGTCTTCCTTCTGATATTATAGAGCAACGCATGATTCTTTTAAGTCACAAATTTCTTATCATCAAATAAAAGGGCAAGGCATTAAATTATTTGTTACAGGTATCATTGATAATGGACAATTTGTAGTTACACTGATTGAGAAATCAGAAGACAAAGACAGAGGATGTACTATTTACTTTAAATGTAAATTTAGGAAATTAAGATACAAAGTATCTGAATCCAACTATAACAACTTAATAACTCAATCTTTCACTGTTGCATATACAACATCCTCATTCATTCCTGGATTTTGACACTGAATTCACCTACTCACCAAATGTATTTCCATAACCTGAATGAATATTAGCGGTACTTTTGCAGTCATTCGAGGCATATGCAGAGTGGTAGAAAATATGAGTCCCAGCTTAGGTAATAAAATAAAGAAATACTCAGCCTTCTTGTTTCAGTTCTCACACTGTAAACAAGTGCTCTTTTCATGGTCTATTTAGTACCACATTTCTTCCATTTTTGTGCTTTTCACTGTCTGAAACGGCCTCAAGTTCAGTGCTGAAGTGCTGTGTAGTGTCCCCAAAAGTGCACAAAAGCTCTGGTGTGCCTTAGAGAAAACACATGTGTCAGATAAGCTTCACTCAGGCTTGAGTTAGACAGTGTCACTGGCCTTGGGTCCAGGATTAATAAATTAACAATACATATTAAATAAATGTCTTTAAACAGAAACATAAGTCAGGCACTGACTTGTGATGAAATGTAACCAGAGGCTCACAGGAACCTAACCCGGTACGTCTCCTAGGAGCAGTAGTTCAGTGTTCACTAATCCAATGTTTGTGGCAACATAACCACCGCAAATAATCAAAATCAAATGAATTTCCTTCTCTAAACATCTCATAAATCTTCCTGAAATGAATGGAGCTAGTAAAACTAATCTTATTTTCAAGAGTTTTACCAAAAAAGGTTATAGTTCCTAATCATCAGATAACTATTGAACATTCGTTTTTAAAAAGTTGTCCATGGTTCCTAGACTTATAAGCTACATTTACCGTAACAAACATTAACTGGAAGATAACAATACAGATTCCCACTTAGATTCTATTATTTTTAATGCTATGTTATTCCATCTGTACTGCATTTTACAATTTCCAAAATGATGCACCCATTGTTATTTTCATAAAAATTGTATGTGAGGCAAGGTAGCTTTTACTCTTAACTGATCAAAAGAGAAAAGCTGGTGGTTTCACATCTAGGTGAGACTAAAGTCATGGATTCTCAGGACTATTACTCTGAATCTGAAGATGTACTTGGAAATCATTTAAGAAAACAAAATCCAAAAACATTTTCCAACCTACATATGGTTCTTGAAAAAGACAGAAGTAGAACTCTAAAGAAATAATTAATCTAAAAGAATATTAAGAAATCAGTTCAAATACCACTAAATCACTTTACTTGGTCCCATGACCACAGATATTAACATATTACACATTTAAATGAAAAGCTATAAGCAGCATTCACATTTGAATAATTTTGAAAACTTGGATAAGAACAGAAGAGCAGAACTTAAATGAATATACAATATCAAGAGAAAACATAACACTCAGATTAGTATCTTATTTGCCAGTAAAAGCACAGAATCCTGACTAACCTCATGTTTTTTAGTTTTAACTATGTTACTATATATTCAAGTCCACAAAGAGTGGTATATTGCTGTAGCAATTATCTACTCCATATTTCTATACCCAAGCCACCTTTCTCAACATAATTACTGTTTTTTTATGCACCATACTCTATAAAATTGTTGACAAAGTATGTGCTAACCCTTTCATTAATTTCAAATGCATTAAAATACTGGAACATTTCCAAATAAAATACTATGAAACAGGAAGGATAAAATCCCCCCCCCCTTTCTTGCCTTTTATCATTCTCTAAATCTAAAATTTTAATAAAAACTTTACGCAGCATGCTACAAACATGTCATTAGATTTTACACTCATATCAAGGAATTCCTGGGTATGTTAAAGTAAATTTAAAATTGTCTAGTTCCTATGATTACCTAATGTCATGTGAAACTCACTTTTAACTGTTCACTTTCTTTCTCTCAGCTTAATATGAAAACTAGTTTGAACATTTCCTCTAAATCTATACTAGAGCTTTTTATTTGATGTTAGATGCCAGAAAAAAAAAAAAAAAAAAAAGTTCAAGAACATTTGTTCAGCAGATGGAAAGGTGGTAGTGGCAGTGTTGAAAGAATTAGGAAATGAGGAATAAAAGGACAATAATCTGGGCTTAGTACATGATTATTTGCAATCACAACCTTAACAGCTGTCCTGGGGTGAGCGTGCCCTGTCCCCCTCCCTTTTGCCAAAGATGTTTTGCTCCTAACTTAGAGTATCTCAAAATGTGACCATATTTAGAAACAGAATCACTGCAAGTAAGTTGAGATCCTAAGTAAGGTTGGCCCTTAATCCAATATGGCCTTTGTCTTTATAACACTCAAGAAGATGGCCATGTGACAAAGGACAATGGAATGACATATATACACATGCCAAGGAATGCCAGCAAACACCAGACGTTAGAAGAGTCAAGGAAAGGTTTCAGAGGGCACATGACCCTACCCATACCTTGCCTTTGAGAACTTCTGGCTCCCAGATCTGTGAGACAATAAATTTATGTTGAAAGCCATCCAGTTCGGACGCCTGTGGGACTCCGTGGTTGAGCATCTACCTTTGGCTCAGGGCGTGATCCTGGAGTCCTGAGACTGAGTCCCGCTTGGGCTCCCCCAGGGAGCCTGCTTCTCCCTTGGCCTATATCTCTTCCTCTGTTTCTCATGAATAAATAAATAAAATCTTTAGAAAATAAATAAATAAAGGCATCCAGTTCAGGGTATGTTGTTACAGGAGCCCCAAAAAACTAATACATCAACCTTCAAAGCAAAACAAAACAACTGATATTAAATAGACTTAAAAAAATTCTGGTATATTATGCCCTGCAATGAAAATAAATGTTGCTATTAAGTACAAACAAAGCTCCCACCAAATGAGAGTCCTACAGTTGCTATTATGCCTTCAAAATGCAAATTAAAACTAAATCCATGCTGTTTTCCAAAGTAACAACCTGCAAAAATAAGTTGGAAATGCCACTATGCACCATTATCTTCAAAGTTTGAAAGTTTACACTGGTAGGATAGAAAGAGATTAATGCAAAGTTAATATGCTTCTGAGTGACATTTATGGGCAGAAAATTTTGAGCACTGGCTGAACATGTTCCATGATTAAACGTCTGTCAACCATCAATTTCACAGACCCATACTCTCATCAATTTTAGAGCAGCAAGGGAACTTCAGAATTTGTTTCCAACTTCCTCATTTTACAATGAAAACTCTGATACCAGGGAGCCTGGATCTCTTCTGCTCCTTGCATAGGTAACTGTTTATCAGGAATAATAATTCTCTAATTCAAAAGGCATGAGCTTTTCTAGATCCTCCGGATACTAATAAAAAGAAAAATGTATATATATTATACTACTACACTATGGCCATTTACTGAGATATTACTGTTGTATGAAATCAAAGATGAAGACTACTGTTGGAATGAAAAACGAGAATGAGAAAGACCAAACTAACTCCTGCAATTAAACTTAACTTCCCTCTTCAACCTCTTTAGAACCTGCTTATTAAAAGGTCTAGTAAAAGAACAAACATTAGAAATTGAAACAAAATGCAGAGGTGTCAGCAATAAGGCCCACGGTTTTAACTAACCTACACTCCCCTACGTCCTTTAGCCCAAAAGCTAATAATCAAGGAATCCTCTGAAGTATGTGCTTATATATTACATATATACACACAACGCCCTCATAAATACATAGGACACACTATGTCTTCCTATAGGTCAAAAATACTATGTCTGTAGATGAAATATTAACCATGTGTGTAAATACGGGCGCTTATATGTGTGTACTTATGTATGCATGTACGTCACTAACATACATTCCTCTAAGGCAGAATCTTTAAATAGAAACAGTATTTTTTAGATTTTAGTGGCATATGGTACTACTATAATATCTTTTTTTAGTTTATAATTTATAATTTTAATTTATAATTTAATCTTTTTTATAATATTTTGTTAATTGTTCAAGAGTTACCTACCCATTGTAGGAAAGACAGCCAACAAAATACCAAGAGCAAAGAAAATCAAAGTCCAACAGGCACGAATGAACCCCAAGCACACGCATCAGGGTAGTGTCATTATGTAGAACTAGGTAAAAACTAGAAGAACAGCAACAAAATCTACTAACGTGAACATATATGCAGAAAGAGAAAGCAGAAAGTAAAGATACTGCTGAAAAAAAAATGGAGAAAAAAGTAAAACAAACTCAAAGGGAACTGGAAAACAATGGCTGACAACAGGAAAGGTGGGACTCCCGTGACCTAGAAATCCCGAAGCAGGATGCTCAGCCTCTCTGGTCAATCCCTCTCTTTAGAAAGGCAGTCTAATTCCCCTCCTACGCCCTGCTTATGACAGTCCCCTTCTTAGTTGGGAGCTGAAAGACAAAGCAAGCTATAGGAATATTCTAGATCTAAATATTATTTAAATTTAAGAAATGTTTAGACCTCTTATTTAACCCTGTTTTAAATGAACCTATAACACGAGAGAGTAAGGACTTGACAAAACAGGTCAAGGGAGAACCCAGGGTTAGAAGGGACAGATGAATTAAATCTAGGAGTAACCACGTTTACCAAAAGGGCGGTGTATATACTACTACTGCATGTACAAAAGATTATTTCAGACCATATATAAACTGTCTCATGGAGAGAATTTCCTAGAACTGTAGCACTCATGATCTAGTCTTAGGAGAAAAACTATGGGCTTAATACTGAAGAGAATCACATTTGGTTCCCTCCCCATCCCTGTGCTCCCAACTCGGCCTCTAGGGCCCCAATCTTAGAGGTACCCACCTTTAAGCTTTCATTTCTGAGCCTCCAGCTAGGGCCTCAGCCTTCACCTGAGCATTCCTTCAGTCTCTGGAGAGCTCCAGCCACTGTCCTGCTTTAATCCGAGCTCCCTGTCCTCTTTTATCCAGAATTCCCAATCTTTGTGCTACTTCTTGAGGCTCTACCCTCTCCCCTCTCCCAGGAACACTCCCAGGAAGTGTTCCAACCTCTCAGTTCCAGACCCTCTGATAATCCAGGTTCCATTCCTGGCCCAACTCTTTCTCCTAACCCCCAGCTCTTTTAAATCAAATGCAGGTGCTCCTGACTTATTTCCATCTTCTTGTCTGTGATAGAGTTCTCAAATGGGATTCAAATTGCCAGTCCCAAACCCACTTCTCAGTAATGTTCTGGCATTTCCAGGCCCCGGCCTCTAACCTACCTTCCTACCTTCCTACCTACCTTCCTACCTACCTTCCTACCACCTTCCCACCACCTTCCTACCTACCTTCCTACCTACCTTCTTTTTTTTTCCTACCTACCTTCCTTTCCTTCCTCCCTCCCTCCGTCCCTCCCTCCCTCCCCCTAGGAAAGGAGGGAGAACTCCTGGTCTTTCCAGTCTTCCACATCAGTTTGTTTCATTTTGTTTTTATTTGCCAAGTAGTTTCCTTCTGAAATAAATCTGAGTAAAATATGTGTTTAGACTTAAAGAAAAATATCAAGTAAATAACAGTAGTAGTAACACACCGAAAGGGCAACAGTTTTTTAAATGGTACGAAAACGGGGCACCTGGGTCACTCAGTTAAGTGTCTAACTCTTGATTTCAGCTTAAGTCATGACCTCAGGATCATGAAATCAAGCCCTCCATCAGGCTCCACGCTGGGTGTGGATCCTGTTTAAGACTCTCTCTTCCTCTCCAAAAAAAAAAAAAAAAAAAAGGTACAAAAATGAATGAAGTCTGTGACACATGATGCTGTGTAAAAAGCATCAGTTTAGGGGTCAATGGACTTGGGTGGGTATTCCACCTTTATCAACTGCCAAGTTACCTAGCCTCATCTCTGAAATGGACATGGGCAGCTTCATAGGATGGCTGTAAGGATTAAACGAGAAAGTATTAAGAAAATGACACTATGCCTGTCAACATAGCTGCTGCTTAACAAATTTGAGTTTTTTCATAGCCTGACTCCAGCTCCACCATTTTATTGAGGAACAAAAAGGTTATATAGCTCTTACCCAGGTTTGTGCAGCTAAATTGGTAGCAAATTTAGATTAAAATTCAGTTCTTCTAACACTGAACCCCTTACACTATTCACTAGCATTTATTTCAAAGCCTGCATATGAACGAACACCAGAGGCAGCACTGCAGATATTTTCTACCTTCCTAATAATTCCTGTAACTTGATAAAACTAGGCTAATTGGACAAATTTTAATCTTCACTGACAATTACTCCAATCCCATTTTCATAGCTCTGACATGCTCCATGGTATTATACAACATTCTCAACAGGGTGAGAATAGGACCCAATTTCTACTTGGGCTCCTACAATACGGTTAGCTGTAATTCCTATATCTCTAGTACATGGGGCAAGGACTAAGTGATTGTTTAGTGAATATATACATTTCAGACTACTTTACATTCTTTTAAGTACTTGCCAAATTTTGGTTACCATTCACTGTTGATGGAATTTGTAGCATCTGTTTTTTAAATATCTATTATTTCTTGGGGACTTCCTAAGCCAATTAGCTTGTTTTTACCAAAACTCTGATTTTGGAAAGGCTAAATGTGGCTATAGGTTAAGAGTGGCTTTCTATATTGGGCCATGAATACCTTATTTCAATATTTAAGTATCCTTTTGTATGTCCCTTTAAACTAAGTTGACAGCATAACTACAGTTCTGTCCTCGTTTTTCTCTTTCTTGATCCTTAAACATTTCAAGATATCAAGCCCCTTCATTTTAAAAGGGGAAAAATTTTCATTAAAAAAAAAATCTCTGTACTTCACCTTCCTCTGCAGCTAGTGGCCTCAGTCCCTCTTCTCCCCACACTGACTCAACCTAAGAGTGGTCTCACCGGGCACCTCCATGGCCTCCTTTCCCACTCACTTTTCACACCACTCCAATTTGCCTTCACCACCAACATTCTTCAAAAACAATTTTGCTAAAGTCACCTCTAAGAGGCCAAATCCAGTAAACATTATTCAATCCTCAACCTACTTGACTTTGGTTTGCCCGAAACACAATCTTCCTTAGGTTTTCTTGACGTCTATCCTTCTGGTTTTTCTCTTACCCCTCAGGCCACTCTTTCTCAGCCTTACTTGATTAGCTTTTCTCTAATCAACCATTAGAAGATGTTATTCCTCAGAGCTCTTTTTTAAAATTTATCTTCTCAGTCTACATGCACCCAAGTTTGAACTTTGATACTTAACACACTTTAAATTGCTACCTATATACCTACAATTCTCAAATATTTATTTCCAGCCCAGACTACATCTCTTACGTAGACTAGCAACATTCCATTTCCACTGAATGTCTCTCATGTAACTCAAACTCAGTTCATTCAGAAATGAACTTAGCATCTTCCCACCAGCTAAGCTCACCACAACCACAAGCACTGAGAAAACAAAAAAACAAAACAAACCTCCGTAGCCACTCTGGCCTTTATCCAGACTTCCCTATCCCAGATATCACACCACCTTCATTTGATTGCTCGTGTCAGAAACATGGGAGTCATACCTGATATCCCATCTCCTTCACCACCCACATCTTTCCAATCACAAGATTCTTTCCATCTTCTGGCATATTTCTTCCAGGTATCCATTTCTTTCCATCTCCACCACCATCACCTCTTTCCTGAACTACCAGAAGCATGTTAACGGATCTGCTAGGATCTCCTCTCGTTCTCCCTTCCACAGATTATATTTTCTAAAAATGACATCAATACTTGTGGTGCAAGTGCTTTTCTGGAACCTTGCCATTCCCCATTAAGAGGTATGGTCTATCTCTCCTCTTTTGAATTTGGTTGAGGCTCTGGAAATAACTTGGTGAACGGAGTACAGAAGTGATGCTGTATGACTTTCCCAGGCTAGATCACAAAAAGCAAGGAGGCTTCTTCCACGTAGTTGTCTCCCTCTCATTCAGTCTTTGTCTCATAATGCTTGCCCAAATGCTTACTCAGGAGAGAGTCAGTTCTATATTATGAGGACATTTAAGCACCCTATGAAGAGGCCTATATGGCAAAAAACTAAGTCTTCCTGCCAACAGACAGTGAGGAACTGAGACCTCCTGCCAATAGCTATGTGAGTGAGCCACCGAGAAAACGGATCCTCTAATCTAATCAAGTCTGCAGATAACTATAGCCTGCTGATACCATGACAGCAGCTTGGTGGAAGATACTGAACCAGAACCACTCAGCTAATCCTCTCCCAAATTCCTGACTCATAGAAAGTATAAGATAATGTTTCCTCTTTTGGCCTACTAAGTTGGGGGCAATTTATTAAATAGCAATAGATAACTAACACAACCTCTCTGGTACCCTTATCATAACACTTAGTACTTTTGTTATATTT
The DNA here is from genome assembly GCF_053574225.1 of Canis aureus. Classification (NCBI taxonomy): domain Eukaryota; kingdom Metazoa; phylum Chordata; class Mammalia; order Carnivora; family Canidae; genus Canis; species Canis aureus. Next base: position 6,616,390 of record NC_135644.1, read on the forward strand.
AACATGCTTGAAAAAAAAATTTTTTTTTTTTTAAAGATTTTGTGAGAGAGAGAGAGCACGCACACAAGCAAGGGGTGGGGCAGCAGGACAGGGAGAAGCAGGCTCCTGGCTGAGCTGGGGGCCCAATGTGGGACTCTATTCCAGGACCCTGGGATCATGACCTGAGCCCAAGGCAGCCACTTCACCTACTGAGTTACCCAGGTGCCCCACATATTTGCAATAAAAGAAAAGAAAAAATGTATGCAGCTTCCAAAAAAAAAAAAACAGAATAAGCAGAGACAAAGCCTTCCTTGCTCACTGTTACATGCTGGACACCAAGGAATGTCTAATACATAGTAGGTCCTCCAGAAATATTCATTGAAAAATGCCAATGTTTACCAATATCTCTAAATTCATAATTATAAATGTGTTATGAGATAATGATAAAACTTTAATGTGTTGATGCCATCAAATGCCTTAATACCTCAATTTAAAACACAAAATTACAAGTAAGTAAATATAGATGAATATGTGACAAGAAGGGGCCCCTGGGTGGCTCAGTGGTTGAGCATCTGCCTTTGGCTCAGGTCCAGGTTGTGATCCTGGGATCTCCCTGCATGGAGCCTGCCTCTCCCTCTGCCTGTGTCTCTGCCTCTCTCTCTCTCTCATGAATAAATAAATAAAATCTTTAAAATAAATAAATAAATGACAAACAGAAATAGGACTGTGTGTTTCTCTGTGTGTACCAAAGGATTAGTAAATAAAGTATACTGCACTCATTTTACTAGTTAGATCTTCCAAACTGGCTTCAGGCATAACAAAGAGATTACATCCGTGGCAATAAGTGTTAAATCTCCTTGGGCTTATCTGACAATGTTTGGCTGCCGCATAAATAACTTAAAATTACACACACAGACATGAATCTATGAAAATACACATACATATGCATGTGTGTATACAACATATACACGCGAACAGACACACCCACCCTGACCGTGTTTGTTTTTAAGGGATAGCAAGGTACCTAAAATACACAGCAAACTATCTAGGAAATAATGTAAATCATAAGACAATACTGATTTCAAATGACAACTCTAACTGACAAACCATCTTGACTCTTAAACAAGTGAATAAAAAAAAGTGTGTCTGAGCTATGCTGCAAATTTACAGCAAACACTATTACATATAATAGATTTGTTAAAACTAATCTAATTGGTATTGCTAGTAGCACTGCTGCATAAAAAAGGAGTATGCATACTATTCAAAAACGTACTTGGCAGGGGGCAAAACAAATCCATAGCTAGTGACCAATCACAAGGCTTTCTCTCAAAAGAAAATAATTAATTTTTCCACCTCCCACCTAGTAACTGAGTCTTCTACCTTACAGTGAAGCAAAACAGAACTGCCCTTGCACATAAAATGATAGTCTAGTTCTGAAATCACTAAAGTGATGAAAACATGATGTATTCTATGGAGTCCACTTTGCCTAACAAACCTTACTCAGGGAATTTAAAAGCAAATAAACAAAAAAGTACTGCCCATAAATTGAAATTAGATAATCGGGAAAAAATGTTAATCAATCTTTTATCATTTGTTCTTCCTAAAAGCAGTTAAAAGGAGGACATGTGGTTTGTTCATTTGAAAAGCTAAAATAAGAACAATAAATAATGGTATGATCCAATTTTTCTAACACTACTTGCCAGAGGATCTCAGTGATTAAACTGTTATAGCTCACACAATGCTGACATTAAGATAAAAGTTGAAAAATGGAAGCATATTACCTGGCAACTAATAGAGTTAGAAATGACACTTCTATAGCATGGTTTCCTTGCAGTCTCTGGGTTATCTTTCTAAAAGAAAATTTTATTTGAGGAGCACTAGAAATAACACTGGACTCGAGCCTAGAGATCTGGATTTTTGTTCTGGCTCTGATCAAAAGGAGTCAAGATCTTGTGGCCAAGTCACTAAGTCACTCCTTGATTTTACTAACAAAGTGAGAGGTAGGTCCACAATGGCCTTGCATGGCATATGATGTGCAACTAAAGCTAAGCCTTCAGTAGGAAATTTTAACTCCCATCACTCACTAATAAGGACACAAGTAGGTTCATTTCTGCAGAGGTACTCAAAACACAACATTAAGTCTGAGACATATTTGAATATTGCCAATAAGCACATCCATGTAGGAATAAAACACACAAAAAAAGAAGAGGATGTAGCACAAACTGCCAGCAGGAAGTATATATTTCCAATACTCTTAAGACATCATACTTCATCAAAAAGGATTTTTTTCCCCTAACATCAAAGGCTGTTTTAGTTATTCTGAAGTCCCACTAGAAAACATTGTTTATCCAAACATAAAAAAGGGAAAGTATATGATATGGAGAAAAATTCTACTAGCTACTGTTTTCCTTTTATATCTAACTGTAAAACCAACTTCATATGTAACTTCTGAACCCATTTTTGGCAGCTATAAAACAATTGCCAAAATCTAACTAAAATAGTGCCAATCCTACTCGAATTTTTACACCATGGCAAGGAAGATTTTCTATCTTATAGAAATATTAAAAACCTGCTAAAGATCCCCCTATTACCAAAGAGCACATAAAAAGATGAAGGCAGACAGGCAAAACTGAAATATGAATATCCCTTTGACTTCTTCTACAGCTAGGAAAAGCAACCACTACTCTTACTTTAAAAAGCAATCAGCTAAAAGCGACCACTTCAAAAATTAACCAGTCATTATAAAGGATAGAACAAACAAGAAAACGATTCAATAACAAGTCAGCAATCAGTTCTAACACACCTGAAATTGCATCTTCTACTTAATGACTTTTTTGAATGAACACAGGAACTATACAGTAAAGCACAGTTAATACAAAAGAATACAGCCGACCTACCACAAATTATGTATCTTCTAATTATTACACCAGTACTATAGCAGAAATAATACTTTAGATGACTTTCATCTTACTCTGTTTCTAGTTTATAAAAAACATTACAATGGTCCAGAAAGGGTTAAGGAAAAAAAAAAAAAGGACGTGCCTGGAATCTTATTACAACCATGTATCCGGCCAGAATATAATAGAAAATAGTAATAGCATTTACAATATCAAAATAAAAATACATCGGAGGACAATTAAGAGTAAACAAATGCATTAAACTGGAATAGTTTATCAAGAAAAATAATAGACTGTACCTTTTAGGATAAAAATATAAAGTAGCTAAGCACCAATGTGCTTTAATACCACCTTGGATTCTAGATATCAACAACTTCTTAAAACAGTGCTTTGTCCACTTCTTAGAGGAATTCGTATTAGCATGTACTTTAGAGTGCAGGAGTAAAATAAGAAATTTTCACAATCACCCCTTCAGAAGAAAATAAACACTGAAAGGAAGAAAATTATATTTGTTCATTGACTCCAAGCAGGTCTATACACCACAACAAACAAATACAATGTGGCAGTTTAATAATTCATAGATAACTTCATAGATAAATAGTGAAAAAAGACCCCTCAGTTTTGTTTTGTAATGTGCCCAATCTTTCAGTATCAAAAATACTACATGCCCAGGAAAAACATTACGCTAGTATTAAATTAACAATTACTGAAGAAAATCAGGGATTAGATAGGATATTCTTTCAAAAGGCGCAGGCAGGTGACTAAAACAGTTGGCTTACAAAAATAACTGTATCTTATGCTTTTTTATCATTTTATGCAAATAGTATAAAGTACGCTGTTTTAGAATAATTATCGTTAGCATTCCTATTGTATTTAATGCCTCAAGACCCAATGTTATTCTGTTAAAACAAATTACAGCCTAGTGTGATGAGAAAAAGAATAATGTGAGAATGACTGACTCTGTTAAAGACTATCAGGGACAATCATGGTCATAATCTATCAAATTATTATTCCAAACTTAGCTCTCAAGAAATTAAACCCTCACCTCCCAGTACTGTTTAATGTTTGCTCCTAGAAGCTGACCTGCGGTAAGCATGCCCAGTGCTCTCCAACCCAGTTGCAGTTTGCCCTTTTCCAGCCCAAAGCCACGGAGGAATTCCGTTCCCTCTCCATTACCCTCCTTTTACTACTACACACAGTGTCAGAGCCAGCTCTCCCGCTGCTAGAACCCAGAGCTGCCTGTAAAACTGCCCTCAATAGCTGAAAACTAGGAAACCTTTCCTGCCACAAGCAGGGCTATAATATAGATCCCTCAGCTGGAACAAAGAAAGCTTTTCCACCAGGAGTCAACTTCTGTGCATACAAACAAAATATCCACGGCTGCTTCAACAACTTGCTAGACCAGAGCAGTGTAGCAGGTAAGAGCATGAACTCTGGAACCTGAGTTCAAATCCTAGTTCCCCCTTTTACCATCTATACAATATTAGGTAATTAACTCCCTGTCCCTCAGTTTTCTCATCTCAATGTGAAAATAACATTCATAAGACTGCTACAGACTCAGAACAATGCCTGGCATATAGTAATTTTCAGTAAACATTAGCAGAATTATTTGCAAAGTGTCCAGCCAAACCTCAGGTAGGAAAATAAAACCCTTACGCAAAATAAATGCCTGACTGGCAGAGCAATCATATTTGTTTATAGCAGAGACCCCACGATGTCACAACTAGTAATTTTATCATTAAGGCCAAAGCTTTAAATGCATTATCTTAATATTTCTCAAGTCCTACTTTGTTTATAAAGTCGTGTGTTTATTTATTTATTTTTTTTTTTTTAAGATTTATTCATTCATGAGGGACAGAGACACAGAGGGAGAAGCAGGCTCCATGCAGGGAGCCTGAAGTGGGACTTGATCCCTGGACTCCGGGATCACGCCCTGGGCCGAGGGCAGGTACTCAACCGCTGAGCCACCCAGGCGTCCCTGTGAAGTCCTACTTTAAAAAGCCAGACTACAGACTATTCAGAATACAAAATACTGTATTTGTATGATTTTATTTTCAGTGTATGCTTGGATTATAAGGACAAAATGACTTCATTCCTGTACAAGTTTCGATGAAGGTTCAAGACTCCATCCCTAATACGGTAGCTAGCCCCTTGCCACATGCAGCGATTACATGTATAAATAAGTAAAATTAAATTACAAATTCAGTCATTCAGTGGTACTAGCCACCTTTGAAGTGCTCAGTTCCCACATATGACAGAAACTTTGCTACCACTGAAGAAAGTTCTTTTGGACAACACTGGTGCAGACAAAGCCCTGTGGCACTAACCATCTGATCTACTGGCCTCCAATCACTGTCTTGCCTCCCACTGAGCCGTGGCAGAAAAATCCTGCTGATTCCAAGCTCCTCCAGAGGAAGTAAAGCTGGAGACCAAAACTGATCCAATGGAAGGTCCAAAAGCCTAAATAACTGAAGCTCCAACTTCCATCTCCTCCTTAGAGAACAACATTCTATAGCCATTCACCCAGGTATTTCCAAGCATAAAGGAAAAAAAGAGATGATCAATTTTAGTTTAGTTTTACTTAGTTCCGCTTCCTCTTCTTTCCCCAGTTCAATCTACTTGCTTGATAAAACAAAAAAAGTACTAATCAAGTTTGTTTACCAATGGAGAGTAACAGCTGGAACTAAGTAGTTGTGTGGGAAACAAGCTGGCCATGTTTCTCCCTGTGCCCTACCACCCACCATCCAGATGAGGGAAAAGAAAAAGGAAACAAGCTGTAACCCTGACTCAAGAACTTTGAAAACGTGAAGGATCACTTCTTTTCTTTTTCTGATCTCATTCAAAGGAGTGGTAGGCATTTAGGTTCTGATTTATTCAAATTATGATTCCAGCCTGCAATCACCACGAACTTCAGGAAAAGACAGGATTATAACCCTCTTGCCAAATCTGGGTCAAGAAAGTTGGAACAAATTTGAAAGACTGAGAGATGAAAGAGATGTGAAACTATCTGGCTCAAAATAATGCTCAGAGATGTCACAAGCCAAGTTAGTTCATTGTTTCATAATATTTCCAATACACTACACCTTGCTAGAAAGGAGATGGAATTATAAAATATCCCAAACCCTGTATAGCTTTTAAAGTAATTTTATTCTGAAATTTAGAAATGTTTAAGTACTTTTAGTAGTAGTATCTTTCCTCAAAGATTATTCTTTCGAGTATCGGTCTCTGCTGAAGTGTCAGAGGGCCCCCAAAGGGTTTCTATCTAGTGTTTATTTTTTTGCAAAACACAACTGTTTTGAGGTTGGGTTGCCTTATGATAAAAAAAAAAGACCCAGAAAAGGCTGCTCGATTTAGCAAACAAAAATACAAGATGATCTCTCTGAATTACTTGATGCAACTGCACACAAATCTGCAATTATCTCAAAATAAAAAAAAAAAAGGAAGAAAAATACAGAATAACCAGATAAATTCCAAATTTAAGATAAACAAAGAATATTTAGTAGAAGTATACCCTGTATATATTTGGGACATACTTACACTAACAAGTTACTTGTTATTTACTTGAAATTCAGCTTAAATGAGGTGCCCTATATTTTATCTGGCCTCTCTAGGCCCAAAAGTATTAGCCTTCATGGAATCTGGAAAGGCAAAAAGGGGAAGTTGACAAGATCTGAAATCACAATCGATATGGATAAATACAGACATTACACAGAGGTATGCTTTTAAAACAGGTAAAGACATGCATCCGAGCAAACCCTAAGACGCTGAATCTAATGCCAGTTCATGAGAATCCTGTTGGGGAAATTTTTTCCTACGTTAGCTGTGCTCAACTCCAGCTCCCACTCTGTTAACTTCATCTTGTTGACACAAATCCCAAATAGTGCTACAGACCTGCGCCTCTCTATGCGCTTGAGTTCAGGCCTGTACTCGGAAGGACTTTGGAAATGTCTCCACTTTGTTCCTACAGAAGAACTAGGCTTGGAGCCCCTCCACTCCAGCGATGGCAGCCACCTGACGCTCAGCCCGTCCACTGGGTTAGATCAGTAGCTTTTGGTCTAGCTGTAACTATACAAACAAGCCAAAATCTAGCTACAGGCTCTTCTAAAACCTGCCCGAAGCAGTGAAATAGTTCAAGACATCCAACTGACGTTCAACCAACAAGTAAACAAACTTGTTTTGGAAAAGTCATTCTAAACAACCGATTCTAGGGCAGCCCGGGGGGCTCAGCGGTTTAGCGCCCCGCCCCCTTCAGCCCAGGCGTGATCCTGGGGTCCCGGGATCGAGTCCCGCGTCGGGCTCCCTCCATGGAGCCTGCTTCTCCCTCTGCCTGTGTCTTGGCCTCTCTCTCTCTCTGTCTCTCTCATGAATAAATAAATAAAATCTTTAAAAAATTAAAAATTAAAAATAACTAATTCTAAAAAACTAATTCAAATCCTCTGCACAAGCATACCTCATTTTATTGCACTTCGCTTTACTGCGATTTGCTTTATTGTGCTTCACAGATGCTGTGTTTTTACAAATTGAAGGTTTGTGGCAACCCTACCCCAAGAGGTCTATCAGGGCTATTTTTCTAACAGCATCTGCTTACTCTGTGTCTTTGTGCTACAGTTTGATAATTCTCAGAGTATTTCAAACTTTTTCATTACTATTCTATTACAGTGATCTGTAACCAGAGATCTTTAATGTTACTACTATAACTGTTTGGGGACACCATGAACAACGTCCATAAGAGGTACTTAATAAATGCTGTGTGTTCTCACTACTGACCAGCCATTCCCTGTCTCTACCTCTCCTCGGGCCTCCTTAGTCCCTGAGACACAACAGTATTGAAATTAGGCCAATTAATAATCCTACAATGGCCTCTATGTGCTCAAGTGAAGGGAAGAGTGCAGGTCTCTCGCTATACCAGTAAATACACGAACGAGAAGAAAGTCAAACAGGCTTATTGCTGATGTGGAGAAGGTCTGAGTGGTCTGGACAGAAGATCAAACCAGCCACAAAGTCAAAGTCTAATCCAGAGCAAGGCCCTGACCCTCTTCAATTCCATGAAGGCTGAGAGAGGTGAGGAGGCTGCAGAAAAGCATGAAGCTGGCAGAGGTCGGTTCTTGAGGTTTAAAAAGCTATCTCCATAATGTAAAAGTAGGAAGTGAGTCACCAAGTGCTGATGTAGAACCTGCAGCCTGTTATCCAGAAGATGCAGCTAAGATAATTAGTGAAAATGAGAAGATCTAGCTAAAATAATTAATGAAAGTGGCTGAAGAACAGATTTTCAATGTAGATGAAACAAGCTTCTATTGGAAGAAGATGCCTTCTAGGACTTTCATAGCTAGAGAGGAGAAGTCAGTGCTTGGCTCCAAGCTTCAAAGGCTGACTCTCCTGGTAGGGGCTAATGCAGCTGGTGACCTTAAGCTGAAGCTAATGCTCATTTATCACTCTGAAAATCCTAGAGCTCTTAAGAATTCTGCTAAAGGGACGCCTGGGTGGCTCAGCGGTCGAGCATCTGCCTTTGGCTCAGGGCATGATCCCAGTCCCAGGATCAAGTCCTGCATCAGGCTCCCTGCAAGGCCTGCTTCTCCCTGTGTCTGTTTCTCCGCCTCTCTCTGTGCCTCTCATGAATAAATAAATAAAATCTTAAAAAAAAAAAAAAAAAAAAGAATTCTGCTAAATATACTGTGTCCATACTCCATAAATGAAATAACAAAGCCAAATAACAGCACATCCATCTACATCGTGGTTTACTAAATATTTTAAGCCCACTGTTGGGACCTACTGCTCAGAAAAGAAGATTCCTTTCAAAATACTACTGCTCGTTGACAATGCACCTGGTCACCCACGAGCTCTGATGGAGATGTACAATGAGATTAATGCTGTTTTCATGCCTGCTAACTCAACATCTGTTCTGCAGCCCATGGATCAAGGAGTCATTTCAATTTTCAGGCCTTATTATTTAAGAAATACATGTCATAAGGCTATAGCTGCCATAGACAATGATTCCTCTGTTAAATCTGGGCAAAATAAATTGAAAACCTCCTATAGAGGATTCACCATTCTAGATGCCATGGGAAGAGGTCAAAATCTCCACATTAACAGGAGTTTGGATGTTGATTCCAATCATCACTGATGACTCTGAAGGATTCAAGATTTCAATGGAGGAAGTAATTGCAGATGTGGTAAAAACAGCACAAGAATTAGAAAATGGAGCCTGAAGATGGGCCTGAATTGCTGCAATCTCATGATAAAACTTGAGTGGATGAGGAGTTGCTTCTTATGGATGAGCAAAGAAAGTGGTTTCTTGAGATGGAATCTACTCCTGGTGAAGATGCTGTGAAGATTGTTGAAAAAACAAGAGGTTTAGAGTGCTACATAAACTTAGTTGATAAAGCTGAGGGAAGGTTTGAGAAAACAAACTCCAACCTTGAAAGAAGTCCTACTTCCGGTACAATGCTATCAAACAGCATCACATGCTGCACAGAAATCACTTGTAAAAGAAAGGTCAATCAATGCGGCAAACTTCACTGTTGTCTTATTTTAAGAAGCAATCACAGCTACACCTACCATTATCAACCACCACCCTAATCAGTCAGTAGTCATCAACATCAAGGCAAGACACTCCACCAGAGCAAAAAAAAAAAAAACAATTAGGATTTGTAGAAAGCTTATTAAATGATGATTAGGGTTTTTAAGCAATAAAGCATTTTTAAATTAAGGTATGACATTTTTTAATTTAATGATATCACACACTTAATAGACTGCAGCATTGCGCAAACATAACTTTTACATGCACTGGGAAACCAAAAAACTCATTTAACGCACTTTTTTGCGATATTCACTTTACTGCAATAGTCTGGAACTGAACCCCCACATCTCAGAAGTATGTCTATAAACATCTTTGCTGCTCAACAACTCAAACAAATACACTTATAAGAACATCTAAGACACAGATATCCAGAGATTAAAACTATAAAAATAAATCTGTTAAATTGAGAAAAGTATACATTTATATAACCATAAGTTCTTCAATAGTCCTTATAACAGGAAGCTATAAGCCAGGAGAATCAAACTCAAATGCTCAAAAGTTGCCAAGTAAGTAACGCAAATTAGTTAAGTAAGCCAGCATGCTGGGAAGAGTGAGGGCTATGGTGAAACAGAACATGCCTGCCACCCCCAAAAGAGATGCACACTGCATCTGCTACTCAGCTCTATGCACTTGACTTGTGGTAACTCATTTCACATTTGCAGCCCTTCTCAGCACCTATATATGCCTCCAGTGGAGTGAATTCTAACCCAGTCTGAAGACAGAGCAGTCACCTAGGCATGAACTATATGTACGGAACATTTCACCCCACTCCACTCACCCCATTGTGTCTGATTCAATGACGAATCCAATTAGTGTTAATGACATGCAATTAGAATTCTGATGAAAATACTGGAGCCAGAACTCTCACACTATTTCACACTGCATCTGACACTGAAGGATGTAGCTGGGTGATACCAGCAGTTATCATGTGACCACAACAGGAAAACCCATCTCGTAGTGGAGTCAACTAAATGGGAGCAGAGCTAACAGATGGACAAGTCAGTGAGACGCTGACGACGTGCCTAAAGGCCAACTCCACCCTGAACTTTTCGGTTATGTGCAACAACTTCTTTCGCTGTACCATTATTCGGTTATGCCAACAAACATGTTTTCCTTAAGTCAGTTCAGTCTAAGTTTTCTACTACTGCAACAAAATGAGTCTTGATACAGGCATTCAAAGTCAATTTTTAAAAATAACTCACACACAAACAGTGCTGAGTTCGGCTTGTAGGCTGCCAATATGCAAGTAAGTATATGCAAATATAAGCCCTTGGGTTTTACTTGAAATTTTTTCAAAACATTTTCTATGTAAGATATAATCTACCTAAAGATTTAACATACAAATGCCAGACTTCACAACTGCATTTGGCAAGAAGCAACAGTGGTCTTGGTTTTCCTTACTATATAACACGTATTACTTTTTTCCGCAGTAGACTATGCCTTCACCTCTTTAAAAAGAAACAAGCCCCATGCGTGTGTGTACAATACAAACATAAACTGACAAGTATTCCTTATCATAGAGTACTGTATAAACTGATGGTCCTTACTCTTCACCCCTACCCTGCCCACACACACCTGATTCAGCCATGGGAACATCTAACGTGGTGTGATGAACAGCATGACCTCTGGGATCAGATCAAGTTTGAATCTTGTTTCCATCATTAATTAGTATGTCTTCAGACAAGTTACATAACCTCTCAAAGATTTATTCTTATTTCTAAAAAGATTAAAGTATCTCCCTTTTAGGGAGATATTCAGGGAAGAATTTTAAAATATATGTAAATTATATAACAAAGGACGTAGCATAGTCAATAAGTAAAAGCTATTGTTTCAAATGGACATGTACTGCCATAATTAAGTGACGCTTGTCATAATTCAACACAGACGAAAAGAGTAAATGGCAATAAAAATGTACAACGCTAGACATCTTGGAAAATATAGTCTGGTTCTATCATGTACTATGTACAAATAAATTTTGTTTTGGGAAGTTTTTTTAATATTAAAATTTAGTGTTCAAAAACAGCAAATTGCCTTATGGCATTAGAGTAGTGAAAAATCATGATCCAAAAAAAAAAAAAATGGAACTAACTCTATCTTATTTAAAGTTTATAGCAAATAAAGTCCAACAAACTATAATTAGATTAAGTGAACTTTAAATCCTGAGATGTTATCCTTCCCAGGAGTTCTTAGAAAGACATAAATAATTTGAATTAAAGTTATTTACAAAGTATTTCTTTAAATGTCCAGAATGAGAACACTAAATTTTCTCATTAAAGGCTGTCTGAATAGGAGTATGGCTGATGGTAAGATTATCTCTAACAAGATAAAACATTTATAAATACGTTGCTTAGGTGTTGATATAAAAAAAAAAAATCAAACCCAACAAATGGCATTTCAGCTTCTAAAACCAAAGAAACAATAAAAGAAGAATAGAGAGACTCCCTCTCAATTATGAATATCCTACCATAAGATACCAATAATGAAGAAACATGGGCAGAGAGATCTGTGTTTCAAAAAAATTCCTTTGGAAAACAGCCATTTCTGTACTGTTGAACTGTTGGATCTTCACATCTAATTACTTCTAGCCCAAAGGGGTTATTAATCTTCCTTTTACAAGTAGGGGTGTGCCCCAGTTCTTGATACCTATGCACACAAAAAAAATGAGGTATAAGGGGGCAAAACCAAGTTAATCCATAATATGTGGAAGGACACAGACCAAACACTCTAAATCCATGCTGTCCAATACAGCAGCCACTAGTTACCTTTGGCTATTAAGCACTTACAGACTACGTAGTATGAACTGAAATATGTTTTAAGTATAAAATACATACCAGATTTCAAAGATATTGTACAAAAAAAAGTTAAAATAGCTCATCAGTTATTTCATGTTGGTTACATGTTGAAATATAATTCTGGATATTTGACTTAATAAAAATATAATTAATTTTCACTCTAATAGCTAAAGACTCAAAAAAGGTGAAGTCAGGCCCCCAAGATCACACAGTTTACTCCCAGTCTGTCATACCACCTGGGTTTCTTTCAAGTGGTTTAAATAAATTGAGAGATGGTTCGGGTTAAAAAAATATATATATATATATTTTCACAAATTTCTTAATTTTAATGTGGCTACTAGAAAACAAAAATTACATAGATGGCTTGCACTATATTTTTATTAAATAGCACTATTTTGAATCCTGGCACCTAAACTTAAGAATTTAGAACATTTTCTTTGTTTGTAATGCTTCCTAAATTTGCTTTTAACAACAAAAGAGACATGTATCTGCCACTTTGCATGATCTACATTTCCTGTCCCCCTTCCACACATTTTCATATAACTTCTTAACAGGCCTTGCTGACAGCAGTGAGCAATACGAAAGAAACATATTGATATATATTACAGTTGAAAACAGACCAGAAAACATTACGCCGTTACTAACGTACTAGAGTTTTTATCACACAGCCAATAACCGGTAGATGTTTTCATTAAAACAAATCCATTCCAAGAGGCACTTCATAGACCAACGATAAAGTCAACCTCATTCCTAGACTTCCAGCTGCCAGCGAGGTGTGGGAAGCCACATATACTTGCAGCTAGTGCCAACTGGGCTTCCCCTGTATTGCCTTTTGCTTGAGATATTTGACCTTGAATCTCCACGTGCAACAACCAGAAAAGCACAACTTCCTCGTAAACTCCCACTATTAAAAAACAGACACGGACAAACATCGTATGTTTTCTTTAGCTACTACATATTTCATAATGAGGGGAGCACTGTCTTACTGGAAGGTTAAAACAATAAAATTAGAAAATCTCCTCATCCCTATCTGAAAACCGTGTAATTAACAGATTTCAAGAGGAACTGCTTCCGGACCATTTCCCCCCCAGAATCATCCATTTGTCAATTAGTTACCCAAGGCTGTCTAACCACCACAACTCAAGCTGCAGGCTAATCTGTTACCCTGAAATCCCAACTCCCCTTTCAACAGCCTGCAAAGACTTCCTAATGCCCTTACAGGTCCTGCATCAGGATGCTTGCCTGCAGGTGTCAGAGGTCTCATCAGACCACATCCAGCCTAATCTCTGCTTTTTTCTACTTTTCTTCCTAATCCTTCCGTTGGGCTGGACATGTTGTCTCAAACCACCCCTTCTCCAAATCATCTCTTTTGCTCTATTTCCACTTCTCCCCTTACACATTCATAGCTGGCAGGTGGACTTCCAGGACTCAAGGCAAAACATAATTTTATTTTTCTTTCCCCCAGCTATTTAAGAAACTCTTTATTTTTTTTTAATTTTTATTTATTTATGATAGTTACAGAGAGAGAGAGAGAGAGGCAGAGACACAGGCAGAGGGAGAAGCAGGCTCCATGCGCCAGGAGCCCGATGTGGGATTCGATCCCGGGTCTCCAGGATCGCGCCCTGGGCCAAAGGCAGGCGCCAAACCGCTGCGCCACCCAGGGATCCCGAAACTCTTTAAATTCTACTTTCAACATGCAAGCTCTCAATTTTCTGGAGGCTACAGAGTTATTTCTCTCCCACCTATCTTTCTTGAAAAGTGACAGGCATATTTTGCTTCTTTGCACTAACTGACATTAAATGTAACAATTCATTTATAAAATTCCAGAGCTTAGAAAGAAAGACCTTCATGGTGTCCTAAACTTCCCGAAATGTCCTGCATATATTTTCCTGAAGAGTTGGTTCATAAGCTTTCGATAGGTTTTTGAAGCAGTCCAAGGGGTGCAACCCCTCCAGTGTTGTTTCCAGTTTTTGCGTCTTTAGGAGCCTGTGTGAATTCATATCCTTCAGCTAATCATTATGAATCGATATTTTTATTATTGATATGAGCTCCTTATGATATACATTCTTTGCAATGCAGATGTGAATATTTCTTTGTTTAAAATTTTGTTCCTTTCATAGCACAAGAACTCTTACTTTACATATATATTAGAATTTCAACCATCTCCTTTATGATTTCACTTATGAATTAAAAGTTAATCGTCAACGGTCTGATCATGGCCACCATACTGCACAACCCCCAGGGTGCCACTTACGGTAGAGTCTGTGCTACGGCGTGTTGAACAGAGCACAGTGTAAATGACACTCCCTGCAGTTGTACACTATGGATGTTCTAAAACAATAAACAATACATAGGCCCATTTCCTGAAGTTTTCCAACAGTTTGACTTTATTTACAATATACTTAAGATTTTCATCCATCTGGAGGTTATATTATAAAAGTTGTGACAACTTTTTAAAGCACTATTTGTTTATTCCAATTTCACATATTAAGTAATCTTAACTCCATGTTTTGGAAAGTCACTTTGAGTATTTTTAAAGGTATTCGTTTAATATACTAATAAGTCTCCACCTGAAGTTTGTATTCAACAAAACTTTAAAACATATACAATGTATCTTCTATGTGCCAGAAACTGCTAAATGCTGACAATATAAAATATAAAAGATGGCTGTAGAACACAAAATTCTTAGTCTTACCATAGAAGTCAATGACCATAGTATCTCAGATTTTTTTGCCATGCTATTCCACTCATCACTACTCTTTGTGGACTAGAAATATTTCTTAAATCTTTGTATATAACTGACCCTAATACCTCATTTTTCAGTCTTATTTCATAAACACGCTGGTTTATTTTTCCATAAAACAGCTATTTACCATTACATGTAACATACACCAGATATGGAGTATCTAATACACCAAAAACAGATGAAATAGGATTATCATCCACATTTATGAGACAGAAATTTAAATTAACTTGCTCAAAATCTCACAGCTACCTTGTGGAGTCGGGACTTGAACTTGTATTTGTCTAAGTCAGTTGGAATTCCTGAATATATTAAAAAGGGCATTTGGGGGGCAGTCGGGAGGTTGTCTCTGCCTTTCTAATATTTATATTCTTTGTTATCTTTTCTTCTTCAACGTTTATATTATAGTCACTCACGGTTATTAGTTATAATTGGGGCATCCCTGGCTTTTCTCCCTTCAAAATTTAAAGAACTGTTCACAAGTATTTTCAATAAGAATATTGGCTTTTTCAAAGGGGAGCATATTTTATTACTTTAAGGGAGAATTCTCTTCTACTTCAATATTTAGAATTGGGAGTCAGTTAAAATACACCAAATGATGCACAGTATCACAAGTGATTAGGGAAATGTAAATCCAAACCACAATGAGATGCCGCTTCACACCCACTAAGATGCTTATAGTCAAAAAACCAGAAAATACGTGTGACAAGGATGTAAAGAAACTGGAACCCTCACACATTATTGGTGGGAAACTAAAATGCTACAGCATTGTGCAAAGCAGTTTGGCAGTTTCTCAAGAAGTTAAACAGAACTACCACATGATATGGCAATTCCACTCCCAGGAATATACCCAAAGAACTGAAAACAGGTATTCAAACAAATGCTTGTAGGCAAGTGTTCACAGCAGCACCACTCAGAGCAGCCAAATGATGGAAATGAGCTAAATATCCATAATTGATGAACGGATAAAATATATAAAATGCTTTTATCGGGATCCCTGGGTGGCGCAGCAGTTTAGCGCCTGCCTTTGGCCCAAGGCGCGATCCTGGAGACCCAGGATCGAATCCCACGTCGGGCTCCCGGTGCATGGAGCCTGCTTCTCCCTCTGCCTGTGTCTCTGCCTCTCTCTTTCTCTGTGTGACTATCATAAATAAATAAAAATTTAAAAAAAAAATGCTTTTATCTTGTATTCTTTATCTCAAAATATTCTATATTTTTTCTTCTGTAGCCTATGGTAGTAATATGTCATAGGCATATTGGCATAGGCATAGGACTGGAAACTGCCACTCTTCATTCACAGTCTTGTACCAAACTTCCTTTGTGTGCGGGGTAACAGTCTAATAAATGAATTCTACTTGTTTCTACAATTTTAATACTGCTGGTCTTCAGTGAGACTATACAACTGTCATTTTGGCAGTGTGGGATCATGCTTGGGAATTTAGACTATTCTTGCTTCAAAACATTTTTAAGGTAGTTTTTAAGGTAGTTTTTCATGTTTTCCTATGTTCTCGAATAAAAGGTAAAAAAAAAATCACCTAGAAGTTTGAAATATCCATATCCATAGAGAAAGCTATATAACAAAAGTATATAGGATAAATTTTTTAAAATTAGTCTACAAATAATCTACTTCAGGTTTTCAAATCAATCATCCTCTGGTTAAATACCTGAAGAGACTGCTGTTGAAGTGTTTTTATTTTCTTCGTTTTTTTTTAATATAGAAACACATGAAAGAAAAAATATAGAAACACATGAGTGAAAAAAAAAAAAAAAAAAGAAACACATGAGTGAGATTCAGAACTGTCTCTGGAGTTATTAGCTCAGCCAGCTTACTCCAAAATTGTAGCTTAAGTTCTGATTTACTTGTATTTTTCAGCTGTTTGCACTAAAATTTCATGTCCTCATTAAGTCACTAGTTACATACACACATGCAGAGCCTTAATGTTTAGCAGACTCCTCCCACACACACTTTTACCAATACTCTTGTATTATGACACCGGCATTCAAAGTATAGGTGATTCTTAAGAAAACAGCCATTAAAATCAAGTAAGAAATATGAGCTTAATTGTTCTTCTCTAGTGAGAATAAGTGGTATTTTATTACCTCCTCTGCCGCTTCCCCATTATCCCCAACCCAACTAAGATCTTTAGTCTGAGTGCTAGTTCTCAGAAAATGGTTAGAGGGCCACTACTATCTGTATCCTAAGACATGCTTCTTAAAATGCACATCCTCCTCAGGCCACCCTTGGAACTACTAAATCAGAATCTCGGCTCTGGAGAATTGATTACAAGAATCTTAATGCACCAAGCCAAACCAGAACATTGCCCACATTAGCACAAGAGTAAGATGACCCTATAATTTAGCACACTGGGGAATTTCTGAAAGTAAAAACAAATGCTATTAATATTAATGCTATTAATAATCATAAGCCAGGATGTATGGTCAATGCAGGGTTCCTATAGCGCACTCCATACTTAAAAGAGTTTGGCTAGTTTCAGAGCTGCTTTCAATTAACAAGTTCATTAAAATTATTCTAAAATGTAATGCAAGAACGTTACATACACTAAGAGATGAAATTATAGATTTGTTTATTTATTTTAGAGAGAGAGAATGAGCATGAATGCATGCAAGCAGAGGGTGCAGAAGGGCAGAGGAAGAAGAGAGAATCTGAAGCAGATTCCCCCGGGAGCATGGAGCCCCATGCGGGGCTCAATTGAAGGGCTGTGAGGACCATGACCTGAGCAGAAACCAAATGTCTAATGCTTAACCAACTGAGTCACCCAGGTGGCCCACAATTACTGAGATTTCTGAGGAAATTCTGTAATCAAAGGCCCCTCTGACACAATGTGGCATGAGTGCCCAGGGGAAGATAAAAGATAAAACAGACACACGTGGGGCACCTGGGGGGCTCAGTCGGTTAAGCATCTGCCTTCAGCTCAGGTTATGATCCTGGGTTCCTGCTCAATGAGAAGCCTGCCTCTCCCTCTCCCTCCTCTCTCCGCTCATGTTCTCTAATAAATAAATAAACCTTAAAAAAAAAAAAAGGATACACATGTGAAGAAAGAATAGGTACCACGTTTAAGAAGAAACAAATACTAAATACAAAAGAAGAGTAATTAGGAGAAAGAAGAAATATTTCATCAACAACAGAATACAAGTTGAAAAGTAAAGAGACATAACAAGGTGAACACTTAAAACAAAGAAATTACAAATAAGTCATATGAAGAAAACATGGACAACCAAGATTACCAAATGACATTTTTGAAAAGCCAGATTACAAAAAGATGAAAGAGATAAAAGACAAATGTGGAGAAGTAGCTACATACATGGCTCAATAAAGATAAATGAGAAGCCAGAGAGGAGATAATAAGGAGAGAAAAGATGACAGAATTAAACGGGCTTTTAAATAATTTCTGAAAAACAGGAAAGGTTAATGGAGGCAATGGGCCAGCAGAAAAATCCCTCAGGTACACAGGTTTTCCTCTAAGTAAAATAAAACTCGCTAAACAAAAAGATCAAAAGATATGTATATACATACATATTTGCAAAAATGTGTGTGTGTATATATATATGTTGAGCTCATGCACAAAGTTCATATTCAGAATGAGAGTTCAGAGTTTGGGGGAGGTGTAAAAAGTAAAATGCTAGAGGAAGAAAACATCTATTTTTTGCACGGAAGATAATTACATAGGCAGTAAAATCACACACACTGGGTCATCACAGACTTTACATTAGAAATCTACTAAAAATTATTATACATTATTATTTGAAGCAATACTATACAATTTTTAATTACACTGTTATGATTTGCTAGCATTACAATGTGGAATCTCCACCAGTAATTTGTAATGTGAAGTGATTAACCCCTTTCCCCTCCTTAAGACATTTGGAAATGGGAGAAGGTGGTTTCTGGTGGCCATAATACGGGGACAGGCCTGACCAGCAGAATCCAAGGATGCTCAATGTCTTCCAAGGAAAAGCACAATCCAGCCCCAAATGCCAAGGGGGAACCCTGATGAGAAACACTGTAAGCAGACAAGGAAGGTTGCTTATCTTGTTAGATCTTATTAGATTACAACAGGGTTGATTTTTAAATTCATTTCTTGTGATAAATTAATTTCATTCTGATAAAGGTCTCTGCATTCCACCTTCATTTATTTTAATTCAGAAATTAAAAACAGACCTGTAGTTCCAATAAAGGTATTTCAGTCATCCTAATGCTAAGACTTAATAATTATCCCTTGACAAATGATGAAGAGGTGGCTAGGAGAATATCACTTGTTTAAAACAATAGCGTAAAAAAGTATTCAGTTTTTGAAAAATATCTAGGGCAATGGTTAGGCTGAATGTATGTATTTGCATTATTTTTTACCACAAAATAGGTCCATGCAATTTTTATGCATCCAAAGTTCCCTAAGGCAAAGCAACTGAAGCTAAAGTTTATTTAAAATTAAGCGGGTGTATAGGATTATAATGGCAACATACAGAAGTGCTGCAATGGACTGAAACACAACAGTTATGAGTTCACAATGATTCTGAAAAGGATACTAGGAAACCAACTATTATTTTGAAAAAGCACTAAAAAATAAAACTGATAAATAAGAGAAGGAATAAAACAGTCTGCCTTCACTAAGTAACTTTCCCAACTGGGTAAACAAATGGAAGATGCAGTAAGTTTCTCTTTAGAGATCTATTCCAATGGTTGCTAACATCACAAGAAGAAAATCAGATCTTACAAGTCTCCTGATAGAAAACCATACTACCCATAAGGCAGTTGTGAAAGAAAGAAGAAAAAGAGGAAAAAGGAAAGGAAAGGAAAGGAAAGGAAAGGAAAGGAAAGGAAAGGAAAGGAAAGGAAAGGAAAGGAAAGGAAAGGAAAGGAAAGGAAAGGAAAGGAAAGGAGAAGGGAAAGGGGAAAGGGGAAAGGGGAAGGGGAAGGGGAAGGGGAAAGGGGGAAGGGGAAGGGAAAAGGAAAAGGAAAAGGAAAACGAAAACGGAAAGGAAAAGAAAGAAAACCAGCCAAACCTGACTCTGATCAAGCCTCTTGACAAAACTCCCAAATTTAAAGGAAATATTGAAAGCAAAGATATTAAACTATACTATACAAATGCAATAAGCAAAGTCTACTCTCAGAAACTTCACCCAGTTCTTTCACTACACTGCAAAAAAATGGGGAAAAATATAATTTAGAGATTAAAAAAGATATAAAAGACATACCAACCAATCTCAATACGTCTACTTCATTTGGACACTGATTCAGGTAAGTTTAGGGAGTGGGAATTGTGAGGGAGCAGTTGTCTAGGACATCCACGAGACATCTGTAAACTTGAACAATTAAGGAATTTAGATTTTTTAAAATGTAGGTGTGTTAATGACATTGTAGTTAAGTTAGAAAGGAGTCCCTATTTTTCGAAAATGCACAGCACAATATCTGTTCTTTAAAAATATAGATGAAATGATGTCTGAGATTTGCTTCAATGTAATATGGGAGGGTGAGATGGATGGGATTAGAGGTGGAACAAGACTGGTCAAGGATTGGTAACTACTCAAACTGGGTGCAGGCTACATGGGGATTCATCATAATAGTCTGTTTACTTTCATATACGTTTCAAATCGTCCATAATAAAAAGTTAATTTAAAAAAACTAAGAAACCTCAGCAGGAGGGGAAAGCAATCATTTGCAACATGTTTATTTTAGGGTTTTAAAAAAGAACAAAATGCACGCTTGGCATAGTCCTCTAATGGATATGGGGATATTAAGCATCTGGGAAGATATAACAGAAACGTCTTTTAAAATTTTAAACAGACACTCGTTTAAATAAAATAAAATCTAAAGGAATACTAGTTAAAAACTGCCACCTAATTCCACATGGAACACATGCATCTAAATTCATGTTCAAACCCGTCAAAGGCCAGATTTTTCCTCACTGTGATAGCAGGTGAATTTACCACAAGCATATATACTTCACAGATCCAACAAATATTACCAATACTCTTAGAAACAAGTGTGAAACAAAAATAAAACCATAAAGCCAAGGCCTTATGGTGCCCTTTATATTCTGTTGTTGCTACTCTTTAAATTGAGAAGACTACAGAAAGCAATAGGAAGCCATAAAAAATATGTAGCCACAATCTTCTGAGATCGATTCTCTTGGGGACCCTGAATAAATGGATTCTTGACCTACTAAAATTTAATGTGAAAAAATGATCCATTTGTAAAGGACTTATAAGATTGTAAATGGCAAAACAAACTACAAATAACCACCCTTAAAAAGGGAATGAATGTTGTTTATAAAAAGTGAGAGGCAAGGATGTAAAGGGAGGATCATCATGATGATTTATAAGTAAAGGAAAATAAAATAAAAAGGTAACAAAATTCATGTTTCCCTAGGCCTTTCATTCCGACCAAAACATGTGGAGCTATACTCCCAAAAGCAATTTCAGACAAGAGATGTCTTTATTTTTCCCCAGACAAGCTAGAAGTTAAACAGAATGACAAAGTGTATTTGCTCTGGGACAGTGAAGCAGCAAAGAAACTTTGGAAGGGGATAACTGGTCCAAATCTCTCCAAAACAGGCAGACTAAACCACAAACAATGAATGAACATGGAAATACTGCAATTCCTTTCAGTTCCTATTCGCTGCAAATAATCATTAAATTAAAATAATCATACATTCAGGATCAAGAAAGGACTGAAATGTTTTTAAATGTAATGATCTAAAAACTTGGCCCCATTGCGGTTATTTTTGAGGTTAATCGCTTCCTACTGACCATCACATACAAAACAAGCGCTATAAAATAAGCTTATGCTGTTTATCTACACACCCTTATAAAACCAATGAAATGTCAACAAAGAGGAAAATGCCACAAGTTTAAAATTCAAGACTGCCTTTAGACAAAATGCAAGGTACAGACTGATTCATAAAACTAATCTCATTAATCTAAAATGAACTACATAAACCTAGCAGGTCACCCTGAGAACGTTAGTAGGTCTGTCTTGCTAAGTGGACCAGCTCCTTTTCCAAAGAGACTCACTCGTAAGAAAAAAAGCAAATCCCCACACTACTATCTGGGAATAATTTCTGTATAAATTCACAAATTTAGGAAAACAGTGATTAAATGAACTATGAAGCTATAAGAAAAAAAAGACAAAATTAAGAGGACTTAACTTGAACATGAAGCCAAATTTGTTAAAAACGTGAGATCTAGTGCCAGTATCAAAAAATAGTAAGTGCACATGGTGCTGAGAAATCAGCATTCAAATTCTCCTAAAATCCTATATGATTGGGACTTTTCTCCATAAAGCTAGGAATTCTTATCTACAGATGGATTTTTTTCCAACCTCAAAGCAATTCATAAACATGGACTGCTTCACAATACCCCAGAGAAAAAAGCAGAGGTAGATTTAAAGATATTCCTTTGCCCACAGGAAAGCCATACACAAAGAACTACAAGGCAGAGAACAAAGATTTGCTTTTTCCGTTATGATCATACTCAGTCCCTGACCTTCTTTCTTACAGGGGAAGAGAATAAGGCAAGAGAGCTGACAACTGGGGAAATGCTCCCTGAAAAAAAAAAAAAAAAAAAGCTTAAATGATAATAAATTAAAAAAAAAAAAAAAAAAAGGTAAGAAAGCCTTGCACTCCCAAGCCAAAGAAGGAAACTCTTTTTTTTCTCCAACTCACCATCTGGACCTTACTTGCCAGGTTCTAAAACCCTACAAGGAACAGTATTTTTGGATCCTTCGAAAAACTATAAACAAACAAATGGGAGATATACTTAAACTAAGCATGCACCTACAGACCCATAATCAACTCTGAATGCTTTTACCAGATCTCTCAAGCAGCACTGTACAAAAGCAGAAGCGCTTACTTTTATGTCAAAAAGTAAACATAAAAAAAAAAAAAAAAAAAAAAAAAAAGTAAACATAGATTTTTGTCCCGCATCTGTTATGTATATGCGCTACATATGTGACATTTGGCAATTTTCTCAACTACTCTTAAGATTCAGTTTTGAGATCTTAAAAAGAATGATTCTTTAGAGGGTTCCTTTGGGAATTAAACAAGTTAGAGTATTAATAAGTATTATACTATGGACTCCAGTACAGTGTCAGGCTGGATGCTCAATTATTTCCTCTCTTGAAGTAAGAGTGAAAGTCATCTATTCATGGAAGTATGCATCCTTTGTGGCAGAAAAACTGATTTCTCACTGAATATCCATATGCTCCCCCACACTTTCCAGCCACCTTGCAGTTAGCGGAGGCCATGTGATGAATTCATGTCTTACTTCCAGACCGAAGCACTTAAAAGCTGGCACATGACCCCCTAACTCTCTTGCTTGGACACAGGTTTCAAATGGCACAACTACAGGATGCAAGAAGCAGAGAGCGGAGTCCATACATGGAAGACCTACCCAGGAGAGCTCCTGCATGTACAGTGGACTTCATATGAGCAAGAGAGTAAACCCTTATATGTTTCCAACACAGCAAAATTTAATGTACTCAATTGTACTCAACTGTACTCAAATGCTACAGGACAAAACACATACATAAAAATGGCAAGTCCTCTGTTTAAGTATTGAAGGACGCACTGGTTTTGGTGTAATTTCGTGCATTAAGAAAAAAAATGAAATGACTAAACAAAGTGGAAAAGTAATACACCATACGCGAGTTAAAAAGAAACTGATACTTATAGTTTCAACTTAAGCAGAAAGAATTCTAAAATCAAGAGGCTAAATTATTTTTCTAATTAAACATACAAGTCATACCACCACAACAACAAAAGCAATTTTCCAAGAATAAAAAGTGAGAAACTGAAAACTGCTATTAGAAAACAGGTAGAAGAAAGGAAAGTCGACCAACTTCAAAACACTTTCACTGTAAATGGCTGTAATCGATTGTCATTCTAACACAGGGAGTAGGGGACTCACAATTGCTTATCCACAATTCTGGAATCCCAAAAGCTCTAAAAATCAAAAGGTTTTTAAAGTAAGTTTGGAGAAAAATAATTTGGCAGCCAACACCAAACATGAACTAACCTGAAATTACTTGTAATGTCTATTTATTATCCCATTTAGTATAAATATTCATACATTTTTGGTGTAAAAATATTATGTGTTTGAAGATCCCACTGGGGTTGTTATATAAGATACAGCAAGCACATCATATTCCCTTTCTAAAATCAAAAATTTTCTGTACTCTGAAACACATCTAGCCCCAAGGGTTGGAAATAAAAGACTGTGGACTTAGAACAATAATAGAAGTGAATAATCTCTGTACTGTCTTAATGATGATACTAAAAACCAAATCAAGAGCATGGCTTTCTTACCTGTTTGTAATTCAATGTAAAACTGAATTTGGATGAATTTCCAATGGTATTTCTCCTTGATGCATCGTACTTCAATATTTCTGGTAGAACACAGATACAACAGCCTAAAGCTAGATCATGCAGGGGTATAATTAACTGGTGGAAGACAGAAAAGAAATAAAAATACTGCCGAAAGCATTTCTGGCCTCAATAGACCATAATTTAGCAGGTATTCAAGGTAGCCATTCCTGTGGTTTCACATAAAAAACAACACACTCATATGTCAAAAAATACACAATAAATATAAACCATAGCACAGGAGTAGTGGGAGGTAGAGCCATCAGCTCTAAGAAGGTGTAGGAGAGTATACTAAGCAGGCATCGCTAATAAGACAGCAAAGTGGTAAAAAGAAAACTATGCAACAATTCAGGCAGCAAGGTATCAGAGTTAAGGATCTACAGCAGGATTTCTCAACCTGAGCACTACTGACACTTTAGTCCAGATGAATCTTTGTTGGAGGGGGTTGTCCTACACACTGCAGGGCATTTAGCAGCATCCCTGACCTCTACTCACTAAATATCAGCAGCCACCACCACCCCTTCTCCCAGTTAAGAAAGCACAAAAGTCTCCAAGCATTGTCTACTGTTCCCTCTGTTCCTTAGGCTTTTTTTTTTTTTTTTGGGGGGGGGGGAGGAGCTGATAGAGAGAAGTAGGGAGGCAAAAATCACCACCAGTTGATTGATCTAGAGGCAAAAGAACCACTGATATAGAGGCAAAGGAAAGAATAAAAGTTTAAAGAGTTTCTTTTCTAGATTCTAATAAAATGACAAATATACTTCCCTGACAAAAGCCGCATAGGAAGAAAAAAAAAATCATTTCTATTTCTCTAAGTCTACAAGTGGTTTTATTGTATGTTTTTAATCTCAATTTTATGAGGAAGATGAGAATGGCAGATCAAGCTCTCCATTCTCAATCTGAATGCCCTTGCACTCAAAGCAAGAAGGATTTGTTGATTTTCTTGTAACTAAACATATCCATCTGTTGTTAACAGCAACTCTTTTCAAGGAGGGAATAAGGTACCAATTGGTTAACTATAGAAAGTGACAAAACAACTGGGAATAAAGGCACACAGTGTTTTCACCTACTTTCTAACTACACTATCTGCTTTGAACATAATAGGTCCCTAATAAAAACATGACCTTTTAGGGGAAGAAATACTGTTTTCAATCATGTCATTCTTTTGGGAAAAGTTTTTAGCCACAACAGCACTGGGTCTTCCTGCAGCACTCTTGCATATGAGACAAATAATTAGGCTTACTATAGTATTATCAGTTTCCTTCTATAATAGAAAACAGTAGCTAAGTGCCTTTGAATAATCATACTAAAAATTACTACTATGAAGAAAAGTACAGAACATATGGTATTTTTAAGAGAGTTTTCTCCAACCCAAAGTCACTGTTTTGCCTGGACTTTCTATTCCGGTCAATTCGACAGATTTCGATTTATCTATTAATTTAACAAATTTTCATATGCAAAATACTGTGTAAAGCAAGAGTTACAAAAATGTGTAAGACCACACCCTCCTTTCAGAGGAACACTTACCCTTGCAGAAGGTAGAAACAAGTAAATAATTAGAGTATACAACATAAACATACTGTATTATGTGTTTCATCTGTGTTGAAGCTAGTACTAGCCTAACGAAACATAAAAATCATTTAAAATGATCAGTAATGCCCAAATTTCCAAAAAAAATCCTCATGATTTTTGAAAATCTGTGCAGAAGTCAAAATTTAATTAATAAAACATTAAGAACTATCTATCAGTAGATGACCACAATGGGGTGGTAGGGAAAATACCTTCAACCAGAGTAGTTCTTTATTTATCTGTTTTAGAAAGTGTGCTTCCAGTTAAGATTTCATTTTTATTAAAAAAAAAAGAGAGAGAGAGTTCCAGAATTTTTTTGAAGAGTTGAAAATGACTAGATGACGAAAGAGATCTTTCACAAAAGAGGGTATCTTCCTTCACATAGCACATGCTGCCTAATATCAACCACAACAACACATGTATAAGTAAAAAAGAAAAAAAGCAATCTATCTATAAATGCGGAGGACTTTAAAAATCAAGCACTGTAAGGGCACTTGGGTGGCTCATCTATTAAGCAACCTGATTCTTGATTTTCGCTCAAGTAATGATCTCAAGGTTGTGAGATCCAGGCCTAACCTCCCTGCCTCCCTCCCCCAAATAAAATGAAATAAAATAAAATGCTGTATAAGCAACCAACCAAGCAATGTAGATATCACATGTTATTTTGATTATTACCTGCCTTCATATACCAATTACAAAAAGCTTCCAAAATCACAGGCAAGGAAAAAAGTTGCTATATTTAGGTTACTGGTAAACTACATCAATTCAGAATCCAAGTTTTACAAATATTGATATAATCTCATTCTCAATAAACCTGCACATTTTTAAAACAGGATATTTTAAAAAGGGAAAACGTAACTATCACCCTTATTTTCAAAATTTTTTCATTGTAATTTACTGCAGAGAGAGATCATTCTCTATTGAATTAAGTATCATTAACTTTATGTATATTCCTCTTAAAAGGGATATACTAGTCCTTCATCCTTGCCCAATGTCCTTAGGTTAATTTTCTTTTTTACACAAGTTCTAAGGAACTCCTTTAACTAATAAATATATATTTAAAATTTTTTTGCTTGATGTGTTTTCAAATAAATAGATGCTAAATTGATTAAAATAAAATTACTCCTAGAGTACGATGTTGATCCATTGGAAAAATGCCAGCAAGAGTGAGGACAGGTGTCTAACCTGCCTCTCTCCCCTTAATTATGCTGTGGTCACTTTACTGACCCAATTTACACCATTACAAAACTTTAAAACATAACAACTCATTTATAATCCTCAACCTGTAGAAGGGGAATTATTTTAATCTCCATTTTACATTTAAGAAAACTGAAAGACAGAAATATATCCTAACTGATCTAAAATAACACAGCTAATAAGAGGCAGATCAAGGATTTGAACTCAGACCAATGTTTCTGAAACCTTAATATACATTTGATTCACCGGGATTCTTGCTGAAATTCAGTCTCTGATTCAGTACTTCTGCAGCGAGGGTAGGCAAGATTCTGCATTTTTAATAATCTTACCTGCGATGCGGACCTTGCTGACCTGAAGATCACCCTCTGAGGAGCAAAATTCTAGTCTATCCTAGAAAATGGTGGCAAGCGGCAATAGCCCTCACGAGGTACGGTTCACCCACAGTTAGACAATGAGAGGCTTATGAGCAAATCAAGAGTTGCCAACTTCTGGTTTAGAACTTAATTGCCTCTTGTATTAATTTTGTTTTTAAAAGAAGGATGCTGCTAGCAAGATTTACAAGTATTAAAGTACCTTTTCAAGTTCTGCAAGCACACACTTGATACTATTACGTCCCCCTCCAGTAAGGCCTTTCCCACAAAAACTATTTACAAACGTCCCTGAATATCCAACTTTGACACGGATTCAACCTCAACATATTAAAGAACTTTTTAAGAGTGCGTATTTGTGTTTTTATCATATACGGAAAGAATCAGAGGTTGAGTTAAAGATCTAGCAACCTCCTAAAGGTCTGTAAGTGGTTACTGTGAAAGGACAAGGGCACCCTCTGGGAAAGAGGGAACATAAATGTCCTAATAGCACAGTACTCAACAATTCTAGTCAATCACTTTCTCCAAAAACAGATAGGGAAATGCCCATAACACAACTTCCCTTCATTCTCACTGATGAATCAACTATACCATAACGCAGGATACACTATGTAAACCATATAAATCAAGGCCACTACATTAAATATTAAATCCCTATGTTGAGAATGCTCTGGTCTAAGGAACTCCACTACCTAAAAACTAAAATGCCATCAAATCACTGGAAATAGTCCTTTATCCAACTTTTATACTCTCAGGAAAAGAAATATCATTACTATCAAAAATATATTCAAACCTGTTTAAAACCACACACTTACTTCAACAGGTAAGTCTACCCTAAGATCACTCTCGATATACACATATTAGACATATAATAGTAAGGGAATATGTAACATAAGAGAAGAATATTTTATTAATAAAGCACAAGAAGGGAGGATGGGATCTAAGAGAATTCTTAGTCTTGTCTAATTCTGGTTTTGCTGAGTTTTATTTCAACCAACTTTTTCCTGAATGTACACAGATATACTTTACATTTCTTCCCTGAGGAAGAATTAAATCTGTCACCTACTTTGACAAGCTTGTAAAAATTATTTTCAAAACCATAATGGAATTCTGATTAATTAACTGCACATGAAAGTTAAACATCAAAGTCAAGAGAGTATAAGGTTTCATAGATTTCAGGCAATATGAACTCACACATTTTAAAACTGATTAACATAGAATCCCATTTTAAAGTATAACATAAATCAATAAACTTAAACTATACAATCACCATAAAGCTAAAATCCTCGCCCATGCACCTGTGAACTACAACAACACCATGATCTGTCACACATTTCCGACATGTAAAAAAAAAATGCAACACAAGTTCAGACTTCACTGTCAAAATCCCAAAGTGTCTCCACCAAACACTCAATATTCCAAATTCCTGCTCGAGGACAGGACTAGATCATCTTCCACCCCAAAACAATCTCCAGACGCTTTAAATAAAAGACAAAGAAGTATCTATTTTACGTCAGGCATATAAAGAAGACCGTCCCCAAACTAGTAAGACACAACTTCTCCCAGTTCCCTGTCAAGACTCACTTTTTCTGTTTTTCCTTTAGTCACATAGCCACAAAAAAAAAAAAAACAAAAAAAACACCACCCTGAAATATTAAAAGAACTAGAGAACCGAAATACATAATTTGCAATAGTTTACAATCATCACAAATTGTGACCAGGGAAAGCACAGATGATGTAGTCCATGTCACCGTCCCCAAGCCCACAGGTTCGCTACTTCAATGATCACTAAATGTGAAGCGTAATTTCAGACTAAAATGAAACATGGCATATAAACAGAAAAATAAACAAACTTTCTGCCTCCCAGAAACATTCAACTTCCTCTAAAATATCCTCAGTGACCTTGGGGAACCATTCCTGGGTTAAACACGTAAAGCACACTTCTTCAGTAACTGCAACACTACACTACTGCTCCAAGGGCATTCAACACTTCGCCTACTAGACTCTTTAGATTTATGCATGTACGCTAGTTTGTGCCACTTGCAGAAAATCAACAGAAACCAATGTTTGACCTCACGTGCAATTTAGGTTTTGAACTGATAGATCTTTACATCTTTTACAAAGGGAAATATCAGAATATACTCTGCAAGTTAAGTGATTCTTCCAAGAGCAAATCTAACTTGACCTCACTAAATGGCTACAGATTTGACGCACCAATCCAGAAGGCTGGAAGGAATACTTTGATGTATTTATTCTCTAAAGCAGCAGCACTGCTCACTAGAAATGTAATACAAGCCACATAACGTATCTTCAAATTTTCTAATAACGGCATTAAGATGGTAAAAAGGTAAAATTTTAAAACATTCTATGTGACTCAACATACCCGACTTCTCATTTAAACACGTCACAGATAGTTTTAAAAATCACTAAGGTACTGTACATTCTTTTCTTCGTACTAAGTTTTCAAAATCTGATGTGTATTTTACATTTAGAGCACATCTCATTTTGGACAACAACTGAAGTGGTCAAGAGCCACAAGTGGCTAGTGGCTGCATCAGTGGACAGCACAGCTCTTAGAACTTCGAGATCTAACATACCCACTACCTGTTTAAATTAGTTTACATTCACGTTTGCCTTCTGAACTGAAATAGCTGATTACGAATATCAGCAAAACTGTTAATTCACTGAATAAATCAGGATCAGATCACCTTATCCAAGGATCTGATTAATACACACAAGCAAGAAGCAATGGAGTTACACCCAATTACATCTCAAGAAGACTTCAGGGCTAGGTCTGATCATCTCATGTGAACACAACTTACATCAAAAATACAGGTTAGGACAAGAAAATCATTTTCCTATCCAACTGTAACCCTGCCTTGTTTCTAGCTGCCACTCTTGCTCTTGAGCACATATCTGTATGCAAATTCTCTACAACACTTTTTTTTTTCCTAAGTCTGATGAATTTTGGAAGCCACATAGTCACAGCTGAAAACAGAGCACTAAGACAAACTGAAAAAAAAAAAAAAAAAAAGTTCACAAACAGAACTGTCAACCACTTACTTTTAAAGCACCTTATAGCAACCAACCGTTTTAAATTATCCCACAGGATGTCACTGTAATGAATTCTTCCTACAAATTCCAATTCATTTACTGCTTTCCATACACATATTATAAGGACCAAGACTCCTAAGGATTTTCCCAAGTAATTAAGACATTTGATTAACAAGTAAGTAATTCCACCAATGCATTCTCTAGAAAACAACTAAAAGCATTAGCTTAGCACATAAAATTTGTCCTTAAGGCACATTACTGAATAAATCAAACAGAAACTATACTCTTGTTTACTGCATTTACATTCTGTAACACCACATTCAGCGATTTCTAAATTTGGAAGGTCAGTTCAGATTGCACACGAGCAGTAACTTTAAAGCTTAGCAAAATTTTAGAAGTTTCTGCAATATACTTCTGAATAAGCACCCTACAGAGATGTTACAACGGAACAAAAATCAGCACCACTCACACCCATGTCAGTAAGAAGCCCAGAAATCGGTCTGTTCCTAAATCTAAGAGGTACGATACACGCTGAAGAGTATTTCCCCCCCCAAACCGGTTTAATTCACCTCGGATAATTTTTATTTGCTCCACTTGCAAGAACTGAAGAGAAGCAAACAGTAGCTGCTTTTCTGCAGCACACGTACCCAGAGCCGATACGTTAACCTCCTGATATTTTTCCACATTTCAAAAAAAAAAAATCAGAACAACAAAATGTGTGTCTTACCTGCAGTTAGGAGGAGGATCAAGAGTTATTTCGGCTAGCTCCTTCTGAATTCTGTTAGTGAAATGAGAACAGACAAAAAGGATTTGAGGTAGTCTACAGAATAACCGGGGAATCACACTGCCCTCTACCACCATGCAGTTAAATGCAAGGCTGGCTTTGCCTTCAGTAATGCTAACATGGCTGCTTCCTCTTTGTTCTCAGAGGCATAACCCAAATCCCTTAACAGAAACTTTGCAGCTTTTTTTCTCACTCGCTACTGTAAATAAGTATGACATGCACACCTGATTTGAGAAGTAGTCCTCCACTAGTACTCAATAAAGGATAGAAGATCTATTTTAAAACACTTTTTACCAAAGAAATTCTCTTTTCAAGCTTATATGCAAATGAGACAAGAAGGGAGGAGGGAAAGCACTAGAATTTTTGACAATGACTTCAAGTCACTTTTATAGAGGTAAGCGTCAGCAAGCTATCACACGAGTACGTTAACAGTTTTGACGATATCTGGGGCCAAAAAAAGTTTAAAATTCACAAACATCTTTACCAGTGAAAAACTTCTAAAGGACTCTGACATTCTTACTTAACCAATTCTGTTTTCCTTGACCTTAATTTCAGTACAGGACTAAGACTGAGTAAAGTGGGGAGGAAAGAAATACCAGGATATATAGCCTTGAGATGGGGGCGGGGGGGTCGGGGGGAGAGCAGGGGAAGCAGTTCTCTCATTTTATTCAAATTTAAAATGCTTTCAAAACTTAAGATGTGTTTAACACGTTCCTCAACAAGATCACAGCAAATTGAGGGGGACTCTAAATTATTTAAGAGACTGCTGTTATTTAATAAAACATTCTCAAGTTATTAATACGGGATTACTGATAGAGGTGAAAGTCCACAGAAAAATAAGAGTACTTCGAAATCACTACAGAACGCAGTATTTGAACAGTTTTTATATTTTCTTCTCCCTTTAGTTGTGATCACTAGAAACCAACAAAATGTCAATATGAGCTAACGCTATAGACATATCTGACGTAGAATTAATAGAATTCATGGATATTCCCCTAGTGCCACCAATGGAGTCCCCTCGACAGAATCCTTTTTTTTTTTTTCTCTCTCTCTCTCTCTTTTTTGCCATCAAAGATAATATAAATCAACAGGAAACAAACGGCCTTTCGTATATACCCAACAAAACAGGTTTCTTCTCCTGTGGGGTATTAACACGTCAAGCAGATCCACAAGTTTCAGAGGGAAGGGCCACAAACACAACGAAAGTTTTCGACAGCCAGGTGCCATCCAAAATGGTAAATGGCTCCTCTGCAGTTTTATGCACGCTCACGAGAATAGAGAGGCATAACCAACCGTTAACTACAGAAGAGCAGTTACCTGGGATGCGTGACTTAAAGTCCTTATCTGCAAAACTGAAAGCAAACGGGGAGCCCAAATTTTAAATCTGCTCTCCAGTATAGTCCAGGCCTTGAACTGACAAATTTCCTAGCAAACACACTCCCCTTTCTAATCATCAGGCTTCATGGAGAGGCGCTGCTGATCCTCCAGAAGTGTCAATTTCAATGAAGAAGAAGAGGAGTATGACTCATAAAAAGGAACATCCTCAATGTACCAGCTAATTTGGGCGCACCAAATTTCCCTTGCCAGCTCCTCAAACAATCTGTCAGAACGGGAGTCCAAGCTCTCTCTACTCAAGGACACTCTCCCTGAAGTTAACCAAAGTACAGAGTTAAGTTCCCTTAGAAGTACAGTTCTAGGGAGGTGCCTTACGTCCCACCTAAAGAATGACAAGCTATTCAAGTGCAAATAGAAGTGATCACCAAGTAAATATCTCCGAACCCTGGCTAGTGATGTAAAAAAAAAAAAATACCAACAGTGAGTTGTCTGGAAGACAACCGGAATCATGTGCTTTCGTCCTTTTTTGACACGTTACCTTTTAGCACTAGTGGATAACTTAGCAGTGGTTTTGCTAGAGAGTTTGGTGTTTTTCTTCTGCTGGGTGGCAGAAGGTTTTCTTTCCTCTTGCTCTTCGGGCTCTGGGGCGGCGGGGTCCCGCTGGTCTGCATCTGAACTCCCACTGCTGGTGCTGGGGCTCTCATCATCGGACCTTTGCCTATCACTGGACATCTTGGTGAACTTATTTCTTAGAAAACTTTTAAAGAGAGGGGGGGAGAAAAAAAGAGAGAGAAAGGAAATATTAAGCCTGAGGGATCAACCAACAACAGCACGTTCTCCTCCCAAGGTTCCCCTACATTCGCATTTTAATGAGAAACACTTGCCAGTGCTCACACTGATCTCATCATCACCCAGCAAGGTTACACGGGGAGGTGGTGTGTCTCACCACGTTCAAGCCTTGGCCGAACTCAAGTTCGGAGAAAAAAAAAAAAAAGAAAAGAAAGAAAAAGAAAAACAAACAAACAAACAAAACACCCCACTCACATTTTTTTCTTTTTTTTTTTTTTTGTCCTTCCCCCGCCCCCCCCCCCATCCCTTGGACAATCTATCAATTGTGTAGTTTCTCAGAAGGCATGAGACAGATTTGCCAGGGAACTTAGGCGACGAGCATTGAGGACACCTTGTGCATAACAGAGCTGGGGCTGAAAAATGTGCAAAAAAAAAGAAAAAAGAGAGAGAGGAGAGAGGAGTCACTAACGTCTCAATATTTAGGCGCTGACAAGGGTCCAGGCAGACCGTGCAATCCCCCTGCTGCAGCAGGAGAGCGGACCCCGCCGATGGCCCCCGCGCGCATTCGGGGTGGCGGTTCCCGCTCGGTGCACGCCGGCCCTCGCGGCGCGGACGGGGGGCGGGGGGGGGGCGGCCGGTGCCCCGGGCGGGCTCCCCCCGAGCTCCCCGAGCTCCCCCGAGCGGCCCCGCGGGCGCAGCGGGCGCCCGGCTGCACCGCCCGCCGAGCTCCCCGCGCCGCCCCGGCCCCCCGCTCCGCGCTCGCATCGCGGACCGACATTTTGTCCAGAAATAACCAAAAAAAAAAAAAAAAAAAAGAAAAAAAAGGGGAAAGAGGAGGCAAACACAAACAAACAAAAGCCGCAAGAAGTGCAGCACCTCCCCGCGCCGGCGAGCCGCGGCCGCCCCGCAGCCCCGCGGCCTTTGTGGGGAGGGCGCCCGGGGGCCGCCGAGGATGCGCCCCCGCCCCGCCCCGCCCGCGCCCCCGCCCGCGCCCCCGCCCGCGCCCGCGCCCCCGCCCGCCGCCCGCGAACAAAGCTGCCGCCCCCGCCCCGCCCCCGCCCGCGCCCCCCGCCGCCCCCGGCCCCGCCGCCTCACCTCGGCCGCCCGCCCGGCCCGCTCGCGCGCCGCTACGCTGTGGGGGAGGGAGAGCGAAAAAAACCCTTCCTTGAGGAAATGGAGGCAGCCGCGGGGGGGGCGGGAGGGGGGGGAGGGAAAAAAGAAGCCGCGGAGGCTCCGGCCGGGGAGCGTGGAACATCGAGAGTCGGCGGGGGCCGTGCAGTACCGCGCTCCGGCCGGAGGGTGGCGCCGCCCGGCCCGCGCGGGGAAGGCCGGGGAGGGCCGCGGAGGCCGGGGAGGGCCGCGGAGGCGGACAGGCGCAGGAGGAGGAGGGGGAGGACGAGGAGGATGCCGAGGCGATGGGAAATAAATAATAAATAGTGGGAAATAAATAAATAAATAATAAATAGAGCGTGCGGGCGAGGGCTGCGGGCGCGGGCTGCGGGCTGCGGGGGAGGGCGCGCTCCCGGGGACGCGGGCACCCCGCGCGCTGTGGCCTCCCGCCGCCGCCGCCCGGCTCGGCTCCTCCCGGCCGCGCAGTCAGCAAGTTCCGCGGCGGCCGCGGGGAGGGGGAGGGGGAGGGGAGGGGAGGGGCGGGGAGGGGGAGGGGGAGGGGCGGGCGCGGCGGCGGCGGCGGCGGAGGGCGGAGGGCGGAGGGGCGCGCGCTCCCGGGGCCGCCGGGCACGAGCGCCTCTCGCCCGCGCGCCCGCCCGCCCCCCGCGCCCCGCGCCCCGCGCCCGCCCGCGCCCCCGAGCCGGGAGCTCCGCGGAGGACGCGCGGGGGACGCGGCGATGCGGGGGCGCACGCGGGCCCCGGACAAAGAGCGCGGGCGGGGACCCTGCCGCCCTCGGCCGGGGAGGGCGGGGGCGCGGGGACGGCTTCCGGCCTGAGCCCGCCTCCCGAGCGAGGCTGCCCATTGGGCTACCCGCCCCCGCGCGCACCGCGCACCCCGCAGCCCGCACCCCCGCCCGCCGCGCCTCCGTGCACGCCCCGGGGGGGAGGGCGCGCCCCGAGGAGCCCCCGCCCTGGGAGGCCGCGAGCCTGCGGGGGTCGTGGAGCGGGCCCGGGAGGGCGGAGGCGGGGACGCGCTGCTCCTGGCCCGCCCCGGAGCCCCAAGGCCAACACGAGGTCGAGGGCATCGAAGGAGGAGGAAGGAAGGGTTGGCAGCCCAGGGCCCCGCGCTCTGCCTGGCTCTGGCCCTCCGCGCGCCCAGGGGGCAGCCAGCCCTTCGGAGGCTTTCACAACTTAAAAAATAACCCCAATCGGGGCGGGGAGGGGGGGTGTTAAACGTCCTGCCCCAGCCTGAGCTCGCGGGGCTCTCCGAGGCCGCCTCCCCCGCCGGCCTGGCCCCATGTGCACGCCGGGCAACCGTCCTGGAGCGGAGCGGAGCGGGGAGCGCTGGGCCACGCCGGGTCGGAGCGTGCGCGCAGGGGCAGCCTCGGAGGGGCGTCCTCCGGGCCGGTCTTGTCCCCTTCCAGCACCTTCTCTGCTCTGGGGTCCGAAGTACCAGAACTTCCTGTGGGCCGCCCAGATGTCCTCCAGCTCCTGGGAACGTGCTCCAGGGATGCAGCCCCGCGGGAAGCTGCGGATCTCTGTCCCGCCGGGGCCGGGGCCAGGGGCAGGGCCAGGGGTGCTGGAGCCTGTGCAGCTCCCGGAGGCGGCGGGACCAGCAGCCATAACAGAGCAACCGGACTCAAAGCAAGAAAGAGAAGAAATCTGCGGGGGGGGCGGGAGGGGGGAACCGAATGCACCAACATATTTTACTTACTTTCTCCAACAAGTAGGAAAGTTTGGGCTAAGGGTTGCGTACAGCTGCGAGGAGTAAGTCACATTTCTGTAATTTTCCAGATGCAGAGGCACGCGGTGCACCCTGCTGCTCGGTGCTGCACACACAGTCCACCTTTGGGACGGTGCGAGGGCCAAGCCAGCTCGCTGTCCAGGAGGGGAACAGATCCTTGGGGTTCGCCAGGTTGGTGAGGAGGAAGGATCCTCGAGTCAGCACAACCGCCAGGTCTCAAGAGATGGGGAAGAGGGAGCCTGCTCTGTGTGTTGACAAGCGTTTTGATTTGTGGGGATCAAAGGCTGCATGTGGACAGAACTTGGTAAAAATATACACAGAAGGGCCCCCCCACCCCACCCCACCACCACCACCACCCCACCACCCCCAACTTTTACACCGATGCTGCGGCTCAAGGGCTCAAGCCAGCCCATTTGGAGTTTGGACTTTCCTGTTTGGAATGCGGAGCTTTGAAAGAAAAGCTGTGTATGGAAGTGGGCTCTTTTAGAAAATAGATTATCACAGAAATAGCCTGAAGGTCCAAAGGCCAGTTGCTGATAGGATTCGGGTGGGGCCAGGAGATTGGGAAATACAGATACTTAGTTGTGTCTCGGTCGCATCTACACTGGGCTGAAAAGCAAGGGAACTGGATTCTGATTTCGTCCTATCAGGTTTACGTGACCTCAGGCAAGTTACTTGTGCGAACCTAAATTTCCTCCTGTGTGAAAGGAGCTTGTAGCCAGCGGAGGTTCCAGGCGCCCTCCTGCTCAACAATTACGGGATTCTTCCAAGAGTTTGAAGTCATGTGGTTCCACTCAACGGAATGTGGCACGTGGGGACTACCAGATGCTGGGAAGTTGGAATAAAGCGTGGGTGCTGGTCCTGTCCAGCTCAGGAGGACTGAGGAACTGAGGGGGACAGGTAGAAGCGTGGGCTGTGGGAGAAGAGCTGCATTCAAGGAGTGAACAGAATGAGTAGAGTGTTTTAATGACCAGTCCACCGGTAGTGGCATTATTAATTCGGCTTGGGGACATAAATCATGGGTGTAAAAGAACAGTGAGCTAGGCCTGGAGGAATGAATAGGTGATAATATAGATGATGTTCTTGGCAAAGTAGCTGGCACATAATAGTTGCTCAATAGCCAGTACTTAGGGGATGACCAAAGCCACCATAAAGAGAATGAACGGCTCCTTAAGGTTAGGGAGAGAGGTGACCTGCCCCCAAAATCTTGGGTACTCAACTGCCTTCATTCACCTGACTAAAGGTATCCTTCGGGTGATCCTTTCCAGCGCACAGATCTCCAAGGTCAGATCACATCACCATCTCAACCAGGGGCAACTTGTAAATTCTGAACGGTTCCTCACTCAGAGTTCTTTCCCACAGGACACCCTTTTTTGCTAATTACTCTCTTTCTTGTTTTTGCCACGTCTACCCTTGAAATTAGGGATCATGTTTCATAGGCTCTCCGGAAGGAATATAAATTTGACCTAATGCAAATTATTCCGTAAAGTATATAATAAAAGTTTTCCCAGATGACCCTCAAAAGAGTACCACAAAGCGGACACCGGCTACCGCGGCAGGTTGTCTGTCCCCTCTCAGTCCCCTGTTTTTTTCTTGTTGGCCTGGGGCCTTGCCAGCTTCTCACTCACAACCCCAAGAGAGGCAGGGGTGAGAAGATCCTCTATCCAATGGCAACAGATGGTGCCATAATTATTACCTTCTCTCCTCTTTTTCCCCCCAGATTTTGTGACCAAGAGGGACCTATCGTTGTAAGGGCAGAGAAGGCAGGCCCCCGAAATCTGTAGCTGGGGAAACGCTCTCTCCTGAACCTTCCAATGAGTCTTAGCGTTACACATGTACTTAAGCATATGCGTGTATAACCAAGAATTTTACAGGAATAGATCTTTTCAGTTGCCTAAGACGTTTCTGAATTGAGGAGTTAGATAAGCTTTGGTGAGGCCGCCGATCGTTTCTAATCGCCCACCATAGCAACATACCTCCCAACATAGGACACCCTGTGCATGTCCTATGGATGGGTGGATGGATGGATGCAGAATAAATTTGCTTGTTGATCTCTGAATGCTTTGGTTTCTTTCCTCTCACTAGCTTTTCATTTTACCCCTTTCCTTCTCTCAGGTTCTCTCCGATGCTACCCAGTTGCTTGTATCCTTTTGCCCTCTGGCTATGATATTTTTTTCTTCCTACCCATAAACATGGATGGGTTTCCCAGAAAGTCATTCCTTGGCCCAGGCTGAACTTAGGAAGCCACGTTTTTGCCCTTGTCAGTCTCCGTGTCCCTGGACCCCCAGAACCCAATGCACGGCTTGACACCTGTGTGCTCGTCCACCACGTCCTGGATGGAGAGCCCGCTGTGTGCCCACCCTAGGTTAGGCCCTGGAAATGGACAGGTGCCTAAGCCTCAGTTTGACTTCAAGTACGTCAGGACCCAAAACTCAGTGATCATTTCCTGCTTTTCTCTTTTGTGATAACTCCGAAGGAGGGTAAATGCCAAAAAGGCTCATGTCTTTATCTATAAAGAGCTCATACACATGAAAATAAAACGGAAGCATCTTGAATAGAGCAAGAGCATGATCAGAAAAATTTTCAAAGAACTTCATTTGCTTGACTGTATTAAAAAAAAAAACAAAAACCTGAAACCTTGCTAGTTATCAAAAAAGGAAAATTAAAACTCATCAACAACAAAAACAATGTTTAGTGATGATAATCATTGCTGGCAAATTGATTAAAAAAGTTTCCCTTTGTCCACGTCCAGTGGCAGTCAAAGTTAGTAACTTTTACAAAGCAATTTGGAAGTCTGGGTCAAGAACTTTAAATGAGTTCACATCCTTTAACCAACTTTCTCCATTTCAAGAAATGCATCTTAAGGAAACATTCTAAATGTGGGGGAAAAAAAATCGAAAAATCAGAAATGTCCAATTCTAGGAAAATTATTACTCAAATGGATTCATACAACACAATGAAATCTGCAGGTATTAAAATCTATGAGGAGTATGCAAAATACAAGAACGGATTATGATAAAATGCTAACGAGGGCAGGAGTTGTCTATTTTGTGAAGTCGGAACCTGACTCGATGCCTAGTAAGGGATCTGGGACAAAGTAAGTGCTCAATAGATATCTGTCAAGGAACTATGCACCACATCCTCACAACTAGCAAAACTATCTGAAAGGAGCACACTCTAGAGGTTAACTATGCTTATATTTCTTTTTTTTTTAAGATTTATTTATTTATTTATGATAGAGAGAGAGAGGCAGAGACACAGGAGGAGGGAGAAGCAGGCTCTATGCCGGGAGCCCCACGCAGGACTCGATCCCGGGGCTCCAGGATCACGCCCTGGGCCAAACAAAGGCAGGCACCAAACCGCTGAGCCACCCAGGGATCCCCTAAGCTTATATTTCAAAGCAACTATGAGGGGCACCTGGGTGGCTCTGTTGCTTGTCTGCCTTTGGCTCAGGTCATGATCCTAGGGTCCTGGGATTGAGCCCTGCTTTGGGCTCCTTGCTCCGCGGAGAGCCTGCTTCTCCTTCTCCTTCTCCTTCTGCCCCTCACACCCACCCCGCTCGTGCTGTTTCTCTCTCTGTCAAATAAATAGATAAAACCTTTAAAATAAAAGAAAGCAACTATGAATGACCTTTTTCAATCTATATTCAGTATTTTGCTAAGCATTTTTAAATAGGCAGGTACTCCTTTCATAATAATAAAAAAAAAAAGATGTGAATAATTGCAGAGGCATGCATTTGGTAAAAAATTCTGTTTGAACCGTTTTTTTATTTAAAAAAAAGTTTATAAGCTGTTTTGTTTAAATTTTTATTTATAAATTCAAAGAAATGAAAATTCAAGCAGACTGTTGGAATTTGTCAAAATTTTC
The DNA here is from genome assembly GCF_053574225.1 of Canis aureus. Taxonomy (NCBI): domain Eukaryota; kingdom Metazoa; phylum Chordata; class Mammalia; order Carnivora; family Canidae; genus Canis; species Canis aureus. The sequence goes on from NC_135644.1 coordinate 6,656,572, forward strand.
AGGTTTTTTTTTTTTTTAAGGCAAGACCATTTTTTTAAATCCTTAGAAAGCCATTTGAGGGAACTCTACATTAAATAAACACTGGCTCAAGGATAGATAGATCACTAGACTGAAGAAGGAAATAAGAATTCGATGAATATATAATAAGTGAGACTTCACCTAAAACACAGAAAAATGAAGACTTATTTAACTAATGATATTGAGATAACTAGTTACCCATATGGAAAAAGGATCACTTGGAATCCATGCCTTGTCTCATACATCAACATAAATTACAGATGAATTCAAGAGTTGTTTTTAAAAAGTCACTCCCTAGGGATCCCTGGGTGGCGCAGCGGTTTGGCGCCTGCCTTTGGCCCAGGGCGCGATCCTGGAGACCCGGGATCGAATCCCACGTCGGGCTCCCTGCATGGAGCCTGCTTCTCCCTCTGCCTGTGTCTCTGCCTCTCTCTCTCTCTCTCTCTCTCTGTGACTATCATAAATAAATTTAAAAAAATAATAAAAATAAAAAATAAAAAAAATAAAAAGTCACTCCCTAGAAAAATTAGAATAACTCACATACTTAACGTAGCGAGAGGGGAGTTACGATATGCTGTAAACCAACAGGCAAAAAGAAAATCACAGAAGAAAGCAAGAATTTGAGCAGGTACAAAAATTGCATCCTCAATATGCTTCCTGCCGTACATACACATACATGCCGCGATTTGTAGCAACAAAATAGACAAAAGTTTGTACTATGGAGAAGGTTTAATGTAATCACATATAATTCTGTACAGGCTTATAAAAATGACCAAATCAGCATAGACAGTTAAAGAACATGTCAGAAATTCAAAGTTATTCAACGGTATGTTGCCTTAAGAGAACCAAAAGCAAACCCAAAAAACCCACTAAGTAATGTATATGAAAGTGAGGTACTACGTTCTTGTCCACAAAATTTGCAAAACTAGAGATTCTGTGATGCCAAATACCTGTGAGAATATTATGAGAAGAGCACTTTCCTATATTGCTGGTGGCATTGTAAATTGATACAACCTCTTTTTGGAAAGCAATTTGGCAATGTATTTCAAGAGTCATAAAAACGTTCATACCCTTTAACCTAGTAATTCTACTTCTGGGAATCTATCCTAAGGAAATAATCCAAAATATTAAAAAATGCCATATGCCTGACAATGTTTATCCCAGTGTAATTTATACTATATAAAAATGGAAACCACTCAAACTGTCCAACATAAGGCTATGCTTTAGTAAATTATGGTCCATTCACTCAATGAAATATACATGAATATAAAATAGCGAGTATTATAACTATCATTTTGGCCTTCATTGCCATCTCACGGTAATCCCTCTCTATGAGATCAGCTCACGTCCTGCTTAGTTAATAAGACTAACAAAAGACGTCGTGCATCAACTTTTTAACTGATGTTTTTACTTAACATTATGTCACTTAAATTTTTCTGATATGCTTTACAGTACCTCAACTGTAAAACCAGGTTAAGTGTATGCTTTATGCTTCAGAAAACAAAATGCACGATATGATTGGAAAATGTATAAAAGAGATTTGGAAGAAACAGGAAAACAGTCATTTAGGATAAGGGCCTGTTTACTTGTGATTCTGGCTGCCTTTTCTATATCACAGAAGTGGTTATCAACTTGGAAGAGATTTATTAAGAAACGATGTGCTTCGATGTGGGGCTGCAGAGAAAGTGGTTTAATTTGACAGAATGAGCAAGTTTACATTTTAGTTGAATGTCCTTATACTAAAGACATAAAACAATATATTTCAAATGGGGATATTAGCTAACTATGTTGAGAGTTATACTTCAGTTTTTTTCCGGTTCGAATTCTGGAAGTTTGTGATAGTTTGTAAGAGATCTCGAAGGTAAGCCTAGTAAAATGTTAGAGTCCATAGTTTAACCTCTCTGGAGTATAATGTCCCAAAAATAGCTCAGATAAAATAGACATCACAAAGTGAGATGAGTGGGTAAAAAAAGTGGTAAATAATTTTCAGTAAGAATATATACTCATTGTGTGGTGGACTCGGAGACACTAAATGACTTCCCTCCCTAAAGTCTTAAAGGTAGCTCTTGACAGAATTGGAAACAGAACGTTAGAATTTTATCCCCGTTCTACTATTATACCATCATATCCACCAGGGCATATAGTCCCATTCCCCAAACCACCAGCTCTTGTAGAGATACCAAAATGATGTCATCAGAAAGTTCTTTTCAGTGTAACAGTCTTTTCTCACCCTTGGGAGCATGAGAATGATCTTCTCTGATACACTGATATAAATTTGGTAATACTATTTTAATCACTCCTAATACCCTATAGTAAAATACTGAATCGCAGTTTCCAAATAAATACTTGTGTGATTATTTCTTTAATATTTTTCTCTCCCTACTAGAGTGAGGCAGGAACCATATCTGATTTTTATGTTCAATACAGAGCCTCGCATATAATACTTAGTAAATGACTCCTGAATGAACGAATGGATGGATGGCCAAGTTCCCTTCACACTCAATGTCAATTGAAGGAAATGTTATAGAATAACAACAACCACCACAAGAAACAATCTTTTTACACTGCCTGGTATTCTTATGGACCTAATTTTTATGAAAAGTAGTATAGGCCAACGATATAGGAGTCCAAAAGTATTTAGATAAATTAAAGGACGGTAGGATCATACATGCAGATAAATCAAGGGTGTTTTGCATGTGACCCCAATCTCTGAAATACATGTCAGGGGAACAATGACCACATTTTTCTCACCAAACTTCTAATAGAACCTTAGTCAGAGAATGAATACTGGCTTATATTCCTTTCTGAAAATACAGTAGGGCAGCAAATTTTTTCCCCTGTTTATACAACGTCTATATGGTCTACATGGAAGAGATCAAGTTATGTGCTCTCTAAAGCTAAATGTTAGCAACGAAGATTAAAATCAATTGACCTCAATCTCAGACCCATTGGCAGAGATATTTAAAAGGACTGATGGAAAAATAAAACTGTTAAGTATTTGGTTCAACTTTCTCTAGCTCTTAAGCAGAACATCATGGTCATTGATCCAGAAACCTGGCATCTTGGGGTTTTAGTTCTGACTACATTGCTTCAACCCTTCTGGATGCCAGTTTCCTCATCAGCAAAACGAGAGAGTCCAGAGATTCTTTCCAATTCTGGAATCTGTATGATTTATGCTATCGTATAAGTAAGTGCTGTTGAACAAACTGAATTAACTAACATGCCTGGTAGTGCTTTTAAAAACACTAACAGTGCTTCATGTCAAGACTTACGCCAGCAATGATTTAAAGCCATATGTATCCACACGAGTTGATTAACTGCTAAAGTGCAATTTGGCTTTTAAAAATGTGAATGTCTTTCTTAAATAAAGGCTACCGTAACCAGCAACCCTGCTCCACGTCCACCCCCACCACACCCCCAGTTATTTTGGCTGTATGAATGTATATGCATCCAAACCAGCTATTAATTTAAGTGGGGGAAAATATATACCAGAAATTCTAGTTGTTTGAAGTTTTATAAAGAAAATAATCAATGTTATTTTTAATAAGGCTGTTTATACCAGGTGAGATGGCCACTTCTTGGTCACATTAATTCTAAACTTAATTTTTTTCTTGCCCCTAGAAAAAAAAAAAAAAAAAGTCCATAACTTACCTAGGGCCATTTTTGCCACACAACGCAAAAGCCCTCACAAAATTGAAGTTGGGAAGTAGAATTATTTGCATAGCTGAAACTTTATTTACTCATTTAACAAATGTAACAAATGCCTTTTGAAGGACAAAGCACAATGCTAGAAGATACGTATCAAACAAGACATGATACTGTCTCTGCCGTAAAGTTTATAATCTAGCAGGATGGTTTAAGGGGCGGGGGTGGGGGGGGTGAGGGGGGGAGTGTGTTTCAAAGTCCAAAAACAGGAGTCTCCTGCCCAAAAAACAATGGCAGAAGTTCATTCACCTACTCTTCAGGTAATAAACAATGCCTTAGAATTGTGCTTTCACTGCCTTCAAATACATTAGAGGAGAAGCCAGAGGACGTAAAAGAGGGATTTATATGCACACTCAACAAACATTCTGTACCTATTTGATGAATAAGAAAACTGTATTTTTGAACGTGGGTAGGATGTCCTTCAACGTGCACACGTACACATGCATGAAGCAGTTGCTGAACAAGTAGGCACTGCTTGAGTAGATGGAAAATAAGTTCTATCTTAGGATAATTACACGGCTAAAAAAACAGCAGTTGAATTATTTTTTGCACTGTAGCAAGTTATTCTTATTTGCTTATTTATTTTTTTAGGAGAACAGAGTTCAGAGTTCAACCATCCAGCTAAGGTACTTAAGACACCAGTCTCTTTCACTCCCTGTCATCACGACTGTATCCACAGTGCCTAGCACTCTTGGGGAGCTCAATAAAAATTCACTGAACAATAAACACTTCTGTAATATTTACTGTCTTTTACCCTGTATTTTACATACACTGATTCATTTAATAGTCTCAATAGCCTCAACGAGGCAGGTATTATGATTATATATTAATGTTACAGGTGAGGAAACTGAGGCATGGGGAGATGAAAGTAACTTGCCCAAGGTCATCTGACTATAAATGATGGACCCTGGCCAGGAGACCCATGCTCTTGACTACTGTGCTATGCTATTTCTAAATAACCAAGTGGCATTCCAAGTGCTGAGATGGGAGGGAGGAGAGGAGGAACCAATAGCATCATTGGCCCCACAGTGAGAAGGGTAAGAATTGGCACCTCTGGGCCAGGCTGGAGATGTTGATAGCCAGCAAAGATGGAGAAGTGCTATGATTTTAGGCAACCCGTGGGGGTGGCTTTTGGACAATCTTTGCATTGTGGGGTTGACAGAGACTGCCCAATGAGAAAGAGACATGTACGAAGCTCCTGCAAAAATCAGAAATTATTTGCGGTCCTTCCGGGCATTTTTTTCTCCTGCCAGTCTTCCCCTAGTTCACCTTCCTTCATGTCATTCTCCTCCTTTGTCCCCCTCTTTCCCCCTCCTATCCCTTTTAGCCTGCTATAATGTTGACCTACATTTTAAATTATTGTATTTACTAAATCAAATGTATATATCATCCCACTCCCTCTCTGCACTTCCATGGAAAGAAAAGAACTGAGGTTATTTCAAAATTGGTCCTTATTAGTGTGGTAAATGCAGGTCAATGATTCTTAATAGAAGAAAAGTCTCCCAAAGTGGACTAATTCTTAAAGAGTAAGAGATTGCGAAAATAAATCCTGGCACTCCATCAATTCAATATTAGAAGGGATTGCCAAATCTTAAATACAAAGCATTTCATGTTGAAATTGAACATTTTCTATTAAATTAAAAAAATATATTTCCAAATTTAGATGTAGGAACATTTTAACATTAATTAGACTCTTCACTTTAGGAGAGTGTCCGTTCGCTTGTGCCTAACAGCAAAGGGATTGTTTATAGAACACTGAAGTTTCTCCGTTTCTGAAAAAAACACTAAAACATTAATAAATTATATTTGTGCATTTAACTCTATGCATGTATAAAAATAATAGTGAGTCATTAACGGGAGTTGTCTAGAGAAAATTCTCACTATCAGCAGGCAATTTGTGCCTAGTCTGGTACAAATTAATGATTTAATCTGAACGTACTTAGTCTAATTGGCAAAACAGTGCAAATATACATGCATATATAGAGAGCATGTGCACACAGTCAATTTGCCACAAGAGCAAGCACTTGCTTGTTAAAGACTACACATAAGGATCAACACTGCAAATTTCACAACTCCATAACTCTATAAACCACATTACTTAGGTGCTGCAAATACAGAATAAGTAAAAACCAGTGTCAGGGACCAAGGGCAGGAGCACAGGCAAGGGTTCTGTATGCCTAAGCTAAGTAGCTACGGTGTTTTAGTGCGGTGTGTGTGATGTAAAATCCAAACAAAAGAGATCCCATTTTAAAGAGATTGATTTGGGGTGAGGGAAGGTGATGTGATATTCATCTCTGTATAGCTTCTTAAAACTGATTTACTGCAGTGGCTTGTGGAAGTAACAGATGTTTATTTGAATGAATATTCATTCGCTGACATCAAATCCCAGTAGATGACACTTTCCTCTTAAGAGGTCATATTTTCCTCTTACGGAGTGTTTGCTATTGCGGTTGCCAATTGTCTATTTAGAAGACATAACACTAAGGAGCTGTGTAAAGTGGAGTATTGATGTATAATGATGTAGAGTCTGAACCAAAGGTAAATATGCTAATTAGAAACAGTGATAACACCAGATATAAACATCATAGGGACTTACCTTATCCTTCTCGACAGCATCAGGATAGCTTCTAATCAACCAATCATGAATTTTTTTTAAATTACCTCATTAGTACACTGCTTGAGTTGTAAAAACATTTATTTAGGAAAGAACATTGCTATGAAGTGAGGTGACTTTAAATCACCATAGAAACCAAATAAAGAACTTCATTGTGAAGAAGCTTTAAAAAAAAATCATAAAATTCTGTATCAATGGAAATTATTATTATTTGGGGCCTAGCCGCATCTCTACCACTTGCTTGCTATGCAAAATCTTGCTTTCCCCTATGTGTGTTTTTAGGGAAAACAACAATATCAGAAGCGACAGATAGCTTATTACAATCGTTTGTTTCAAAAATTCAGGAATTGGGGCCAGTTTATCGTACCTAAAGTTACTTTGGCCCTGCAAAAGATTATTTTGGCAGAAGTTTTATTAGTGTGTCAAATTGTCTTTTAAGGAAATTGGCCATGATTTCTGCCCAAGATGATAAGTTATAAATTTTAAATCTTATTACTATACACTCCCACTCCCCTCCCCTAAGACAAGTAGTACCATTGAATTTCCTGGGGCTATAATCCAAACACGATTTGTTACAGAATTCCAGAAACGAATAAGATAATTTTAGGAGAAGAGTTACAATGAGATAATGATCTGGTTATATTTCTTGGTCCATGACCTGCCTACAGTATTTAGCAACATAACTAAATCTCAATTATCTATGGTGTTGGGAACAGATGTAATATATATGTCAAAATCTGTAACCAATTCAGAAGTATCACTATTAAGCCATTAGAATCAGCCTTCTTTCGCACACTCAAAGATGTGTTTTCTATTATCTAACCCTTTTATTAGTGGTTCTCAACTTAGGCTGCACATTAGAATCATCTTGTGATGGTTGGGGAGCTGTTAAAAATCCTGATGCACAGGCCATACTCCCGATTACTTAAATCACAAGCTCCAGGGGTGAGACCCAGACATTAGCAGTTTTTTAAAGTTCCCCCATGTGATTTCAATGTACGGTCAAGGTGGAGAACTCCTTAGTGTTAAGGATGCTGAGAACTGGTGAGGTGGAGAGACAACAAGAAAGCCTACCTGCTAAATTAGAGAGTAAATGTCAGTGATGGTTCAAATTGCTGCACCCCAATGATACATAGAAAGAGACTATTAGGCATTTTTTTCATATTTCTTCCAAAATCATAATTTCAGGTCTTTTTATTATATGAGAGGGTAAATTTCTAGAGTTTAGCAGTGTTCACCTATTTATTAAGATTGAAATACACCACTGACATAAGTTTCCCCTACATTTCAATATATAATAATTATTCCTAATTCGTGGAGTTCTTTTTCAAAGAAGTGGTTTTGAAAAGATACTTAGCAAGAATATTCTATCAATTAAAAAACTTGACAATATACCTACTGTTGTGTCATGATGTAGAAGGAATATTTTCCAAATGGTACTTGGAGGTAGCAGGGACGTCCTTGGGAAGTAGATTTTAGCCATGTTCAGCGAAGGGAAAAAACAATAAATCCGTATTTTGAGATGTTACTCCTTGAAGTTTGCTCATTTTCATAAACTATGTTTTCCTGTGTTATCTTAAAAGCATTATCCTATAAGAATGATGAATCACAGTAGAGACAGAAAAATCTCCCCAACTTTAATGTAATTTCAGTAAGTTGGGAGCAGTGATTTATTTGCCTAGAAACAATCAATATAATGAATATCGAAGGCAGTGTAGTACAGTGATTGGATTCAAATAAACCAGGCTTCAAAACCCAGCTCTGCCCTCCTGGCCATGTTTCCTGGAACATACCATTTACCTAGTCCCGGACTCACTTTTTTCAGCTATAAAAGGGGCGTATTTATATCTTCTGTGCAAGGCTGTTAGTTGCGAGAGATTAAATGGAGAAATATTGACAGAGCCCTAAGCACAGTACCTTGAACATAAGCCTTGAGTAAACAGTAGTTATTTTTTAATTATTGAAGCAGGTTTTTTTGAAGGCCTATTTTCCCCCTGAGTAATAAATGCTGTTTTTCTTAACTGCCCACCACATACTTGACATTCTGAAGGTTACAGGAAATCTTTGCATATTCTTAAATTTAGGTGCAGAGCGGCAAGCAGAATGAGAGCTGCTGCATGGGTTACGGCTATGAGCGTGGGGTGCGCGTAACTCACCACACTCATTCACAGATTGAAGTACTGTGTCTGTGACCAAACAGGAAACGTGCAATACACGTCTCTGCAAAGCTGCAATCATCTCCCATCATGAGCTATCTCAGTTACTACTAAAAAGTGGGCATCAAGAATGTTAAATCCTTACATTATAAGATAAATATCTATAGATAGATATCTATCTATAGATCTATATTGCATTTCACTGATTCCAACGTGCATGTTTTAACATCTCTGAAATTAAAATGTACCATTCAGTCAATGGTGTCTTAAATCCTTCCCAGTCAGGCAGCACTTCTGACATAGTTGGCACTTCCTGTGACTGCGCGAGCTTGGCTGTAGCTCTTCGTGCATCATGACAATGATGCAGAATAAATACCCAAGGCCAAGTAAGTTTAAGAAAATTCTTTTTTTTTTTCTTAAGATTTATTTATTTATTTATGATAGACATAGAGAGAGAAAGAGAGGCAGAGACACAGGAGGAGGGAGAAGCAGGCTCCATGCCTGGAGCCCGACGTGGGACTCGATCCCAGGACTCCAGGATTGCGCCCTGGGCCAAAGGCAGGCGCTAAACTGCTGAGCCACCCAGGGATTCCCGAGAATTCCTTAAATAATTATAAAATAAAAATTCTTAAAATAAATAAATAAATAAAAATAAAAATTCTAAGTGATTAAAAAATTATGTCATAGTTTAACTGGCAGTGCTTTTCCTTCCTTAATGGCACGTAAAATAATGCTTCTTAGAATCTAAACTTTGGGTATAATATTTTGTGTAATAATTTGCAATGGTTTTTACAAAGCAATTTGCCAAATGTGCTTCCAAAACCTTTACAACACGTACATATCTAGCAATTTCAATGCTTATAATTCATCCTAAGGAAATAATCAAAAAAAAAAATAATAATTCATCCTAAGGAAATAATCAAAATTAAACCACATTCATTCTTCTCTCTCAGTTGCTGTTTGTTAATGTGGTAGACAAAATAATGCACCCAACCCCTGCAAAAAAAAAAAAAAATAAAAAAAAAATAAACGGTTCATACTCTAATCTTTGGAAACTATGAATATGTAAGGTCACATGGCAGGCAAAGGAAAATTAAGGCTGCAGATGAATTAAGGGAGCTAATCAGTGGATCTTAAAGTAGGGAGATTATCCTGGATTATCTAGGTGGGCCCAACGTAATCACAGGGATCATTAAAAGTGAAAGAGCAAGGCAGCAGAAAAGGGTCTGACACGGAAATGCCAAGAAAGAAGAGCTTGTAGTAACATGATGTGGTGCTATGAGACTGTCCACTATTTAGGAACTTTGAGGATGAAGAGCTACAAACCAAGGAATGCCGGAGACCCAGGAAGTGGGGCAAAAGTAAAGGTGAGGGGATGCTTTCTCCCCTAGAGCCTCTAGAGGACGTTGACGCCCAGTGAGACCCAGGTCAGACTTCTAACCTACAGAACAGCGAGGTCATGAATGTTTGTTGTAAGCCACTAAGTTTGTGGCGATTTATTACATCAGCAATAAGTAACTAATAGCACTGATAAGGTAGAAAAATTTCTATGATTGATTATCTGCATTAGGTAAATAGTTACTAGATTTGTAAATTTAATAGGTCAAGTTCCAAAAATGTTAGGGCCAATAGCCAGTGTTTAATTTTGCTGCCTTATTCTAAACTTAGTGCTTAGAATTATAACATCAGCATATTATAACGTAGCTTTAAAAAGGAATAAGATAAAACATATAGGAGCAAATATTTAAATAAATTTAACTTAGGAAAAACATTATTTTCCTCACTTCATCCAAGCACCAATAAAAGTATTCCCATATCAGCACTATCTATGATTAAACACTGGGGAAACTCCTTATTAGTTGCATTTTCTTGATTTTGGGTGAGAATTTTAGTGTCCTCTAAAAAAATGGAGACTGGAATAACAACAAACAGCAAAATCCTAATCTTGAGAGCTCCACCCTCATGACCTAATCGCCTCTTAAAAGCCCTACTTTCTAGTAACATCACGCTACGGTTCAGGATTTCAACATATGATTTATAAAATATGCATGAGAATAACCCAATTAAAAAATGGAGAAAGGATGTCTTAAAAGGCCAACAGGTACATGAAAAGATGCTCAACATTACTGGTCATCAAGGAAATGCAAATCAAAACCACAATGAGCTATCAGCTCATACCTGTTAGAATGGCTATTACCGGGATGCCTGGGTGGCTCAGCAGTTGAGCATCTGCCTTCAGCCCAGGCCGTGATCCCGGAGGTCCCAGGATCGAGTCCCGCATGGGGCTCCCAATGGGGAGCCTGCTTCTCCCTCTGCCTGTGTCTCTGCCTCCCTCTCTGTCTTTCATAAATAAATAAATAAAATCTTAAAAAAAAAAAAAAAAAAAAAAAGAATGGCTATTACCAAAGGACAAAAGTGTTGCGAAGTTGTGGAGACCAGGGAAACTTTGTACGCGTTGGTAAGAATGTAAGTTAGTGCAGCCATTATGGAAAACAATATGGGAGGTCCTCAAAAAATTAAAACCAATGTGCCAAACAGTCCAGCAAACCCACTTCAGGGTATATATCCAAAAGAAATGAAATCTGGGTCTCAAAGAGAATAAAATGGTAAAGTTAAACATAAATTAAAATTGTCTGCCACACCTTCAGCTCTCTCACAACCTTTCACAACAACTGAGAAAATTTAACAACATTTTCATATTTAAAATAATGCAATTTCCCAGCAATACCAAGCAACTAGTCCCAGGAACAAATAGGGATCTTGAAAAATCCTAAGATTTTTAGTTCCAATGGCAGAAGGCATGTGTTTGGTTGCTTGACCTTGTCTTTTGGTGTTTTCACAATCCTTTCTTTTTCCTGACCCCTATCTCAAATGGAGTAACTAACAAACAAAAAACCACATGTCTCCTTTTGGTCATAGGAAATCTACAACAATAACTGGAAAATATCAGAATATTGATAATTCTATAGCCCAAAATATCCCATAGATTTTCAGAAAGCTGTCACAGAACAATTTTTACTATTACTGCCACATGTAGTAACGCTCAGCATTAAGAATAATATTTGGGGGCTTCTGGGTGGCACAGTTAAGTTTCTGGCTCTTGGTTTTGGCTTCGGTTGTGATCTCAGCGTCATAAGTTCTAGTCCCGCATTGGTCTCCACACTCAGTGCAGAGTCCGCTTGGGATTATTTCTCCTCTTCCTGCCCCTATTTGTGCTTTCTCTCTCTCTCTCTCTCTCTAAAATAAATAAATCTTTAAAAAATAATAGTATTTCGAGTTGCTACCATTTTTATATTTTTTTAATATTTTATTTAAATTCAATTTGCCAACATATAGTATGATACCCAGTGCTCATCTCATCATGTGCCCTTTTAGAGCCTGATACCCAGTTACCGCACCCCCATCCCCCTCTCCTTCTGCAACCCTTGGTTTGTTTCCCAGAGTTAGGAGTCTCTCATGGTTTGTCTTCTTCTCTAATTTTTCCCCACTCAGTTTCCCTCATTTCCCTTATGGTCTCTTTCTCTATTTCTTGTACTCCATAAATGAGTGAAACTGATAATTGTTTTTCTCCGATTGACTTATATCACTCAGCATAACACTCTCTAGTTCCATCTATGATGAATGGTGGGTATTCACCCTTTCTGATGGCTGAGGAATATCCCATTGTATACATAGACCACATCTTCTTTATCCATTCACCTGTCGAAGGATATCGTGGCTCCTTCCACAGTTTGGCTGTTGTGGACGCTGCTGCTATGAGCACTGGGGTGCAGGTGTCCCATTGTTGCTACTATTTTTAAATTGAGCACGTACAGCGTGCTCCACACTTGGCCTGCATTTTCTCATTTTCTTCTCCCTATAAATGTCCAAGGCTTATCACTGTTTCACAGAGAGACAAACTGAGATGAAAGATTTTAAGCAACTAACTGTGGTCACACAGTAAGTGCTGAAGCCAACATTTGAAACCAGGCAGCCCTCACAACATTCTGTGCTTTTTAAGCATTAAACTTAACGGCTTCTCAGGTCTTACGAACTTACCAAATGGAACTTCTGAAAGCACATTGCATTAGTAACCATTTTTGTGGTTGCTGATACTATAATTTAATGAAAATTCTTTGAAATTATTTTTAAACCTGGTACTAATGTAAAAAAGTAACATTCTCAGATTAAAATTAATCAGATACCTTGAAAATCTACCTCAAAAAGCACTCTCCTTAAATAATTGACAGTTTGATAACCCTACACATTTTCTCTTGGGTCATAATTGAGATCCATGGTTTTAACAATGTCAATCTACTGATAAAACCCAAGTCTTTAACCCTAAGGCCAGCTTCTCTTTTTAGTCCCATTCTCTGTATACATTGCATTGGGACTTTTCTAAGAAGATATTTCATAATCTTCTAAAAAATTAATTTCTAAAAACTATTTTCCACAATAACACTGTTATATGTAAATTCCATCTCTTTGCATTCTAGTTTTCCCCTTTATTTTTTTACCACAATTTGTAATTCAATAATTTGTTTGCTCATACATTTTTCTCCATCACTAGAGTGCTAGTTCCAAGAGGGCAGGGATCAAGCTCATTTTGTCACACAATATTCCCAGAATGTAGAACAGCCTGTGATTTACAGTTGAAACAAACAAAAAATCATTTGGTATAAGAGCAAATAATAACTGTGTCTTCTCCTGTGTTCAGGGACTTGGCAAATATCAAGACCATCTACATTCACATGATCCAAGCCAAAAAAAGTCAACACAGACTTGTCCTTCTTCATTTCCCCTCCAGTGACAATTCAGGGCCTTTGCTTTTTTCCTTGAACAACTGTAATAGCCTCTTTATGGGATTCTTTCCTACTGGTTTTATCTTCAAATGATTTTTCACACTCCTATCGGAATGGTCTTTCCAAAGCAGTATTTGTCAATTTTTGCAACCTATGACTTCTAAAACGTTCTCTCCCTTTACCTTCTGTGCAGTTCCACAGAGATCATATCAAACTTTACTTTCTGCTGTTCCTATTACAAAAATAGAAGATATATTCATATGCTTTTAAAAAGCAAATCCGGGATCCCTGGGTGGCGCAGCGGTTTGGTGCCTGCCTTTGGCCCAGGGCGCGATCCTGGAGACCCAGGATCGAATCCCACGTCAGGCTCCCGGTGCATGGAGCCTGCTTCTCCCTCCTCCTGTGTCTCTGCCTCTCTCTCATCTCTCTCTGTGTGACTATCATAAATTTAAAAATAAATAAATAAATAAATAAAATAAAATAAAATAAAATAAAATAAAATAAAAAAGCAAATCCTCCAGGGCATCTAGGTGGCTCAGTTAAGGCAATTAAGCGACTGACTCTTGATTTGGGCTCATGTCATGATCACAGGGTCGTGAGATCAAGCCCACCCTGGGTATGAAGGCTGCTTAAGATTCTGTCTCTCTCCCTCTGCCCCTCCCACTGACTCGTGTGTGCATGCTTGCACATTTCTCTTCCAAATCCCCAAAGATTTAGGCTTGGCTCTCCATAGCCCCTCACATTTTGAGAACTAATATTGTTATTAGCATAAACTTACTTAAAATCCCTTAATGGTCCTACATCATCTAGCACTGGTTTTTAAATTGATGATTTTAATAACACTGGTAGTTTTGCTTAAGCCGGGTCCCATTTTGTCATGGATTTCAAGACTAAAACTATTTTTACATTTGTATTTCCACTTTCATGATGATCTAAGACAATTTAAGCAAGTGTGTCCTGGGTGATCTCAACAACTCCCTTATTCAATATCCTTGTCTACTTTTAGGTTTATGATAGCATGCATGAGAAATAGTGTAACTATTTGTGTTGTGGGCTAATGATAAAAAAAAAAATTACAATGTGTAACAGAGATTGCAAGTTGCCACCAATAATCTGTCAATAATTGGTTGTTCCTATTTCCTCAGTAACAGAACTACAAGGCAGCCTCTAAGAAAATCTATGTTTCCTAGCATCCCTTGCAGCTAGGTGTGACTACAGGCTCTAACTGAAGGTGGTTTGCGCAACTCTAGGGAGTGTCCTTAAAGAGAAAAAGCCTGTCCCTTTCCTTCACTTTGCCCTGCTGTGTAGAATATATTCTCATGCCTGAAGCTGGAATACCCTTTTTGGTTGATGAGCTGTATAGGGCTCATTTAGGGTCAAGCAACATGATAGTGCAAAAGGAGCCTGGGTCTCTGACACTGTGGAGACTAAACCAAGCCGAGGCACCTTTTCAGGCATACATAAGAGAGTAATAAAACATCTATCCTGTTTAACTATTTGGGTTTTGGTTCATCAGCGAACTTAATCCTAAGGAGTACATAGATTCAATACTCAAGACATTCTTAAGTGAAGGTCAAATGACTGGTCAGCGTGGGCTGTATAAATTAGAACTCATAGCAGTTCAAATAGGACAATGTGTGGGATGAATGGAGTCCTTACATGATGCATAATCATATCGACATGCTAAACTCTGAAGATCTAGTGGTGCAGACAGGAGGCACAGTCACAGTCACTGAGGAAGCACCAGTTTAGCTCAACAAACAACTCCATCCCACAATTGAAATGAGCACCATTAGATTTAAATTTTATTGGTTTCATTCACAATTTTTTGCTTGTATTTCATTTGGGAATACTGGTGGTCAGTGCCAGTTTGCTTTTCCTATAAATATGGTCCCTAAGTTACATTAATTTTAGAAACAGTGCCAGGAGAGCTTACTATAATGTTCTCAGTCTCCAGAATCTTTTTTTTTTTTTAATTTTTATTTATTTATGATAGTCACACAGAGAGAGAGAGAGGGGCAGAGACATAGGCAGAAGGAGAAGCAGGCTCCATGCACCGGGAGCCCGATGTGGGATTCGATCCCGGGTCTCCAGGATCGCGCCCTGGGCCAAAGGCAGGCGCCAAACCGCTGCGCCACCCAGGGATCCCATCAGTCTCCAGAATCTGATTAAATGGGTCTTTCAGGGACTGTGAGAATCTAGAACTTTAATCTAGCTTTCTGGGAGCAGATTTGTCTATCTAAATTTTTAAGTTGTTTCACAAATCCTTTTAATATCTGCCCCTGCCAATCCCTCTAGCTTCTTTTCTCACCATCACCACACACCTTTTTCCTTACAGCTACATTAAACAACCTGAAGGGGCTTTAAAATCCTAAACTGTGTTTCTACTCTGTGCTGTGACACACATCTTTCTTCTACTTGAAATACTTCCTGCATGTTTCCTTTATTTGACTAAATCCTATTTATCATTCAAAATCAGTCATGCCTTTTTCTTTTAATAGGTTTATTATTATTATTATTTTTTTTTTGAGAGAGAGAGAGCACATGCAGGCATGTTTTGGGGGAGGGCAGAGGGAGAGACTCTTCAACCAGTCTTCCTGCTGACCATGGAGACTGATGCAGGGCTCGATCTCATGAGATCATGACCTGAGCCAAAAACCAAGAGCTGGATGTATAACCAAATGAGCCACCCAGGTGCCCCAGTCATCATTTCTTACAGGAAACTTTCTTTCATCCCCTTAATGCTTCTCCTCAGTGCTAATAGCATCCAAGACCAACTGCTATTTCTATCAATCATCACTCTCTATCATCATTGCCTTTGGTTTGCTACCCTATTAGACCTTAAGTTTCTAGAAGGTAGGATTAATAATATTCAACAGATGCTTTCTAACTGAATTAATGATAAAAGGAATGAATACAGGAGTGAACAACTCATATTCCAAACATACAAAGGTCATTAACATTTTAAGCTTTCACCAAGAGCTTTGAAATAAATTTACCCATGTAACAGAGAATGCATCAGGGCACTGTAGTCCACTCAGGTTAATTATGGAAATCACTGAAAATTAGACTATATAATAAATGTATTATCCATAAGATCAAATTTAATATAGTTAGCAGCCCCATTCCCAACACTCAAAACTCGATTGGGCCAATTTCAAGAAAGAAAGAAAAATGATGTACTACATGGCATACAATGTTACAATGCATTAGCAATCATTGTGCTGTAACAAATTATCCCAAAACTCAGTAGCTGGAAACAGCAAACATTTATCACTTTAAGCAGTTTCTGTGGATCAGGAATCTGGAAGTAGCCTGTGGGATGGTTCTGGCTCAAGGTCACTCTGAAGGTTGCAATCCAGCAGTCAGCCAGGGCAGTAGTCTCATCTGAAGGAGTATCTACTTCCAAGCTCACTCATGTGGCTCTTGGTAGGCCTCAGAAGATCCACTTCCAAGGTCACTCCCATGTACCTTTTCGCAGGACAGCCTCACATTATGGCAGTTGGCTTCCCCAAGGTGATTTAAAAGAGAACAAGATTAAGAAGGAATGAGAAAGTTAGCAAGAGTACCCAAGACAGGAGCCATAGGCTTTTTATAACCTAATATCAAAAGGGATATAATGTTACTTTAGTCATACTGTGTTTGTTAGAAGTGAGTCACCACGTTCAGTGCACATTCAAAGGGAGGTGATATACAGGGTATGGATGTCAGGCGGTGAGGATCGCTGGAGGCCAACGTATAGGCTGCCAACCAATTCTTTCTCTATTTCAGATATATTTTAGACAGAACAAAAGGGCTGCATATTACAGGTTAAAGTGCATAAAAATTTAAGTGGTGAAAATAAATAGCAAAGAGGAATGCCCTTAAAATAATGTTTAAACCATATCCTCCAGTTTTATTGCAATATCGTTGACATAAAACATTGTAGAAGTTGGTGTACAATGTAATGACTTGATTCTGATGTGTGTACGTGCAAAACAATCACCACAATAAGATCAGTTAACAACCATCATCTCACATAGTTACACTTCTTTTCCCGTGATGAGATCGACTCTTTTCAAGATCTTAAAAAATATGATACAATATTGTTGGCTATAGTCATCATGATGTACCTTACATCCCCAGAACTCATTTTTCTTATAACTGGAAGCTTACACCTTTTAACTACCTTCACCTAATTCCCCGACCTACCATCCTCACCTCTGGCAACCACAAATCTGATGTCTGTTTTTCATGAGGTTATTTTTTTCTTTTTTTTCTTTTTTAAGATCCCACATAGAAGGAAGACAGTATTTGTCTTTCTAAACTCAATGTTTAAAATGGACTTAGTTATAGAGAGGTGACTTTTGAGACAATATATTGTGGGCACAATCTACCTGATAGTCATTCAAATGGTTACAGTTTAGGTCTATTTTGGAATTAGATTGATGCCTTAGTTCCAAACATAATCCCAAGGTTCCTTACCACCAAAACGTAACCTATGAAAACAATCTTTTGCTACGGATACTGTATTTAACTATTACCATTAGCATCATTTGACTTTTTCTCTTAACCGAAGGGGAAATAATGTTCTTTTAATTATTGGGTTAACCATATTCCACACACACACTAACATAGGTCTCTAAGTGGTTCAGTGTAATTCCTTAAAATAAACTAGCAAGTAAGGTAGTATTACATGAAGTATTAGCTTTCTTCTATTTCTGATGTGCTTTAATAAATAAGGAGTTAGGAACATAAGATTTTGAATTCCGTATGCCTTGAAAAAGCAGCAAAAATAAATAAATAAATAAATAAATAAATAAATAAACAAACAAACTGATGCCCATGTCTGAATAACAGCAAAAATTTCCAGTCATGATTAAAAGCAATTTTATGTTATTGGCTCCAGACTGTTTATTCATATTTAATAGAACGAGACTTATAATAGGAAAAGCAAATATCCATTGCTTGTTGTATTCTTTCTTATATTATGGTTTCTAAATTGAATACACTTTAATATATGTACAGCCCGCACCTAAATTTTCTTATCTGTTTTGACAGAGTCTATTTTTAGTCCTCCAAAGCCCTAAGACCCTTGGAAAAAGAGGTGCCGTGATGATCGTAGAGGATGCTGAAGGTGGATACTGAGAGTGAGAATTGGAGCCCCCAACGCAGTCAAGTCAGCATCATGGTTGCTACTACCCAGAAATCAACTAGATCACCCTTTACAAGAGGTCAGTCAGGGCTGCCTACTTCAGGCAATCAACTACAGTTTGGTGAACTACTTTGGGGGGATTCAAAAAAAGTAGAGAAAGGTCATAAAGCACACAATTTAGTTGGAGAGATGAGACAAATTCCTAACAAAGTGGCAAGAGTTTCATATCATAGACAATGAATGGTATCGCAATTAGGCACCACACTACCTTTTTATCCATTTATTTTACTCCATTCATTATGTCCCCTAAATTATTCAAGGTAGCTTACAAAAGTTGCATGAATATGACATTAGAAAATAATTATATTGGGTTTCAGAAGAGAAGGGGGCTCCCATGGGTGGGTTCTAAAAGGAAAAACTGATACAGATAAGCAGAGAGAAGTAGGGGTCATTTTAGTCAGGAAATAAAGACAACAAGAATGGTATCAGTCTTCTTTGGTCTCTGGGGACAACACTAGATATTTTAGTGAGATATTTCAATGAGAAATTGCAAGGTAAAAGTCAGTATGAGTTTGCTAGGGCTGCTGAACAACACATCACACCCTGAATGACTTAAACGACGGAAATATATCACCTCGCATGGAGTTCAGGAGTCTGATGTGCTCCCTCTGGAAATGCTAGCAAAGAATTTGTTCCAGGGCTGTCTCATAGCTGCTGGTAGTTCCTTGACTTGTGACAACATAACTCCCATTGCATGGGGTCCTCTCTGTGTGCTTATGCTTCGGTCCAAATTTCCCCTTTCATAAGGATACTAGTCATGTTGGATTAGGAGCCCACCCTACTCCAGAATGACCTTAACTATTACATCTGCAATGACCCCATTTCCCCAATTTCCAAATAAGAGCACATTCTAAGATATTATTAGGGGTAGAGACTTCAGCATATGAATTTTGAGGGGGTTACAATTCAACCTACCCCCAAAGCCCAAGGAGTCTCCTTGAGTTCATAGGCAGCAGTGAGCTACTGATTGATGATTTGTTTTTCCAGCTTTCTTTGTGTTAGGAAACTGATGTGCTCCAGCAGATCTTTTAGAACGATCTATCTAGTTGTAGTGAGCAATAACAATTGAAGACACTGTAACCCTGAGCCAGAGAGGCTATTTTTAGGTTGTTTTAGTCCTACAGTCTAGTACATAGCCTATAAGGGACTGCATAATCTGGCGACCCTACCTTGGCAGCCTCAGGGTAGACCATTTTCTTCCTCTCTTTGTCCTCCATCCAACTTGACTTGGCCTCACTATTCTGAATGCCCCAAGTCCCTTCCCTCTTGGTTTTCTTGAACACATCGTTCGTTATGTCTAGATTGTTCTCTCATTATGCCTAGTTATTGCCCCCACTTCAGAGCTCAGAACAAATGGCACTTCCTCAAGCAGTCTTCAACCTAAACTCTCCAGACTAGATTATGTCTCTCTAGTTCCTTGCTCTTACAGTTCTCAGGCCTTCTTCTGTGAAGCATTGTCACAACTGCAGTTATATGATAAATTGCATGATTTGCCATTTACTGGGGACACCTGAGCATGCTGGGTGGCTCAGCAGTTGAGCATATGCCTTGGGGTCAGGGCGTGATCCCAGGGTCCTGGGATCCAGTCCCACATCAGGCTCCCTATGGGGAGCCTGCTTCTCCCTCTGCCTATGTCTCTGCCTTTCTCTGTGTGTGTCTCATAAATAAATAAATAAAATCTTTTAAAAAATGTGTTGGGGCAGCCCCGGTAGCTCAGCGGTTTAGTACTGCCTTCGGCCTGGGGTGTGATCCTGGGGACTTGGGGTTGAGTCCCACGTCGGACTCCTTGCATGCATGGAGCCTGCTTCTCCCTCTGCCTGTGTCTCTGCCTCTCTCTCTCATGAATAAATAAATAAAATCTTTAAAAAATGTGTCATTTACTGTCCGTCCATCCTGCTAGACTATAAATTCCATGCAGGTAGGAACAGCCTCTGTCCTCATACCATTGTCATAGTGGAATGCCTTGTGCAGGGGAGGCACTGAAGGTGTATTTGTTGCATAAAAGAAGTAAAGAAAACCTGGGTTAGGGTGGGAGCCATGGGAATAGAAAAGAAAGGACAGAGAACAGGTTCAGAAAAGTTTATAATCTAGTGACATGGTAGGCAAGAAAGGAGAAGTCAAAGATTGCTCAGAGGCTTCTAGCGTGAGAGAAGGACTATGCTGAGAATACAAATGCAGCTAGTGGGGGGCCAGGTTGGGAGTCCCATGTCTGACACTTTTAATGGAAGGTGGATGATGACACACTTAAGTAGAAACACCAATCAGTTAAAGAAGGGAAGGTAGACAGACGCTTGAGGTTGATGTATGGGTCTCAGGCTGGGTCCAAGACACTCTTGATAATCACGAAGGACAAGATGTTCTCTTATTTGATCTGCATTTCTAATACTGTGTCTTTTTCATATGTATATATAAGTATTTTTTATTATTATTTAAATATCCTTGTTTGGTGTAGATAATTTGGACAATAAAGAAAAATGTAAAGAAGACCCGGGAAGCTGGGTGCACCTAAGTAGAAAACTGGCTTGCTGTGATGCCTGCCTGGGTGGCTCATTTGGTTCAGCATCTGACTCTTGATTTCAGCTCAGGTTAGTATCTCGGGGTTGTGAGATCAAGGCCTGTGTTGGGCTCCACGCTGGGCATGGAGCCTGCTTAAGTTTCTCTCGCTCTCTCTCCCTCGGCCCCTCCCCCTCTCTAACAAAAAAAAAAAAAAGGAAAAAAGGAAAGGAAAATTAGCTTGCTTACAATCAACATACGTAAATTGGCATAACATTTTTGGATGGCCATTTGAAAATGTGACACGACATTTAAAAATAGTAATACACGGGATCATTTCTGTTTAGGAATTTAATCAAAATAATTAATCAGATATGTGTATGAGGTTTCTATAGAGGGAGGCAATTGCTTTACCTAGATATGGCACGGTTGAATTTTCCTTCAGTAATTTTTCTACTTTGGGTCTTATTGTCTGAATAATTTTAAAAATACAGGTCATACACTCTATACTATCTCAAACTTTATCCTTTCACTCTATCTTTGTTTTTGTTTTGTTTAGGTTTTGAGGGTGAGAGAGTAGGGGGGGAGGCAGAGGGAAAGGAAGAGAGAATCTTTAAGCAGCACAGAGCTTGAGGCAGGGCTCGATCTTACCACCTTGAGATCATGACCTGAGCCAAAATCAAGAGTCAGATGCTTCACTAACTGAGCCACCCAGGCGCCCCTTTCACCCTCTCTTTGATCATAGCTATGTATTAGGTTATATCCTAATAACCTAGTAATGAGAAGTTACTTTTATTCTGTTTTTTGTAAACATGCTATAATAAACATCTGTATATAAATCTAATTTATTCAAAGGAGATGATCAGATATGAGCACAAAGTAAAATTGCTGTGTTTTTAAAAGACTCTTGATGCATTATCAAGCGATCTTCCAAAAAAGTCGAACCAACTTTTCCCCTCACTAGCAGGATAGGACATTTTCTAGTGACAACAAATCCTGGCCAAGTTTACAGCTCTATCTGATTAGATCTAGGTGACTCATTGGGTCCATTCAATGTCAAATAGGCATTGTCTGGGCTTGAGAAAGAAAAGAAGGAAAGGAGGTCACTGCTGCACATTGGTCATTAGTGACATAAATTTAGGGTAAATGGGCTTCATGCAACGTAATAAGTATTTCAGTCAACTTACTTTGAGTTAATTCAAATTGAACCTAAGTATAGCTTAAACAGAGAACCAATGTCTATCTTGGAAATGCCATTTGTTACCGTCCATTTTTATTTTTCAGAGAACTGCTTAGTTTTTGATTGAGGCATTATAGCTCTATATGTGCTCTATGCGAGCATCAGGAGCTTAACTGTGTATGTTGGTCTCTACCCGATTCCCCTCTACTCTCTGTGGCACTTAAGAGGATCCAGCAGTATTAACAGTTACCAAAAGCAAACTGTTCTGAAAACATTTTTCTTCCCAAACTGGGATTCACATTAAATAAAACAAGGCTCAAGCATTTTATGCAAGGGTTATTCTCCAATGAACTCGTACATATTATTTCATCATAGATGTTTTTAAACTGGGAGCATAACTGATTGCATTTCATTTGCTGCACTAGAAACTATGAAGAGCCTCTTTGCAGAGACAAATGAGAACACCATTTTCTACAATAGAGATACATGATGTTAGGCAATTTGGGAAAAACAAACAAACCAACAAACCTCTCTTCCCCTCTTAGAAAAATTCTGTTCTGAAATGGAGAAAAAAAAATTAAAAGTCAAACAAAAATAGAGAAAGACAGAATGGAAACTGAAGATCACCTTAGAAAAGAAGCAGAGCCAGGAAGAGCAAAATATAACTGCTTTAAAGGGGCGAGTAATTCTGAAATTAAAATGTTTTTTTTAACTTGAAAAGTTCTTTATATTTGATTGCCTTAACTAGGATAATTTTACGATTTTTAAATTATGCCCTTTCTCTCTCCTCAAACACTACAAAATTAATCTTACATTCATGAAGAGCTTTTATGTGAACATCAGTGAGGAGTGTTTTTCTGCATGGATGAAGAAATTTGGCTTAAAAATTTGATTAGTTATACATGTTTGGAAACAGCTTATATGTAATACAACGGTTTCCACTTAAACATGAGGTTGTGATTATATACATCCCTGCAGATGTGAAATTTAAAAATAACAACATTTACTGAGTGACACAATACATTATTTAAAAACCCACAGCAGAATGCACTGTACTTTGCTATTTTAAGACTTTTTTGTAAATGTTAACAATTCATTGGTAGGGCCAATTCTATCCAATTTTTGATGGAGTTTTTAGACGAGTGTAGTGTATTTTTACCCAACCAATATTTATTTTCTCCTTCGTCCTCACTAATAAATTCTCATTTTGTTCAAGGCAACAAAGTGCATCACTAAAAATACTGACTTCCTGCTGCTGCATGGCATCTAGGGTAGATAATGTGACATACTTCTGACCAAAGGCAAGCAGACGTCTGCTGTGAATGTGCTCCCCTAACATACATACTACTCCTTCACTCTTCCATCTCATTCTTTCCTGAGATTCAGATGTGAAATGTGAGGGTTCCAGAACCCTCTTGCAACAAAGAGGCACAAGCATAATGAGGACGGCTCAGGATAGAGGGGCATGAACATGGAAGGAGACTGGGTCCCTGATGATGTCTGTATGCATCCCATGTCCAACCCTGGACTGCTCGTATCATGTGTGTATGTGTGTGTGTGTGATACGAAAAAAAAAACCCTTCTGTTAAGCCCCTGTGGTAGACTTATACACAATTTGTAGCTCTGCACATTCCTAACTCATACAGTGATCAATTCTTTTACAGTCCTTTGTTTTTCCTGTTTAGGTGAGCAATACCAAGTACTTAGGAGAGCAAGAGGATGAGGGTGTGTGTGTGTGTGTGTGTGTGTGTGTGTGTGTGAGAGAGAGAGAGAGAGAGAGAGAGAGAGAGAGAGAGAGAGAGAGAGAGGAAGAAGCATTTTAATTAAAATAGCAAAATAATTCCATGTAATTTGTAAGTAGTCACTTCCCCAAGCCTCCTAAGCGCCAATCACTTGCCCCAGTAACTGTGGTTATTTCCCTGAGGGCTATTGGATTTTCCATCATGGAGCATGGATCCCAGGTCAACGTCAGGCACAGCCAGGGGACTCCAGAACCTTGCTCCACTGGGCTCTGCATCCTTCCAGATAAGTCTTTCTTGTGCCTTAAGGTTGTTAAGTATTTTTAATGTTGTCTTAGATAAAACATCACCTATTTATAAGGACAGCATCACTGCTATTTTACATACCTTGAAGTAATATATGCTACATTCAATTCCCATTTACTGTTTCTTATAGGAAACGTTCAGAGTTTCCCTCTCCTTTAGTTTTAACCAGATATCCATAAATTTATTTTCTTTTATGGAAGATAATCTGGATTACAAGGCTTGGTCCAGTTCTATCAGTGCTTTTCTGCTTTTCTGTGCCTGTGGTCATTTAATCTTATGCTCCGGCACCCGCATCTTGGCCAGGCCTCCTCATCTGGTCTGTCTTGCCACCTTTCCGCCTTAACTGAGGGACAGAGGAGAACTTGGATATTTGAAATGGAAAAAAACTGTAAGTCATCTGTATTTAATACACACATCATCATAAAGCAGGTATTTCTTCCTTTCTTTCCAAATACTCAGTTTTATAAGGTCTCAGCTCTTTCTATGATCACTTCAACCCAAAGAACATGTATTTGGCTTCCTTCCTTTCCCCTTACAGATGTCACAGGAAGACAATCTTAAAGTCTGCATTTACTTTTCCTCCTCTTCTCTTTAAACTTTATATCCGTTTATGGGAGGGGGAAACTCCATTTTTACTTCTCCAACTATTTTTTATGTCTAGTCTCTATTTCCCTCTCCCAGATCTTACTCTAACTAATTAGATGCAATAGGAAGGGCTCACCATTGTCTTACATTAGAATTGAAATTCTCACAGTCATTGAAGATATATACACAGGGAATTTCATGGTTGGACGGCATAAGGAAGAGATCACTAAATTCAGGGAGCTGCTGGCTCTGTTAAGGAATACGTTTTTGAATTATTTTAAATTATAATATAACATATTATTAAAGGGTAGGTTTTTTAAGGGATAAAATCATGTCTTTCATACAAATAAAAATGAACGCATATTAAAGATTTTATGTAACTTACCAATTCATGAGGGAGCCAGGAGATGTTACAACCAGTTGAAAAGACAACCTACAGTCAGATGAGAAGTGCTGAAATAGATATGTAAATGGATAAAACACAGACTAAAAGAAATCATTGTCTGTGGGGCAATAATCAATATAGCAATTCACCAGATAATTTGCATTTCTCTGGATAGGAATTATGGCATTAGTATCCATTTTCTACAACTTCTATCTTCACAAAGGTGTAAAATAGTCCAGTAAAGACAAGCAAAAGTGATCACTAGATGTATGGACCAGCAAGGACACCCCATAATTTCAGTCTTTCAGTTTTTCCTTGCATAGGTAACCTGGTGAGACATAACCAAATGGTGGTGCTCTTTCTTGACCCCCATCCTTGGAAGAAGCTTATCAGCCTTACCAGGAGGAGATAAAAAATGGGGATGAGGAAGACCAGTTTTAAAGAACAAGACCAGGAAACTGAGTAAGAGTGAAGCAAATACCCCTTCCCATCAGACTAGGGGTAATGTTAAAAGTTTGGGCCCTACAACCACAGTTTATGGTTCATATCCCATTTTTGCCGCTTGCCTATGTGTCACTTATTGGGCAAGTTACTTAGTCTTTTGAAGCCCAATCTTTATTTAGATAATGGGGATATTAGTAATCCCTTATTGATAAATTTGTTGAAGGGGTCAAGTGCGATGACCTAGCAGAACACTTAGCATAATAACTGATTTGGCAAAGTGCCCAGTAAGTGTTAGCTGTCGCTGTCAATATTTTGGCCAATGCTATAATTTTAAGTAAAAATAGTATGTCCAAATTAAACTAGCTCAAAAATACATAGCATCAAGTTATTTTTAAAAAGCTTCACTAAGGCATAATTTGTATACAATAAGTGGAATATAAAGTGTATAATTTAAGCTTGGTATGTAAGTGCTGTGAAACCATCACCACAATGAATATGTCCATAACCTCCAAAATGTCCTTCGTGACTCTTTATGATTTCTACCTTCCACCTCTGTTTCCCCTCCCCATCCCCAGATAATTATTGATCCAATTTTTGTCACTATAGATTAGTTTGCATTCTCTGGAATGTTTATAAATGGAATCATATGGTATGTATTCCTTTTTGCTGGCTTCTTTCACTCAGCTTAAATATTTTGAGATTCGTTCTGTATTAATAGTTCATTCCTTTTAATTGCCAAGTAGCATTCCATTGTAATACATACCACAATTTATTTACCCATCCAGCTGTTGATAGAATTTTGATTTTTGGCTATTACAAATAAAACTATCATAAACATTTATGGGTAAGTGTTTATATAGATGATGCATTAATTGGGTAAATATCTAAGAGTGGAATGGCTAAATCGTATGTAGGTAGATGTTAAATTTTTTAAGAAACTGCCAGGCTATTTTCCAAATTTGCTCTATAATTTTTCATTCCCATCAACAGGGTATGTGTGGGAGCTCCTCTTGCTCTACATCCTTCAACACTTAGTATGATCAGATTTTAATTTTAGCTATTCTAATAATTATATGGTAAGACCTCACTGTGCTTTTAATCTTTCCCTCATGATTAACAATATTGAGCATCTTTTCCTGTGCTTGTCATATACTTCTGAGTTAACATAAGGTGCTTTGCTAAACCAATTGTGGGACTTTGGTCAGTTGGATGGTACATTCATATGTAATGTACTTCATCTAGTTGAAACCCATAGCCATTATAGATAAAACATAAAATCCGTAGGCAGAGTCCAAAACGTGGAAACATCTTCATGGCTTGTAAACCGATAGAAATCTGAATAAGTGGAACCGAAGCTGAAGGCTTGACAGATGATGGGCCCTGGAAACAAGAGTGGGCAATGGATGGCTCCTGCTGCTAATGAAGATTAAAAATCCTCCTCAGGAGATTGGGGACCTGGCCTGACTCAGAGCTTAAAGCCAGTGGCTGGAGAAGACCTTTCCTACTCATCTCTATGAATGGAAGCTAAAAAGGAAAGGTCCTGTATTTTTACCCTCCACCTCTCCTTCCTGCTGACTTTCTGTCTGGGACTCACAGGTATAGGCTAAGGAAGCAAGAAGCAAGCTGTGTAACTGGAAATTGAGTCAAGCTGCCTTCTGGCCCCAGGCCCAAGTTCATCCTAAATCAGCGTGGGATCCCAAAAACATATTGTAAGACTCAATTCTGGGCCAGAGGTCCAAAGGGGTGGGAGAGTAAGTAAAAGTAGGACAGGGGGAGGACAGAGACTGAGAACCAAAATAACAAATCAAAATAAAATCCACTCCTCAAATGAACCTCATGAACAAAGCAGTGATAAAAAAGACAACCAACAAAGTTAACGAGTAGAACATAAATTCACCCCATATGAAATCAGTTACATGGTACAATATGATGAAGATCTTAAAATAAGTTTGTTCTTTCAAAGAAAGAAATTTAAAAAATATATTCATTACAAGAACAAGATTTCATGCAACAAAGCAGGCATAGGAAGATAATATGTGGAGATTTACAGATATTGTAAGTGAAAAACTCTACTTGTAATACAGAATATAGAAGGTGAATAAATTCCAGCCAGGTATGGTCACCTGTGAAGAATGACCATACATTTTTTGTAGCTCCTGGCATCCAAAGGTGGAGCCTATTTCTCTGTGACTTGTTTTAGCCAATGGATCACTAGTAAAAGTGATGCAAGTAGAGGCTTGGAAGGTCCTTAAGTATTGGGCCTCATACACTCATGATGCTGGGAATATTGAAGCCACAAGGCTAGAAGCCGTGGTCATCTCCTGGCCAGTGAGAGATCATGCGGACTGAGTAGTGAGTCCGCCACAGGCCAGTGAAGGCCAGACTCTAGCTGACCCACCAGGAAGCGGTAGTTGCAAGAGGGAGTCCGGGCAAGGCTAGCAGAAAAACCACCTAGCCAACCCACAGAATCATGAGAAACAACAAGTTGTTCTTATTTCAAACCACTAAATTTTGAAGTGGTTTGTCAGACAGACAGCAATAGATAACTGGTACATTGCCAGAGTGAAAGAGAGAATTAGGGAATGAGAAGATAGTCTGAGGAATTCATCTAAAACAGCACGGAGAGACAAGAGAGATTAAAATGTGAAAAGATAATTAAGAGATACAGAGGGTAGGTGTGAAGGGTCTAGGGTCCTTCTAACAAGAGTTTTAGAGGAAGAGAATGGAGGGACTGGCAGAGAGGTAACATTTGAAGCAATGATAACTGGGAATCTTCCAGAACTGAAAAGAATCACGAGTCTCCAGCTCCCAAGCTATGAAGATATATTTTAGGGATTAAATAACTTACATATAAATTAAAATTTACCATTCTTATAAGCTTTTTACATGTCGACTTGAAGAAAATGTGAATTCTGCTCATGCTAAACTGAAAAGGGTCAGTTTCTCAATTTAAAATCCAAGCTTCTTAAAATTTGACAAGTGGCCAGGAGGGTGGTGCGGAAGGCCTCCTTGCAGCAAGTGTCCGCATACTGAACATGCCATGCTTTTTGTTAAACCTCTTTCCCACAAGCCACATGGTTTCGGTTGTCTCTACATCGAAAATCCTCAGTCCCAGCTCCGGTACTGCAAGGAGGAGGTATGAACCAAGGTACTCCACACGGTTTTGTCTCCCCCAGGAATCATACACTTCAAATAAATTCATTATAAAAAAATGCCATACAACCTTGTATCGCACACATACAGCATCCATTTCTTTTCATTTCTAAGGATTTGGGAGAGGAAGATGAGGCACATGTACTCAGTCCACCGTTTTGATCTAATCTTTCTGGTGTGTTCTTTTTCTGCTTAAGTTATCCATTTTTCAAACCAGCAGCAGGTAAAAAGCAGTAAATTTAACATTAGGAAAAAGGCTGCCAGAGATAGATTTATTAGCAGCACTGAAGAATGACAGACTGGAGCCTGACAGTAAGGAAGAAA
This sequence comes from Canis aureus, assembly GCF_053574225.1. Classification (NCBI taxonomy): domain Eukaryota; kingdom Metazoa; phylum Chordata; class Mammalia; order Carnivora; family Canidae; genus Canis; species Canis aureus. The sequence goes on from NC_135644.1 coordinate 6,685,649, forward strand.
ACTGAAAAACTTTAAAAAGGAGACAATACTGCTCAAAACACACATTAATGGCATGCTAATGTAGGAATATGTGTGTATATATATATATATCTGAATATATAATATTTAATATATTTTTATAAAATATGCTTTAGAAGACTCTGAGGGCCTCCACGTAAGTCGAGTATACAATGATAATTCTGTGGGTCATTAAGACAATTTTTTTTTTTTTTTTGCATTCTCTGTTAAGGCAGGAAAGTGGCAAATGCACCTATATATTTGTAAAAAAAAAAAAAAAAAAGACTTCTATCAAAACAAAACTTTTATCACTTTCAGGAATGAACACTCATGTGTAAAATTTATTCCATAAGGTCCTGAGAGATTTTACACCATTAGCTAAAATCTGACAGTTCAGAAATTTATCAATATTTTTTGTTTCTTTTTCACTCTGTCATGCTTGTGTTTTTTCATAAAAAAAAAAAAAAAAAACACTCTAAAGTCCCATGCTGATAAAAATATAATGTTTTCCTTTCCTTGGTATAGTCTGTAATGTTTTCAATTTTATCCGGGGGAAATTTCTCTTCTCTGTATAATTCAAAATAGATTTATATTTCAAAAGGGAACACTGTGTCACGTTAGGTTCTTTGTATTTAATGCACTGACTACTGATTGTTCTGAGTCACGAGAAAATCGGGACCTAATTATTTTTGCTACTAGAAAATCATGAGTACTGCTTTCCCCAAATTTCCTCTTTCAGACATTTTTGGAGTTACGTTAAAAAGCGTGCTGTGCAAAGATTCATTTATTATATAAGGAAATAAAAAATTGAAATGAAAGCCCAGGGCTCCCAAGTTAGTTACCCAACCCGGTTAACTAACTTAGTTGTCATTTGGAGCTACCCTTCTTTTAAGGCAGGAATGAACTTCCTGTACAAAACTCTGATGATTGGCATCCAGTCTCTGCTTCAATGCTTCCACTTACAAGGGGTTCATAACTTTACAAGGCATCCCATTTTTACCTTTAGACAGCTCTCCTTGTTAGAACACTATGTTACTTATACTGAAGCAAATATGCCTCCCTGTAACTTTACACCACTGAATTCAAATAGTCCTTTTTGTTTCTGAGTCTTTAACCTACATGAAGACAATGGTCATGATTCCCCTTCTGTTTTCATTTGTCTCCAATTTCCCTGATTTTTTTTTACATAGCCATCTTTTCAGAAATAAATAAAAATCAAGCTTCCTTCCTCCCTCTCTCTAGTCATCCCTCCTTCCTTCCCATCTTTTCTTCCTTCCTTTCTTCCTAATTCAGTCCAAAAGACATGAGGTGCAGCTAAGTCAAGTGGAGGTGCCTGTGGTGGGGAGAAACATGATGATGTAACATAGGGTATGGGAGCCTAAGTGAGATGAGGACCCTAGAGCTTGCCTGGAAATGCATGGTCAAACGACCATGTGGTCATTGGTGGGTCAACAGGTACCCACTACTCCCCCAACTCCCCCAACCCTGCTGCCATCTCCTGGCTTCCACAAAGGAGCAACGTAGCCACTTTAGCTCCTGACTTAAATAAACAAAAGTCGGGGATTCGACTCTCTCAGTCTTAACCCTGACTCAGTATTTGTGGCTGGTCGGGAATACAAGGACTGCTTGAGATGAGGTCATATGCCAACTCTTTTGCTGAACTTGGAGGTTTGAGTTAACACTATGCAGTCATTGAATAGAGGATAAGACTAGGATAATGGAAAAGTCTAGGTCTTGCTATTGGGAGAAGGAGAAATAGATACTGGGTGAGCTAAAACAACAGATGTCCACTCTGGTATAACAGTTAATATTTTCAATAATAATATCTAGACTTTTTATACACATATGTTTCTTATAATGAAATCATTCTATGGAAATTCTATTTTTGTGACTTTTGTTTCTATTTTACTTAGAAACAATACTAAAAATATTTTCACGTCAATGAATATTTTTAGAAAATCATTTTAATGGTTATAAAATACCAATTTTATGTAACATTCCTTGACTTTTGAACCAGTAAGTTCTATGCATATTTTTTTTTTTTTGCTAAATAACACTGTGAAGAAAAGAAAATAGGGAAAAAAAGGAAAAAAAATAACACTGTGAAGATATTTTTTTTTTTAATTTAAAGTAGGCCCTTGAACTCATGACCCTGAGATCAAGAGTCACACACTCTACTAACTGAGCCAGCCAGGTGCCCCCAGAACTGCGAAGACTCCAAATACAATTCTTTGTGTACTCATCATTTTTCTCAGGATAAATCTTTAAAGGCGGGACCATCAGATTAAAGAATATGCTAACTTTCAAGATTTTCAATCAATTCTAAGTACCATTCTTCATTTGGCATTTGGGAAACACTCTGCAACATTTGTTATGTTGCCTACCTAGTCCAGTTTGTCAATGCCACTCTATGGTAGTGTCAGAAAGGAGCATAAACTCCCAATATATGTACAGATAACTGGGACAAATACTTGCTTTTTCTGAAAAGTATACTTTTATTTTTCTACTGCTTATGATTGTATTAATTTATGTATTTCACAATACTGGTATTCACACCTTTGTGTTGTCCCCTCCAATGTTTTATCCCACTTGGCCTGTGTAGACTAATAGAATACAACAGAAATTATGGCATGTTCAGTTCCGAGTTTCCACTATAAAACACATTATGGGTCTCTATCTATCTTATCTATATCTGTGTCTATCTCTATCTCTGTCTTATATCACTCATTCTACAGTAAGCCAGCTGCCATTTTGTGAGGACAGCAGTTAGGTAGCCTAGGAGAAGCCCACCAGGAGAGGAACTAGAAGTCAGTGACCTGGCAAGTACTGAGGCCTGTAAAGAGCCACATAGATGAGCCTGAGGTGGAGTTTCCTCCAGCTGAGTCTTCAGATGACAGCAGCCTAGGCTGACAGCTTGACTGAAATTTCATGAGAGATTCTGAATCCGAAGCACCCAGTTAAGCTGCTCCGTGATTACCAACCTGCAGAAATTATGAGATAGTACATGTTTGTTCTTTTAAGCTGTTAAGATTTAGGGATAATTTGTTAACACTGCAATAAAAAGCTAATATACCCTCTACTGTTAAAGAGTTTGAACTTGTTATATAAACCTTTCCACAAAGAAAACCTAGCCTAGGTGTCTTCAATGGTGAGTTCTATCAAACACTTAACTAACAAATAATATTAAACATATACAAATTCTTTCAGAAAACAGAAAAGAAAAAAAATTCTCATTTTATAAGGTCAGCGTAATGCTATTACCAGAACTAGATAATTCCACAAGAAAAAAAGAATATTGCTCATAACCATAAATGTAGAAAACCTTAACAAAATATTAGCACATCAAATTAAGTAATATGTATTAAAACAATAACAAATCATGACCATGTGGGGTTTAGACATAAACATGAGATTCTTTTAACATTAAGAAATTGATGTACGGGCAGCCCTGGTGGCCCAGTAGTTTAGTGCCACCTTCAGCCCAGGGTGTGATCCTGGAGACCCAGGATCGAGTCCCACGTCGGGCTCCCTGCATGGAGCCTGCTTCTCCCTCTGCCTGTGTCTTTGCCTCTCTCTCTCTCTCTCTGTCTCTCATGAATAAATAAGTAAAATCTTAAAAAAAAAACTTTAAAAATAAAAAAAGAAATTGATGTACTTCAGATTAATAGTTTATAGTAGGAAAAAACCCACTAGTACTACAAGAAATGCATAAATTGCACTTGGCAAAATTTAGCACCTATTCATAATAAAAATTCACAAAAAAATTAGAGATAGAAAGAAGCCTCACTCATCTGATATAAAGCACTTCTGAAAAGCCTACTGCTCAGTTTTTCAATATTAAAACTTTCTCCACTCCTGTTCAACATTGTGCTATTTAGATATTCTAGCTAATGCAAGAGAAAAGAAGATAAGATTTGAAGAAAGGAAAACATGAAACTATTTTTAGATGATATTATTGTGTACAAGAAAAATCCTGCAAAAATCTCCAACTAAACACTAACTAAAAGCGAACTTAACATGTTGATAATCCAAAATTAGTATTCAGAACTCAATTGTTTTTCTCTATAATAGCAATAAAAAATTGAAAAACTATCAGCATTTGTAGTAGCATCCCAAATTATAAAATACTTAGGAATAAATTTAACAAAAAATGTGTAGAACCTCTATATTGAAAACTATAAAACACTGGTGACAGCAACTAAAGAAGACATAAATAAAGATATACCATGTTCTTGGATAGGAAGATTCAATATTTTGATTCAATATCTTCCTAAATTGATCTACACATTCAGGAAATCTTAATAGAAATGACTATAAGACTTTTTGAGAAATTGTCAAGCTGGTTCTAAAAACTGTGTGAAAGATTTAAAGAACCTAAAATGGCCAAAATAGTCTTAAAAGTTGGAGAGTTTACATTACTTGATTTTAAGACTTACATAAAGGTATAGCAAGCAAATTACTATATAAAAGTATAGTAATACAGTGTAATATTGGTCAAAATATAGACGAATAGATCATTGGCACAGGATAAAGGGCCCCTAAATAGATCTATGTATATATAGTGCAACGACTTGATACAAAAGTCCCAAGGTGATTCTATGCTGAAGGAATGTTCTCAACCAATATTATAAGGAACATTTGGATATCCATACAGGAAAAAGATGAGCACACCTACACTACCTACTCCATATTAGACACCAAAATTAATTCAAGAGGGCTTATAGACTTAACCCATGAAGGCTAAATTAATAAAGCTTCTAGAAACATTCACTGTAAAATAGTTTTGCAACCTTGGGTAAAATGAAAATTTCTTAGTAATGACCCGGAAAGCACTCATTATAAAAGAACAAAATTGTTCATTGAAGTTCACAACAATCAAAAGCTTCTCTGTTCTTCCAAAGACTACACTAAGTAATGAATAGTTACTTCACAAATTTCAGAGAAAACATTTGCAACATATATATCTGATAAAGGACTTACTGCTCAGCATTATCAAGCATGGGAAAGCAAATTAAAACTACAAAGAGGTACTTCTTATTAGAAGGGTTAAAATGAGAACAATAACAACAAAAACTTGCAGTACTAAATGCTGTCAAGGATACGCAACTTTCAGAATTCTCGTGATGCTAGTTGGAAAAATGAATGGTAAGCCACTCTGAGAAATAGTGTGGCAGTTTCTTATAAAGTTAAACATTATGTATTTATAGAGTATTGTGCTTCTTGATGTTTATCTGAGAGAAATGAAAACATGTACTGACATAAAGCCCCAGTAGAAGAATGTTTATAGCAGCTCTATTCATAATAGTAAAACCTGGAAACTGTCCAGGTGTTTGTCCATCAAGAGAAGAATGGATAAACAGACTAGTATATTCATACAATGGAATAGTATCCAGAAAATAAAAAAAGGATTAAATTAGCGTCACACTCTACAATATGGATGTATCTCAAACAATAGCATGCAGTGAAAGAAGCCAGAGTCCAAAAAAGTCCATGCATGAGTCCACTTACATGAAGTTCTAGACCAAGCGCAATTAATCTTTTGTGAAAAGAATCTGAAGAGTGTTGCTTTCTGGGTGGGAAGGATTGACTGGGAACAAGGCACAGGAACTTCCTGAAGAGAGAAATGCCCCATATCTTGAGAAATGTACGGATTACACGGGTGCCCGCATTTGTTGAAACTTCAAGTACCCCCTAAAATCTGTGCATCTCACTGTTTCTTAATCACACATCAATAAATTTTAAAAGAACATACAATGTTTTAATTGTTGTTCTCGCTAAGCCTCCCCCTTTATTATTCCATTAATTAGCACATATTGGGCAGGGCGATTCAATTGCCAATGAATCAATCTGTCTTTATGCAGTCAGTGTCCATTGTTCCCAAGAATATAATGAGTTACTTCATCATGTTAAATAAAGCTATGCTATGTTTGTGATTCTTCCCTACATGTTAATAGATCCAGTAATTCAAACTACTGATGAGATTAGACACAGAAGTCAGTTTTAAGTTTCATAATTCCTTAGGTGTTCATTTATGCACTTCTGTTTCTTATAACTTGTGCTATACCTATTTTATTGTGATATATAAGTCCTTTAATACATCATATAGTGATTATTGCCTGGCAACTTGGTTTTTGTTCCAAAAGGTGAAATATACAGTATATACATGTGCGTATATACAGTATATACATATATGTGTACATATACACATATATACATATACATACACATGTATTTATGGAAGACTAGTAGGAAAGTAGTAAACACAAAATCCGAATTAAATGGTGGGGGTGCTGGGAGGAGGAACATTGGAGTGGGGAATTGAATGAGAGGGAGATTTAGTTAGGGAGTCACTGGATATTTAGGGATTGTGCTAGGAGCTGTCCGAGGTCTGAATATAAGAGCTGCCATGGAGCCACCTTTTCCAAAATGGTCCCCAAAATGCCAGAAGACGTCATGAGGAAGAAGCCTTCATTATTTACAGCAAGTCCATTACAAACCTCTTCAGAGAGGCAGTTATAGTAAAATACTGTTATCCAAAAATGAAAAATATTCTTCGTAGAGGACCAACTTAACTAGAACCATATTATTAGACGTATTCCTCTCTAACTGCTGCACAGATTTTTGTTGTTGTTGTCGTAGTTCATGAGTTAATGAGAAGCTTTTGGTTCAGTCAATATCTGTCAACGTCCAGTTAAAGGGCATTTGTGTATTATAGATAATACTATTAAGTATTAAATATGTCATTTCAGAATCTAATTATTTTGGATAGTTATTACTGCAATGTATAAGGATTATTTATAATGTTGATGATGATGACAGCTAATGTTCCTTGAGTTCTTAATATGTACTAAGTAGTATTAAAATACTTCCCATGGATTTATCTAAGTAAATCTTTGCAACAACACTAGGACACAGTACAGTAATTATTTCTATATTATAGATAAGGAGAGTAAGCTACAACAGCACGTGACACAAGTTCAGTGTTCCTTAGCTAGCAATGGTGAAATCCAGATCTTTCCTCTTAACCAACATACTGATTCAAAGATGTCAATTTACATGTAATTGAATGCTTATCTAGGTGCTCTTTTCTTTTAAAAATATTCTATGCATAACATGTTGCTACTTTTAAGGCTTTTTTCCTTGGGGTTGTTTATTGTTTATTTGTGACAGCATCTTCAAAGAACAGGCACAGCAATCTCATTTCCATGTTCTTCAGTATAAAAATGAAGCTTTTAGCCAGCACAAAAATATTAATACGATCTTTCCTCAGAGAGATAGATTATCAGTGAAAGTAAACGACAACACTTTCTGGCAATAAAAATAACGAGACAGACAGGACAAAAGTAATGACATCCTCTAGCATAATCTTGGCAGAAAATAACTAAATCACCTTGAAGGAGATAAATTGTTACAAAACACTATCCTTGTCTAATATGGATTGACGGGGAATGACAGGATCCTTCAAGAGGATGGCAGCCCACAGGCCCATGTGCTTTCAAGGGATCAAAGGGACTGACACTGCCTGCCAGCCCCATCTAAGCAGAAAACAACTAGATTCTCTCCAAGTGGATATTTACACTAAGATATTACTTCTGGGAAAAGATAGCTTATTTGGGAAGGATGACAGCACTTTCCCTACACATACTGTCATCTGCGAGGGTAGGACCGGGATGGGGGAAGTTGGGGGAAATCTACCAAACCTGTCCTCGGGATCCAAATCCATCATGACTCTTGAGCGAGCTATGGAAATTGAACTATTCTGTAAGACCATTGTTTTCAACGTAGAGCACGTGGAGCATTTGGTTTGCAGATTTTTATGAACTTCCCTTCTATCAAGATAAAACTGTAAAAAATAATAAGTTCTAAACTTAAAAAAAAAAAGCTTTATACAGACTCTGTTTCTAAGCATGGTATGAAATCTTGATCCCTATGGAAAAGACTGATCGGATCATAGAAAATGATAAAGCATAATTAAAGGTTGAAGACAGGATAGTGGAGTCAACATCACAGTATTACATTGGTTAATCTTCTTGACATAAAAACTCTTACAGATGATTAAGAAAACAAATGACACCTGAAATGGCAAAGTGTGTAAACAGGTGCTGTAAATTCATTGAATTCATTTCATTGAATGAAATTCAAATGGTTACTGAATCTTTGAAGAGATATTCAACCTATCTACTCATCAAAGGACTGCAAACCCCAATAGTGAAGAGATCTCATTTCTTATCAGACTTAGATTCAAAAGGGGGACAGTGTTCACTGGTGTCGGTCAGAAACGCACCATCTTCTGTATCATTTGTGGATTATCAAACAGCACACTGGAGTAAGATAGAGTTTTCTCAGTTTCCCTGAAAATCCAGAATGTGTATGTTCTTTGACTTATCAGTTTCACTTGGGATTTATTCTTTTTTAAAAAAAAAAAGATTTTATTTATTGATTCATGAGAGACACAGAGAGAGACAGAGAGAAGCAGAGACACAGGCAGAGGGAGAAGCAGGCTCCATGCGGGGAGCCCGATGCGGAACTCGATCCTGGGTCTCCAGGGTCAGGCCTTGGGCTGAAGGCGGCAATAAACCGCTGAGCCACCCACGCTGCCCCACTTGGGATTTATTCTACAGTAACTCCTTTACAATGACACAAATATTTATAAACACTGATGTTCACTAGAGTACTGTTTACAAAATTTACTCTTGGCATAATCTGAGATTTATAGAAAAGTCACAAGAATAATAACCAAAGAATGTAACTTTTACCCCGAATCCCCAAATATTAACACTTTATTACATTTGTTTTCTTCTCCTCCTCTGTTTCCCTCTCCATACACCCTTATACACAGCTTTTATCTGCAGTGTTTGAAAGTGAGCTGAACAGAGTATTCCTTTACTCTTAAATACTTCACTGTGTATTTTCCTAAAAATCTGAACAATTCCATATAATCTTGGTACATTTATCAAAGTTAAGAATTTAATATTGATATAATACTATTATCTTAGCTAGAGAACTTATTCAGATTTCTACATTTGTCCCATTAATGTTCTCTATGGCAAGAAAATCCGTGAGTTGTATTCACTGTCATGTCTCTTTAGTTTGATTTAATCTGGAACCATTTCTGTGCCTTTCTCTATGTCATGACATTGACATTTTTGAAAGAGTACAGGCCAGGTAATTTGCAGACTTTTTCTTATTTTGGGTCAGCCTGATGTCTCTACGTGATTGGGTTCATGTCATGCACTTTTGGCAGGCCTACCACTTAGTCCTTCCCTTAGTCTATCAGACCAGGCACATGCTCCAGTTTTGACTTGTTAACTTTAAACACTTGGTTAAAGTATTTGCCAGGTTTTTTACCATATTTCACTGTGTAGCTAATAGGTATTTTGTGGGCATATACTTTGAGACTAAAAAAAAATTCAGTTACTCCTCAAACTTTTACCCACAGATTTTAGTACCTCATGATGATTCATACCCACGTCAATTGTTAACATGATGGTTGCCAAACGGTGATTTTTGAATTTCATCATTCTTTCTGTATCATTTGCTTTCTACTATTAGGAAGAGTTTTCTCCTTTCCTGTATATATGTAGATTTTCTTTTTGTCAGTATGGGCTAGTGACTTCTATTTTCAATCAATAAAATAGAATCTGTATTAATATATAATATTAACAACTTTATCTTAATTAAGATATACTCTTTATTATTTTGGTACTAGATTTGCACCAGACTTGGCAAGTGGAAACACTTCAAGCAAATTTCTGCATCCTTTTGACATAATCCAATCATTTTCAGAACACTTTCCTACTTCCTGGTACCACAAGATGACCTAGACTCACTGTCCTTGTCCTAGCACTGGAATTAGCCATTGTCCTGAGATGTCCTGGTTCCAGTCCAGTCCTGGAGACTGGTTTTTGTAAACTAGAACGGGGTAGGTGTATATATAGAGCACCGCATTCTCTTTGCTTTTTATTGTGTTTTTTTTAGTATAATTTTAAATAGTAAAAAATTAGAGACAATTTAACATTTATCAGAGGAATCAATTAAAGTATGTATACGGGATGGAATACTATACAGCTATTAAAAATAATGAGGAATCTTTATTGTACTGATATGGAAGAAGGTCTAATATATATACTACATTTGGGAAGCGAGTTAGTTAAAAGTTGGTTTATTTTAAACATATGTAAGTATATATATATTCAAATAGAAAAAAATTTTAAATCTGGAAGATTATATACCAAGTCACAAAATATTTTTTGTTTATTTATTTTATATTTTATACTATTTTTATAATCTCTGCACCTAACATGGGGCTCAAACTCAAGACCCTGACATCAAGAATTGTATACTCTTATGACTGACACAGGCAGGTGCCCCACCCACAACATTTTTTTAAACTTCTGGCAGGGGAATAAGAAATAAGATTGAACTTTCATTTCTTTACAGGTTCTTATAACTTTTTTTTCAATAAGCATTTATCAATTTTTATTTAAATATAAATCTATAAATAATAATTTCAAAAGAAAATAAAAAGAGAATGTCAATGGCTTGCAAGAGAATAAAGGTCATTTTTAGGAGACGTTAGGGAAACTCACCAATTGCTAGGATTAGTTGTCACTAGTCAATTAGTTTGTAATAATTGCCTCAATCAGTAAGTCAATTTTCCCCCAACTCTCATTTAGGAGCCTCATTAGTTAAGTGTTTTCATCTGTAAATAGATTCTCACTTGCCAGGGCACCAACTTGTTACATCTGCCCAAATCAAGACTAGTAGATGTCACTGAGGCCTGATTCTCTTGGCCCACTCTTAATTTCAGCTGAAGCTATAAGGGGCAGTTCTGTGCCAGTTCAACTCACTGACGGTGACCAGCTTAGGTCACATGTAGCACGCTTCCACACTTAGCAGGGGGGTTACTCAATTCTAAGATTACTTGGTGGATCCCTGGGTGGCACAGCGGTTTAGCGCCTGCCTTTGGCCCAGGACGCGATCCTGGAGACCCGGGATCGAATCCTACATTGGGCTCCCGGTGCATGGAGCCTGCTTCTCCCTCTGCCTGTGTCTCTGCCTCTCTCTCTCTCTCCCTGTGTGATTATCATAAATAAAAATAAAAAAAAATAAGATTACTTGGTCCTCTTACAATCAACACGAGGAAGCAGGTAAGAGATAAAGTTCTTCAAGAAATCCTCCAACAATGGTGGATGGGAGCTTGAGGATAAATGCTCTAAAGACTGCTAAATTTGTTCTGAAAAGGGCCAGATGATAATTATATCAGGTTTTGTGGGTCATAGTCTCTGTGGCAGCTAGTAAGCACTGTCCTTATTGCCCCAACAGAGCCATAAGCAATCAATAAACAAATTAGCATGGCTGTTTTCCAATAAAACTATTTATAAAAAAGCCACTGGCCAGATTTGGCCCACAGGTCAGAGTAGGCCTACCCTTGTTCTTGGGAGGCATTTTATACAGGCTTCTGAGAAAACCCCCCCTGGAATGGAGACTGATGCTCACAGCAGTGACTGGGTGATATCCCTTTATATTAGCTTTTGTCCTCTCTTTTTTATTGTCAAAATTACTTAGATGGTCTCCTGTGAATAGTGTAGAACTTGGGGGCTTTCTGATATTTCACACTGAAAAATAAATGATACAATACAGATCTAACTTGAGGGAAGGTATATGATAGGCAAAGTTTCTCTTCAATATCTACACATTCCCATTAGGTCCTGCTTCTCCGCTCTCCCTTACACCTTTCCAGCAGGGATCATGCTGCTCTCTGAACATCCAAAGTTCTCACTGCATCAAAAATTCATTCATTCAACAGATGGTTGCTTTGTGTCAGGCACTGTTTGAGGCACTCGAGGCCCAAAAGTGAACCAAATGGACCAAGCCCCTACCCTCCACAAACTAGTGTTTAAGTAGCAAGAGAATGAGACAATCAAGAGGTGGTCGGTGCTAAGAGGTAAAAACCAAGGTAGGTAAGGGGGATGGATGGCAGGATGCTCTTTTGATAATGTGCTCAGGGAAGGCTTTTTGAAAAGGCGATATTTGAACAGATACTTGAATTAAGGTGTGCAGATAACTGGAGGAGGGCCTTTGAAGGCAAAAAAGCAAATGCAAATGCCCTGAGATGGCAGCAAATAGGAGGCCAGGGGCCAACCAGGGGAGGGTAAGAGATGAGATCTGAGAAGAAGGGGGGAAATGTGGGGGACAACAGGAGGGTAGAAGAAGGGGAAGGCAATTAATATGGATTTCATTTTGAAGAATTGGAGGAGTTGAGACATTGAGAGGAAGGTAGTTGCCATTTACTGACACAGAGAAGGGAGTGCAAAGAGAAGGCTTGGGGGAAATTCAAATGGTTAGTTTCGTCACATTAGATCTGAGATCCTTCTCTGATATCTAAGAGGAGATGTAGGATGTATGAGCTTGGAGTTCACAGGAGTGACTGAGATTGGAGATAAAAATATAGTCATTCATTTCTAGATAGAACTTGAAGGCATGGGACTGGGTGTGACCAACTAGAGTAAAGAAGAGAAGGGTCTCGGGATTGACCTGAGGGTGCTTTAACACTAGGTTGGGGAAAAGATGCAGTAATTTACATTAGCTTTAGATTTCAGAAGGTGGGGGCCTGAGGAGAGAGATGGGGGAGAATGAGAGGGGAGAACAAAAGAGAGAAGGAGAAAGAGAGCACGCACTTACGAGAGAGATGAGCTACCAGTTTAATATTTTCATGTTTGGGCTCGTTTTTATCTTTATACCTCTACTGAAATGTATCCTTGGAACATACCTTATAGATGCAGTAAGTGAAATTATCCTAGCATCAGCAGCATCAACTTCTGACTGCACTGTTAGTATTTTAAAGGAACTCTTAAACACCTAGGAGACCAAAGTTTAGGATCATAGGGAGTGCTCTGAAATGTCAGTTGGAAGAAATGTTTTGAGGTGTTATTGATATGGATATGGGGATTTGGTTTATGACATGGGGATCAAGCAATCTCCTGACCCATGAGCTTGAACTCTAAAAAAAAAAAAAAAAAAAAAAAGCCTGAAGTAAAATAATCCCATCACCTCAAGTAAAGAAATGAATCTTAAAAATTTGGTAATGAGATAAAAATACCAGAAGCTATTCTTTAAATAGCGAATGCACAGATGAAAACACAGGTAATGACCCACTGGCAAAACTCTTAGTTTAGACACAGAGATTATTTCATTTCTTGTAAGAAAACAACCAAAGATTAAAATGAGAAATAACTCAGAGATGGAGACAAACCATAAGAGATTCTTAATTATAGGAAACAGAGTTGCTGGAGGGCCAGGGGCCAGGGGGTAACTGGGTGAAGGACATTAAGGAGGGCAAGTGATGCAATGAGCACTGGATGTTATATAAGACTAATGAGTCACTGAACTCTACCTCTGAAACCAATAATACATTATATGTTGATTAACTGAACTTAAATAAAAATTTTTAAAAATTTTAAAATAAAAAGAGAAATAACTAGTTCCCTGTGACAATTGGTTTTGGGGTAACAAGTTTAAGTAAAACATGCTGCTTTAATTAAAAACAAACAAACAAAAAAATCCCAGAGTTATTGTTGTGGAACTACCAGGGAGCTTTAAAGTATAATAGGCATAATTAGAAAAGATTCTTAGAACTGAGGGAATTTCTGGGAAGATTTTTAACTCTACTTACAAAAATGTATATATTTTTTGCTTTGATCAATAGGATGCGCGGCTTTGGAGTACTCTGTCATCGCAGCATTACCTTTGTGCAAAACTTCCTGACTTTCCGCCTCATCTTTACTTATGCTGCTTGTATCCAGATAATTTCTCATACATCTGATCATGTATCATTTTAGTTTCTCAGTTTATGTTGTGTTGGCATCAGACTTTTAAGAAATATTTAATTCGGGGTGCCTGGGTGGCTCCGTCACTCGAGAGTCTGCCTTCGGGATCAAGCCCTGTGTAGGGCTCTCTGCTCAGTGGGGAGCCTGCTTCTCCCCCTCCCTCTGCCTGTGCGCTCTCTCTCTCTCTCTCTCTCTCTCTCTGTCAAATAAATAACATCTAAAATTTTTTTTTAATTTTAATTCCTATGTCTATCTTTTATTTCAAAAACCAACAAATGAACAGGACGATCATATTAAGAGGCTGACCTGGTATGCATTTCAATATTTATGCAATTTTTAAGGAGAAACCCCTAGAATGGGGGGATATGTCTGTCAGGAGAGTATAGGTGATGTCATAGTATCAACAACAAAAACCCTCAAACTGTTAGTGGTCATAACCATAGGAGTTTCTCACTCATGATATCCCCCTCCTGTCAGGTAACTGTGACCCTCCTCCTCCTCCCTATTGTCTTATCTCCAGGAACTAGGCTGAGGGACCTGCTGGTATTTTGGACGTGGCTGTTCTTGAGGTGGAGAAAAGTGACGCAGCCAAGCACAAGATGGCTCTTAAGGCTTCCACTAGAAGACACACGTTCACTTCTGTTCGTGAACATTCCCAAGCACAACAGGAAGGGAATGCACAACCCTCCTACCGGGAGGGCCCTGGGGTGAGGAACGCTGCAGGCGGAGGCCTTAGAACATTTGGTGAACAGAAATATCGTTTACTACGAAGGATAAAGAGTTGAAGTTGGAAATGTCTTTGACTTTCCACTTCTCCAATATACCGACTATAAACTCCTGTATCTTCCCTTTCCTTCTTTACATCCAATCTTTTTACTCACGATGCCCAATGAAGTATCTCTCAGCCACCAGAGATCCCAATCAGCCTTTGAAATTCATCTTAGGATCCATCCCAGTTAAGAATCGAGCAAGTTCTAGAGCTTGGGCCACTGGCCTTCTTACCATTGGCTAGTTCTCCTCTAATCCTTCCATGTCACAGCTCTTCACCCTCCCCCACTGCACCCCAGTCATGGGTGGACCTTGCTATTTAAATCTACCCTCACCTAACATCGCCTCTGTCTCTACCTCTTGAGTCCTCACAGAATTTTGAAAGAAGCCATAAATGTCCTCACAGTGTTAACATAATGAAAAGCACACACAGTTTGAAACGAAAGGGGGTCTGCGCTCAGGGACGTGCTGGTGCTGGGTCACCGTCTAGCTTTGTCACTTGAGGCAAGTAACTGGCAGTTGACGAACTTCAGTTTGCTTATTTGTACAACTGGAATAGTCACCCCGACCATAAAGGGCTGCCGTGAGGGTCCCCAAAGAGCACATGCAGGGCGCTTGATAAATCCAGAGGAAAGGCGCTTTCTACAGCTGATGTTACAGTGGTTATCCCTCCAGATGAGTTAGGAATACACAGTTCTGGCACGTGATCAATTCTGGAATGAGGGTAATAAAAAAAGTTTTAAGATGCCCTAACATGATGCGGTCCATTCACATTTTCTAGTGACTAAAATATCCTATTTTGGTAAGAGATCACGTGGTGAAATAAATGGGAAGTATCTTCTAACCTACAGGCCTGGCCTACTGTGCTATGGACACAAAAGATCCGACAATAACAAATGAGTTTCTACTTGTCAAGGTTCCAGCTCCTTCTTGCCTACAGCTTGTCAAGGTTCCCAAGTGACTTTGGTGGAAGCAGCCTTTATGTTAGCGACCTCGTCTCTGCTTAGCATTGTTGTAACCAATTAGCTCCTGGGGTGGCTCCTCCACAATGTCACCATCAACATGCAGACAGTTCTAGAAATCTACATGTCAGGATTTCTGATAAGACTAATCTGCTAAGCCTTAATGCAGATAAAGTAGCAGGTCCTAAATATATCAAGTCTGCACACATTGGAAATTTAATACATATCATATACGTCTTCAAATTTTCCACCACATGGAACCATAATTCTGAGCAACTGGCACGACAGAAATCACAGTAATCAAACTGCACTGAATAATGGTTGGCTTTGACATAGACCTTTCTCACCCTCTATGATGCTGCCAAGGCTTTATCCAAAGGAAATCTGTAGGATTGGGAAGAGTATTTCTCCAGATTTTTTTCAGCTTAAACCAAAGAGGAAAACATCTGGTCAAACTCATTTATCACACTGTTTGTCTGTAGTATGAAGATTTCCTTGGCCATATCCTTAGCTAATTTATACTTGCCAGTAACTCCAAGACCATAAAAAAGTAATAAAGTAGGAAAACAGATCTCAAAAAATTCACTGAAAAGACAGGTAAACTTCCAGCTTAGGGACTAAAGTGATACATGGCATGTGATGGGCAAGAAAATTCTTTCTTTTCCTTTTATTTTTAATTTTTTTTTATTTTTATTTTTTTTAATTTTTAAAGCAGGCTCCACACCCAGCATGGAGCCCAGTGTGGGGCTTGAACACATGACCCTGAGATCAAGACCTGAGCTGAAATCAAGAGTCTGACGCCTAACAGACTGAGCTACCCAGCAGCCCCTTTTCTTTTTTAAAAACATTTTTTGAGGGTTGGAGATGTGTAAAATATGCTACTGAAATGAAAATACCTCAAGGAAGAAGAAAACGAGGCGTTAGTAAAAAATCAGTATGACAGTATAAGGAGCTTTCTGATTAACATCTTTTGTTTAAAAAGATGTTGCCCAAAAAATGAAGAAGAGACTTAAAAATAAGGACTAATTCCAAAGAGCGCACCGGTATCTAGAAATAGCATCAGGAAGGATTAAGACCCTGAATAAACTGAGGGTCTGAAAAAAGTCACTGGAAACAGCCCAGGTGACTTTTTCAGCTGTTGTTTGGAGCAGGAAAAAGAATAGAAAGGGTTAGACTCAGTGTGAGAAGCAAATGATTTCAGATTTCTGGATTTCACAAACAACATCCAGGCCCTGTTTCAGGTTCGTATTGGGCAAGGTTTCCAAATGAAAACGGAAAATCAACTAATTATAGACGCAACCACGGGCCAAGGTATGTAAGGAGCTAATGTGAAACTTCTGGTAGCTGCAAATGAGTTTGAGTCCCCAGAAGCACAGAGCGTCGTTCCGGGGCAGCAGAGAAACTTTTTATCAGTGGTCTAAGATGTCCTTGGAAATATTCCAGAAATTCATAGAGTCTTGCAAAGGTTCCCAGAGACTTGAAGGTTAATGATAATAGCTCCATTTCCAAAAAGTAAAACCCTATCCGTTGTGAAACGATAGAGTACGTTATTATGTTAATGATTAATATTGAGAGAAGAATGTAAGATTTTGCATGGCTTTTTTAGGATAAAACATTCCAAAAGATTCGATTCCGCTTTACCAGCTATTAGGCTGCTAAGTACAAAAGTGCTAAGATTGG
The DNA here is from genome assembly GCF_053574225.1 of Canis aureus. Taxonomy (NCBI): domain Eukaryota; kingdom Metazoa; phylum Chordata; class Mammalia; order Carnivora; family Canidae; genus Canis; species Canis aureus. The sequence goes on from NC_135644.1 coordinate 6,702,885, forward strand.
TGTAAGATGGTTTTAGAAAAAAGAAATTACTGTCATCATATCCTTATGGATAAGCTGGTACTAATGTCGGTGGGACGAGCGTCCAGTTGGGTGTAGTTACAGCTTATTGAACAGTCATAACTAAGAAGGGTGATGGCTAAAAAAATTTTTTTAAAACTAATAATAATAATAATAAAAAGAACAGTGATGGCTACGTGGCTTTTAAATAGCCACTTGCTTTGTTTCTCAAGGATATGATGCACGTGGGCCCAGGGGGTGCTGAGCATCTCCCTTCCCCCCGATGCTGTCTGAAGCCCCACGGCAGCTGGTGCCAGTGGTGATAGAGCCTGTCTTTTCCTCAGGATGAATGTAGATCCCACTGGAAGATGCAATAGTCAGGAGGGAAGATCAGAGCTGTGCTGCAGTCCCCACTCTGCCGCCTGGTCACATAAACAAAGATCTAACAGACCAGCGTTCTGGGTGTCTGCAGGGTGGGAGTGAGATCATAGTGTTCAAAGGTTTTACAAAGTGTACCGAGGCATGGAAATGCAAGATCAACAGACCAGCAGTATCTCTGTTCCAGTCTGGAACGAGAGCAAACCCGGGAGACCAGAGGATCCCTTTCCTGAATCCGTCCTAACCAATCCTTTGGCAATGGGACTAGAAGACGTGGTCAGATTTTACAAGTTTCCCAGTGGGTAGCCTCAAGATTCCAACCTTACCCCCCACCTCAACCCCGCCAAAGCATATTTACAGGCTAAAATATCAGATCAAAATAGGAAGAGATTTGGCGGGACAAACAGTTCTGCTACCTAGACGTAGACAGGCAAGGACCAAACAGTAGGGACAAAACAGCAGTTCCTGTGCAGGTTTCCCTGACCAGGTGGCTTAAAATAATATTGTGGAGAGCGTAGATCCTTTCATTCGGAGATAATCAGGCCTCACTGGCCCAGTGCCTGGAATGTAATAGGTACATGAAAAAGTCACTTTGCTTAATTCAGTACTCCTTCCCCCTGAATTCAAGAGACACATCTAGGACCCAGGGGGCCCAGGGGGTGCTGGCAGTGGCAGGAAACAGTGGTCGCAGGAAGAGCCGAAGGATCAGAGACCGGTCAGCCTTAGGAATCACGCAACCGAGAAGCCCTTCTGGCTGTCTTCGAAGATCTAAAGGCGCATCCAGCGTTGTCGTGGGGATAATTTTCTCTCTGTCATTCCAGAGAGCAGAGTGGGAATCGGGGGTGAACGCAAAAAGAAGGCAGATTGTTGACTCAAGGAAACGACTTTAAAATAACACTTCAATCTGGACAACTAGGAGAAGGGCTGCCTGGTGAGAAAATAAGATCCCTTGTTGGAGGAGCTTAAGCCCAGGCGGGCCGTAATAGTCTATTAGGGAACCCCGACAGCACATTTCTGCTTGGGGCTGGTCTCTAAGGTCCTTGCCGACTCACAGGTTCTAGGGTTTTATTAGAAATCTGACTTTCTTTTCGAGACTATCCTACATCCAAATGTCTATTTTTACTTCTCTTATTACATAGATATCAATAGACACTTTGCGGTAGACGGTATATTACTTTTCTGCCCATAGGACATTTTGAAGAATCTAGTCAACCCTTAAAAATTGCTGATTTGCCATCTTGGAGGTTTTTTCGCCCTGCAGAAGTAATTTATTGCATACAGTGATGATATGTAATATGTCTAGCTTATTAAGCATGAAGAAGCCGTGTGTCTGCACTGTTATGGGGAAGTTTCCTACCTTAGAAAGGCTTCACATTCATAGTTAAGGTTACTATGGTAACCATGACTCACTTGTGACTATAAATCACTTTTTATTCCTATATGTTAACTTTGATTCTTTATGTCCATATGATAGCTAACTCTTCAAAGTAACAACTGTAGCCTCTCCATAAAGATGATAAATTAAATGGGTTTGAGATCTCCCCCACCCCCAAATGATTATAAAAAGAACTGTTTGAAGCTGATAGTGATACAAGCGAGAATAGAAAAATTAGCGTGCTGTGTGATAAGGGAGGACAACACAGAGGGTCATGGTAGATAGAAGCATGGGTTATGGTGAAAAATAAAGTGACCGTAAGTGAGTGAATCATATTGTAGGTAAGATCTACAAAATGTGCGACTTCACAGATGATTAGGGATGGAAAAAAAAATACTTGAGCTGCACGCAACTACTTCCTCTTTCTATGCCCATGGTAAATATTGGTTATTACTTATGGCAACATTTCCCAATTGATCTCACATAAATCTTCAGAATCCATAATATTGTAGGCAGTGACAATTAATTGACCTCAATTCTTCTTAGTTCTTCTAGAAATGCCTTAATTATGAATGCTGAAAAGGTAATAGTCTCCATAAACGTTGCACAGATCAGATTCTACAGTTCCTATGGATAGATCTAGGAGGTTGGTTGGAGGATTTAATCAAGGAACTGTGATTCTGACATTGGTGATACTACAGGGAAGGTGACCAAGTTTTACTGGGAAGGTGACCAAATTTTATTGAGAAGATTGGGGCTTGGACTCAAAAGAAGCCCTCACTGTGGCACTTGGGCAAAGAACTGAACTTCTCAGAGCCCTGATTTATTTGTGAAATGGATGTAATAATAGTCATCAACAGTGTCATTCAAAGGAAAGCACTCAACACATTTCACAACACATACTCTAAGAGAGGGCAGCAGGTACACTTGCCAGGTCCGCTCATTCAATACTGATGATTTATAGAGTCTGGACTGGGGCAGACAGATCCTTTTCATATTCAAATGAATATGGAGTTTACACCATAACTTTATAGTTTATGCTGTAGGACTCAAAAGAACTTGGATTAAGTTCAACTAGCAACCGAGTTTGGGTGATTATAATTTGTTTCATTTCCCTAGCTAAACTGAACTTGCTCTGAGGGCAGAGATAATGCTTAGTTTGACTACAAGGCTGTAAAATAGTCTTTTATTCACGAGACTTGAAAAACATTTTAAGAGAAATTAAAAAGTTAAGTAATAAGGCACATGAAGGATAATTCAAACCTAATACCTCTTTTTTTATTTTTTTAATTTTTTATTTATTTATTATAGTCACATATTGAGAGAGAGAGAGAGAGGCAGAGACACAGGCAGAGGGAGAAGCAGGCTCCATGCACCAGGAGCCCGACGTGGGATTTGATCCCGGGTCTCCAGGATCGCGCCCTGGGCCAAAGGCAGGCGCCAAACCGCTGTGCCACCCAGGGATCCCCAAACCTAATACCTCTTAAAAACCAAAGATAAATATAGAAATTACTTCCACTGGTTAGAGAATATCATGACACAGGCTTAAACGATAGCATGATGAATGTACGTTAGGTGCAAAATATAAACCACTATAGAAGACTATGGGACGTTGAGAGAAGACTCGTTATAATCCAGTTCTACAGATTGACAAACCAATGCTATCTTTAGAATTTTATCCAGAATTTTCCAAAATTATCAAATATCAGATTAAGCTGCCCATAGAAATGATAAACTATCAAAAAAAAAAGAGAGAGAGAGAGAGAGAGAGAAAGAAATGATCACCTAGATTATTAAAAAAATGAAAATAGTTTTCTGATATAATTATCTAGGCCATCCTCAATGTCACATTTTTTATATGCATTCCTTGTGACTGTAATTAGTATATTGCATGTAAATATATCTGTTTTTAAACATTAGTACTAGATTACTCATAATCATAGCAAGAGTAATAAAAAGAATAATAATGAAAATATCTTGGAAGCCATATATTATCTGACTGGGAAGAGTATTTAATTATTTAAAGTAATTTCTAAAATAACAGCCAAGTGAAATTCATGTGGAACACAGGCCTATGGATGATATGGAAAAAAATACTTAGGAAAAGAAAACTTAGGAAAGAAGCAAAAACGTTATGAGACAAAAAAGCAGTATCCAGCTGAAAAGCACAACCTTTGCAAATGTTACAAGGGATTTCTGATTTCTTGAAACAGGTCCTTAGACAAAGAGAATTATGCAACAAAAGAGAATTATACAAGACTACACAGGGATCAATAAACAATAGCTAGAAAAAAAATGATCAAGAAGGCAGCAATACTATGGACCTTTCAGAAGGGATTTTGATAATATGACGGGTCTCATCAGAGAGGCTGTTATTATTATTATTAGGGTCAAACCTATCGTTATAAGCTAGCACTATAAAATCTTTACTAGGGGGCATAGGACTATTGAGGTTTGTCAATAATTGTTTAACTTAAAAAGTTTCTTCTGAATATTTTATGCCCACTGTGCTTACCAGAGTCTTCTAGGTTTCTAAACGGGATCTAGAATCATAAGCAACATCATGTTCTTAATTTGGGTCCTCTGGTCAACCGGCCACAAAGATACAGTACACCAGATACGGCGCATGGCAGCGACAGTACATATCTGATAAATAAGAGAAATGTTGGTTTTTTGGTGTATGCTCTCCCAGAATTTTTTACAATGAAATCAGAGTGTGTGCATCCTGGAGAGCAACTGAATTTTGAACGTGGATCTTGAATGGGGAATATGTTCTCTTAATGCTGTTTTGCAGGTTCATCAAGTCTGAGAATTGGAAGGAACTCAAGCCATTTAGTCCAAAGCGTTCACTTCACATACAAGGGAAAACTTAGAGAGTGGTGAACAGATCAAACAGGGTTCTAAAATCCCGGCCTCTAAATCCCAGCCAGATTTCCCCCCGCCCCCTGACATAGAATAGGACTCCTTACACAGTATCTTAATTCAAATTTTTTGGAAACCGAAATTGAAATTTTAGTTTTTAAAAGATTTTATTTATTTACTTGAGAGAAAGAAGGAGCACAAGTTGGGGCAGAGGGAGAGGGAGAAGCAGCAAGCAGACTCCCCGCTGAGCCCAAGCCAGATGTTTAACCAACTGAGCCACCCAGGTGCCCCCAAATTCATGCTTCTCCAAGAATTTTGGTCACTTACACTTGGGTATTCCTTTGAATACTTCTCACGCTGGTATAAACGTCAAAGTGGCCAAATTCTTGGTGAAGATATTTAGTGCTAATTGCCAAGACTAGGTAATTTCAAATATTTCCTTTGTTTCTTCCATTATACAGTAAGTTATATTTAATATTTAAAATTTATTTGTTATTTCTCCTTCAAGGATACATACGTATTGATTAAAACTTGATAGACACATGTTCTGAAACCGCCAGTGGCTTCCCTATTACCAAAAAATACGTGAGGCATCTCTATAATTAAAGTAAGTTGCTATCCTTAAAAGGAAGCATCTGCTTTCCCCCAACACCAGTCAGTAATTAGAAAGATTTATTTTCCTCCCAAATATTTCCATTCTTCATGTACACTGTTTCTTGTACTATTCATCTTATTTGACATAACATGATTTCAATTAGGTCTTTAATGGTCAAGATACATGCCTGAAGGTTTTGAAGGTGAGTAGTTACAAGTATGCCCAGCATTTGCTGTCAAAATACTAATGCCTCAGGCTATTTACACGGTAGCCTCGCAGAAGGAGACATCAAATTGGCATCATTAGCATGGTAGGTTTTGAATGTCACCGCGCGCTATTATTAAATATAATCAGAATACACCAAGTGCCACCAACAAGGCAACAGTTCCACAGCCACCCCCTCCTCTCTGCCCCCGTCCCCGCTGAAAGTGATGTTCCAAGCTGGGAGTTTACAACCAGTTGTTTTTGAAAGCGTACCTGGTAAATCTTAAGCCCCATTAGTCCCTTCCTCCTCCTGCTTCATTTTCTAGACTTTCTGAACATGAAAAAAAAAAAAAGAAAGAAAAAAAAAGTGCCAGTAGCCAACCCCCTTCCAGGCCATCCTTTTAAGGGTGGGCATTCCCCCCCCCCTCTCCTTTACAACATTAACTCCAGACTGCGATTGTGGGGAAGTGTGTGGCCCTTTCTGACAAAATGAAGAAAATGGCAAAGCTGTAAGACAAACTGTGACTTTTTGTGAGACGTGAATAGAGAGAAGGAGGAAGAGGAGGTGAGGGAGGGCAGTGGAGAGCAGGAAAGAACAGATAAGTGAGAGAAACTATGACTTCCAGTAGGCTTTCATTTGGTAGCACCGCCTATTTTTCTACCTTAGGCTGCTTCCTTTCCTTCCTTTCTTCCTTTCTTTTTTCTCTTTTCTTCCTTTTTTCCTTCCTTCCTTCCTTCCTTCCTTCCTTCTTTCCTTCCTTCTTTCCTTCCTTCTTCCTTCCTTCCTTCCTTCCTTCCTTCCTCTCTCTCTCTCTCTCTCTCTCTCTCTCTCTCTCTTTCCATTCTGTTTTACTTACAAGCAAAGGTTGAACAAGAGCTGAGGTCAGCCGCTCTTCCTCAGTCCCCCATCCCGGGTCTGCCATCATCTGCTCTTCCCCAGCCGGGAGCTATTTGCAGTGGGGCTTCCAGCCCCCTTTCCCTCTAATTGCTCTCCATCTGTTTCCATTAAGCCTCTAAGCCATTTGTCTCATTTAAATATCTCATTCCTTTTTCTAAACACTTCAAACCAAATTCTGACCTCAAATATTTACATAGCATTTCCACAGATTTCTGCATCTGAGGACAGTGTCATTTGCTTTTTTTTTTTTTTAAGGAACGTTATTCAGCACCTTTCACACCGTGAAGTGCTAAATACGCAATCATTATTACTTTGAGAGCATGGTAGTGAAAAGAAAAAAAAAGTTGAATGGAGTGTTAAACTCATCCTTTTACAAAATACTCCGTAATTTAATCTAAGGACCACAGTACCTTCCTCTGATCCAACTTCAAGAGAATTCTCTCTCTCTCTCTCTCTCTCTCTTTATTTTTTTAACGTCTGAGATTATTTTCTTCCAGTTGAGGTATGGTTAACACACGATGTTACCTTGGTTTCAGGTGTACAACAGGGTGGTTCTACAAGCCTCTGTGTTATTCTGTGCTCGCCACCAGGGTAGCCCCCACCTGTCACCATACGGTGCCATTACACCCCCTGGCCGTGTTCCCTGTGACTTATTCACTCCATAACTGGAAGCTGTATCTCCCACTCCCCTGCCCCCATTTTGCCCATCCCTCACCACCCACATCACCCTACAACCATCACCTTGCTCTCTGACTTTCTTTTGAGACATTAGATCTTAAAAATATGATCACATAAAACTAATCAGCAGTTGGAGGTATCACAATAACTCTAGAATGTTCCTCCAGCAACCTAAAATAATACCTGAACAGCATCCTACGTCTCTGAATTGTTACATATGACGTGAAAGTCTCAAAAGAAGTCATGAGTGAACAGATCCCACTCCACATTTACTATGATGTAAGTAGGGACTTCTTTTCCCAGAGCCAACTTACCTGGGTGTAAAACCGTTCCTCCAAAAGTCGGTGACCACAGCAATGCACACACACACACACGCACACGCGTTGCACACACCTGTGCTTCATTGGCTGCTGCTTGTGTGAAATCAGCAGCCTCGGAGTCTCCAAAGCAGTTCCTAAAGGCTGCGTCCCCACTTGTTAGCGGGCACCTGTCTCCGGTCGCCCTAGGTGACTGCTGAACCTGTGAAAAGCCAAAAGGGGAAACAAAATTAAATGTTTTCATCATATGGGTTTCTTGGCTCCCGGTAAGCTTATGTGTAAAGCTCTTTGCATCAACAGTTCACTTCATTGCTGTCGGAGGGCATCTTTCTCTGCCCCTGGGCATCTCTTCTATTACCTCTTGATTATTGTCCCTCACCTGCATCTTTTCCAGCCTCCCCTTTGCACCTTTGCTCATGAGCCCCTTTCTAATGAAGTACCTGTCAGTCACTTTTCCGACAGACCAACAGTTCAAGATCCAGTTCAAGTTCAAGTCCAGCCAGTGACTGACCTTGCTCTTACCAAGTCACTCTCTTCCTTGAATGTGTTTTGCGATGAACCTAGAAGCAGGTGTCAATGATTCCTTACCCTTTTCCGGGTTTTCTACCCCCAGCATCTCATCATATTGCATCTGTTTATGGCTGCTTTTCTGCTGGTTGTCACTCCAACCGGGTTTTACCATCTTCAAGGAAAAAAGGAAGATTCTCTTGTTAGTAGCCTCACATCCCGGCATATTCCGCTAGAGGGGAAGTTTTCAGTAATGCTTCTGGAGTTTTCCTACAGGGAAACTTGTTTTATGAGAAGAATTCTATTTACCAGGATTTTGCATTAATATATACCCTAGAACTTAATTATGATAATATCTTCAGGATCCACTTAAGAGATTGCCTTATAATTGAGAGTGTTATAGATGTGTGTTTTCTGTATTCCATTAACTATTCCAGGAGAGGGTCCAAGATGATTCTTCCCTAGAATAAAATTTATTCTAAAATCCACAGCCTTCCACCAAGTCTACGCAATCCGCTTGCCCTGGCCCCTGCCATATTTAAATTTGCCATGTGGATTTCCACCCTGTTCCTGCTCAGGTAAAAGCTGGCAGAAAGGGGAACCTTGTCGGAGACGTGGTGCTTCACACAGTCAGTCAGGCTCTACGTGCCGAATAGCTAGTTTAAGGTATAATCTTGTGGACTTTCCTCCTTCCGGCCCTGTTTTCCCTCCTACCCCACGGCCCTCTCTCCCTCACTTCCATGATCTCTTTCTTGGGCTCTTTCCCTCACTGGTGGCCTCTGGATCCCTTTTCCAGTCTGGGAGCCACCTCTCTGCATTTGTTTTTATTCATCTGTTTAGGAACTTTTCCACTTGGGAACTATACATTTCTACCCATGAAGGCATCTTTTGGTGTCTTCATCTCTAGATAATCCTGAAAATATTCCTCTTGTGTATTTTGCTAATTTCTTCTCTCGCCCCAAAATGTGCCTTTCTTTTCCATCTTGTCCCACAAAGTCCGGGCACATTGGCTGGTTCAAGACGTATAAACATCTACACAGGAGAAAAGCCAGTTGGTACCTAGCTTGTGCCCAGAGGCTGGTGGGAAATCATCTCTCATCTCCTTTTGCCTTGTTTTACTTACCTCCACTTGAACTACTTTAACTTCCTTTTCCTTTTTTCCTCAACCTTCATCTTCCCTCCATCCTCACTCAGCCAAAAACAAGGACAATTTTTCTGCCTTCATTCCTTAAATTTTGAGTCAAGTCCATTATATGCCCCAGTGATTTTTCTTGGACACTATTGACATCTGATTTAATTGGTTTGACATGAATTAATCTTGGGATTTACCTGTAGCCTCCATTATAATTCTTTGTTTGGCTAGTGCTCAAGTCTTGATTTTCTTGGCAGTAAGTTCTGAAAGAAGTACTGGGTTTTCAATGCAATACATAAAGATCTCCTATAGTCTACTCACAGAATTAGGCAAGTAGATTATGTAAATTGACCTAAGGTCTTTCTTCCACTATCCAATCAGTTCTCATCATTCTGATAAGAGAAATAGACCAAGACATGGGAATAGAGTGTATTTATCACTGGTAGGCTATGTATAGATTTTTTAGAATGTGTTCATGAATATCCATTCCAGCTTTTTAGGTAATTTGGCTTCTTACTTTGAACGTCCAGTTAAAAGAAATGTGGGCCTTTTCCACTTTATTCCATCCCTTTCAGTGCTACTGTACAATTTAATTTGTATGCCTTGGCTCTTATTCTTTTCTTCTTGGCACCAAATTTGATATGAAATACCCCATGCCAATATACTGAATGAGTTGTTTCTTTTTCATTGCCCAAAACTTTCATTTTCTTATATTTTTCAAAACCCAACTCCCCTCTAATTATTTCCTTTTCTTTCTTATACTTTATAAGTTCAACACTCATAATCTCTACCACATATTAAAATAAAAATGAAGAAATTGTGTAGCATATAAGGCCTAAAGAATATTTCTGCCTTTATTCTGATTTACTTGAAAATGAAGGACAGTTGGGCATTTGGCTATATCAGTCATTCTTTCCTCTAGTTAACTTCAAAAGTGTGGATTAAGATGGGGTCACTTTGCCATTATCTACTCGGCTAGGTTCCAAGTCTTGAATTTGGGAACGAGATTCCTGTTTTACATGTTTGTAAAACTAAACTTGAGTCAACTCCATTATACTAGTTCTGCTCCTGCAGAACTAGTTTTCCTGAACTTTGAGGGTGCCCTATCAGCCAGCTTAGGGAGATGTTTTAAGAAAAGGCCTATGCCACTGCAAGCGCAGAGGCAGAGAAGTGCTGCTGCTGATGTCACTCACTGTATCAAAGAGGGTCCACCTTGTGATGAAGCATGGGAGAGATAGATGTCTTGGCACCAGATGTCTGCACCAGAAATAACCACATCTCCTGAGCATTTGGACCCCATGTATTATTAACCAATCGCATTCTTTCTTTCAGCTGATTTTGTAGCCTTTCTCTGGCAAGTACACTGAGCCATAAGCATTCTAACCTCACTTTGAACTTCAGCTTATTTTTCCTACACTCATTTTTTATTTATCTCAGTTTCCATGGCTGTTTCATGCTATGGTGCAGCCATCTATAATAGGGCATTGTAATTCTGTTTGGGAAGCAGAGGGATATAAATGGACAAGCCAATAAAATCACATAGCCTGTCACCTTCATACAACTCTACAGGAATACTCTGGAGTAGATACCTACCTTGACTTGAGAAAAAAGTAGCTGCAGGATAGGAAGTAACGGATATTGAGGAGCAATCCCCACGTTTGTTTTTGTACTTCACACGCTAATTTCTTAACGGTAATTTTCTTAAGGACTAGGAATTAGATGTTTGAAATAGAAACATGAAATTCGTTACATATTTAAACAAGTAAAATAAAGCAAGCCCCCAACACTTGCATATTAAAAACACTGTTACTTAAAAAGTTATCACTTATGAGTAATACTAAAATTGTCTCAATATTATTTGTGATTTTCAATATTTAAGACATAGCTAGCTCTACACTTACGGTTCAATTGTTCTTATAAAGTGTTCACGAAGGCTTATTTGTAATTATTTAGAATTCTTTTACAATTTTATCTTTGTGAAGTTTTAAAAAGATGTTTACGTGAGCCCTTTATCCTCATACTCTTCAATATCAAGTTCTTACTTTCCAATTAGTACAGCACACTATAGACATTTTGAAGTCCTTCCAGATATCCCTGCGGCCCTCTGCATTTTTTTCAGGGTGTGGAATAGTACACAGTTAGAGATCTTTTTTGCTCCTAAATGTAAAGCTTAAGAATTTAGCAGCACCACAGCTAAGGTGCCCTTTAATGGAAAGGCTAGAAATAGAAATAAAACATATCTTTTAGGTTTCTAAAAGGAAAACTGTTAAGAGGCATACAGTATTTGCATGTGCCAAGGGAGCTGGCCACTTTCTTGAGTTCCAGTTAATAGGATTCATCAATGTCAGCAAATATGTCCAAGCTATTTGCAATTTGGAAACCATCACCCTTCAATTAACAACTCATTCACCACACACCAGTTTTGGTCATGAGAAACTTGCTCTATTTATATAAACTACAGCTTTTTAAAAATGTTGGTTTCACAGGCTCGTAAGTGGGCAGCTAACAATTAAGGACTAATTTTTTTAAGAGGCCATAATTATGACAATGGCAGTGCCATAACTTTGTAACTTAAAGTGGTTTCTTATATTATTTCTTTCATTCTTCAGAATATTGTTATTTCAAATTTTACACAGGAGGAAACAGATAAGGAACTAACCCCGGGTCAAATAACCAGTAAGCAGAGAAGCAGGGACGTGAACAGAGGCCCTCCAGAGCTCAGTTATACATCCTCTGTAGTATCCACTTCTGCTCAGGAGCATCATGAACTGCTGTTAAATAAAGTTGAAGAGAATATTAATGTGGAATTTTGATAACCTTTCATAATTATAGTAATTAATAAAAAGCTTACTAATCTTTAATTTTTAAATTTGGGTCAAATGCTCTTTATAGAAACACATTCGTCATTCTGTTATCCTGGGCAATATGAAAGATCCTTGCTGCTATTTACCTTGGTTTACACAATTTAGAATTGCCCCTTCTAGAAGCAGGGTAATGTTTATCACAGGCTAATTCCTGAAATCTAGAGCATGTTTCTCTTGCATCTTACTCACAGCCACACACACACACAAAAAAAAAAAAAAAAAAAGAAAAAAAAAGTAAAGAGATCATTTGAGAAAATCACTGACATTCAAAGGATAAAATACCGATTTCTTGTTTTAATATAGCACGTTGAAAAAACCACCTATGTTATTTTTAAACCGCCTGGGATCTGAATGTTGCTCCATGAAGGTTTAGGCAGTTCAGGGGCTCAGATAACTAGCCTTAACATAAACTCACTATTAGAATAATATAAATCTTTGGGTTTATTTTTCTTTAACAGGGCTCAAAATGGTGTCACACTTCAGGCACTGAATGTTACATTCCTTGGTGTAATATGGTGTTCCCCAGGCCAGACTGTGCTTCAGGATCATCTAGGATAATTACGATCATCCTAACCCAGAAAAGTCTGAATCCCTAGAGACAGTGCTGGACACTGAACATTTTTAAACTTTCCACTCTGTTCTGGGGCGCCTGGGCGGTCCAGTCAGTTAAGCATCCAACTCTTGATCTCTGCTCAAGTCCTCATCTCTGAGTTGGGAGTTCAAGCCCCCCATTGGGCTCCTGGCTGGGTGTGGAGCCTACTTAAAACAAAAACAAAAACGAAAAAACTTTCCACTTAGTTCCTATCTGTAGCCAAGGGTTAAAAAACATCAATATACTTGGGATTCATATTGCAGAGCAATGGTTATATTTTTCCTGCCACAAAAACCTCTCTGTTATACAACCTTTCGTCTTAGTCGCTGACCAGCCTTCCTTTGAGTTGCACTTTGCTTCCAGATGCCCTTGCCAGTCAGTCCATGGCTCTTCTGACTAGAAGCCTTGGGTTGCTCCCCAGAAATGCCTCCAAAAGGAAATTAAAATGAAGTAGACTTTATTTTGAAATAATTACAGCATCACAGAAAGTTACAAAGGAAATACACAGAGGACCTGTGTACCCTTCAACCAGCTTCCCCCCAACCCTCCCGCCCCCGGTGGATGCATGTGACATAATTATAATACAACATCAATGACAGGAATTGGATATTTGCACAACGTGTGTGTCTAAGTCTCTATTCTCTCGTGTGTAGCCTCCTGTAACCATCAGGGCAATCAGGATAAACAACTATTCCATCACCACAAAGATCTCCCTCCTGCTACCCCCACCCCCGTAGCCACACCCAATTTCTCCCCCCATCCCACCCCTAACGCCTGGCAACCATTAATCTGTTTCCCATCTCTTATCATTTTGTCATTTCAAGAATGTTATTATATAAATGGATGGACTGATAGGGCATGTGTCCTTTTGAGAAATTTTTTTCACGTAGTGTAATGTCCTTGAGATCCCTCCAAGTTGTGTACATCAATAGCTCATTTCTTTTTGTTACACTAAAGCTGTATTTTGGTTGTTTCCAGTCTGGGGCTATTATAATAAAGCTGCTACCATAATGTTTCATTTCCCTGCGATAAATGCCCAGGAGTGCAATTGCTGGATTATATGGTAAGTATATGTTTAATTGTTTTAAGGAACTGTCGCACCGTTTTCCAGGAGTGGCTGTACCACCTATGTTCCTACCGCCAATGTATAACCGATCAAGCAGTCTTTGTATTCTCGCTGGCATTGGGTATTGTCACTATTTTAGTATTTTATCATGCTGAGAGCTTTACAGTGATATCTCATCATGGCTTTAATTTGCATTTCCCTAACAGCTAGTGACGCTGAACAGTTTTTCACATCTTTTACTTGCCGTCCATATATTCTCCTCAGTGAAATGTCTCTATGTTTTTTCTTTTTTTTGCCCATTTTCTAATTGGATTATTTGTTTTTACTGCTCAGTTTTACAAGTTCTAGATGAGTGCTTTGTCACATTTGTTTGCAAATATTTTCTCTTACTCTGTAGTTTGTCTTTTCATCCTCTTAACAGGATCTTTTGCAAAAAAAAAAAAAAAATCTTAATTTTGATGAAATCAATTTACTGTTTTTTTTTTTTTTTTTTTTTCACTTGTAGGGATCATTATTTTTGGTGTCGTGTCTATGAACTCTTCACTAAGCCTCAGGTTTCCCAAATGTTCCAAAAGTCTTATATGTTTTATGATTTTATCTTTAAATCTATGATTTGGATTCATTTTCGTAAAAGGTCTGAGGTTTAGATAGAGGTTTAGATTGTTTTGCCCATGGATGTTCAGTTGCTCAAGCACCATTTGTTGAAAAGCCTATTCTTTCTCCATTGAACTGCCTCTGCACTTTGGGCAAAAATCACGTCCCCACTAGGCCACTGTTGATACCACACTGGGTGGGGTTGGGAGGGACATTGTACTGCTTTCCACCTGCCTCCACCGGCACTGTTGGGGCCAGCCTTGTTGTTAACACCGAGCGGTGGTCAACGTCCTGACTCTCCCATAGGCGTCTCTGAAACCACCTCAGTGGGGAGTAAGAGGGAGGCCTATTACCTCCCAGTGGGGGTGTGAGTCCAAGCCCCCCTCCCTGCCCCCTGACTCTCACACTGATGTAATGGACGGGGCCTCTTTACCACCTGCTAAAATGAAAGTCTCAGCTTCCCACTCTGCCTCCTTGGACACCACCCTGGAGGTGGGGAGAGACCTGTAGCAGTCCCTAGGCTCTCCACTGGACTTTTGCCTGCGGGGAGTGGACTGCAAGTGTTTTCCGTGCACTTGGCTGGAGTAGAATGGCTGTTGTCTGTCACTCTAGGCTGTGCTTTCCCTGGTCTGTTGGCAAGGGAGAGTAGACTTTTTCTTGGGGCTTTGTTTTTTTTGGCTCTGCGTCATTAGTGTTTGGGGCGGTTCTCAGCATGCAGTCTGGGATGTGTGAGATGAAAACAAAGTCCAGGGAATTCATCGTATAGTTCCTCAGGTTCTAAGTTCCCCAGTTTGCCTGCCTTCTTCTTTCTGCCTTTCAAAATCTTCTTGTTTGTTTTATATAATAATGCCCAGGAGTTTTAGTTTGGCCTAGTGGGAGGAATATGAAAAGCAACCCTATTCATCCTCCCAGGAGCAGAAGTCAGCATGAATTTCAGATATGACACCTGGCTTGTACCTTATAGGAGACTAACCTCCAAATTTGCTAAAAAATCTACCTACGTTTTTTAAAGACTATGATAATATATAGAAAATGGTTTTTACCTACATAAGTAATCATGATAATAGTTAATAGTTCTTTGGCACTTAACTATGTTCAAGGTCATTTAAAACTCACCACAATAGTATGTCATACAGAATATTATAATTCTTTTACTAATAAATAAACTCAGCCTAAAGAGGTTGAATAATATTTCCTTTGTAACCTTGGTCTTCCTAATTCCAGAACTTGCGCTTTTTAACTGTAACGCAATATTGCTTGAACTATACGTCCAAAGTTTCTTAGGATAATGCAGTGAAAAAACTGTGGTTGGAGCCACGGGACACTATTTTTACACGAATCACTACAAAATTCATTTTCTGAATCCAAGCAAAAACTTTCGACTTTGACTCTCAGTTTTCTCAACCGCAAAATGTCGGGTCAATCTTGATTTTTTCAAGTCTTTTTCCTTGAGCAATAACTGTATGAATACCTAAGCATACGAAGAGAAATGCAACTTGGAATCTCGAGGTAGGAGGGGCATTCTGAAGCCCGCGGAGTCCTATCAGCAGGGTGGTGCAGCTGGTGGTGGCGGTGCCAAGTGAGAATGAACGAAGTAGACCGATCTAGAACCTTCATCTTCTTCCTTTGAAATTTATCATCAGACGTGCATTTACGAAAACCTGTTTCTGAACACACAGGTTATGCGCGTCATGGAAAGATCTCATGAGCCTTGAGAGAGTCAGGCTGAAATGACAAGATGCGAAGACCATGGTCATGTGGCCTTAGTGTAGGAGGTGCCTGGGGATACATGAGCTGGAACTCGCTCCAGCTACCCAGCAGGGTTACTGTGTATGTGGATGCCTCGTTAGATGGTGAACCTCATGCTTAATGCCCCGATTAAAGCTCACCTATCGCATCTCTTATGACTGTTCCATGATTTTCTGCCAATCATTTTCATTTTCTCTGCTTTGCATTTCAGCCTATTTGTAATATTTTATGTTCCAAACTTGCTCAAATTTACTGAAAGGAGGAACATATTGCCATGCGAAAAGATAATGGATCTGTACATCTGCTGAGTGCTCTTGTTCTCACAGAGAAACTTCATATGTACAAGGAAAAAATAATTCAGCATAAGTTCTATTTTTTTTCTGTAGCTCCCCTCAGCTGTTATCTTTCTTCAAAACTATATTATATAAATGTCTAGCGATGAACAAAGTGATTTTTAACAGATGTTTAATGTAACTTCATAAACCTTTGCAAAACATCTAAAATTTTCCTGGATGGGTGATAGGTGCTGGAGGGGGTACTAACGTAAGAGCATAAGTGGGCTTTCCTAGGAAGATAGCTACATGGATATTATTTATATATGTATAATAAATTCCTTCTAAAAGTTTTTTTATGACACCATGTATGCCATCGTTTCATGAACCGTTTTTCTTATAATATTAGTTGTACTGGATAGTGGATTAAATAAATTTTGTAAGCTTCTTTGCTGCAAGAATTTTGCCTTTATAGTCCCTTCGACATTATTAATCTTTAAGAAGATAACCTAATGTGTAACATTTCCACAAATTGTTCATCTTCTGAACTTTCCCCCCCTTCATAGTAAATAAACACTGGTGAACTAATATTCTGTGAACTAGACTTTTGGATAATGGTGCTACAATTGATTCAATATCCATATTCCAAGTACAAATTAGTGCCGAGTGGGGTTATTCAAGAAGATTCATAGGGAAAATGAAATTATCCAGGACCTGATGGAATTTCAGGTTGTCTTAGATTTATATACACCCCATTTATATACATCCTTCACATGTGAAGAAGAAAAAGCTGGTGGTCATGTGATAACTTGTTCTTTTCCCTTTTATTCTTTCATTCTCCTCTGCTAACTGGTCCCAGTGCTGATATTCATTAAGAGTCTGGTCCAACTCTAGAAAAGCAATCGTCAAAGGAATTAATCAAAAAAGAAAGCAATTTGTACAAAAATATTTATAACAGCACTATTTTAAGCAGCAAAAAAAAAAAAAAAAAAAAAAAAAAAATTTAGGGCCATAAATTTGGAGACAGCTAAGAGATCCACCACGGAATACCACACGAGCATTACAAAAGACAAACATGTGGACGGATTTGCTACAAGGTATTGTACTTTGATATCAATCGAGAAATCGAAATCTAAAATCACATATGCACGCTAATTATAACTATGATAATTCAGATCTAAATCGAGAGTGTTCAAAGAGCTATGTTACAAATAGACTTGTATGTTTATTCATTTTTTTTTGCATAAGTTTTTCTGTTGTTCAAATACTAATCATAAAAAGAAAAATGTCATCCAGTTTGCCTCTGTTGGGTCAGGTTTTCCCGGAGGCAAACGTGGAGATGGGTTTTAGAGTGCAAGGTGTCAAAGGACAGAGAGGAGGCCGGACCCGGCAGAGGCAGGAACTGAACAAGTCTTTGACCAGTGCAGCAGGGGTGGGCAGGGGCTATTGCCCTTTCCAGTTCCTCTGCCTTGGACCAGATGCCGGGGCCCTTGAGCTCCTGCCTTGGTCCTCCCGCAGATGCGGGCCTTCTCGGGAGAGTTGCTCCTCCCTTTGCAGGTGACCCCTGGAGGCCGATTGCATTGGGCACGATTGCTTCCTTGAGAAGGACCCAGCAGGGCATCTCTGGGCCCACGTCCCATCCCCCAATTCTGTAGGACTGCACTCAGATAACCTGAGGGGGGAGGCTGTTTCTGAAAGCTTTTCGTCCCTACTTTTTTGGAGCCTTTCCTCAGTGGTGCACGAGGCAATGACTCCCTTTGCAGTGGTTTTGGCTCAGATTGTCAAGCCCTCGGCTAGTGTTCCAGGCTAGAATTATGCCAGGCCAGGCCAGGCCAAACACCAATTGCCAGGCAAAGCCCTGAAACTGGTACTTAACCTACATGGTCAGGAAACGTCCGGCACTGCTGAAATGCTAACATTCACACTCACATTTTTGACACTTGCCGGAGGAATAACTGTGATTAGCTTAGAAGTGAGAGGAATGTCAACATTTTAAATAAGGACGGGATCGGTAACAGTGCTGTGCTGAGTCATATTAGGAGGCAGAGGGGAAAAAAAATCAGTAACATTGATCTTATTTTTCTTTACAGTTTTGATATTTTGGGGGCGCCTGGGCGGTTCAGTTGGTTAAGCGTGTGACTTCAGCGCAGGTTATGATCTCAGGGTCCTGGGATCGAGCCCCCAGTGGGCTCCCTGCTCAGTGGGGAGCTTGTTTCTCCCCCTCTCTTTGTCCCTCTCCCCACTCATGCTCGCTCTCTCACTTGCTCTCTGAAATAAATTAATAAAATCTTAGAAAAAAATTTTTTGGTGTTACATTCATCATGGGGTTTTTGCATTAGTTTTGATTTTTTTTTAAGATTTTATTTATTTATTTATTCGTGAGACACGGAGACAGAGGCAGAGACTTAGGCAGAGGGAGACGCAGGCTCCATGCAGGGAGCCCGACGTGGGACTCGATCCCAGGACCCTAGGATTAGGCCCTGGGCCACAAGCAGACACTCAACCACTGAGCCACCCAGGCGCCCCTTGGTTTTGATTTTTAAAGCATACCACGTTAGAAGAGTATTTCTCTTGATTATGGAGTTTTGGGAACCCTTTAAATTTTGTACCTGAGATGAGTGCCTCCCTCACCTCACCCTAGACCCAGCCCTGGTAACTTAAAAAAAAAAACAAAACAAAACAAAAAAAAAAAACTTTTTGTCCAAAGTTTCTCCTTGTTAGTTGTTATATGAACTACTTTTCTATCACTGGAAGCAGAACCCACAATACTGGGAGGCGGTCGTTTTGTATAATAAAAGGTGAAGGCCTCCAAACGGCCTGCATAGTTTCTCTTACACATGCAACAGGAAGACCTCAGTTTATAAAATATCAGACACTGTAGTTACAAAGGCTCATCAGTTCTGCCGGGCCACAGTTAAACCGTTCTCGCCCGTTAGACTGACGGGAGGGTTGTGTGCTATTCATCTTGTCCTCCTCCTGGTATCTCGTCCCCTGACCCCTAAGCAAGTGTTAGGTGTTTGTTCCAGATATTGAAAAAAAAGTGGCACAATAAAGCATGAAATATATTAACTAATGTGTGTTCCTGTATTTCCCTTGGATTTTAGTATTTGTTATTTTGTTGAAGACTATGATCCTGACCATGTAAATAATGCTACCAAACACTAGTCTTATGATTTTTCACAATAGATCACCCTGTAACTCAAATAATATCCTAAATAGCTCCGGCTCTTACATATGGACTATTTTGACATCTTTGGATAGTAAGGGATACATTTGAATTGTATTATGAAGCCGGCATAGAAATAAAGGAGCAAACATAGGACAAAGAGGTACAGTTATTCACTACTTTTTCAAGTTGTAGGATTTTTTTTTTTTAATGGAAAACTGATATGTAACAAAAGTGTGTAATAGAAAGGTGTACCACGGTCTGGAAATGCTTTTTCTCCTCTTCAATTGGGTCTTGAATATAACTGGGCCATCTTGAGACTTTCCTCTTTTCTCCTGTTATATACAAAAGAAACACGTCACCTCAACTAAAACAGACAAAATCTTGAAAAGCGATAGAAAACTTTATTACATTTTATTGAGGGCACTATGGGCAGTATTAAACAGGCATCAGAGAGGAAAACATATTAAATTTTTCTTTATATCTTTCCCCTACATCCCTACCTTTATTTTAATTTCCCCCACCTCCCCTCTGAGTCCTCCCCCTCCCCAACGTTGGTCTCTTCCTTGATCGTCTACATCAATCTCTACTTCTCTTTACCCACCTTTCTGCTTTCTCTCTCTCTCTCAACACCTAAAGGGCCTTTTATTTGCTTCCTTCTTTGCTCCCCAGGCTTCATTCTGTTGCAGAGCCAAATCACTCTAATCATCTCGCCTCTCGAATTCTATGTCTGTACCTGTCACCTCCAGTCCCACCACGCCTCTAGGTCAACACAACAAACAAGTGTTAGCCATGCAACTCAGTCTTTCTTTCGCAGGCAGGGGGAGAGAGACAGTAAACATTTGGCTTTTAAAGTTTCTTTAATATGGTATTTATTTATTTGAGAGAAAGAGCAGGAGCAGGGGGGAGGAGCAGAGGGAGAAGGAGAAGCAGACTCCCCACTGAGCAAGGGGCCCAACGTGGGGCTCAGTCCCAGGACCCTGAGATCATGAC
Organism: Canis aureus; assembly: GCF_053574225.1. Lineage (NCBI taxonomy): Eukaryota > Metazoa > Chordata > Mammalia > Carnivora > Canidae > Canis > Canis aureus. Next base: position 6,723,124 of record NC_135644.1, read on the forward strand.
CTGAGCCGAAGGCAGATGCTTAACTGACTGAGCCCCCTAGGTACCTCGCTTTTAAAGTTTCTTATCTCTTCTCTCATATCACTTGTTTCTGGACATCATTATCTCGTGTCACATACTTTGGGTCAGTTACAGGTACCTAGAGTTTATTGAGATCCATAGAGGTGACTGGGCATTTCTACTTTGTATATGTTTATACTCAAACATGAGTACACAATATTTTCTGCCAAATTCCTAATATATTCTCTGATACATAGACTTGAAAGAGACCCTGAGTTTTCAGCGTCCTTCCCATAACCACTGGATGTAGTTAAATCTGACACCCAAGTAGCTAGTGTTGACGTGTATTAATTTCTTTTTTTATCATGAGATTTTACAGGACTGATTATCACATCAAGCTTCGGCCTCCCACAAATAAGGGCTTCAAATATTTGTAAGCCGTCCTTTGGGGCCACAGTCAGGTACGCTATAGTAAGACTATGGACGTGTATGATACTCATCAAGCTCTTCTGTTAGGACAGAACTGAAGTCCAGTGAGTCAGGTTTTAAACCATTTCCAGCCACCTTCCACCCCCCCACACACCCCCTCATCACAAAACCAGGAGAAGGAGAATAACGTCCCCTTTTACTGTGTGAGAGCTTCACGGGGAACCAATACTGAGAGGCTTTGAATTGGCTTTTGCTGTATTTTTGTTGTCGAGTCTTGTGTGAGTCAGGGCACGATCAGGGCAGGGGAACTCCAAGAGTGATTTGAGCAGGAAAACAGAAATAGAAAGAATTGTCAACTAGATTGAAGACGGTTAACTCCTCCAACAGGTAAATGGAAAACCAAAGGCATTCTGAGGTGGCCACGGTAGAAAGAAGGATTCTTAGAACTTAGGGGAGAGCAAAATAGAAAGAAGCTTCAAGAAGAAAGGGGGAAATCCAGATGTGTGAAGAGAGGCCGTGGCTACTGCAGGAGCCCAGTGGCTGCTGGGTGGATGCCCAGCTGGGGCAGGGAGCACTGCAGAAGGAGGACGGACGCCCCGCCTGCCTCTTCCCGCCTTGCAGTCTCTCTGCAGCTCCCTCTATAGGCAGGACCCAGCACAGAGCCAGCTGGCAAAGGGGAGCGCGGGCTCTGCGGGGCCTAGTTCTGGCATCACAAAGCAGGGCAAAAGGGATGTGCGTGGAGATAAAAGACAATACATCAGGAACTACAACAACCCACTTTATCATTGTCATTAGAGAAAGCTGACTCGCTCACCAGTCACTTCGAGAGTTTTTATTTGATGCATGATAGCTTGGATGATAATACCAACAGAAACATAAATCAAGTTTCCTAAATTTACACTAAGTTTTATGTGACACGTAGGATTCAGAAGAGGAGGGGTTTTTGATTAGCTGTGGCTTGTGTCTTACATCATAAGATCAAGGAACGTGAATATGGGAAAATGCTTCAGAGGTCAAGCCCTACACAACAGGCTTCCATTATATGTGGGAATTCTGATTATAGGTCACCATCTAGATTCTTTTTGAATGTTTCTAACAACCAGAGGTTAGTTCACGAGCTGGTAAGTCACGCTCTTATCTAGAAAGTTCTAAATTTTTGGAGTTTCTTCTTACCCTGTGCCAAAATCTGCTGCTTCTTATCTGCCTACCACGGGGCCTCATTCTGTCATACAGAATGTACTAAAAAGGTCCGTGATGACCATTATGACAGCCCTCCAAATATTTAAGGGTTCTGCTTTCTCTTGTCTCTAACTGTGGTCATTAACCATTCCTTTATATGGCAGGTTCTGTACCCCTACGTCACTGGTGTCGTGATCCTATAAACCCGCTATTCCTTAACGTCTCTTTTACAATGCGATGCTCATAAAACCTTTATTAGACATCACAGGGAGGATGCAAAATACAGGGAGTATGTTATTTTTGGGATCTGGACACCGTATCTCCATGAATGCTGCCTTAAGATTTGACTGGCTCTTTCGACAATGACACCGTGTTCTTGCTCGGGTTACCACCTTTTGTCCCCACCCCCACCATTCAAAAAACCTACAGATCTCTTTTTTGAAGCATCAGCGGTTGACCGGATTGTGTTTACGCAGGAAAAAACATGTAACACATCTTGGTCCAAGAATGAACCCGTTTTAGGTACTGAATTAGCCTCCACTTCCCTACGACAACCTCCCCAACTGGGGTGGCAGGAAGAGGTCGTGGGGAAGCTGTCCTTCCCTCCTCCAGGCCTCCTCATAAGCTTTTAATAGTTGCCTTAGAGCTGGGGAAAGCAGAATTTACCTGTGATTACAAAGTCAAAAGTGAAAGTTGGATGTGAGGTTAAATGACTTTTTAATTACTCCTCAGGGAGGGCTCATGACATATTTATTTCCTCTAAATTACCTAATATAATGTGAAACATGCCAGGACAGAAATGATCCTTTACAAAGCAGTATTTTGTAAGGGGTGCTGCTTCCTTTGTTTTGCCTACTCTGGGATCCAGAATCTCGCTGGTGGTTGTTAGTTAAGGTCCAAGAAGCCATGGAAATCCATCTCTAATGACTCCTGGAAGGGTTTTTTCACCTAGCGTTTTTTGAAGGCAGGAAAAGGATTTGCCCGAAAACAGTAATTCGTGCTTTAAACGTACTTTAACATATGTATAATTATCATGTGAATGAAGGAAATATTCATTCTACTACATAAAAACATAAGGGTAAGTGCCTACAACAATACCTGAGCTGCATACTCTTTTTTTTTTTCTTTTTTTTTTTTTTAGGAGAAGCAGGCTCCATGCAAGGAGCCTGATGTGGGATTGATCCCAGGCCTTCGGGATCAGGCCCTGGGCTGAAGTCAGCACTAAACCACTGAGACACCGGGGCTGCCCTGAGCTGCATACTCTTAACCGAGAACTTTCTCTTCTTTCAGATACACCCTTGACCAATTCCTTCATCTTTTTCAGATCTTGGCTGAAACGGCCCCTTTGCCAGGATGCCCGGCTTCAACCACTGTTTACTATTGCGAATTGTCCCTTCCCAGCACCAGCTTCCCTCTCCTGCTCTTTTTCATTTTATAATTTCCTTCCTTCCCTCCCAGACTCTGTCATTTACTTATTTGTGGTTAAACCTTGATGCCCATCTTTTCACCCCTCACCCTCCCAGCCCCGCAGTCTAAGCTCCTTGGGGGCAGATATCTTTGTCTCCTGGTGGGTTTTTGTACTCTGATGTGACCCAATAAATATCTGTTGCATCAGTGATGCTATCTGTGGGTCCCTTCTCGCAAGCTGGCAAGAATGATTCTCTTCCCAGTGATCCAAGGCCTGCAACTTCTCTCGTGAGCACTGGCGCTCTACTCTGACGGGCCGCCCCGGTTGAGGCTCCTGGTGGTGTAGCCCACTCGCAGGCTCTGAAACCTTAACTAAGGTACAGCCTTTGGCTCACTGAAATGGAGGCTTTGCTCGCCTTTGAATTCTCTGCAGATCGCAGCCAGCTGGCTCTGTTGGGCCCGCAGCGCTTTCTGGAAACCAGCTCCAGCCCCAGCCTTCTTCACCATCTCTGGGGAAGGTTACACTTTCTAATTGTCCTGTTGGGTGAGACAAGTCGTTTTTAGACTGGAAGCTGCAATGACACTGAGGTCTGGGAGCACGGGGCTGTGACACTCCGGGGAGGCACTGGAAGGCACCCCCCTTGTGCAAGCGAGTCACCCGGGGAGCAGTTCCTGCCTGGCTTCTCAGCACTCTGCAGAAAGCCTCTGGGTTAGTCAATCTGGGCTATTCTAACAGGCCCCCCACATGCCCCCCTTCCACACCTGGTGGCTTACAAGCCACAGAACTTCGTATGTCACCGCTCTGGAGCGGGAGGGCCAAGAGCAGGGCGCCAGGTGGCCGGCCGCAGGCTTTCACCGTCCTCCCTGCAGAGCGGAGAGGTCAAGCCAGCTTTCTCGGAACCCTGCAAAGGGGGCCAGATCCATCCCTGCGGGCGCCACCCTAACAACCTCATCTAATCCTAATCGCATCCTAAAGGCCCCATTCCTAATACCATCCTCTAGATGGCAAAGATTTCGACGTGCATCCTGGAGGGACACCAATAGTCAGTCCATAATACCTCCTTCCCGATGAGTCACATCGCTGACACCTCCAGCCTTCGGATCTCAACCTAAATGTCAATGTCATAGAAGCTTTCTCGGGCTATTTACGGTGGGTGATTACCCTTTGTGCAAATCCGCCGTGCCCCGGTTGTTTTCTTCACAGGACATATTACAACTCACAACATACATTGTTTACTATCTGTCTCTCCCACTTGACGCTGAGCTGTAACCTCCAGTATGCCTGTCTCCTGTGCCCAGTCCAAGCACAGGACCAGAGCAGCCACCCAGTAAGTGGATTTGAGGACACACGGGCACGTCATCAACTTAGGCCACCTATTCAGTGTATATGATGAGTCGACCTAAATCCGGGCTTATTTAGATGGGGGCCTGTATCTCCTAAAGGCTTCGCACAACATACCCCAGTTATCCTTTTATGCTATTATTTGAAAGCGATGGATACTTTCTTGAGGAGAAGCCCAGAACAGAACTGGGACCGCTTAACGGGCAGCATTCCCAACTCTTCTTGCTTAATATCATCTTTACTGTCTTTTGTGAAAATGTGGTGATAAGGAGGCATCATCGCACACCTATGGGATATCTATTGTACGTAATTTGCCATATAGAGAGAAACTGGATTTTGCAATTTACGTAATTGAGGTAGTAAATGGGAACACATTCACTGCAAAAGCCTCTTAGCCCATACTAGAAGAGTCCATAAGTTCAACATAATCTTTAAAAAAATAAATACGGCGTCCTGCAACCTGTACTGGAAGGAACATATTTCATAATTTAGATTTGTTAAAAAAAATTAGTGATGATGAACTGCGCTAAGTCTCTGCATGCCTTATCTCATTTAACCTCATTTCTGTGAATTCAGTTTATCATTTTTTTTCAGTTTACAGATAAGAGGACTGAGGTTGGATGGTTCAATAGCTTCCCCAAGGTCATACAATAAGAAAGCTTCGGTTTTGCCAAAGAACCATTGGTCTTAACCGCTTTGCTCTATTCCTCCAGAACTTGGTGCTTAGGGAAGGAAGAATTTTTAGTAGCGACAGCACAAAAACAGCACTAAATGAAATAGGAAAGAAGACTGATATTTTCCCTTTTTGGGCAGTTGTCTAAAATGAAGTTTACGGATCCCAAATAAAGAAGAAGGCAGTAAACTGATTTTTCGTATAATTTGAGAATCGTGCCCATGTTTCCTTATAGGCTTTTGAGTCAGGATCGGGATGGAGGGAGCAACGCAGAATCATCGTTGTGAGTCTGTGTTCATTGCCTTCCCCAATATTGTGCATCTGCCACCTTGCGCTCCTGTCAAGTCAAGGTTATAGAACCTCTACTCTGTAGTCCAAGAACCATGCAGAAAACACCCATAAGTACTCTGTTTTCATGGGACTAATTCATTTTTATAGCAGTTCCCCTGAGGCCCTCAACAGAGAACTAACACCGAAGATGGGATTTCCAAGGTAATTATATCTGACAGACAGCCAAAAATGTGAGACAGACATTGAAAAATTATAATAACTTCAAATCCAGAATTAATACTCCAGCAATTCCTACTGTGATTAGTTTAGTTTGACACTTTCCGAGGTACAAATTGAAGCTATCGAAGTGATTTGTGTTTCAGTTCAGTTTGCGAATGTTTATTTTTCCTTAGAAAGTTTCTAAGCGTTGACTTGATTGACAGCCAGTGGATGTTTATATAAGAGGAGAGGAGACCATGAGACAAATTACAGTTTTGTGTCTTTCTGTTTTACAGAACAAACACTGTTAACTGAACTAGGTTCTGATGGAACCAATTTTTGGTTGCGTGGCCAAATTTTGGTCAAATGGATTCCTTCTGTGTGGCAGTCCACGTGACTCTAATGCCTGTGAGCTCTTAAGAGACCAAAGAGAATCAGTTGCTTGGGCTGACACTAAGATCTAAATAATTTTGATTTCCAACCATTCTGCTTCTACATAGGCAGCCTTTGGAAAAGTGCTCACCAAATGGTTAAACAATAAGGCCCAAGTCACCTGAGCTGGGATGGTGTCGGGGAGGCAAACCTGCAAGTCTAAAAGAAGGATCCCAAAGGGTGAATTTGTTATTTTATATCAAGCCTTGGAAGCTGTTCTGTTCTCATCCTGCCAAAAGTCAGGATGAGATATAAAACTCCTCCAGCTGCTACTTTAAAACTTAGGGGTGTGTGTGTGGAGGGGGGGGGATTGTACAAAACGGTAAACAGAGAGGGGTCATTCCCCTGAAAGTTGGTCAAGGCTTCAAATGAAATGAATGAGGAGAGTGTACTTTTTTTTTTTTTTTCTTTACTTTTCAGAGGGCAGAGCTTTGCTTATGAAAACAACCTCAGATAAATCACCACCGTTTTGGTCTTTCTAGAACACTGATAAAGAATCTGTAGAGCAGACGTAGACAGAGAATTTGACAATTTCTGCATCTGCTATCAGAAGCCCCGACGACAGAGTTGATCTTGTTGAAGGAGGCAGGAGTGGGATTCAGACCTTCAGCAGGCAGGGAGCCTGCCGCAGCCCCGGGCATCTCCCTGGTGGCCAAGGGCTTTGCTACATCCTCACGAGGAGGCGTTGCTTAGTCAATTCGTACCAGAACCATCCTTCTGAGGTTTTTAAAGTGTATTGCATTACGGTTTCCTCTCAGGTAGATGGTACATAGTTCTTAATGCAAGGCATCACTTTATTCATTTCCAGTGAACAGTGTGGGTGTCTTTTCATAGAGTCCACAGTTCTAAGTTAGAGAGTAGAGGGTCATCTGTAACCATGCCTACAGAAGCTCGAGTATGCTGGTATTCACAAAACCTGGAGCAGTTAACGGATTGTTAATAATACCGGGTACTGGTAGTTAAAGGGTTGTTAATAGTTAATGGATTATTACTAATACTGGGTACTGGTAGAGATAAATACTTGAGTGGGATGGGCCTCTGAATGGTATTCGGTGTGAGCACGCGAGACAACTTGCTGAACCCCCGCGGAATGGTGTGGAAATAAGGTCCATCCCTGTCTGAGCGCCACAACCTACACAGGTGACTATTGTGCTCTGCGACGCTCTGCAAAAGGTAAACTGAGCTGCCAGTTGTGTTGCTAGACCACCTGCCACTTCCTAGATAAGGACACCTGAGCCCCCTCCTACCGACAATACAGCATTCACCCGGTGCCAACGTGGGTGTGCATTTTCCTACGTGACACGAGTCCGATTCTGCAAGCGATGGGCCACGGTGACGCGTGTATTTCTCAGCATCTCTTGGAGGGAGACAGTTTTCTCCACTTTGTGGTTTGGAGCGTGGCATTTGCAGAAGCGTCTGCGTAGCACATGGAGCGGATACGCAAAAGCAGTGGAACGGTTGTGTACTGATTGCACACTGAGCTAGCCACGTGCGAGACACGCGCACCTTGGCTTCACGGTAAGAGCAGCTTCCGTAGCGTGGACTTGTGCGAAGGCGTCGCTGACTGCATTTGGTCAATGGGGTCAGTCGAGAGCTCCCCCCACCCAGACCTCAGCAATTCCTCACGGCGGATGGTGCTTTAGGTACCAGGGCTGTCAGGGTGCAAAAGATGAGCTTCGGCTGCAGTTGATGTGGCACTTCCAAGCAGCACCGATCAATCGAGAAACGAATTACTCATGCTTTGTGACCAAAATAAAGTAACAATGATAAACTCATCACAGAACTGTCTAGCAATGGGAGAAAATGTGACAAGGGCCAAATATTGGCAACAGATGATAGAGACGGACAAAACTATGACTAGGGAGGAAGGAAATTTGACTTTTACACGAAATATTGTTAACCCCGGGGCTCTTCTGAAGTTAGGCACGTTGGATGTTTTGGGCCATTTACCATCAAACTCATGTTAAATACGTTTACCTCTACTATTTAATTGTTTGGAGCGGCCTATCTAGCACCAGGTGATAGAGTTAATTGGATAAATACTTTTTAACGGCCCTTTGATTCTAAGATGGCTCAAAAGCATGCACGGCTTTTTATCTAAAACTCTTTGTAAATAGCATTTTGCTAAAAATCAAAATCCACCAGGTGATCAGAACGCTTAAAGGAGTTCTAAAGGTTCTGGAATGAGCCGGCAGCTAAATATTCAGGACAAGGCCTTGCTGTGTGGGAGGATCGCGCACACATACACACCTTTCTTACTGTTGGGGATGCCCATGCATAGAGAGTGTTGGGAGATGAAAAACAAAGAAACTGAGATTCCCCCCAAGGAACATGCCGGTTCATCCACTTAGAATTAGCTGATTTCATCAAAGCAAATATCCCGCGTGCACGCAGGTAGCTACAAAGTTATAGCGGACTTTCAGCTCTCTTCGTGCTGAAGGCAAGCTCCGGCTGGGCCCACAGCCCGCTGCTGTGCGTCCTAGTGACCCGGACCTACTGTGCGCTTCCTTCCTGCCGATCCGGGGCAGGCTGAGCGGGAGCTTTCCTTCTTCACTACTCGCCCCATACCTTCCCCAGGTGCCCCGGCAGTGCCCAGTGCAAGGGGGGGCTCTCCCGTCCTGCGGCCTTCCTGCGAGGCTGCAGCAGCGCCAGTTTTCTCCCAACAGGCAGTCCCCAGTGTCCAGACCCTGTGCCTCCAGAGCAGGTGGGTGAGGTAGAGGCCCCCTGGCCCCCTGGCCCCCTTCCCGGTGGCCTAGGGAAGGAAGGCCAGGTGCTGGCCAATCCGTAAACAGGTGCTAAGCCAAAATGAGCATCTCCCAGAAACCACAGGTCAGTGGGTGGCATTCACTCGGCTGCAGACCTTGGGGCTTCCCCCTTTCTGCTCTCTTCTCTATAAACCCGCAAGACGCACCCGGGAGCCTCGGGGATGGACTGTCCCCCACCCCAGGAGCCCATCCAGGTGAAGGGAGTTGGTGGGAGCAACAGCCGAGGGGGGAGGCCGGGGGCACCAGGGAAGGCTCGAGCTGCGGAGGCTCAGGGCCCGCTCCCCGCCGCCCCTGTGTCCCTACCTGTCCACCCTCTGACTTGGCGGGCGGCAGGTGCACATGAGGCCGTGGGCAGGCGGGGGGCAGTTCCCAAGGGAAACTGTGCTCCCCCAGGATTAGCCCGCAGAAGCACGGGCCCCAGAACGCTCGGAGCGCCTCGGAGCCCACCAACACTGCGCTGCGTCGCTGAAAGCTTCTACGATGTCAAAAGGGCTTGTAGCTGTTGTCCCAAAAGATGTGAAAAGGATTTTATTTTTTTAAAAAGATTTTATTTACTTATTTATGAGAGAGAGACAGAGGCAGACACAGGCAGAGGGAGAAGCAGGCTCCCTGCGGGGAGCTGGACACAGGACTCCATCCCGGGTCTCCAGGGTCACGCCCTGGGCTGAAGGCAGCACTAAACCGCTGAGCCACCAGGACTGCCGGAAAAGGATTTTAAATTGCCCCAAATTGGGACGCCTGGGTGGCTCAGTGGTTGAGCGTCTGCCTTTGGCTCAGGGCGTGACCCCGGAGTCCTGGGTTTGAGTCCTGCATCAGGCTCCCTGCATGGAGCCTGCTTCTCCCTCTGCCTGTGTCTCTGCCTCTCTCTGTGTGTCTCTCATGAGTAAATAAATAAAATCTTTAAAAAATAAATAAATGTCCCCAAATCGACGTCTAACACTTTGCAACTTGCTCCATTAACGAGAGAAGGACGTCCGCAGGTGCGCAGGTGCCCCCCAAACCCACCCGCAGCGGGGGTCAGGAGCCACACGCTGATTTTTAGCTGCTGGCCCTGCTGGCCGATGGCTTAGAGCCCCCCTCGAGGAATCTCCTTCCTTCAGAGGAAGCCACCTCACTTAAATGTCATGGGAATCACCCCCTCTCCGGGCTTGGGCCTCATCTGGTGACTGGCCAAGGGCGTCCAAAGCTCCCCTACTCACTCGGGACCCCTCGAAGAGCCACCCCAACCCGGGGCTCTCTGGGCCTCACTCCCCTTGGCCTGTCCCGCTCCTCTTCCTCCCTCAGGGTGTCGTTCCCACCAACGTCCCCCCGTCTTCCCCACAATTCTTCCTCTCACTGGGAATCCAACCTAAAATAGAGAAAACCAATATATTCCTTCTGTCACCTTAGGGCTCCCTCTCCTGATGCCTAATACGCCTCCTTCCTACGTGGTACGATAATGCTCTTGGCATTTACACAATTTTAATTCTTATTCAAACACTACCGTATACCTATGGCTTAAAAAGTTTTTTTTTTAACCTTAAAAAGTTAAATAGGACTGCGGTGTTCACGGTGGAGCCAGCAGGGCCCGTCCTATCCCTTGGTGACAGCGCACCCGGCTCTTCGTGGACTCGAAGACTGTGGGCAGCAGGTCCTGACCCCCCTACTCTAAGGGATTAAGGTCCTCCTCACTCCCTGATAACCACACCCTCATCGGCCAATTTGAAAAATGAACAGTCTTCGTGAGTTGATCACTAGTCTACACCGTTGCCATCAGAATCTCTACCGCACAGCTGCAGGGTGGGTTCTAGTTTCTTCCTTTCCTCTCTTAAACAACCTCTTTTGCCCCCTCCCCCCGAAGGTTAGTAATTTCCTTTTATAGCTGAACATTTGGTCGGGGGGTGGGGGTAAAAAGATAAAATTTGGTCTGTTTCGCTTCCTTGTACCCATGGCTCGTTCATCCCCGAACTGTATGGGAAAGGTCTCCTCCCTGGTAAAGCAGATCGGTTCCTCTTCGGCCCTGGAGTTGTGCCCGGGGCCTGGGTGCACTCGTGTCGGGTGCTCTCTAGCTTTCTCCCTCCATCTAGGCCTCCTCTCCAGGCCTGGGGCATCGCTGGCACCCCGGCTCTTCTCCTCACCTTGGCCTGGGATTTTTCTCAGATCACAGGCCTACCTCCTCCCCGGCTTACCCAGTTAAGTTTGCGGGAGTATATTCTCCAGAACTCTCCCCAGAATGGGTAGATCTCTGCAAAAAATTGTGGAAGCTGTGAATGAAATTATTTTTGTTCCCCTCTCACGCTTGCTTGATAGTGTCCTTGGGTACCTACTTCTAGGTTGGAGATAATATTTTTAGTCAGAATTTTGAAGGCTTGTCTCCATTACTGTTTTTGAGAATTTATGATGTCATTTGACTCTTCGTTCTTCGGGTGCAGCCTGTTGCTTTTTGGTTTGTGTGCTTCTTCTCACTCACATGAAGAGATTTTTCTGAAGATGTTCTCTTTATTCCTGGTGTTCAAAATTTAATAATGAGGGAGCTTGTTGGGAGGCCAGTTTTTACTCATTGGACTGGGAGCTCCCTGGTCTCTTCTAATTTGAAAACTCGTGTACTTCAATTCTGAGAAAATTTCTGGTGTTATTTTATCCATCATTTTCTCGCCTCTTATTCCTCAGTTCTTTCATTTTGCAATTCCTATTAGACATCTTGCATCTCCTGAAACGATTCTCTTTACTGACCTTTTTTTCCCCCCCGTGAATATTTTCCTCGTCTTTGTGAACTGTCAGTTTTTGTTTGTTTTGCTTGACAAGAGATTTACCCAACTTTATCTCCCAAACTTCATAAGCTCTGTTTTCACATTTTTAATTTATAGGAGTTCTTTATTCTCTGAATGCTACCTCACTTTCTTTCAAAGCAGCAATCTGTCCTCGTTTCATGAGTGCCACGTCTCTTATCTCTCAAAGGAGATTACAGTTGCTTGAAAGTATCTTCTGTTTCATGATATGGTCTTTGTTTTCTCCCGTTTTCTTTTCTTCTTTCTTTGTTTTGCTCTGGTCTTGCAAGTTAGATCCCCTCTACTTACATCTCCTGATCTTTCGCCATCCATCCATTCATATTTAAAAGTGAGACCCTAGAAGGCAAACTGGAACTTCCGTGTGCCTTAGGGACCTTGCCAAGTGGTGAAACCCACTGTGAGTGACTGGGCATAGCAGACCATTTCTCTGGCAACCCCCACTGCCAGAATTGATGGGTATTTTCTTCTGGGCTTGTCAGCTTCTTCAGAGGGGGAACTTTCTACCTCCTGCCTTGGGACAGGGGGGTGGACGGTATAAGGTAGGCAATAAGAGTTCTGGGAGCTGAGGTGAAAGGGACAGAGTATCTTCCAGTGAGCAGAAAAGATTTCATTCCTCCCTTCATTGGTCCTGTTGTCTCCCCGTAGGGCCTCATGGGTTCCAGATCACCAGAGAGTAACCACCTGGCTGGAAGAGAGACTGCAAGGGCCTCTTAATCAATCCAGTTGTCTTCAGCCCCGACTTACACACCTGATGCCAGGTGAGAGGTGCTATCTCTTCCAGGATTTTTGTGAAATTCTGAGGTGCTCCTCAGTTTATCTCCAAATGACCCTCCCACTGCCCCCAGCATCCACTTCTCCTACCCATCCTAGCCCTCAGCAGATAGAGAAGGTTGAAACCTTAGCCAGTTACCAATTTTCCACCTACTTTCCATTTTTCTCAATTTTGTTGAATTATACTGTTGCCTGTTCTTTCTCATTCCCTTTGTCCTTGTGCATTTGTGTATTTTTACTGTTGCCCGAGTGGCCGCTCAGGAGGAAGCAGTGAAACACGGCCGTGTTCAATCTGGCTAACTGGAAGTTCATAATTACTTAATTCCATCTTCCCTGCTTCACCTCTATCTGGTTGACTCTTGATTTCGAGGAATACAGCAATGACAAGTACATCAAGGGGCTCAATACATTTTTTGTTAAATAGAGTAAGGGATGCAAATTTGTTTTGATGTCTGTACAGATTCAATTTGACAAAAATTCTCCTTAAAGTATAAATTTATTTGGTAATCTCAGGAAGGGAATTTCTAGAAGTTTAACAAGGTCAAGCTACCAGAGAACAGTAGGATTCTAGGGGTGTGATGGTGTATGATTAGCTAAAGCTCAGCTCTTTGATGATCAATTTTAAAAGAGATAGTGAAATTTGTTATATTGGAACAGAACAAACATTTCATATTTTGTCCTTAACTTTAACAGAAGCGATTTCATATCTTGAAGAGAATTCCCAGATGTTACTAATGTCTTCGTAGATGATTAAGCAATTACTTCAACTGTCTATGATAGACTCAGGAAAATTACTGATTGAAGAAAGAAACATTATATTGTGGAGTTTTATTTTCATAATGGTATTTTTCTTCAATTTGATCAGTTTTTGGCAGAGTGTTTTCATATCATAATGTTAGAGAGGAAAGGCCTTGTATATCGTGTGAACAGAGGTCTTGGTCCTTGAATTCCCCAAGAGATGATATATGTGGGGATCTGTGCTCAGAAGGGGCAGATTAGAGGAAACTGGCCCCTACGTTGTTTTGGGATTGGATATTATTGGGTCTCTCTGGAAGGAGCTGTGACCTACAGTGGGGTGGTCTCTAATGGAGGCTGTTTCCAATCATTTGGGAAAGTCCTCCCAACAGGTTGGGAGGGGGAGTATTTGACCCTACAAGGTTAGTACCAAACAGTCATGGTAGCCTTTCTCCATAAGAGGGGAGGGTGGCAAAAGCATTATAAAGAGTCTAGGGGTTACCCTGGGGCAGAGGTGGAAGAGAAGAGGGCTTGTTAGGCATCTGTGGCTCTTGATCTGTCAGGCCAAGGTCTTAGGAGCAATAAGGTCAGGATGTTGAGCTTCTGGACATATAATGTGTAGTTTCTTGTTTTTTGTTTTTGTTTTTTCTAAATCACTGTCCTTGTCTCCAGCTCCTGTCTCTCCCATTTCTCTTCAAGGACTTGGGACTCTGCCTCAGGGCTTTCCTTCTACTGCTCATGTCTAGCTTCCACATAACGATAATATTCTCATAGATGATTACAATTGTAATGTTTTTTTTTCAGTAATTAGCCACTAAAAAACTGCACAAGAAAACTGAATATGGTCTTGCACGATAAATAGGAAATGGCATTTTAAAAGCTATAAGTTGTACTACTTTTTTGTAAAATATATACAGTCTATTTTTAAGGGGATGGGTTTTGAAATGACATATATAGATAATTCATCAGGGTAAAAATTCAGTTACTATCATGATAACTTTCATATGTGTGTATATCTTCAAAAATCTAAAATTGTATTGCTACAAAGTTAGCCTACCAAATGCCATACTATGCCGTGCGGCATATGGCCTGGCATACAGCAATAATCACCAAAATTTGTGTTAGTGCCTTCAGAAAAAATAAGAAATTGTCCCTGTAGTGGAGCAATGTTAGCAAATAGAAATGAAGTCTTAACTTTTGCTTCCATTTAAGTTCATTTCTTAAGGTTTAGAATATGACCTGAATAAGCAGTTTAGTATGTACATATATGTGTGTGTCTAAGTCTACAAATTTTCCCCACTATACACAATTAAAATTATTATTAGACAGCTTTGTTTTGACAACTGAATTTGACAAGTTAACCTCACTTAATAATCCTTTTGTGCAGATTTAAACTTTTCTCTTTTTCATTATTATGGAACATTAATTTGTCTTATTATTGGACTTTTTTTTAATTCTATTTATTCTTAGGAGGCACTTAATAAAAAATGGAAATATTTATGTTTTTAAAATTTATTTTTAGTTATTTCAACTCTTATACAAACCATATAAATTTTGAATACTGGAATAGAGCCTGGTGCAAATGATCATGCTGAAAATCAATAGGTCACCGCACAAAATTAACTTTGTTATATTCATAATTACTTACATTTCACACATGCTCGTTTGACAATACAACATCTTAGACACATAATATTCTTATTCTGTGATTTACTTTTTCCTTAGAAATGGTATGAGAACCAGATGTAGAGAATTATGTATTACACAAAGTTCCTGAGTTACATATTGACACACAGGAAGGGCTCTATCGTTAGAACCTAACATGCAACCCTGCCCTAAGTTTTAGAGGGAGAATGGAATCCACGAAAAACCTTGAATTGGAATGTCAATGACTTTTTCCTAAAATGAAGAATTGCTACCTTTTTTGGCAAATGACGCTCAGGGGCACCTCATCATTGTACAGGCTACTTTGCTTTGCACTGTCTCTGAATACCTTCTACTTGCTACTTCCCACTATACCCTCATTTTAAAATTAGCTATCTCTGGTATAAGAGATTTCCACATAATTTGCCTCAGAAGGTTTGTTTAGCCAACAAATATTTATTTGGCATGAGTTGTGCATTGGATACTGTTTTAGGTCCTGGAAATGTAGCAACAATCAAAACAGACAAAAATCCATGCCCTTAAAAATTTTCATTACATTCTAGTTTACATTCTAGTGGGGAAAGAATATATTAAACAGGATAAATAAGAAACCTATATAGCAAGGCCACCCAAAGTAAATACTAAAGAGGAAACAAGTAGGGAGGGAAGATGGATGGTTTCTAGAGCTGGAAGTAGCTGTTGAATTTTGGATAGGGTGACTAGGAAAGGAGTAGCTGTGGGAGGGGGCTGTGTGATTATTTGGAGAAAGAGCATTTTAGAATAGGTGGACAAGAAGTAAAAATATCCTGAGGCAGGAGAGTTCTGGTATCTATAGGAGGAGTCCAGGGCAGCTGGAAAGAAGGACTCCCTAGGCAGGAGTCAGCGATGAAGCCCAAGAGACCAGGAATTGGCGCGGGGAGTCAGTGGGGTGGGCGAGTGTGGGGGTGTGTGTGGTGCTGATCACGTAGATTTAAATCCAAGGAAGACTTAGGCTGTGAGTGAAATGGGAAGCCACTGCAAGGTTTCCAGCAGAGGAGAGATGTGATCTCACAGGTATTAACAGGATTCTGGTGGCTGCTGGATTGATGGTAGTATTAAAAGGAGCAAGAGCCGAAGCAGAAACCAGATAGGAGGCTAATGCAATCAAGCATAGGGAAACCAGTGACTTGAACTTGGGTGATATCAGTAGAGATTGTGGGCAGTGGTTAGATTTTGAAGGTAGAGCCCAGAGGATTTACTAATAAATGGCTGTTGGCGTGTGACAAAAATGGAGAAGTAAAGATTGATGCCTAGTTTTGGCTTGAGCAACTGGAAACATTGTCGAGTTTCCATTAACTCAGCCATAAGGACCCCTAGTGGAGTAGGCTTAGTGGGGTATGAAGGGAGACTGATTTA
Source organism: Canis aureus (assembly GCF_053574225.1). Taxonomy (NCBI): domain Eukaryota; kingdom Metazoa; phylum Chordata; class Mammalia; order Carnivora; family Canidae; genus Canis; species Canis aureus. The sequence continues at coordinate 6,739,150 of NC_135644.1, forward strand.
TTCAAAGGAAAAGGCGGAGTGGGCAGTTGACTATACAAGTCTGGAATTCAGAAGAGAGACATGAGCATATAATTTCAGAGTTATCAGCATGTGGATGGTATCCAAAGCTGTGAGACTGATGATCCATTTCATGCAAATGTGACAGCTTTCTGCCATTGCTAGGGAGGTTTATCATATTAGATTTTAAGAGTAATGCTATTTTTAAGGTAATGCTTTTTTAGAATAATGCTAAAATCTCTGCATTTTATGGGACTCAGTAAATTTCTGCAAGCTTAGAAGAGTAGCTGGTCATAGTGTTTGTTGCACAAAACACAGCATAATGCTTATGCTAAAATGTTAAATAAAAAGGAACCTGCAAAATTATAAGCATTACATAACTATGATAGTGTAAAATATACTCAGACAAAAGTGTGAAGAAAGTATGACACTTTAAATATCAATTGTCTTGAGTATTATTGGGAATATGTATGAAAATTTCCAACTTCCCCAAATTTTATTTATTCTCCAAATTTTCCAAACAAGTATGAACTATTTTTCAAATGGGAAAAGAAGATAAAATTTATCTTCCATGGCTACACAAATAACATTTCTTCCTGTGTGATTAGTTAATGTTTGGATAAGAGTAGGACCCGGAGTGAGTAATTGCCCTGTATTTCAACATTTATGATTATATATAGTATGATATAAAAATACAGAAAATGAAGATGAAGCACATTCACCAATCTCACCTGGATAGAATGTTAAAAAATACTGGGTTTACTGACAATTTATCGACATCCAAGACCAAGTTTTCTAGAAAAGCCAAGGAGAAAACAGGCTCCGTAACTAGCCTAGTCTACGAATCTCTCTATATTCAGGCTGCGCTTTATTTCCAAATCAAATTGATGTAATTTCCAGCTCCTGTTTTGGTCTCTGATCTCCTTCTCCAGCACACAGGGTCCCTTTGGGATTTCTTTTTTAACACAAACTTTCACCATGGGGTTTTTTTCACCTTGTTCTTCCAGACACACTGAAGGGTTTTGATTCTTCAAGGTTTATTTCAAAGTACTTCAAAGAGCGACCTCCTGAAGTGGGGTAAAATAGATTTAACAATACCAACCTACCTCATAAGGCTGCTGTGAGGAATAATAATATAAAGGACTACAAAGCACTCTGTAAATACAAAGTTCTATCCAAATGCTTAGTAATAATTACTGGGTACAGCACAATGCAGTCTTTTGTGCATTTATAGAAGTGCCGATGAGTACGATAAGTTTCCCTCTTCCAGCCCTTTTTCGATTTTTTATAATAAAAGTATTTTATTTAAAATCATGTACAGAACATCCTTGCTTCAGGCCTTGGATATGTTCCCAAGTAAGAACTGAAACAATGTCGGGCTGTGGGAAAAGCAGCAGAGTGTCCTGGGTACAGCTCTTTTCATGTCTGAAGATGCTCTGGCGCAGTAGGGAAACCGGAGATGTAGAATCCCATGCTATTTTTTTTTCCTCTGGATGGATACATATAGACATATAGATATCTTCCATATATATATACATGAATGAAGATCTAGCCCACCCTCTGGTATGTGCGTTCCGTTCTCAATTCTGTAGCAGCCACTCTCTTGTAAGCTCCAGATCGTTCTAAAACGTCAATATGCAATCATCAGAAAACACTCACAGGGGATGCATGTAGGATTTGGGTCTTTCTCCATACATTTCCTCCTCCTAACTTGCTTTTTAGATTCCAGTTATTATATTTACTTATTTGTTTGTTTGTTTGTTTATTTCTTTAATAGAGAGGGAGAGAGAGTACATGTGCAGGGGAGGGGGGAGGGCAGGGGGCGAGGGAGAGAGAGAGAATCCTAAGCAGATTCCACATCCAGCCCAGGGCCCCATGCGGGGCTGGATCTCACAACCTTGAGATCATGACCTGAGCCGAAATCAAGAGTCAGAGTTGGATGCTTAACCTGCTGAGTCTGGGTTAAGATTGCAGCTATTTTAGCCACTCTGCTCTCCAATCTCTTCCACCTCAGGTCAGTAGGAATTCCGTGATCTTTTTGGATTCTTGCTTTCTCTGCCATGGCCAGGAAATGGTCTCCCGGTGGAATCAGCACAGCCGTGGGCCTCACCTCACGACTTCCTCCTTTCTTACGGATCGCACAAATCAGCACATTCATTGGAGCAGATTGTATCATGACAGCTCACATTTGGGCTTCTCATGGTGAGGAGATGATTCAAAACCAGTTCCAGAATTCCAGGTCTTACATTTTGGTCTTTAAGTCCATTTTGAGTTTATTTTTGTAATATCGTAGTGGTTGCCAGAGGGGAGGGAGGAGCGGGATGGATGAAATTGGTGAAGGGGATTAAGAGGTACAAACTTCCATTTGGGGTATAGTAAAAAGTGTTCTAATAACTTTGTATGGTAACTACACTTATCAGGGCTGAGCATTTTATATTGTACATAAATGTTGAATCTCTATGTTGTACACTGGAAACAAATATAATACTGTGGGTTAACTATATCTCAGTTAAAAAAAACATTCAGTCCTAAGACAGTTCAGCCAGAAATATTTCCACCTGGTGATTTTTAACATAAATTTCCCCTTCTTTCTGATCATATAACTGTACCTTATTTTTCATGTTTAAAGTTTGCTCCTTCTTTCTTTCCAAGCTTCTCTGCACTCTGCTTTCATGGTAAGCATGATTTATTCCCACTTATCGAGACATAGATATTGCTTCTGTAGATTTGGGTATGATTTAAAGCTTGATGAGAAAGTAATTGAGAGAAATACACTATCATTGTTATCAATTTTTTGAAAAAATTGGCTTCATTAATACAACATTTGTCTCTTGTACAATAATTTCCCAAATCTCAGCATCGCAGAACTACTATATATATTTAATTATTAAAGAATATAGATTTTTTTTTTTTGACCAGGGCTGGGGTTTGTATTAGCAGCACTTTATCAAAACCACTTCTCATCACTCAATCTGGATTCTCATTGCTCACCATCACTTAAATATCAATCCCGATAAATAGAGCTGGGAATTGAATTGCAAGGACTTAAAACTGTACACTGAGATACAGCTCATCTGTTAAACCAATATGAGAGCTCTATCATTTTAGAATTCTGATCATGAAAAATTGAAGGCAGTTTTATGTAAAGAGATGGATACTTTACCTTCAGCGTGACTTAAATAGCTTGTGATATTCTACTACTTGTGAGGAGACAAATAATGCTACTAAAGTACATTTCTGGAATGCCTTTAAACATGAGAAAATAACATTGGATATTTTTTAAATTGATTGCCTAGTAAAAAAAAACATTATCTCCACAAAACGACCACCAAGAAAATCCAGTCATATAAAAATAAGTTATAAGTTTTGTATATCTTTAAATTGAATCCCTTTTCAATCTTTTAATGCTATGAAAATAATGAATATGGAATTTGTTCCCCATATATTATAGATAATGGATTTTCAACAGTCTCCAGCAGAATGGTGGTGTTAGACAATATGTGTCTTCATTTATTTGCAAAGACAAAAATCCTTTTAATCTCCCATTAGAATATGATGAATACCGTTGCTGCGTTCACTTGTATAATCCTCAAATTTTTGTTAATAACAGATATCTATGGAATACAACATATCTGACTCCATTTTCAGGCAGACTAAAATGTTCACCTCTAGGGACTGGTTTTGAAGCAGTGCAAAACCTGCCTATCCCAAAATATTTTCTCCAGAAATCTACTACAGTTCCTTGAGATAAGGCATTGATTCCAGAAAAGTTCTATCAACCTGAAAATATGCTAACCGACCAAAAGTCATGTTGACACAGCTCAGTGACTTTTACAGGTAAGTGGGTACCCAAGGAAATGGAACTAAGATAGGTAAACGCAGATGTGTGGGAAAACAGAAGACAGGCTCTAGGTATGAAGTACTGTTGGCTGGTGCAGAGCCGCAGAAGGGCCTGCATCAGGTGCCTTGGGAGGACGAAGGAGAAGAAAGGTGGCAACATGAAATATTCAGAGGCACTAAGAATGAGCAAAACCCAAAGATTCTGCTTAGCCGTAAGCTCTGTCTTCTAGAGCAAAAGCAGAGCATGTATTTTGGATTATCTCACAAGATTTTTTAGGTGAGGGGATCGGCCATGGTCCTGGCAGGAAACGTGAGCTGAGTGTGATGAAAGGCATGCTGCCACTAATCCGAGGGCAGTTCATGAAGGGGGTGGTTATTAAGGGCAGGGTGTGGGGAGACCATGAGGAAGACTCCGAGAAGCAGGCTAGTGATGCAGTAACTACTACCAGGCAAGGAGGGGAAGGGGAGGGAATGATGTCTAGAGCCCAGAGTATCAGCAACACAGGAAGAGATAAGGGGGGAAGAGAGCGGTCTCTAAAAAATCAGAGACAGGAGGTCTGGTGAGGAGGTCTGCCTGAAAGGAGCTGTGACTCTTGGTAGAGGAACCAGTCAGTCTGTGGTACAGACTCGACTCTCTTCCTTTCTTTGGACCTCATGCCAACGTTCTTTACTCACCAAACCCAAAAGTAAGCTAGTGGGCGAGGGATCCCCTTACAGTCCACAAACATCGCTGTCCCAGAGCAGAGAGCGGACAGTGAAGAGTGGAGAGCTGACCTATAGGGAGAATGAAAGACACCCTGCCCTAAGAAAGGGGAAAGGAAAACTTTTCTGAATATGTCAAAAGCAACATTTGCTTTCAGAGTTTGGATTCAACAACAACATTTTCATACGGACAAAATTTTTCAAAGATAGAAAACAAATTCTAGAAAATCATCTTGAAAATTTATTCCGAAGTTGGACTACTTTTCAGTTGAGTCTATCCATGTGCTCTATGTGAATCATAAATTAAATGATATATCCTCGATCAGAAGTCACATAAGCGCAAATGGGCTAAGACTATATTCCGACTGTATTTTATTTCTGTAACTGTATTGGTCACAAGTCAGAAAACCAATGTTTTTATATTGTTTTGAAAAAAGTAGAGATGAAATATCCAGCGTATTTTATGTTGGAGGATTTTTAACTTGTTTATGCTACTTGGTATCCAAGAATAGTGTATGTTTAAATTTCTGGGTGTTAAACTAAGTCACTTCATTACTATCTAAGGTATTTTTTATTCATGTTGTAAACATGAAAAAAGATATGTGTTAGGAATTCTACATTAGTAAAGAAGCGTTGCCTTCTTAAATGTGGCAAGTGTTTAATGTTATCAATTATTGATAGCAATAATACCATCTCCAGGTTTTATAAATGTAGATTCCATACTGGATATTTGGAGGGAGAGGAGAGAAATTGACAGTGAAACGTGGAAAGCGAATAGGAAATCTTTTGTCCAAGATACTACCTTTTTCGTGTTTCGTCAAGACTTTTTTTGGTTTTATTCATCATTTTTGGAGAAGAAATGGCTGGAGGGATAACTAGACTATATGATTCTGAGTAGTTCTATTGATCTGCTGCTTATCATCTTAAATAGAAAATGCACTCAAATTGAGAGCTAGTATAAGGACTGGATTAATGAGAGTCAAATCTAGAAAAAGCAATGCCAGACTAACGTGGGTCCGGTATGGTATTTTTTTATAAGGTTAATACGTCTTAATTCTAAACATATCCCTTGACTAAGGATCTGTGAGTAAAGATAAACATGATCTTGGACTATGTTGGTGCATGTATATAGCATCGTTGTGAGAGACATAATTTTTTATGACTCTAATCTGCGGGTAAGAGAGCAAAAGCAAGTAAGCTCATAGTTAACACATCCTTGCATATGCCAGGCCCCGTTTTAAGCATTTATATATAGCTATAATTATTTCATCCTCTGACAACCTTGCACTGTTATAATCAAAAGGAAACTTTTTACAGAGGAAGTAACTTTCTCAAGACACACCGCGAGTAAGTGGATTGAACCCAGACGGCCCAGCTTTAGCGTCTGGGCTCTGAGCTAGTGCTTGATTCCACCTCGTACAAAATTTGAACAGAGAAGGCCCAAGTGCATTCTTTGGACTCTAAATTACTGTCATGCATCATGAAAGAATGATAAGTCCATCAATCATGATTTTATGTCTGAAGCTAAGAAAATACTCGAAAGTGGCTTTCCTACAGATGGTAAAAAATAATGTAGACAATCTTTAGATCTTCCATTAAACCAAATCAGGCTCTGTTCTGCCTATCCCAGACAGCAAAGATCATTTCAACTGGTTTATTCATCAATGCTCAGTTTCAGGGAAGAACATGTTTATTAGTATTACTTTGACATTATGTAGACAGAAGCCACGTGAGTGACTGTTAAATTTAAACATGCTAGCTTTCACACTGTCTCTGAAGTAATTACTGAGCTATTTGGAAACAATGCCGGGACATTTACCCTGCATACTTTATATTCCTGATGTAAAGCTATTTGTAAAAAAAAAAAAAAAAAAAAAAAAAAAAAAAAAAAGCTGCTGAAACTGGAAAAAAGAAAAGAAAAAACTTTGGAGGGCATTCCCTTTCAAAGAAAGATGCTAAATTAATATACTAAGTGGTAAATACATTCAGCTGTTAAATGAAATGAGAAGACCTGGGCTCTTGGGGACAAGGATTTATGACAGTGGCATTGCAGGATTCACGCAGAAAAGGCAGGGAGACCATCACTCTGTTCAATTTCTATTGGGTTTTGTAAACATTATTCAGTTAAAAATGTATTCTGTCTCTAACCTACGGCTCTCCCATGCGTTTTTACTTTCTCTGAGTCTTTTCATCTTCGCTCACGTTAAGAGATTCCTCTACTAAGGTATCTTTAGTGAAACCTTTTCCGAACATATTTCATAGGCACCTCGAGATGCAATAAAATCACCCACGCCTACGACTCCAGTCTGATACACTGGATATAACATATGATCTTTGGAATGATAATTTACACTCATAGGGCTATGAAATACCAACAATTCATAAAAGCAGTCATGAAATAGTTATGGAGGATTTAGAAATGTGGCATTTAAAAGCATATTTTTAAGGACAATGAAGTGAAAAATCAATATAAAAAGAACCAGGATTTTTATTTTTCATCAGAGTACTGAGGGCACATTGCCACAGAAATGAATCTACACAATTATTCACCACTCACACCAGCCAGGGCTATAAGCACAGTTTCTCAGCTCTTTAAGAACCTTTCAGTTCCCATGACAAAATTTTAGCCAATGCAAAAAGCTGTGTCTCTTTCAGCAATACATGGACATGCTGGCTAAAAGCTAACGCATGTTTTAAATAAACAGCCAATCATTAATCCAAGAGAGAAATCCCATGTACTGGAAATTAAGAAGAAGCTCAAAGTCAGAGTGGGCAGGAGCCGGGGTGAAATTCTAGGTGTTAATAAAAACAAAACAAAACCTAGGTTAGGGTGGCACGCTTGTGCGGGGCCGGGGAGCATTATGGGTCCTAATACTTGAGTGGAAAAGGCATCTTACGTGAGGGCTCCTTGGAGTCAGAGAGCTAGAGTTGAAATACTAGGACAAAGCCAGGATTTAGGAAAGGACCGTCTTGACTGGAAACGGTGCCCAGAAGCACTTGATGTCTTGGCGTGGGCAAGTGACTAAGCATCTGGACCTGTCCCTGTAAGAGTGACCACAAAGTCACTCTCAGAAGCACAACCCTAGGCGTAGGCTCAGCAATGTCAAGCACAGGTCCGGGCACAGTGTAGGTGAGTGATATTTACTGAATGATTGAGTGAACGCTGTTTCTTCTAACAGGTACCACAGGCAGGTACCTAACATGACACGACTTCCAGTTTCCTTGAGCATCTACTTGGTCCAGGCATGTGCACTGCTGGGGATACAAACAATGAGAAAAAAAACAATCCTTGCTCTCACTGAATTCATATTTTAGCTGTCTGAGGATTGGCCACAAATAAATAGCGTACATAGAAAGTGTGTCTGGTGATGACAAGTGCTATGAAGAAAAATAAAGTAAGTCGAGTAGGACAGGAACAGAGAAGGGGGCACTATTCTATATAGAGTCAATAGGGAAGGCTTTACTCATGGGGTGACATGTGACAGCCCTAAAAGAAATTAGAGAGTGCCACGCAGATATGGGGAGAAAGAGCACTTCAGGTAGGAGGAAGAGCTAGGGCAAGGGTGTGCAAGGACTGAAGGAGGGAAACGGGACAGGGACATGTGGGACAGGTGACATGCTGAGGGAGGCTGGAGGGACCAGCCTATAAGGGTTTTGTAAGTGCAGGTTAAGGACTTAGGTTTTTAGTTTCAGTAACATGATCTGCTTTAGAGGGATCAGTAGCAGGTGTGTGGCAAATACACTACAGGGAAGACACCAAAGTGGGGGAAGACCAATAAAAAGGCTCCACAGTATGGATGTTGGTGTGAAAACCATAAATTATCACTGTATTAAATCCACTGGTATTAAAAAATAAACTCACGATGGCTGACAAGGCTTATATTAGGAATGCAGAGACGGATTCCCGTCAGAAACACCATCACAGCAGCACCCTGTATTAGCACACGAAATGGCGAAACAGAACAGTTTCAATCGTTTCCAAAGAAGAAACTGATAGAATTGGAGTTATTACACATAAACTCTTTGCAAGCTAGGAATAGAACTATCTTAACTTGATAAAGAACAACTACCGACATCCTTTATAATATTTAGCGGCAAAACATTTAGAAGCAATTTTTTAAAAAGTTTATTTACTTATTTGACACAGAAAGAGAGAGAGAGAGAGAGCACAAGCAGGGGGAGCAGCAGCGGGGGAGGGAGAAGCAGGCTCCCTGCTCAGCAGGGCTGGCGGGGGGGCTCCATCCCCTGTGTTGGAGACCCGAGCTGAGCTGTAGGCAGATGCTTAACCAACTGAGCCACCCAGGCACCCCCGTTTAGAAGCAGTTTGATTGAAATCAGGACACGGAGGCATGCTGTCAGCATATTATTCAATATTTTACTGAAGAATCTAGCTGATGCATTAAAACCAGAAAATTTTTGAAAACAGCATAATGATAGGGAAGGAGGAGGCAAAGTGACTTTCATTTGTAGGTGATAGATGATAGAGTATACATCAAGTTTAAGAAAATATCCAGACACAGATTAGAGCTAAAAAGGAGTATAAAATGATTTCTGAACACACATACACACACACACACACAAAGCACAAAAATAATTCTGTGCATCAACAATAACCAAATATAAAATCTTCCAGAAAACAGGTACTACTCAAAAAGCACACACACAGAAGTAAACATCACAAAAGATGTGTAAGAACTGCATGAACGAAATGACAAAAGGTTATTGAAGGACACAATACATGTGAGAATGTGCCGTGGTTATGGATGAAAAGACACAAAATGAGAAATATGTCAGATTTCCCTCTCGTGAGGCCACAAATGTAGTGCAATTCAAATAAAACTTTTTTTTAAAAAAGATGTTATTTACTTGAGATCCAGAGAGAGAGAAAGAGAGCGAGCGAGCATGCACACAGAGCAGGGAGCTCACCGTCGGGACTCGATCCCAGGACCCAGAGATCATGACCTGAGCTGAAGGCAGATACTTAACTGACTGAGCCACCCAGGTGCCCCTCAAATAAAACTCTTAATAGAACTTTACATGGAACCAGACAAGCTGATTCCGAAATCTGTATGGGTGGGTCATGGTCAAAATTGGGGAAGTAGAACAAGGTGTGTGTGTGTGGGGGGCTCTTTTCCAAGCATATTCTATGGCAATATAAAGCTTAATAATTGGAATAAAATGGTAGAGAGCTGATGTTAAGCATCTGTGAGCACTTAGAGGATGTGATAGAGGGATCATTAGAATTCAGTTGGAAAAAGAAGGTATTAGTAAATAAATGATATTAGGAAAATTGGTCTTTTGTATAAAAAATGACTTTCATATGAATTCACTTATCAGTTTTCCATTTATATTCAGTAATAGTTCATAGATAGCTTTGAAAGTATTTTCTCCCTGAACATTATCTCTTCTAAAGGAAAAGAAACAACTACTTAAACTCAAAATTTTCAATCTTGTTTAACCAAAGTGCCTTTTATCAGAATTGGGTACGTTCTATTTAGAACCGTGGCAACTGTCTGACTTAATGAAAGAGACTTATTGAAGTTCTGGAGGATTTAGGCCACGCAAAGCGTGTTCAAATATTCCATATCCATTTTATTGTGAGGTGCTGATTTCAACATTGACCTCTCCTTTGATGTTTCATGTATTTCTCTCAGGCTATACCATATTTTATTTTTTTTATTTTTTATTTTTTTATACCATATTTTAATAGTTGAAAACAGAAGGGAAATATTTAAAAACAACACGGCCTTTATTTCAAAAGCCAATTCATAAGCAGATCCATTTCTGGTAACTATAGGAAATGGAAAAATGCGAAGAAAATAGTTTTCTGTGATTCATAGTGACTTAACCACAGACTCATTGATTAGGCCCTCATGGACGAATTTTGTGATATATAAAAATGTTGTTAATGAAATAACCCTGACCATAAGACTTCAATCTGTAAGGCCGTCCTTGCAAGGACCAGACAGTGGCCTTACAGCTACGTGTGCAGACTGACCCCTGAGAAGGCTGTTAAAAATGAAGATCCCCAGGGGCCACCTGAGAGGTCCCAGGCACAGGTTCTAGGGGCCCACCCAGGGCTCTTTACCAGAAATAAGCCCCTGTGTGACTTGAGGCAAGAGCCCTTTGACCACCTTTTGGGAAAAGGAAGGGAGGCAGCATTACCATTTTCCTCTTTCTGCTCCCAAATTCAAAGAGGAAGGTACTTGAAATGGACATTGGCTGGGGTGGGGGGGAAGAGAAATATCAACTCCCTTTATACACTTAATCCTAACGTCCTTTAAGGTCTGATTATTTGAGGTTCTCCATTATTTCTGCACATAGTAACTTGGTCCGAAGGATCACCCAAGTTCTGAATACCAAACTCTAATTTGGCCTAATTCACAGGGGTGCAGCGATGTTGAAAAGAAACAGCATAAGCAGAATGATACGTGATGCGAATGTAAAATCTTACCTTCATCACTAGATTTTATTTATTAAATAGAGCTGAAATATTCTAAAGGTAAGTGTCCACATGTTTTTTGAATTATGAGTAGTTTTTAAAAAACATGTATTGAAAAATTGTATTGAAAAGCTCTATCATGAGCTCTAAATAAGAATTTGAATTTGATTCTTCTCCCTGAACAATGTACGCAAGAATCTTTGATTTCTTAATGAGGTAGACATAATCAGAAAGGCCCACGTCTTCCGCCATAACCGCAAACATGGTGTGTCTTCTCTTTCCTTAAATACTTGACTCCTCCTCTCTCTCCTTCAGCCCCAAAAGCTAAAGTCTAGAATCTCCCTCTCAAGACATCATTGGGTCAGGCGTCTAAGCTTCTGGGGCATTCTCAAGCCCAAAGTTGTTGGAGCTGCTTCTGAGCATGAGGTGCTGAGCAGTGGGACATTGTGACCAGTTCAAGTAGGTCACCGTTCTGGTTGTCCTTGCATCTGTCTCCGCTACGGAGTGTTGCAATTGTAATTTGTTCCTGCGAGCATAGCAAGGACTATCCCTTCTCACTCAGTCATGAAACCTTTGTTAAATCACATTCCTGTACCTGGCATCCAGGTCACAGCTTTTCAAAGTCACATCCATGTGCAGGATACTTACTTCAAACCCAAGAGATGAAGCAAAGAGGCTTAAAGGCAAGTTTTAGCTTCTGGTCTTAGCTGTAGTTACTACTCATGAGCCTCTTGGTCCTAGCCTTGAGTTTCTCCTCCCTTGGATCATGGTAAGGTCCTCTCCACAGTCCTTGGTGACTGTCCATCACACCCTTTCAAATCCTGAGGGCTGAGAAGAAGTTAAGTTGAAATCTCTTTCATGCCAGTAGCTTTCTCTATTGATAGGACCATTGTTTCCCTCCTCCCCTCGGATGCCCTGCATTTCAAGATGGCATTAGGAGTAGCAGCCTTCATCAAACCAAAAATTAGATGTCTTACGTTCCTCCCCAGGAATAATGGTGTCCAACTGGCATCTGTGAAATAGGAGAGGCCAGTCCGGCGACTCTTGAAACAAATGAATGCTCCAAGGTGACTTCTCTTTTCTGAATTCCACCTACACAAGCTTCACGAGCTGCTGGCTACCAGGTGGAGAGATCCTTTGTTGAGCTGGCATGGTCAATCCTAGTACAGAATTTTGAAATTTTTGCACGTGAATGCTTTTACGTGCTTTCAGACATTCTTCCTTACCTGTCCCACTATCCTTGTTACCTTATATTTATTGTCCTTTTGCACATGCACATCCACTGAGCCCCTGCAAACATTTTCCTTCACACACCTCCTCAAAATTGGCTCAAATTTGACTTTTTTTTTTTTGCTTACTAAGGAAAAGCTTAGCCTACCATGCACCCTGCTATACAAATAAAACCTTTCCTAGTTGATTCATAGATCAAGAGATTTTTTACACTGTTAAATACTACCCAAGGTTCAGTTCTATGCTTTGGGGTTTATTATTAAAAATATTACCTAGACATAGAAAAAAAGTTTGAGTAGGACACATAATATCTTGTTTATAGGTTTAAACTTCTTTTCTTTCTGCACAAAATATTTGCCAGCTTGTATTCCATTCACGTGCTCCTATGGAAATGGTAATGCGCTTGATGACGGTGATCATTAGAAGTATAATACCAATATTAAAGGTCATTTCATTTTAATTTAAACTTTTTTTCTAGACTATGGCTATTTCAAGTATGAAGCTGTGAATATGAGCTTCTTTGAAATGAAAATATCAGTAAACTAGGAAACATGGACAATGAACCTGTTTTGCATCTGATGAGGCAAAGGCATGACCTCATTGGATTTCCATTTTCTCTTATGCAGAGAGGGGATATAATAAATAGCTCATGCTGATTTTGTGAGCATGATGTGAGAAAAATGCATCTTTATGATACATTATTGAATAGTTGAACTTCTAAAAATTGCGTGCAGAATTTTTTTTCAGGTTGAATTAGAAATGCAGTAGGAAAAAATATTTTTAGGTAATTTAGAGTGAATTCTTTTATGAATGATATTGTTATTTCCTAATGCCTCATATCTTTAGGTTAAGATTTAATACATTATTTTTATAATAGAAAAATATATTTAATCATATAACAATCCTCTGAAAACATTTGGAGGGAAAGCTATAACATTTTTTAGGACCTTAACTTTTTAATTTTAAGAATGTCAACATTCTAACTAAATTTTTTATAAATAAGTTTTTAATTGTGTATAAATTTGGAGAATTTGCCAACACACTTAATTGCCTTTTTTCTTTCTCATTTTTTCAGATGCTTAGGTAAACAAGTTTCAGGTTTAAAAAGACTAAATTTGGAAGTTTTTGAGGACTTAGAATACTGATAAAGATATGGTGAAAATAATAGAGGACAATTAAAAATAAACTTTAGCGTGTCGTTTAGAATCTAACTTGACAAAGATAAAAGGGCTTATTAAGAAACCTGGTAAAATATTAATAATTAATAAAAACAACAAACCTTACTGTAGGTTAACAAGTACAATATCATTAAATTTTGTGTTTAAGGGAATGTCAGTTTGACATTAAATGGTACACATTCTCATTAGTGTGTTGATATAATTTATTGCTTATAAACATATTTCATTTTAATATACTTGTTCAGTTAGGTCATTACTAGTCATGTTCATTTCATAACCACTAAATCCACGCACAAACCCTGGGAAAGGAAAAGAAAGAAGTATAGACTAGATATATAATTATACTTAAATAACACTTAACTGACCCTTAGATTTTAATTTTTTTCCCCAGCCATGATGTTTATATATTTGTTGTATTGAAGTTATATGATTTTGAATTTTTATCTATAGCTGGTTAGATCTAACCATCTTGACTCATGAGAATTGTGAATCAATTGTAGAGAAAAAGGGTCATTTATCATTACAGCTAAGAGAATAAGTTACTTAGTCATAAATTAATGCATAATCTATCTTTTCCAGTGTTCCTATGTGAGGCACACTTTGTTCTTTTATACAAGGCCTCTTTGCAAAAAGAAAAGAGATTGGAAAAATACATTGAAACAGTGTTTCTATCTGTAGTCTTAAAAAAAAAAGTTCCGTTAATTTTTTTGCTAGTCTGCAAAACTTTTTCCTATTTTTGAATCTTTTTCAAAAATTTCAACATACCACCATCTTCAACTCTATCCTTAAATATTTCACATACTTCTATTTTTAATGACACTGTATAGTCCCACTGATAAAGATACCATTAGTTCCACTTTTTTCCTCTACTTGGCTTGCTTTAGTAGGAAGACTGCTTTGTCTTTTATAAACATACAACATGACATTGATCAGTTTTCCAGGTCTCTTAAGTGGTAATTTGGGGGAGAAAATAGTTCTACTATTGCTGTTGTTCAAAACGACAAATGTAGAAACGACTGCTTCCGTCCCAAAGGCACAACTGTCCACACTCAAAGTGAATGTCATTCCAAGAATCAATTATGTGTTGAGAAGAAAAAACAACAACAACAACAACAACAACAACAACCTATTCAACACAGTAGAGTATATTGTCAGAGAGGAAAACAAAGAAATTTCTAGTTTACAGGTCTTTATTGGAGGAGAAAAGCTTTGACTCATTCTTTTCATTCTTTTCTCCTTGTTTTAGATGGCTTTAATCTCAGAAATATATAACCATGTGGTTTTATTTTCCAATTTTTTTTCAATGGAAAACTCTGTTTCAGCTTCATCTGACTTGAGCAGACTTCATCTGTCTAAACTGATGTTTACCCACAAATGTCACATTCTAACTCACATGTCCAAAGTGGAAACAGCTAAGGATTCTCTTGGCCACCGCAAACAGTATAAATTCTAAAAAGATTTTTTAAACCCGTCACAATGAATGTCTTTACATGTTTATAGTGGGGATATTATGTACCATAATAACCAGACACGGACACTTTAATTTTCCCCTTTTGTTCAGTTCAGATAATTCCCCCTGATTTATTAGTGGGGAATGGCTCACATCTGTGAAAGATGTTTCTTCTCAAGAGAGGGGCTGGGACCTCAGCAAACATGGGAACCGTCAGAGGTAGCAGTACTCAGGGTTCTAGACGCCTGGCTCATGAGAAAGCCAGTCGTGCTGGGGAGGGATGCCGTGTAAGGTCCTGCCGGAGACTGGGAAGAGCCATACGCTTGCCAGGCCCTGGCCACACGGGTGAAAACAAACAAAATCTGCTTTTTTCTGGATGGAAGCAAATGAAATTTGAGGCAGACATCGTATTACGTGAGGCATAGAGGGGAGAGCATACCAGGCAGGTTTTCACAAGGTAGTTAGTGTGCTGGGCCCAGATGTCACTCCAGGTGTCCCCGGTCCTGTCATTAGAATGGACACGTTCACTGCAAAGCTCTTAAAACACTGCAGGGCTGTGAAGGGGCTGCTTCAGGGATGAGGCGGTGGAGGCCCGGGAGCCTGAGGTTGCTTCTTCCACTCTTGACGTCTCACGTGGGGCAGGGACTGACCCAACTTCAGACAATGTAAATGCTTCGACACTATTCCTAGAAAAGCACGTAAAACACGCTGAGCAAATCCTCCTGGGACCTGCTACCTCGAGCAATGGAATCTTCTCTTCTTGATATAGATTCCACTCTTTTAGGTTGGGAATCAGCAGATATTCCAATTTGGGGTCAGACCCGAATCCCTTCCTGGAGAATCCTTTTGACAAAGCTTCGGCGGAGTCTACTCAGTAGGCCAAGATCCTTGAGAGAAGCAAAATCACTGTGTGTGGCATCCAGGATGCAGGTGCACAGACTCAGGGACAATCTCCGTGACTCCGGGAGAGGCAGCTGGGGTCACGGTTTTAGCTGAATACCACGAGTCTACACTGGCAGGGTCCGTGCTGTCTGCACACCGACAGCCTGACTTTAAAACCAAGGCAGTAGAGTCAGATGACTTCTCTTACAGCTGAATTTGGCTTTAAATGCTGTAATTCAGGACTCTGAAACATTCTTCAGATTCATTCACGCTCGCAAGAGCGGTGCAGGCCCGACCAGTGTGACACTAAAACTTTTCAACAGCCTCTTAGTGAGTTTCCTGCTTTCTTGTCATCTATTTTTTTAAAAATATTTTATAGATTTATTCATGAGAGACACAGGCAGAGGGAGAAGCAGGCTCCTTGCAGAGAGCATGATGCGAGACTCGATCCCAGGACCCCAGGATCACGCCCTGGGCTGAAGGCAGACGCTCAACCACTGGGCCACCCAGGTGGCTCATGATCTACTGTTGTCTACCGCACACCACACTACGTTACTGTTTCCACTGAGTGCATTTTAACTGCATATTTCCACCTTAAATTAATCTACCAAATTCTAATAGATTTACTATTTTAGCAAACGATTTAGCCCTCAGCACTTTTTTGGGGTATAATTTCTTCTGTTTTTAAAGATTTTATTTATTTGAGAGAGAGAGAGAGAGAGAGTGCACACATGGGAGGTGGACAGGGGGTAGAGGGGTAGGGAGAGGAAGAGGGAAAGAATGCCAAGCAGACTCCACACTCAGCGCATGCTGCGGGGCTCAGTCCCTTGACCCTGAGATCGCGGCTTGAGCTGACACCAGGAGTGGGGCGCTTCACCACCTGAGGCACCCAGGCGCCCCTGTATAATTTCTTCTGCTTACTTGATTTGCAGGGAGTCAAGGTGGTGTTGAAAGTGTTGGGTTTGAATTCTACTCCAGCCGATTGCTGATACGGGATTAAAGGCAAGTTTCTTCCCCAGCAATGGGACCACAGTAATCCGTCCTTCTTGGGTTGATGGGGATTCTCAAAGGTGAAACGGGATGGCCTATGCTGAGCCCCTAGCCTGATAGCACTTACACGGAGGACCTTGAACACCTCGCAGTTCTCCCTGTCAACCATGAACTTTCTGCGTCTTGAGCCATTTCTTCTGAAGATTCCAAATTGCTCAAGGGCAAAAATTAATAATAATGGTGGAAATACTATTCGCTTTTTCGTACACGTTTTATATATTAATGTCAAGTTTATCAATAGTTTCTTTTACAGCACATGCACTTGTATCTTTCAAAGGTCTCCCGTACTCCAAGACTACAAACACATTCCCTTAGAATGCTTCCAGAATTTTCTTTTAGACGTTTGTGTTTTTATTATGTATTAATGTATTACCGTCATATAATTCTAATTGCTACATTTTTACGCTTTATTTTGAAATTCGGTAAATTCTCTGATTTTTTTCTTTCTGTTAATACTTTTTTTTTTTTGGCGAATTTTGCATCTTTTCTCAGAACTGGACTGTCAAGTTTCATTTAAAAAATCTTGTTAGGGGTCAGTCCCAGTGGCTCAGCGGTTTAGTGCCGCCTTCAGCCCAGGGACTGATCCTGGAGACCTGGGATCGAGTCCCACGTCAGGCTCCCTGCACAGAGCCTGCTTCTCCCTCTACCTGTGTCTCTGCCTCTCTCTCTCTCTTTCTCTCTGTCTCTCTCATGAATAAATAAATAAAATCCTTAAAAAAAAAAAAACAAACAACTTTGTTAGGCTTTGAATTGGGATTATGTTTATTTTGCAATTTATTTGGTAGAGAACGACTACCTTTACTATATTTTCTTTCCATTTAGAATAGGGAGTGTTTCTCTATTAAATTATAACTTCTTTGGGATACCTGGGTGGCTCAATGGTTGAGCACTGCCTTCAGCTCAGGGTGTGACCCTGGGGTCCTGGGATCGAGTCCTGCATTGGGCTCCCTGCATGGAGCCTGCTTCTCCCTCTGCCTCTGTCTCTGCCTCTCTCAGTGTGTTTCTCATGAATAAATAAATACAATCTTTAAAAAACAAATAAAAATAAACTATATCTTCATGTCCTATAGTACAGTTTTCACTATAGACATTACACATTTGCATTAGTTTTATTCCCAGATCTTTTCTTTAATTCTCTATCATCTTCAATTATGACTAGGGCTTTTTTTCCTTTATATTTTCTAATTTGTCACTGCTGATGTTTAGACACACTTCATCAAGTCAGGAAAGTTTCTTCTTGTATTATGCACTTACCAAATAAAAAAATACCATTTTTAATAAAATAATTAAAATCACTGTGTTTTTTCTCTTTAATCTATTAAAAAATAATTACATGAAAGCATGTTATAGTGTCAAACCTTCCTTGCATTTCTGATGTCAAGCAACTTCTATTATATTGCTATATTTAATCTATTAAATTTTCATTTAGAAGTTTTATAGCTATATTTAAAAGTGAAGTTGGCCTATCGTTTTATTTTTTATGCCATGTTTGTCTAGTTTAGGTATCAAGGTAGTAAAATTATCTTAGTAAGATACAGGAAGTTTTCTTCATTTTCTCCCCAATGCTTTGAAAGCTAATTATCTCTAAAATTTCCAAAAGTTCTAAAATCTCCATAGAATTATTCTGTGTATATCTTAAATTCTATTTAACTTGGCATCTTGTACCTTTATTTGCTAGAACCCGCAACCACAGCTTAAAATAAACAACGCCTGACACATAGCAAACACTTTGCAATTGTGACTGGCTCTATGATATTATTGCTTTGAGATCAGAGAATTTTGAATTTTGCCTATGATTTCTTTTGTGCACTGAAAAATGGAAAATTTTAATGAATGTTCCCTTGGATACAAAGTTCCCTACATTTCTATTATTTCTTAAACCAATTTTGAAAGTTGTGCTTTTGAATTCTAAATAGCTTTAATTATTCTTAGTTTACTTGATCTGTCAATTTATGAGGAAGATATATTAAAATCTCTGACTATTATGCGTTTATTCATTTTACTTTTATTTCTCTCCCTTTTTGTTTTATATATTTCTACTATTAAGAACTTACAGTGTAGAGTATACATTATTTTTATGTTGTTCCTTTCAACTCTGTACAATTCTTTTTCCTTTTCATGCTTTGTCTGGATTTCTATTTTGCCTGATGTTGACATTTTTACATCTGCCCCTTTTGTTAGCAATTTTCTGTAATGTTTTTCTCTATTATTTTTCTTTTCAAATATTTTTATATCATGCTGCCTTAGATACATTTTTTTGTAAACATCACACATTTAGATACAGTGTTTTTTTGTTTGTTTGTTTGTTTTTACCAAATTTGAAAATCTCGACTTTCAATAAAAGCACATATCTCTTTTACATTGTCCTATAACTACTCTGTCTGGACTTTTCTTGGTATAGTTTTAAAAAAAATTATGGTTATCAAACTTTCTTATCATATACATATTTTTCCTGCCTTCTATTATTTCAGTATTTTTTTCTAATATGAATTATTTTTGTTGACCTAAAGTTCTAGTTTCAGACATTTTTCCCTTTGGAATTTTTGAGAATTGTTGCATTGTCTTTTTACATTTTTTTTTTTAACCAAAGTCTTATCTCAATCTCATTTCTTTGTAAATTTTTTTTACTTCTGTCTCTTAACTTTTTTTAAAGATTTTATTTATTTATTCATGAGAGACACACAGAGAGAGACAGAGACAGAGACACAGGCGGAGGGAGAAGCAGACTCCACGTAGGGAGCCTATGTGGGACTTGATCCCAGGACTCCATGATCACATCCTGGGGCCGAAGGCAGATGCTTAACCACTGAGCCACCCAGGGGTCCCTGTCTCTTAACTTTTAAGGATTTTCAATTTCTCTTTTCTCGCTTGCATTTTTCCAAGTGTTTCCTGGTGCTTGTCCTTTTTATTCATTCTGCTTCACACTAGATGGTCCGTTTTAAATGGAAAATTCTTATCTTTCTTCAGTTTTGAGCATCCCCAACTCCTTTTAATCTTGACTGTTTTCTCATATCAGTCCTTTGAGAAACGATATTGGCTGAATGTTGGATCTTCTGGATGTCTCTTCCATGTTTTTTTCTTTCCTCACCCAGTCTGTCGCCTTGGGCCACACTGTAGGAGAATCCACTGCCATATAGTCTAGCTCTCCAGTTTACCCATCCAGGCACAATATGGTGGCTATTCAGTCCATCTCTTTCTTTTCTTTTTTTCTTTTCTTTCTTTTCTTTTTTTTTCTTTTCTTTTCTTTCTTTTCTTTTCTTTTTTTCTTTTTTTTCTTTTCTTTTTTCTTTCTTTCTTCTTCTTTCTTCTTTCTTTCTTTCTTTCTTTCTTTCTTTCTTTCTTTCTTTCTTTTTTTCTACTAACAGCCACATATTTTTTATTTTCAAGATTTATAACTCAGCCTGTTATTTTTCATGGATAAGACAGCCTCTCATATCCCACTGGAAATATTTATGATTCTTTAAATTATTTGTTGCTTCCTTTCACTATAGGTTTCCTTCAAACCTGTGAGTTTTGATAGTATTCTTATGTGTATATTTGAGAAGACCTGTATGTGAAAGCTAATTTTGATTATCCTTGCCTGCATTTAGCGATTTTGTGTGTGTGTATGTATGCATGTGTGCACATTTTCTGCTTTAGCTGTTGACTGATACTTATTATCTAGTAGCTTCGCCCACCTGAGGAGGGTGGGAGGAGTCACCCTGGCAGGTGTATTTGCTCCTTACTAACTGTCTCAGCTTCCCCTCTTGCACCTTCTACCCATCCCTTAAGACTGAAGCAGTACCTTTCTTATAGCAGGCTCTCCCACACTTGAGGGTTCTGGTTTCTCCTGCCATCACTGGCTTGGTGTGGGCTAATTTACTTCATTCATCCTCTGGGGCTTGGACATACTACCACCAGCTGAAAAATCAGGCATTTTTTACAAAAAGGATCCAGGAGAATGGCTCCTTGGCTAACGACCCAATAAAGTGTCCCCCACAGAGCTACTTTAGTTTTTCTAAAAATTTCACCAATGTGACATTTATTATATTTTCCTAAATGCAAATTACTCTTCTTTTAAACTGGTAAAATGCACATGGTTTACAGTTCTGGAGTTGCAGAAGTGCATTCAGTGAAAATAAAGTGTCCCTCCTAACCTGTTTCTCAGCCACCTTGTTTTCCTCGCCTGATCAACCATCCTGACCAGCCTTTCAACACCTCATTTTTTTTTTTTTTTTTTATCAGGGTAGATAAGAAAAGTATTGCTATATTTGTCATGCAATTACACAACAATGGCTTTTCACCTCATTGGATATGCAAGTTTTTGTTCCTTGCTTTAGGCATGTGAATTCCTAAATCACATGAGATGGTTAGCATCTGGGTGACTAATACCTATGGACCTTGGAATACCTATGGACCTTGGATTCCACAACTTGTTGTAGCTATTAAGATGCACTTTCCTTTGTTGACCATAGAACCGGCCAAGTATTCCCTTGCTATTATTTCTAGTGTATTATAATGAAATGGGGTGAAAGTTCTATGGAGAAGCACAGAAATACCCCTCTTCCTCCAAAGTCTAGTCTAGGCTCCCCAGGTTGTAACCATAGGCGTCGGGCTACTGTGGTGACCCCCCACCCCACCTGCTCTCCGTCACCCTCCTTAGACTCTTCCCTAGTGGACTTGACTTCTCTGCACTTCTGACCCTTGGGGGAGCCTCTAAGGCCCAAGACTTTATCTGGCCCAGGATGTTCTCTGATTTATATCTGCTCTTTAGACTGAATTGCAACTAGGTCAGCCACCAAAGAGGAGAAAGCATAACATTGTTTTTTTTTTTTTTTTTTCTTTTGGACTGTGATCTACAAGGAAAAGTACATTTCATATGTTTCTCATACATATACAATTTGAAACAGAATGTTAACAATTCTTACTCCTATTATTTGCAATGCAATATCATTTTTAAATATTATTTTTCATTTTAAAAATGTTATGATCAACTCAAATGGATTTCACGATCCATTAAAGCGAGGTTCCTTGAAATTTGAAAAATACTGTCTAGTGGCAATAAGCACATTGTCAAAGATTTTCCTCCTATAACCATAAAAAAGAAATTTCTACTATTTCATATAATTTATCACAAGACAGATTCTCTTAAAAAGTGCCTCTTATTTTCATCTCTTTTGATTCAGACCTATACTTTTCTGAAACAATATTATTCCAATTGACAAATCTGGTCACTACTGATGTACCAGCACTTACAGTGTTTACTAATCCTTATCCAGGGCCAGTCTTGACGTGTGCTGGCAAGATCAGGGATCTCCACCAAATCATCCCCCTGTTCCTTGTTGTCCAGTTACAATTTTTCATCATTTTCCCAACACTGGGATTTTTTTTTTTTTTTTAAGCCCAATGCAGGGCCTAAACCCACTACTCTCATCAAGACCAGAGTTGAAATCGAGAGTTGGATACTCAACCAACTGAGCCACCCAGACACCCTTATATTTGGGATTTTTCTTTTTTTTAAGATTTCATTTATTAATTCATGAGAGACACAGAGAGAGAGGCAGAGACGTAGGCAGAGGGAGAAGCAGGCTCCCTGCGGGAAGCCCGATGTGGGACTTGATCCCAGGACCCCGGGGTCATTCCCTGAGCCGAAGGCAGTTGTTCAACTGCTGAGCCACCCAGACGTTCCTATATTTGGGATTTTTAACCTCACATTCATGTTCTCTCAGGACTACACATTTTTTGCTTTGCCTCAAATCAGAATCTATTTTATATATTTGTAGGTAGGTCCCTTAGTTCTCTCTCCACACCCCACCCCACCCCCAGCAATCCTTGACAGAGCTGGGCTACAATATTATATTTTGCCAGTAGATATATGTATAACATACGATTAAATCATTCAAAATTCTCTAAGTTTTAAACTTTGGTTTATTTTGTAAAAAATTTTCTTTATAATTACTGTGATTTTTTTTAAAAAAATGAAGTTCATTTAGAGCACTTTGGCATGCATCTGTTTAAAAAATATTTAATTTTCAAGTACAAACTTTTAAAATCAGGGCTTTCCAAAGTTATTAGCACTTACAGTATATCTCTGTCCAGTGGAACAGATGTTGCCTGTATCTACAAATATTTCGAAAACAGATTGAAGGCATGCAATATGCAATTCCTTTTGGCACGATTCATGTACATTTTGCCAGAAAACATTTGAACAGATTTTAAATCTTTCTGCTCATTATCTTTGAAAAATATACAAACTCACACACATTTTTTGCAAGGTGTCTGTTATGAATTACATGCTGCGAAGAGTACCTCTTAAACAATATGCCTCTCAACATCACACGTTTGAATATATAAAGCTTGGAAAGATGGGGAAAAGGTCATGTGTATAGTAATTGTTAATAGGAACATCAGACAAGTATATCTTAATAAAAAATATTTAGTCTGGTAGGTGCATCAAATTCAACTCCTTGAGGGAAATTAACAGCACCTACACTGTAACACATTTCACAGAAGGCAGTACTTTATTCAAGAATCAAAGCTATGAGCAATCTTTATTTTTCATGTCTTATCATCTAATTACGTTTCGGTTTCCTCTATCTTTTGACATCTCTCAAAGCTCCCAGCTCTCATGTCTTTTTAAGCTGTTTACTGTGCCTGGAATATTCTTTCTCCCTTATCTCCATTCAGAGTGTGTGGAGATATGGGGGAATTTCATGTAGTTTAGCCTAAGGGACAGGGTACAACACTTGAGGGTCTGCGAGGAGAGGAGCCTGGGGAGGTGGACAGGAGCCAGGTAACTGGGGAGACTTATACACAGTGCTAATTTTAGGAGTTTGCAATTAGCACTGGAGGCCTAATTAAAAGACAAAACAAAACGATGGAGGATTTTAATCAAGGAGATGAATGACAGGATTAGAAGTACATTTTATATAATCGAATCCAGATACATCATGCAAAATGCATTTAAAAGAGCAAAGCTGAAAGCAGAACGGCCAGTTGGGGATTGTTACAAGAGTTGAGGCGTGGAGTGTTTACAGGTAGAATCAGTGAACCCACCGTGCCTCACATTCCTGCCATTTGTGGTTACTGCTCCTAATTTAAGGCTTTCCACGGTGTGTCTTCCGTATTCTCATCGTCATGTCGAAAAGGTTCCTCTCCTCTGCACGCCCCCGTCCCCCCAGACCTTCCACACGACCCTCTGAGATGCCTCCTGATGCAGTCTCCCTCTTTCATATCTTCATCTTCTGCAGAAACTCTTGATCCCATCCCCTGGCATTCCCTGAAAACTGGCTTCTCCAGCATCTGTCTTAAGTGAATGCCACCCATTTCCCACACCAAGCGGGTGTCAACATTCTCATGCCTCAGTGCCAAGCCAGACTTGTAGGATCTCCTTGGCTCACTCCTTCTTGCAGGTTCAGAGGCTTTTATGGTATAATCTTCCAGACCCTTTTTGCTCTCATGAGCTTCTCAGTCACTACTTTGACTCAGCACATATTTTGGCCCCTGATGCATCTTCCTTTCTGCCCCTCTTCCCACCATTTTCCAGGGTCACTTCAGTGATCACTGGGTCTCCCCGTGGACAGCTCAGCTTCTTGTTAGCTTGCCTACCCCCCCCCCCCCCCCCCCCCCGCTCCATCTCAGAGCACAACTTCCTGGCCTCCAGCCCAGGCCATGTTTTCAGCAGACCGTGCCCCCTTTCTGAAACAGTCACAACTGCTCTTGTGCCACAAACTCCTATCCTTCTAGATCTTCTCATCAGTCTTTCCACCATCTCACTGGGATCTATAATTCCTGGCTCTTTTTTATATTTTACCCACAGTTCCCTCCTTTTGTCCCTTCCTTTTCTATCTCAGCTCCAACACTTAAACTCCTTCCTTGCCATTTCACTCAACTCTGACCACTACCCCCCAATCCCCAATTCCACCAGCAAAACCCCTTTCATTGCCCACGTTCTCCATCCTCCTTCCTGAGCTTCTAAGTACCGCCGGAGAAAACCAGCACAGACGGATGGCCTGACAAATCAACAGCTTCAACAACCACTGGGTCCTGAAGTCAGCCTGGAAAATCTTCTTTCTCTAATTGGTTCCCTTTTTCACTTCCCGCAGATCTTTTTTTAAATTTTCTTTCCCCTGAAACCTTTGATCTTTCTCTGTCTCACTGCACTTTGAGCAGAGAATTTACAAAGAAAATAGACAACATGAGATGGAGCTTTCCTCAGACTCCTCCTTCTGCAAACCTCCCAGCTCCTGCCCCCCCTTCTCTTGCCTTCCTTCCCTCTGTCACCGTGGAGCAGATGCTCATCTTTCTCATGGAGGACCTCCCTACTCCTGTGAACTAGAGCCATCTTCTCTCATCTCATCCTTATCTTTATGATGGGTGGGCCATCTCTTCTCTTCACTATCTACAAGAACCCTCACTGCAAGATTTCTCCTCATCGGCATGTCCATGGTCAAGTCTTCACATTTATAACAACCACCAGCCAAACTTCTTCTCCCATCCATCTTTCTCTTTCACAAACAACGACTATAAAGACTGTCTTCCTTTTCCTCACCTTCTATTCGTTCCTCAGTCTAATTGCAATCTGGCCTTTGTTTCTAGAATAGCCATGAATCTGTGCTTGTTAAGATCATCTGATAAGACTTTGATATCAGACTTTGATCATCTGATAAGACTATATAAGCCCCTCTTCTACTTGTATCATTGCATTTTAAACTGTTGTCTACTTTTTTCTTCTTGAGATGTTCCTTCCTTTCCTCCCTCTCCCCATGTTGGCCTATGTGACATTATATTCTCTAATTTTCCCCTTAAACTCTCTGGCTGTTGCTTCTCAAATTCCTTCATGAGTAAATTTTCTGTTTTCCCATTAAAAGTTGTCAGGTCATCAGAGTTTATCTTCAAACTTATAAGAACCACAGCAATACTAATAATAGCCAATATTCATCAAATTCTTACTTGTATTAAATGCTTTTTAAAGATGATATTTTATTCTTTATAAAACCCTATGAGGTAGATACTATTATTTTTTTCTTTTTTTTTAAAGATTTTATTTATTTATTCATGAGAGACACACAGAGAGAGGCAGACATAGGCAGAGAGAGAAACAGGCTCCCTGTAGGGAACCTAATGTGGGACTCGATCCCAGGATCCCTAGGATCACGCCCTGAGCCAAAGGCAGATGCTCAACCGCTGAGCCACCCAGGTGCCCCATAAGGTGGATACTATTAATAGCTCACCTTATAGAGAAGTTAAAGGCCTAAGAATGGCCCCAGAGCTAGCAGGTCGCAAAAGCAAGATGCCAAAGATAACCAAAGCAAAACCAAGTTACCCAAATCTGACTGAACAGAGACTGTCTCTTAATTGCTTGTTCTGGGTTCTTACCCTCAGTGATCTCATCCACTTGCATGTAATCCCCTGCCAAATGCTCATGGTTCTCAAACCCAGTGCTCCTCCCCAAATATGGTTCCTGAAGACCAGGCCCACACACTGCACTGCCTTCTGCTGCTTTGCACAAGCAACTCAAAACCAACATTCCTAAAACCAAACTCCGCATCGCATCACACCGTGCCCTGGCAAAATTGTTGTTTGTCTCATTTAGGTCAGTGGAGCCACAGTTGACTCCGTCTGCCAGGTCAGAACCTTGCTTTCATCTCTGAAATCCTTACCTCCTATATCCAGTTAATTACCAAGTCTTCTACTTTGGCTTGTTTGTAATTTCTGGTATCTTATTACTTCCCTTCATTTTCACTGCCTAGATCATTAAAGCAAGTAGGGGCTCCTTGCTTCCAGTACCTATGCCGTTCTAATCTGCTCTTCACTATGCAGCTTCATTTGGTTCCTAAAATGCAAACTTGATCATATCAGCTCCTATCTTTAAAACATTCAGTGCCAGAGGGGAGGCGGGTGGAGGGATGAGTGAAATAGATAAAAGGGATTAAGAGTACACTTATCTTGACAAACACTGAGAAATGTATGGAACTGTTGAATCATTATACTGTACACCTGAATCGAATGTAACACTGTATACTAATTAAATTTCAAGAAAAATATTCTAAAAATTAAAAAAATACATATCTGATAGAATTTTCTAGTGAAATGAACAAACAAACAAACACTTCAAGTGGCTTGTTATTGATCTCTGAACTTAGGACACCAATGAAAGGCCTGATGATCTGCCTCTGCTTACTGTTGTGGTCTAACTTTCTCCAATTACCTACCTCGTGTTCTGTAATCTAGCCGTGTTGAATTATTTTCATTTCCTGGTTGTGCTGAAATCTGGATTGTGACCTTCTGCAGATAATGAAGTCATCTTACCTACATCTAGAATGTTCATCATTCTCATTAGAGTTACATCTCAACTTCTACAACATCTGCTCTGGGAAGTGATTTCTAATAACCCAGGCCTGGGCAAGTGGCCCTGTGATGTCTGTCCATAGAATATTGTGCTTATCTCTACTTCAGCATGTAACACAGTGTGTTGTAAGTATTCATTTATTCTTTGCTCCAGTAAGACATAAATAATCTGAGGGTTGGGGTGGTGTTTACCTTTTAACCTATAGTGATGGCACTTTGTCTAGCATATATCAAGTGATCAACAAATATTTATTGAATTAATGAATTAATGACTGTCTACAAGTGTCATGCTAAAAAATGGAGCCATCTGTTGTACTTGGCAACTGATAATCTCTCCTAGAAAAGCTTAATTAGGGTTGAGCAGGTTAGCAATGAATGAGAAATAAGGAAATAGAAGGCTAGACTTTGCATTTGAGAAGCTTAGCTATTAGCTTAATTCATAAGAGCAATGGTAAATAAATAACTAACCCACAGGCATAACCTCTCAAGAGTCATGCAGGTCTTACAAGAAAGTTTAAGAGCTTGACTGGAGGGTATAAAAGGAGATGAACACATGGTGAGACATACCATATTTCTGACTAGGAAAACAATATTGTAAGACAAAATTATTTTCCTAAATTAACTTATAGTTTCAATGCAATGTTCCATTGAGTTTTTTATTATGAAAATGGTTCGTATTTGTGGGGAAAAATTCAAACCAAGTCTCTCATTCTCTTACTTTCTCTTGAGTGTGTGTGTATGTGTGTAAGTACTCACATATGAATATATATTTATACACACACACATATATATGATAGTCTTTTTTTTTTAACACATATGGACTCTTTCTTTATGTACCCTCCAACAACTATTTTATTTAACTTAGCAGCATAACTTGGATATCTTTCTACATCAATACATATGGATCTACCTTATACATTTTTAAACGCCTAAAATTGAAATTTATCATACATACAAAAGAGTGCAGAAATCGTCCCTCCCTCATGTCCCTTTCCAACATAATTCCCTAAAGGTAAACACTGCTGTGACTTTTTTTCAGCATTGATTAATGTCACCCATTCTTGAACTTTACATAAACGGAAACACGCAGTATGTTCTTATTGTGTCTGGTGTCATATGCAATGTTTTGGAGTCATTCAGTAGTTTGGCTTTTCACTGCCATATTACATTACATGACTATAATACAATTTACACATTTAGTGGATGTTTGCAGTGTTCCCAGAAGAATATTATGAATAGAGATGCTGGGAACATTCTTGTACATCTTTTTATGAACATGTGTATATATATCTGTTGGATATATACCTAGAAGTGGAAGAGCTAGGTGATAGGGTATTCATATATTTAGTTTTAGTAGATACTGCCAAAGAGTTTTTCAAAATAATTATAGCAGTTTATGCTGCCATAGCAGTGTGTGTACCATATTCTTTTTAAAGACCTAGAGTATCACACTGTGTAAATACATTGTAAATGTATTTAACATTGGTTGCTTTCAGTTTTTTTTACTGGTACAGACAATTTTTAAGCAAACACTTTGCCTAGGTATTTTTGTTTATTCACATGAGTATTTCTTTAAGCATGTTAATAAGATAAAATGTAAAAAAAGAAAAAAAAAAGAAATAGGCAAAATAATTAGGTTTTCCAAAACCAAATTAGGGAATAGCATTTTTTAATTTTAATTTTTTATTTTTTATTTTTTGGGACTAGCATTTGTTTTAAAAAAGCTGAGTAAAATTAAAATGTTTTATAAAAATTGCAATCACTAGAATCGTAGCCCTGGTACAGAAAAGAACACATATATTAGTGACTAGGAATGACAGTTCTATCGGTCATGTTCTAAATACGAAAAGTGAAATGAAACTGAATATTTAAAGCAGAAGCAACTTAATGCAGGCAACGGGTTACACTGGTGAAAGGGACAGAGAAGCTACCCTGAGATGAACCACACAGCTGCAGCTGCTATGCCCCGGGGCTGGAAGATCACACAAGAAGGGGGTGCAGTTCCTTGAGCTTGGGCCGGGTCAACTAGGGAACCAGGTGAAATGACGGTGACCTGTCCAAGCCGGGACAAAGTGCCAGAAAAGTACAACCTCTGCCCAAGACATCACCTGAAGCAGAAAGAGGGGAAAAGTACCTTGACTTCTCTTTTCCTCCTCTCAGTGCCTCCCAGCAGGAGTGCTGATGGCCTGTTAATAAGGAGCGTGGAAAAAGTCTGGGAAGGTCAGCTTGCTTGAGATAACAGCAGAGCAGCAGAGGGGCAAGAAGGCCAACGGGCTGGCATAGTAGGATACATAATAAAGATGACATCACAAATCAGAGTAGACAGGAATGATTGTTTAATAAATGCTAGGGACATCCTTGTTACCCTATTATGAAGAAGATCAAGTAAAATTGGATTTTCACCTCATCCTGTAGCCCCAGATAAATTACAAGGATGTGTAGAGTTAAATGTAAACAACTGATGTCTCTGTGAAAAAAGGAAGATTATATATATTTTCAGGAATGGAGATGATTCACAGTGCATTAAAGCAACGGAATAAATCTAAAAGAAACTTTGATCATTGAAAATTAAAATAATACCATAAATAAACTTAAAAGGCACATAACAAAGTGGGAAAATTACTGGTACACATATAAAAAGGTTTAATACTCACCAAAAGTCTCATAAAGAAATAGAAAAGTGGGCAAAACACACCAACAGATATTTCTATGAAGAATATAAAATGACCAGTAAACCTAGATAAAATAATATTCAAATTCCAATAATCAGAGTCATAAAGAATTAAGTAAAAATACATTTATATGTCCATTAAAATAACCAGTATTATTAAATACTGTTAACCCTAGAGTATGAGGAAAAAAATGTATACTATGGCAGTAAGTATAACCTGCTGCTATTAAAATGTTTATTTTTCAAGAAATACTTATTGACAAATATAATATTCTTTTTAAAAATAATATTCTTGATACAATAAGATGAAATAATTAGGATTTAGACAGTATTAAAATTAAGTTAAAATTTTGTTATAAAATACAAAACCTCACACATATAAATGTACAATATAAAATACGAGAAGGAATATACCAAAATGGTAAAGAATTAACTAAAACGGTAATTTCTGGACCATGGGATTATAGTAACTTCAAGTTACTTATACATTTCTGCATTTTTCAAATATTTTACTGTGAACCTTTGTGATCTAAAAAAAAACAGTGATCATACGTGTCAATACAGTGAAGTCAAAAGATGGTGAAGAATGCGTTATTTACACAAATTTGCAGACTGAATGGAAACAGCCAGTGGAGATGAACCAACTGACGGTGAAAAGGCCTAAAAATTGCTGAAGGGAGGTGTTAGAGGAGCCTGGCTGAGCTCTGGACATGGACGGGGAAATCAGGCTTGGATAAGAGCGTGTGAGGGAACAAAGCCTGAAGAAGCACCCAGGAGAATCAGACCCTTAGGGAGTTCACACTCTGTGACCTTGAGTGTCTCCTGCTGAGAGCAAGGAGCAACAGCTGAATAGTCCCCTTTCGGGAACCTCCAGAGATGCTGGAGGTTCTGGGTATGGGCTGAAGAGGAAAAGAGAGGTCAATGTTGGGGAAAACCAAAGGAGTAACAGGGTTTCCTGAAGGTCCCTTTGAGTTGAGACACCTTAGCTTTGTAACTGTGTCTTGATTCTCTGCAGTTAGGTGAGGTTTCCCATCAAGAATACGTATTTTTAGGAACAGACACCTTGCAAGTTTGGCATGTTCTCCAGTTGAGAATTTGCAGGGTGGAAGAGGTAAAAGCCAGAATGGTTAGGGGATTGAAAGAACCTGGGAGCTTAAGTCTGAACCGGGGCCTATGCTGATCTGGAAAGGAAGGCGACCTGGAGCAGGGCTGGGGGACGGGGAGAGCAGGTGTTTGGAAGCGCATCACCGCAGTGGGCAAAAGAGAAGTGAGGATATATTATCTGCCTCGGCTGGGCACCCAAAGCCTTTGATTTTGAATCTAACTTTTGGCATTTACCACACTCTGCCTTGTGTTTTAGTTGATTGTACTTTCTTTATTTTTTTTAAACCACAGCCCACTCTTGTACGTGGCTGTGTATTCCTGAGGCACCTACCCAAGTGCTCTGCACTTGGCAGCTGTTCAAGTACTGTTGTTGGAAGAGTGAAGGCAACCAAATATGTTAATTTTTGGCATCATGGCAAGTGCTTTGGTTAAATTTAGAACTACTCTTTTGAAGACTGTGCAGTCAAAAGTATTAATTAAATTGGCAACAGTGCTTGCCAGCAACATCAATATGGCTCACCCTGGGAAGAAGCCAGTCAAAGGTGTTACTGGGACTATATAGCCAGCTCAGGCCATCACATTTAATTGCACTTCAGAAAACACAATCTTTTTAAGCTTCAAACTAATGGTGAAAAGACCTGTTTCACATGCAGTCACCGTCTGCTCTGGATTTTCTGTCTTGTGGTTGCAGGAATGCTAACTGTGGATATTCTTTGCTGAAATAGTGTCTGTTCAAGAGGGTGGCAGGGAACCTTTTGCTTCTCCCTGAAGGCGTAGTTTCAGGGAGTGAATTTTCCTGATACTACACCTCAACGGCATACTCTTCTTACATATACTCTTCAAGGCTTTTCCTGTCAATTTTCCATAGTTTTAACAGAAACTCACAGGATCCCAAGTCTTTATTTTGTAAGAGGAGTAAAGATGAGGAATATATCACTGTCTGATGATGGTCAGGCTTGGGGATTGGGAGGGAGGAGGAGTTACAATTCCTCCTTTTGGGAATTTTTTTTTTTAAGATTTTACTTATTCATGAGAGACACACAGAGAGAGGCAGAGACACAGGCAGAGGGAGAAGCGGGCTCCCTGCAGGGAACCCAACCGCTGGACTGGATCCCCAGACCAGGATCATGCCCTGAGCTCAAGGCAGACACTCAACCACTGAGCCACCCAGGCATCCCCCTTTCGGGAAATCTTAACTGTAGTTCTTCACCCATGCACATGTGCACCTGCGCGCGCACACACATTTCTAAACACACCTCTAAAAATACCTAAAATACCCTAAATACGCGCGCATACTCGGGAATTTTTTTTTTTAAGATTTTACTTATTCATGAGAGACACACAGAGAGAGGCAGAGACACAGGCAGAGGGAGAAGCGGGCTCCCTGCAGGGAACCCAACCGCTGGACTGGATCCCCAGACCAGGATCACGCCCTGAGCTCAAGGCAGACACTCAACCACTGAGCCACCCAGGCATCCCCCTTTCGGGAAATCTTAACTGTAGTTCTTCACCCATGCACATGTGCACCTGCGCGCGCACACACATTTCTAAACACACCTCTAAAAATACCTAAAATACCCTAAATACGCGCGCATACTCAGTCACCCACTCAGTT
Organism: Canis aureus; assembly: GCF_053574225.1. Classification (NCBI taxonomy): domain Eukaryota; kingdom Metazoa; phylum Chordata; class Mammalia; order Carnivora; family Canidae; genus Canis; species Canis aureus. The sequence goes on from NC_135644.1 coordinate 6,771,640, forward strand.
ACTCGCTCACTCACTCACTCACTCACTCACACAAACCTTTCCAATCATATTTTCAGCTGGATGTTAAAAATCCCAATTCTGGCATTTAACTTTTAGTGTTTTCAAGGCTCTTTCTTATACATGCATGAATCTAGTAGACCTCATCCCCGTGAACGTTCTTAATTACAGTCAATTGCCCCAAATTGGCTTTCCTGAATTTAAATGCATTTGCCATTTCATTTTTCAAGATGAATTTGATTGAATGTCTTGTAGTGATTGATGCAAGCTCATTCAGAGTATGTGAATAATAAATTTATTGCTCTCTGGAAATAAGTAATAGATCAAAAAATCTCTTTGGTTTAATGTTTTACTGTTAAAGATTAAACAGTTCTTCTAAATAACTTAGCAACCCTTTCAAACTCAAATTGTTTAGCTCTATGTTTAAGGCAACTATTGAAATCATTTCAGTTCCCTCGGGTACAGTTGTGCAATTTGGATTTAGCTGGTCTGCAGATTGTACTCATCTATGTTAATGTTTCTGTAATGAGAATGATCCAACTGTGTCATAACCTTTTGGGTCTTAACCTCCTTCATTTACATAACCTTTTACTTCTCATTTACACTAGCCTTGCCATTTTAGGATGAATACATCAAACTCCTTCCTTTTTCTCCCACGACCTGATTTTGTTGCTAAGAAAATCAATTAGTTTGTCTTACATATGAGAAAAACATATTCACAACAGATTCTTCGATATTTGAAAGATGGTAGGTGTTACAACAAAAAGAAATGAGTTAGAGGATTTTAGTGCTACTATCATGATTTTAAGAGAAACAGTAAATTACGTTTAGTCTTAAAAAGATGTTAACTTTGAAAATATTCTAAAATATATGCTGTTAAATAATTGACTCATCTGTATATTTAGTGTCTTGCTTCAAATAGAATATAATTTCCAGTAGTGGTGCTACCTAATATCTTAAAAGTATAGGTGTTAAAAGCATATATGCATTAGAGTCTTCTATATTTGAAATTATGCCCATTTACATACACTTATATGCACACATATCTGCAAGTGTTGATTTTTAATGACAAGATATTATAAAAGTTGGACCTGCTCAACTAAAAATGTAATTAAGAGGCAATTGTGTTTCAAAAATTAATGACAGAATTTGTTTGAATAACAAATTTGATACATATGGAATGGTTTAGTAGTTTTTTAAAAGCTTTTATTTATTTGAGAGAGAGAATGAGAGACAGAGAGCACAAGCAGGGGGAGCAGTAGAAAGAGAGGGAGAAGCTGACTCCCCACTGAGCAGGGAGCCCAATGTGGGGCTTGATTCCAGGACCCCAGGATTATGACCTGAGCCAAAGGCAGATGCTCAACCAACTGAGCCACCCAGGTGCCCCTGGAATGATTTATTTTTAAAATCCTATTTACATGAAAGTTTTTAAAAAACATTATTAACTACTCTATTCATGATACTCTGAAGATGAAAGACCAGGTGTATAATAGGAAAACCAGATATAATCTGTGGTACCAAAGAGGGCTTCCCTGAGGAAATGTCATTTGAGCTGAGTCTATGGGTGAATAGAAACTGAAAGGCAAGGGACTAGACGTCTGGGGAGGAGTGATCTTTTTAATCTTTTTGTGTAAACCTGACCCATTGAGTCCCTCACACTTTCCTAAAACCTATAATAGCTTCCTCAAGTCCTCAGCATCACTTAAATGTACCCGCGATCTGGCCCACTTCTGCTAACTCTTCCCCGGCAGCACTTACCACTTTTGTAATTTTTGTTTGGTGCCTATCTTCCTAAAGGATGAATATAGACCCTGAATCCTCAGAATCAGGGACCAATGTAAATATTTGGTGAATAAATGAAGGTACATAAAACCTTAACTCTATAAATTTTAAAGATAATGTGTCTTATTTGTCAATATAAGAATTGTAGCTACTACTTAACTTAGCACATGTGTTAAGCACAGTCCAAGATAACAAATGCAATAGATATTGATTCCCAATAGTGATAAAAAAAAAAAATGGAAGTTGAAGAATTCAATAAATTGCCCACAGGCTGTGATCTGCTTTATGATGTTTAAGAAAGAATCACTACATTGTCTTGGGAGAGACTTTTTGATGGCAGTCTTGATGTAGTTCACCCCAAATCTTAATACTTTTATGTAAATTTTGTTTGAAAATGGAAATTTCTATATATTATTAAATTCATTGTCATTTTAAAGCACTCAATCCATCAGACTGTCAGACGTGTACTATATATATAAATGAGCAAAAATAGGTGACATACATAGTTTTACCCACATATGGTTAGGGGCGAGGTTACAATTTGACTTGGAACAGTGGCTTGAGGTAAAGTATATATGTTATAATAGAGGTAGCCATAAAGTTCTAAGGGCCATAGAGTTATGTATATTTAACAAATACTTACAGAGTGAATAATATGTCCCATATGTTTTTCTAGGCACTAGGCATAACGTGGAGAATGAAAAAAAAAAAACAGGGTTCTTGGTCTCATGAAAAATATCCTCTAAAGATGACACATTAAGTTTAATTGGGGAGGTCTAATTAGGCAGAGTTTACTAGAATGAGTGATATTTTAATTGAGTCTTAAAAAGATGAGTAAATAGTGTCATGCATTGATGGGGAGTGTATTAGTTAGGATTAGATTAATCTCAAAATAACATTGCTCCAATAAGCTAGGAAATTGCCTTAAAAGAAATTAGTCTAGCATTAGTACTGTGCTCCAGGGATAGGAATCCAGGGTGCTCCCTCTATGTTGTTTTTCCACCTGTCTTCTGCATGTCACTCCCAACTCAAGCTGTAAGATGGTTGCTTGACTTCCAGTCATCACAACTGGGGTGCAGCCAGCAGGTGAGCAGGAAGTGGTAGGGAAGAAGGGCATACATACCCCCTTTATTTCCAGACACTTAACTAAATTTGCATACATTGATTCTATTTACTCCCAGAATCAACCATAAGAGAGGTGGAAAAATGATGATGTGTCTTGCTAAAAATTGAGGATTTTATTACTGAGGAAGATGCAGAGAATGTATACTGGGGATATACAGTAGTCCCTATCACAAGAAAAAAGGCAAAGCATAGAAGTATAAGAGCAAAAGCCTTGGAAAAATAACTTGGAAAATTTTGTGTGGCATGGCTGGAATTCTGTGTATGGAACAATAGAGAAGGGAGTAAGCCTATAAAGCTAGGTTAATGAAAGCATTAATTTGCCATGCTCAGAGACATTATCATGTGGAGATATATAATTTAAAGGTCTTTAAAAAATATTATACTTACACATTTTATAATAGCATTTTTAATATATAATCTCATTTAATATTCACAATAATCCCACTGAATAGCTATTATTCTTTTTTTTAAATGTTTTTTTTAAAGATTTATTTATTTGAGAGGGAGAGAAAGAGAAAATGAGCACAGGGAGGGGCAGAAGGAGAGAGAGTGAGAAGCAGACTCCGGCTGAGCCCAGAGCCCAATGCTAGGCTTGATCCCAGAAACCTGGGATTATCCCCTGAGCCAAAGATAAAGACTTAACTGACTGAGCCCCCCAGTCATCCCTAGAATAGATATTACTCTTGTTTAGCAAATTAAGTAACCAAGATCCAGATGTCTTTTCTATTATACCCTAAGTATCTAATATATTCAGAGAGATTTACAAAGATATTACATTCTTAATCCAAGGACAGAAAAGTAATGCAAAAGGAACTATTAGAGAATAAGAAAAGAGCTCCTAGAGATTAAAATATGAGCACTGAAGTAAAAAGAAAAATTGACAATCTCCAGAAAGTTAATGAAAATTAGAAAGATATGGAAATGTTAGTGAAAAGATGAGGCATAGAGTTCAAATATGGAACATTTCAATTTTGATTAAAGTCCTAGAAAGGACAAAAAACTGTGTGTGTGTGTGTGTGTGTGTGTATTAAGTGTGAGTGTTGGTGATGGTGGAGGAGGGAGTATTATCAAGGACAAAAATAGGAGGAAATTATACAAAATGGAAAAAAGATGTGAGTCAAAGTAAAAGGTCCAAGTGTCCAGAACTATTTAAAAAAAAAAGAAATCCCAGGAAGACATATCCTAGTGAAATTTTACACAGTGACAAATATAAAAGACACTAAAAGCTTCGAAAAGAAGTTCTTCAAGTTTCTAAGGAAAAAAATTATGTTCATACTATTAGGCAAATATGAGGGCTGTCTGAGAATATATTTAGACATGCAAAATTTCAAAAAAATTATTCTTCATCAACATTTTCTCTGTAAAATGACTACAGGATATAGTCCAGCAAAACAGGAAAGTACACTATAAAAAGGAGATATGAGTTCCAGAAACAGTAAATTTTGACAAAGAAGTTCAAAGAAATCCCAGAACTACAGCTTTGCATAGTATCAGATTGGAGCAGAAAAGAGAGAGAACTCTAGGAAATTGATCTCTGAAGGGAAAAAAAGGAACTCTGTAGTCAATATGATTGAGAAGGCTAGAAAATGTGAGTGTGCTCAGGTCACAAATTCAAGGAACAAAGAATGCAATGAGAAATTTCAGAGAAAACTATGAAGCAAACTAAGATGTGACACAATGCTAAGCAATTGCAGGATGTTTTAAAAAATTCATTTGAAATCGATGTTAGAAACATCTTTGTATCAGAGAGATGTATACGCACACTTGCAGAGGCTGTTTACACCATAAAGCAACTGGCGCTGATGTTGGACCTTAAAGATATCTTCAGGGAAGTCCAGGGGGGGAGGAAAGATAAAAAAAAAAAAAAAATAGCCGAGAGGAAACATACTACAACCAATACACCCTAGCTGAGATCTACAGGAACAGACTGAAAATCTGTGCCCATTTTTCACCATCTCCAACTTTGAAGATGTGGGCATTCTGCGGGATAAGCTGGGGCCTTTTGTCAAGAGGTAAACAACATCCACCTGGCCTAGATGTCAAAGAATCTGAAAAATCTAGGGAAGAATGCAACAACCAATGGCCAGGCTTCTGCTCCTGGCCAAGTAGGTGAACCAGTAAGGAAGCAAAAAAACATGCGAGAGTGTGACAGCCCCTGTTGCCCCTGCCTCATCCTCGGAGCATAAAGACAATAGGACTACTTCACCTCAGCCCTCAGCATCTCACACAAAGTGTCTCTCTGTGGCCCACTCAAACCGTGGATCGGACAGAGAAGGAAATTCTGGGAAATGTGGTTCAGCCTTAGCCCATCGCATTACACACTGACACATTCCATAGCCACCACAATCTCCTCTGAGTGTCTGTGGGAGTTGTCACATTAGAACTACAAAAAAAAAAAAAAGAAAAAAAAAAAGCAATACAATTTTAGTATGGTACTTGGTCCAACTTTGAACAATATTGACATACTAATGATAACGTAAATGCTGTTTCTGGGTCACTGCATCTACAATCAATCTGGAAAAGCACAGCAAGCTGGGCTTGGGTTATGAGAAGGAAGATGAATGTTAACTTTGAAAATATAAAAATAAAAGGTAGGTGGTAGAAGGTGGGATGTGGAAAGGGATGGAAGAAAAATGAAAGGAAGGGCAGGGAGCTGATGTCTTCATTTTATAAAGGAGAGTTTAAGAGCTCCTTCCTAAAATTAATGAACAAGAAACCAGGGTTTAAAGATAGTATTTAAAGTGATAAATGCAAGCGCTAGGAGAATTAAAGATAATGATCTAACTATAAACATTGGGAGAAGAAAGCAAAGGTGAAAAAAAAGGGAGTATAAATATGGTAAATCTCAAAACTCACAGTGCTGAATCAATAGATAGCATCAAGAGTTGTTAGAACAATAAACTGATGTATATGGAAGCGTATTAGTTACTAAAACAGAGGGTTAAGAGGTTCTTTCGGAGAAATATGAGTGGGATTAGGAGAAAAGTAGAGGGATATTTTTGCTTTCCAGCATATATTTTGGGTGTATTCGAGTAGTTATAATGAGCATGCATGACTTTGATTGTAATAATGTATTTTAAGGGAGAGAAAGCACAAGAGGTCAGAGGATAGGACTTTGGCTAAAATCCCGCATGAAAAAGACAGATGTGAGGGAAGAAGCAAGAAAAAGAAGATGAAGTGCATTTAGACCTTTAAGATACACGTTACACAAGAGCATATTAACTTTGTGATGGACAGAAGCATTATTTTTACTATCTCTTTAGAGTGGGTTTGGCCACTGGTCTACAATGATAGTTTCTGTATCTGTCAAACCACTCCTTTCTTTCTCTTGAAAGAATAAGCCATTCTGATGAAAACTTAAGACAAAATCCACCAACTACAATTTTATAAAGTAAGAAAACATAATATTGATATATTACTATGCATTCAATGTTACTATGTATAGTATATATATATATATAATTTCTATTCTATTCAGTCATACCAATGTTTGTAAATATTTGGGTGCCTGGTATTTCACAGAATAGCCTGGATTAAAAAAAAAAAACCCTCTTACTTGTCAATATAACCTAACATTTTAGTATATTTGCAGTAGAAATGAAATTTTTCCTCTAAATAGGATCCTAATCAATATTTAAATTACATGGGTATCACATAAATATAATACGTAGGGTGAGACTTTACTGCCAGTTTATAATTTTTTTATGATTATGTTCAAGAACACTGGTCATGGTATTAGCAATTTTAACTGTTCTGATTATCTTTCTTCATCATTAATTACTACATATTTTCTGGACTAACATTAAAATATAGCAGAACCATGTTAATGTCATTCACATTGATATTAGTATATTTCTAAACCTTGCCTATTTCCCATCCTTACATGTTTTCCTTTGATTAAACATCTCTGTGAATTATTCTCAAGTGCATTACTATTAACTTCAACAAGTTATGTTAGTTTAAATCATTTATTCTGTTGAAATACTATATTGCATAACCAATTTCTGCAAATCTGTTAGTGATTTGAATTAATTTGTTCTTTAGAAACTATGCTAGGATAATTATGCTTTGATCTTGTAAATTAGCCAAATGGAATATTGTTTATAATATAATTTAAATGAAAACTGCCATCACACTAAACAGTGTTTCTTGGCTCATTGCTTAAAGGACCTCAGTTAATGTGCTGTTTGTGGGGAAATGGATCCACAGGGGTTAACAACCTAACAGCAATATAGGTGTCCTCACCAGTGTTTTCATTACATAGGGAATAACAAAAACCAAATCGATCTACTCTCAACACAAATTTCAGAGTGTTGCTTAAGAATTCATAAGGTAGAGTTGCGTCTGCATGATGGTTATGGTAGTGAAGAGTAAAAATGATAAAACTGCCTCTGTGGGGATCCATCCCAGAAGCCTCAAGGTTCCAGAATTTAATCAGTGACAGTGGCCACCACAGTCATGCACCTTAGCTGCCCATGAGATCCTGGGTCCCCGTCCTGGACCTTCTTATTCTCTACAACTATTTTGTCCTAAACTCTAATATCCTGTCTCGGACCAACTTGAGATTCTTTTGACTTGACCTCTCAGCTATTTATTCCTGCTAATCCTGCCTTGACTTCATCGAGACCTCCATCCTCTTGACCTCTTTGTTTTCTTTCAGCCAATTTGCCTAACATGGATCACAATTTACTGGGCACTTCCATTGTCCTACGTGCTTTCACACACATGATCTTGCTTAAACCGTATGAGGTTCCCGTGAGTAGAGATCACTATCCCATTGCACACAAGAGGACACTGAGGCATGCAGAAGCTGAATACATTGCTTAAGAGAAAGAGGTGGACAGTGATTCAAATTCTGGTCTAGTTGCTCCAGAGCCTACGTATGTTCTTACCCCCTTGCATATTCCACCTTAATCTTGCAATATTTCACTTCAACTTCTGTCTCTCACATACCTTCTCTTTTTTCCTAGTGCCCTCAATTCCTTTATTTTCCAGTCTTATCAGCTACTGCCACCTTTAAAAAGACCCAGTTCCACTAGCCACCCCATCTACCTTCTCCGTTCTTGGCTTTGAATTGCTGAGCACTACTGGCAACATCACGTGTCGGTGAGACATGGTGTCACCACCCCTCATTGTCTCTAGTCTCGGCCGGGCCTTCAACACCACCCAGTTGTGTGTCCTTTGTCAGCTCCCTTCTCTCTTCCAAACTTAATTTTGTTAGACCTCCTGCTCGGCCACGTCCTTTCATTTAGCTGACTCCAAGGATTCGATTGCCAAATTGACTCGCATAAATGAGAGATCTCCGGTATCAAGCTTTACTAATACTTTCAAGCATATGAGCATTCAAGGGGCACAGGCGAAGCATGCAGAGGCCTAAGATATCCTGCATAGCCCTCATGGTCATCATTCCTGTGTTAGACATTCACCAGAGTAATAGATGAGGTCTCTAAGAAACACCCATGGGTTGGGAACATTTAAGTTATGAGGTAGCTTCATTTCGTATCCCAAATAGTTACTTCGTTTGCATGACATTTTTCAGAGAACCATGCTTCACAAATCCATGCAACCTAGGTCCCTTTATCATGAGCAATCCTAAAATAGGAGTCATCCTGTTGAGAGGATTCCAGGGATAAGGGCTCTTCTAGCAAATATCATCCGTCTGTTTACAAGGGGTTCAGCTATCAGCATGTCTATGAGCATCACCTGACTTCTTTCTTTCCCAGAAGTCTCCTCTGTCCCAACTACAAACATACACAGGTAACAGCTTTAACTTCTTCCATCTTCCATATTTAATTAAGAATCTTGCTTTCTTATTTTATAACAATAAAGCACCTCTTAGGTAGCAAAGTCCTTTGACTTCCTATTTCCACTAATGTACATTATTCTATCCTTTGGCCTCAGTGGGAAAAAAAATATCATTTATTTCATCCAAAGCTGAGCCTCTTCCCAATGATTCATTTCTCCTTTGCTTTCTATTCAGAGACCTGGGTTATTTTATTAATCAACTGCAAGTCCACCCAATTGTATTCTTAACGACCCAACACTTCTTAGTAATAACTTATTTTTTATCTATTACTTCTCTAGAGTGTTTGCTCTTTTATGTGCCAGGCACTTTACTAATATGAACTCACTTAAGTATCTTCATTATAACCATGTGAAGAATATGGTGGTCGGCTCCCCAGCCTACATATGAGAAACACCAGGACCAGAGAGGTTAAGTAACTTTCTCAAAATCACACAGTTGGTGAGTGGTAACAATTGGATTAGAACATGGCAGTATATATACTGTGCTGCAAGTGCCTTTTATTCTGTCTTTTTAAAAATTATTATGAAACTTAGATTTATAGAATATGGTGCAAAAATAGATCAAAGAAGGTGCTTATAGCTCTAGCCCCCTTTCCCTCTAATGTTAACATATATACACTTATCAAGAACAGGAAAGCAACTTTGGAATAAAATTATTAAGTAAACTAAGATTTTATTTTTATTTTAAGAAGTTAATTTATTTTATTCAGTTTTTCACTAATATCCTTTTTCTGATTTTAGGATCTACCTCTTCAGTTGCCTCTGGCCTTTAATATTTCTTCAACCTTTTCTCGGCTTTCACGACTTTCACGAACACTTATTTTTTGTCATTTTTATTATTTTCTCTTCATACTCTAGGGTGTATGTCTCATTTGTTCCTGAGCCCATCTACTTAGTTCTTTGCTTCGGTTATTTTATTTATTGTATTTATTTTTTAATGTTGTAAAAACATACAGCAATATTTATCATCTGAATCATTTTCAAGTGTACAACTCAGCAGCATTAAATATATTTGCATTGTTGTGAAACAGATCATCAGAGCTTTTCTGTCTTGCAAAATTGAAACTCTATAGCCATTTAAAAACCTCCCTTTTATGCCTCCCCCAGCCCCTGGGAGCCACTATTCTATTTCTTGTTTCTATGAATTTGACTTTCTGTTTTTAAAAGGTTTTACTTATTTATTTTAAAGATTTTATTTATTTATTTGAGAGAGAGTGAACGAGAGGCAGAGAGAGAGAGAGCATGAGCAGAGGGAGAAGCAGACTCCCTGCTGAGCAGGTCACCCAACGTCGGGCTCAATCCCCAGAACTGGAGATCGTGACCTGAGCTGAAGGCAGACGTCCAAACAACTGAGCCACGCAGGCGCCCTGAATCTGGTTACTTTAAGTATCACACATAAGTAGAGTCCTACAGTATTTGTCTTCATGCCACACAAAGTAAATGATCTTAATTTTTTAGTCATTGTTTCATATGTCCATTCAAGGAAATTCTTTGAGAATAGAAATCATGACACCATTTTTCTACTTCATATGACAATGATCACCATTCCAAACATATAGTTCATTCCTCGAGAGTAATTAATTTGGGGTGCTATTGTGGGTTAAACTGTGTCACCCCAAAATTCATCTGTGGAAGTCCTAAGCCCCAGTACTTAAAAATGTGACCTTATTTGGAAACAGGGTCATTACAGAAGTAATAAGATGAGGTCTTCCTAGAACATGAAAGACTCCTAACTCTGGGAAACGAACTAGGGGTGGTGGAAGGGGAGGTGGGCAGGGGGTGGGGGTGACTGGGTGGCAGGCACTGAGGGGGGGCACTTGATGGGATAAGCACTGGGTGTTATTCTGTATGTTGGCAAATTGAACACCAATAAAAAAGTAAATTTATTTAAAAAAAAAAGAAAAGATGAGGTCTTCCTGAAATAGGGTGGACCTTAATCCAATACAACCGGTGTCCTTATAAAGAGGGGAGGTCTGGGGCTAGCACATAAGGAGGACAGCGTGTGAAGATGCAGGCTGAGACCGGGCAGGTGCTCCTGCAAGCCAAGGAATGCCAGAGATTGCCTGCAGGCCACCAGAAACTGGGGGAGGCACAGCACAGATTCCCCTCCCAGCTGTCAAAGGAATCAGGCCTGCTGACACTTTGATCTTGGACTTCTGGCCTCCAGGACTGTGAGAAATAACTTCTTGTTGTTTGAGCTGCCCAATTTGTAGTAGTACCTTGTTATGACAGCTCTAGCAAACTAATCCAGGGCTATTTATTGACTCTTACATTGTGTATGTTTGATATGTAAAATTGTATATAAAATTGTGCATATTTGGGTCTGTAGGTACACATTTGTCTTCCTCTTTTGCACAATTTCACAATCTCATCCTCTAATAACCCACTTTTCATGATTAGCAGCAGGAGCACAGTCAGGGGAGAAGGAAAAAAAAAAACAAAACCCAACACCAACAGGAGAAATGAGCCTCTGATATGACATTTGTCCCTATTTTACTTTAGGGTTCTCGTGTCTTCAGCTCATGAGTGTTTCACAGCTTATAACACAAAGAGAACACACCTATGACCTTCCAGATCCACTTGAGCTTTAGTCAGCATCTGGAATCCAAGGGGATCTCTTGGATCTTCCCCCTCATAGGAAGCATTAAAAGTGAGATTAAAAATGAAAAATAAATGATTCTTAAGTGACAACCAAGGAAAGGGGGAAGGTGAAGATAGTCTGAGACAAGGGAGAAGAGGTTTTCTCTTGGCAGCTAACTCTGTTTAACAGATTTGGGGACGCAGAAGGAGACAGCTCTCTATCGGTTTCCTAGGGCTGCCGTAACAAAGTACCATAAACTGGGTGGCTTATGTTGACAGGAATTTATTTTCTTACAGTTCTGGAGTCCAGGAATTAGAAATAAAGTTAACTTTCTCCCTCAGCATTCTAGGGGAGAATTCTTTCTCACCTCTTCCAGCTTCTGGTGGCTCTAGGCTTCCATTGGCTTGCGGTGCCATCACTCCAGTTTCTGCCCCTCTATTCTTGTGGCCTTCTCTGAATTATGTCTCTTCTCTGTGTGACTCTTTGAAGGATACCTGTCAATAAGGGGCATCTGGGGGGCTCAGTTGGTTAAGCCTCTGACTCTCTCTTGATCTGAGCTCATATCATGATATGAGGATCAAGCCCTGCGTTGGGCTCTGCAGTAGCAGGGTGTCTACTTCTCCCTCTGCCTTCCCTTCACCCCTGCCCCATGTTCTCTCTCTCTCTCTCTCTTTCTCAGTCTCAAATAAATCAATAAATCTTAAAAAAATTAAAAAATTAAAAAAAAATACCTGTCATTGGTTTTAGGGCCCACTCTAAGTCCTGGCTGACCTCAACTCCAAATCCTTAACTCAATTATATCTGCAAAGACCCCTTTTTCCAAAGATCGCATTCACAGGTTTCATGAGTTAGGTTATACACATACCTTATGGGGGTTGCCATTCTACCCAGTAAAGGCTCTAACATTACTGAATTCTAAAATTAAATGAAGACTAGAATTGGCCCAGAGAGATTTGATTTCTGGAACTCCCATTTCTTAAGTGAGAGACCAAAAGTAAACTCTTAATTGTGAATGAAGCCCCCACCAACAAAAGAACCTAAAAATATTTAGACTGTGGAAATGGAAGCTTAAGGGGTGCAAACTCAGTCCAAATTCCTTTTGAAGATAACACACTTAATATTTCAGACACTAAGATATTTTGGGGGGGGAAGGGGTGGTGATATGATTGTGGTCTTTTCTTCTTTACGGAATGACACGTAGTAAAAGGATGAGATAGATGTATGCTGTGAAGCTCTCCAGTTTCAGGAAGGTTCAGAAAGGCTCATTTGAACCTAATTAAACCCAAACAAGTCCATTTAGCAAAGATATGCGGAGACAGAGTGAGCGATGTTGTGAACTGTGAGTGCTTTGCACAGAAGTCTCCAGCTTTGGGAGGGAGGCGAACCTAGAATACCCCCAAGGTCCCATTCGAGTGCACATTCCATGGCTCTGCAATTTTCTTTCCTCCGCACAAGTAAAAATCACTTCTGGGTATTTTTTAAGTCTGGGCACAGCGAACAACGGTGTTTCGCTTAATAACATTGCTCACAAGCTCCTGGTAGAAACAACTTAGGCTTTCGTAGGTTGAGCATATAGAGTAAGATTAAAATAAGCTAAAGGTGGGCTCCAGAGTATTAGAAAGGAAGGAGCAATAGCTATAGAACTTTGGCTGACAGGGATTACAAGGAGCCATTAATGTTCATGTGTTGTTCTGTATATGACTTTAATAACCAGGATCATCTGCTAAAAGTTCAGGTAAGGAGCCATTTCATTTTTCATACAGACATCTTTAAATCTATTTCTTTCACTTTTTTATTATAAAAGTATTTCTTTCCTGAAAAATATTTGAAAACAATGAGTAGGCAATCATTAGACCGATACTGTGTTCCAAATAACTTTGAAATTATGCCATGGGATGTAAGGACAAGGGCTCAGGGGAGGAGAAAGCATATTATAACAAGTAATAGTTCCATTTTTTTTTTTCTCTGCTTGCCAGAACTTTTCACAGATGGGGGGTTTGAAATGGGATGCGATTCAAATAATCTGGAGTAAAAAACAATGCCAGGTGCACATCAGGTCCAATTTCCTTTAAAAAATGTTGAATCCAACATTTCCAATAACCAAAATATGTTAAAGTTGGAACCTGATCAGAATAGCTGGCTAAGGCAGATACCCTGAAGTAACTGATGAAGTTCCACATAACCAGAGCTTTTTTGGCACGGGGTTGGAAAGACAGCATAACACCAACTCTAAAATGATTTTCATCACTAGGGCAACTTGGCAAGCAACTAGGCAGGGTCAAGGTCTAATGATTATGAAACATGTTGCGATTTTCAATGTACTAAAGCCCACTGAACTTGGAAGTTTTACTCGGGTAATAATAATAACTGCTCACCATACGTCAGGTGTTATTTCAGATGCTTTCTGTATGGCATTTTATTTCATCTTCCTCTCAACCCTATGAAGGGATTATTTCTCCCAGATTTCAGATTGGGAAGTTGAGTGTCTGAGTAACTTATCTAGGGTCCCACAAGCTCATAAATACCTGGCTCAACCCAGATTTCCACCCAATCGGCCTGTCCCCTTGGGCTCCACTACCATTAAAAGTTCTCTCTTCATCAGAGGACATCTCCTTAGTCTGAAACTGCAGCCCATTAGTTTGCCTTGGTGAACCTGATGATTCATACTTTTATCACATCTGCTTAAGAAAGCATTCGTACGAATCATGAAATGAAACACTATAAAATACTGTATATGAATAGAATAATAATTAAGTGCTATATAAAACAACTGACCTTTTTGAAAAATAGGAAACGATAGAATCAAATATTTATTAAGAGCTCATTAATCTGTACAGCCAATGTTAACTGACTGCCTGCTACATGCCAGATATTGTGAAATGTACAGCCGGGGACAAGATCTGTTCACTATCCTCAAGATGTATATAGTCCTGGGGGGGAGGAGGGTTAGACAATAAACAAATAGAAGATTTTACGTTTTGCTGATTTTGGTGGGGGGCGGACGGGGTACTCATTTAAGCTGAGATCAGATGGTTGAGAAGAAACTAGTCATGAGAAAGGAAGGTAGGAACAGAAGCAAAAACATTGTAAGCAAAGAAAACAGGATGTGTGCAAAGGCCCTGAGGTAGGAAAGAGCTTGAGGTTGCTCAAGAAACTAAACTGCCAGTAAGTCCAGGAAACAGAAAACAGAGGGAAGAATGCCTAGAGGTGAGGTTTCAGAAACAGAGGGTAGAGGGTACTGGATGCTGTGATGTGCTGTTTGAATTATATCCTAAGTGGCAGGAGAAGATTTTAGAGGCTTTTTGTTTTGTTTTGTTTTTTATTTTAGAGGGTTTTAAGGAGGGGTAATGAGATGATCTGATTTCTGTTTTAGAAAGTTCACTTTGGTTCCTCTGTGGAGACTGGATTTGAATATAGAGGTTTTTTTATTTATTTTTATTTTTTTAATTTTTATTTATTATTATTTTTTTAAATAATAAATTTATTTTTTATTGGTGTTCAATTTGCCAACATACAGAATAACGCCCAGTGCTCATCCCGACAAGTGTCCCCCTCAGTGCCCGTCACCCATTTTACATCCTGGGCTGACATTTTCAAACCCAGGCAACTAGAGCACTCCTTAGGAGCAGTTAGGAAAAAAAAAAAAAAGTTTGAGAATTATTTCTATGGATTGATTTCCTTTCTGTTTAATTCCGAAGGACTCTAGCTGTACTAGATTTTGTTTTATTTCATCTATTAGGAAGCATTTTGGACTGCTATGCTATTGATTATAATGTATTTATGTGATTTTTTTTTAAGACTTTATTTATTTGAGAGAGAGTGAGCTGGTGAGAGAGGAAGCAGGAGGAGGGGCACGGGGAAGGGCAGAGGGAGAAGCAGGCTCCCGGCTGAGCAGGGGGCCCAAAGCAGAACTTGATCCCAGGACTCTGGGATTGTGATCTGAGCCAGGGCAGACGCTTAACCGACTGAGCCACCCAGGCACCCCTATTTATGCGATTTTAACTTCTTCAACGTTTCCATCTTTTTTGTCTACAAATAGAGATTTATTTCAATGATCTTCCATACCCAAAGTCATTTTGTACCTTTCCAAACATATGAATACCATGTTAACAGAACATCTGTTGGTTCATTGCTTCTTCCACATTTTATCCGCCAGTTTAGTGCCATGTCATTCATAAAATGTGGGTAAATAGATTATGTTTGAGGTTTTGTTGAAATTCCAGTTGACTGAAATGATATTTTGAACACTGTCTCTCATCAAAGACGTTCAAATGCATCGCAGTCATTTAAATTATCCTCCACAATGCACACAAGGTCAGAGGCTCTGGGAGATAATCAGGTGAACCAAAAAGAAGGCCTTTGCATCTCCTGGTTTTGTCTTCATGCTTCACCCCCTTTTAGAGAAGAGGGGACAACAACAGCAACACCATGGACACCTTCCTTGTATTTTTCTTCTGTTTCTCTGCAGCATCTTAATATCTGCCTGGCTTTTCAGGACGACCACAGCAGGCACTGTGTCAGCGGGGTCCAGGGCCCTGCTTCTGTTGTGGAGGCTGAGTGGGAAAGTTTCCATCTGCTCACCCTGGGGCGGGGGGGAGGCAGATAGAACTAGCAGTAGGAGGGACTTTCAAGGAAGGTGTGATGTGCTCTGGCCCTGAAAGTCCAGTTGTGGGCGATGCCAGTGTCTTGGCAACAATGGTCAGGCCGCCCAACCCCCAGAATCCCTTCGGGTCTCCCCTTTTCCAGAACCACGTCTCTCCAGTTTGCCCATTTGCTTTCCACTTGGGACAGGGACAGCCTGCACATCCTGTTGCTTGCACCGTGAACCCTACAATCATTAACCTGTACCTGTGGGAGGGCAGCTACTACGGTAGTGGGGAAACTCGACTGACCCGCTTTGTGCAGGTCGTAGATCTGATCCTTGACAGAACAAAGACTAAGAGCCCCACCTCCGCCTTCTCTAACTCTTGAGTATGATGACACAACGAAATAAGCATGTAAATACATATGTGTTATAAATATATTTTTAGAATCTCAGAACACAGAGAGTTTTGAAATCACTGAGGACATACAGCTTTTTTTTTTTTTTTACTAACATTCAGAAGGAAATAGGGTCCCCGTTACCAAACAAGTGTACTTTTATGCTATATTTCTGTTTTCTGAAGGAGGTATTTTACATCAGGGTAGAAAATGAGACCATCTTCTGATAGGCAACTTTCACACCTCAGTGTCCTCCCTGCAAGAGTCCCTCGTGTTATCTTTTAAACAACCTTTCATTCTAAACAACAGCAAAGTAAAATTATTCAAATTGTTGTGGTTTCTGGGGAAAAAATGCCCCTTTTTCTCCCCCTTTTACTTTGTCTTCCTGGAAACCTAAACACAATGTGGAAACAAACGGTCGCTTGATTTTCTTGCTCTAAAAGGAACTTGGCGGACAAATTTTTCGGTTTAGGCTGAAGCATTTCGATTTCGATTTCAAAGGGAGTTTTGAATTTGTCGTAATATCTTCTTTTGTAATGAAAGCAGGCATTGAATCCTACAAAGGGAGATGCTAGCATCTTCCCCATCCTTACGTATTATACTTCCTGCTCTGTGTTAGGTTTGTGCTCACAAGAACTCCTGTGTGTTTTTCTTTTGTTTTGCTCTCATCGAGGGTAAAATTCAGCAGATTGCCTACTACTGTTATTTACATTTAAGCTGACAGATGAAAATTCAACAGTTTTTAGACCAAAGTAGCGGTGGAGACTAGGGAACCAACGGCTGCTGTTATTCAGAAAGGACTTGAGCTTTTCTCCTTCCTGCACTCTGAGTCTCCATTAATGTTAATTATTGTTAGTGCTTATTTTCTACTCGGGGATAAAGACTAAATCTTCATCTACATGGGAAATTATTTTGACTACGGGATCTGACTAGATATTTGAGTTACTCAGACAAATGGTCAATTCATTTCAGTAAGTGGTTTGACCAATTTAGTAAATTCATCTTAAATGATTAAATTGTTTATGTTGATATATTATAATTTATTTATTTCATCAGTAAACATTTGCAGCCTGTCAGGCACTGTGCTAGGCCGGAACGATCCGATGGCTTCTTGATCTTTTAGTATTTTTATCATTTGCTCAATTATCCCCAAAGCTAAGCTGAGGCAACATCATGGTATTAAATCACTTTATACTAAAATTGTATTGATTAGAATTATGTTGGATTGATTGGAGTAATGACCTAGGAGTTGTTATATTAAAATGAAACTAATCTTATTTTTGAGAGAAATACATTTTCTAACTCTTTAAAAAGAGAAGTGAGTGATTTTTAGGCCAATTTATGGAAAATTTGGTCAAACATCCTGGTAAGAATTTCATAGAGAAATCCATCTTTCAAAATTATTCTTCCATTTAAGAATCAGACACAATTTGGGGCAGCCGGGTGGCTCAGCGGTTTAGCGCTGCCTTCAGCCTGGGTTGTGATCCTGGAGACCCGGGATCGAGCCTCACGTCTGGCTCCCTCTGCCTGTGTCTTTGCCTCTCTCTCTGTGTGTCTCTCATGAATAAATAAATAAAATCTAAAAAAAAGGAAAAAAAAAGGAATCAGACACAATTTGTATAGTGCAAAATAACTGTCTTTTACAAATAAGTTTTATATTCATATGGAATTAGAATAGAGATCATTAAATACAGATCACCCTCAAATTAGGAGTCTTTAGTAAGCATAAAATAGTAATAAATTATAAGAATATATTATTTACTCAATGCTAATCCTCAATCTTTGCTCCTAATTTTTGAATTGAGGGTCAAATGCCATCCTGTGAATTCTTTCTTAACTCCCATGTAAGAATTAATTACTCCCTCCACTGTCTTCCCATAGCATTTTTATACCCTTATTACAACGCTTAACACATTGAATCTTCATTATCTTTCAACCTGTCTTCCACACTGGACTGTTGGTTCTGACGTGATGTTTTATTCACAGCCGAGTTCCCACAGAGCCAGTTACAGAGTGGGCAATCAATAAATGTTGTTGAACGAAATGAGTACAATATTCTCCTAAGCAAATATTTTCCTAATTTTCCATTTCCCTATTCAATATTTTTTTGTTATTATTTCCTAATGCGTATTCTTTTCCTGTCTTCTCATTGCATTTAGTACCCTCTCTTTGCAAATGTTCGCCTTACTGCCTTTGCCTACTTGTCAAAATTTCCCCTGCTTGCTGGAATTTCTCTGTCTCCATTCTTTGTTTCGAGTGGCTCCCGCTAGCCCTTGTCTGCTACTGGAAATCCCTTCATGAGGTCATACCACTTATTTTGGAATCTGAAACCTCCATCATCAAAGCATAA
Organism: Canis aureus; assembly: GCF_053574225.1. NCBI lineage: Eukaryota > Metazoa > Chordata > Mammalia > Carnivora > Canidae > Canis > Canis aureus. Next base: position 6,790,260 of record NC_135644.1, read on the forward strand.
TCCTGCAATAATGACTACTGAACACAATTTGTTATCTTAGGAGTGTTGGCAAGATCCTACACTAATCCAAAAAGATGGTCTCAGGAAGGATTTAAGAATTAAGATTTTGAACAAAAACATAATTTAGAAAACTACTGCCTTGCCCAGTAATCACACAGAACCATGCCAGTACATCCAGAGATCAGGAACTCCAGGACTTAAATTAGTCCATAGGCTAATTGTTTTGGGGACTCTGTTAATACATTTGCTTCAAGGTTCTGGACTTTATCTACATGGCAACCTTATGAGGGTAATGTCCACTGTCTATTGTGAGGTCCTTGTCCCCCTGTTCGGGTCAAAACAGAAGTCTACAATGATCATGGTGTAGCAGAAATTTGGGTATTTTGGGAACTCCTTAAGTTTTTGAAGGTAAGAAAACATATGCACAAGTAACATTGTAAACTGAAAATAACCAGAATGATTTAATTAGAAAATGAGATCTATTTTGGGATCTGAATTGTTAAATTTTTACTTTTTCTTATCCCTCTCTCCTTCCCTCTTTTCTCCTTGTCCTTCTCAGCTGAAGGGTGTGGAGTCATTCTTTTTAGTTCACGGTACAGTATAGCACAAATCCCCCCACAGAAGACCCCTCTCTTGTTTTGTTAGCATATTCTTTTTTTTTTAAAGATTTTATTTATTTTTTTATTCATGAGAGACACACACAGAGAGAGGCAGAGACATAGGCAGAAGGAGAAGCAGGCTCCCTGTGGGGAGACCGATCAATATGGGACTCAATCCCAGGACCTTGGGATCATGACCTGAGCCAAAGGCAGACCCTCAACCACTGGGCCACCCAGGCATTCCGTTAGCATATTCCTTCTTATGTTATTATCCTCCAGCTGTCTCTCCCGAATGGACATTGATTTTAGTACGTAAACTATATTAATAGTTTGCATATATTTTAAATTTACAGAGTTAATTTCAACTTGGATCCCATTTTGTTTTTTTTACTTTTCCACACTGGGTTATAAGGTACATCTTTGTTCTTAGGACACACATCAAAAAGTTTATTTCTTCTCCTTTTTAAAAATATTTACTTATTTATTTTAGAGAGAGAGAGAGAGCACAAACAGGAGGAGGGTAAAGGGAGAGCAGGAGAAGCAGACTCCCCACTGAGCATGGAGCCTCACGAGGGTCTTGATCCAACAACCCTGAGATCATGACCTGAATTGAAACCATGAGCCTGACAGTCAACCAACCGAGCCACCCAGGCATTCCAAAAGTTTATTTCTTTTAATGCTTAAAAGCATTCTATAGTATGCTGCTTCCCCCCATCTTTATCTTGCTCCATTCCCTCAAGTGAGGAATATCTAGATGTCCTCAACAACACGGTCTCCCATGTCCCTAGTTGAGAATTTCTCTGGGGAGGGAATTCCAGGAGAGGATTTTCTGGGCATAAGGTTATACTTCTTAATATTACTAAGAACTGTCACAATGCTCTCCAGGATAGCTACACCATTCTACAAAACACCAGTGGAAGCATGGTGGTTTCTGTTCCCCCATATCTAATTTTTTCCAATCTTTAGAGTTTCAAGTTGGCTCTCATTGTTTTTATTCACTTGACTCTCGTTATGAATCAAATTGAGTATCTCTTCATACAATTATTTAACATTTGGGTTACCCTTTTTCTTAAATGACTGGCAAGTTTGGGTTTCTTCTCTTTTTCTTGTTTTCCTCTTACCCTCCAGCATATGTCATTCCTTTGTGAATTTTAGATGAGAGAAATAAATCTCTTCTCCAATAGTGTTATTGTTTGTTAGCTTTGTCTGAGATATTCTTTTTGTTGAACAAATATCCTTATTTTTATGCATCTAAACCCATTAATATAAACATTTCTACTTAAAGATTATACTCTGGCCTTCTTTTTTAAAGACCATCTCTATGTCTGGATGTTGTGAAGCCAGATGTCAACCCTCTTCCACTAGTTTAATTCATTATATAAAAAAAGGGGGGGGGGGGGACCTGGGTAGCTCAGTGGTTGAACATCTGCCTTTGGTTCAGGGCATGATCCCAGGATCCTGGGATTGATTCCCACATCGGGCTCCCCAGGGACCCTGCTTCTCCCTCTGCCTGTGTCTCTGCCTCTCTCTGTGTGTCTCATGAATAAATAAATAAATAAATAATCTTTAAAAAACAAAAACTATTTTAAAAAACTTTTTATTGGAGTTCAATTTGCCAACATTTAGCACAACACCCAGTGCTCATCCCACCAAGTGCCCCCCTCCGTGCCCATCACCCAGTCATCCCAAACCCCACCTACCTCCCCTTCCACTACCCCCAAAACTATTTTTTTTTAAAAGGTTAACATTTATTCATAGATCTTTAATATGTTATTTTGGGTTTTTTTTTTTCAAGCATGTATTCTTTTAAAAAAAATCTGGCTAGATTTCAATTGTGATTGCATTGCTTTGATACATAATTTATGGAAAATAGATATCATAATAATATTAAGCCATCCTTTACACAAGCACAGAATATCTTTCCACTTCAGATGTCTTGTGTCTTTCCATAGAATTTGACAACTTATTTTAAGAGGTCTTGTAAATTCTTTGTTAATTCCTATCTATGCAGTGTTTGCTGCTATTGAAAATGATATATTTTCTATTTGCTGTTGAGAAAAAAGTGCCATAGAATTCGTACATTTATCTTAAAATACTCTGACAATGTATTGCTGGATACTGCTTTTTAAATCTAATCTGATTTTCTCCATCAGTCTGGAGATTTGCATTTATTTATAGTTATTGCACTTGTTTCTATGCTGAGACTTTAAAATTTCCATCTTTATATTTTCTCTTTACATATTTTTAGTTTTTATTTTTTCTTGCTTTGCATTGGAGAAAACAAATTGTCTTTTGCTGATTAAGATGCAACATATTTATTTTTCCTCTTTTTCAGTTGTCACTAACATCTCAAGGCAAATGTAAGGTTAATTTTTGTTGCCAATTTTATAAATTTACCAATATGTATATATTCACTCAAATAAAATGAGTATTTTGTACCTTTTCACAGCTCCACTTTTGGTGTTCTGCTACTACTATTCTAAGTTCTAGAATTTTAGTTTTGTGTCAAATGGATTTCCTTTTTTTTCCCACTTCCTTCTTTTATTTCTTTTCTTCCTGTTTGCTTGCCTTTTATTATTAAAAAAATTTTGGTCCTTGCTATTTTATAAGATAAAACTTTACTAGGCTCACTCATTTTTTTCATGTTTCTAGTAGTACTCTGTTTTTTATTGTAGTACTTTCTCAAAGAATGTTTTCAGACGATCTTTGTTACACCAAATCTCTGAAGTCTTAAGTACAGAAAGTGTCTTAATCTTAGTGTTACACTTAAATGACAGTCTAGGAAAATTATAGTATTCTAAAATCAGAGTTTTTTTCCTTCCATATTTTAAAAATATTCATCCATTGTCATCTTTCTAGGGCTTTCATTAGGGAGTCAGATATCAATCTGATTATCATTCTTTTTTTTTGAGTGATCTCCTCTTTCTCTTTTAGAAACTTTTATCTTTGAATTTCACTATAATGAGTTCAGGTATAGAAAATTTGTTATCTATCATTTTTGTCACACTAAGAATTCACTTTATCTATTTTAATCGTTTTTTTTTTTTTTCTTTTCTCCAGAAACTCCTGTTTTCTGGTTATTGGAACTTTTTGTCTCTGGTGAATTTTTTTCAGCTCCAACTTCTAAGAACTTACTATATCAATCTTCATCACTAAAAACTCTGCTATTTTTGGCTTTCATTTTGTTTTTCCCCTGCAGGTTCACGTATCATTTAGCTTTAAAATCAAAATTACATGTGTACCCAATTAAATAAAATTCAATAGTACCACAAACTGTGTTATGAAAAAGAGTAGGCCTCCAACTCTTCCCACTTTCTTATTGGAAACCACCACTCTCAATTCTTAACTGATTATTTGGTATACTTTTCTATATATACTAAATAAAAGTGTCAGTTCTTGGTTTTTTTTGCATTTTAGACACTATCTATTGATTAATTTGAAAGATATAAAGTTTAGGTCTCTTTTACCCTTCCGTCCAATTATAAGTCTTCCCACCCCACCCCACCCCCAATTTTCCACCTCTATTCCATCAAAATGGTTATATAATTATTTTGGTTACAAAAAATACATTATCCACATTATTACATCTTTTAAAACTGGACACATAATACACTATAATTATTTTTGCTACATGACAACTATATTTTCATAGGTCAATAATTGTGTTTCTTTTCTTTTCTCTTCTTTCTTTTCCTTTCCTTTTCCTTTTCCTTTTCCTTTTCCTTTTCCTTTTCCTTTTCCTTTTCCTTTTCCTTTTCCTTTTCCTTTTCCTTTTCCTTTTTCCTATGTCCTGTCACTAGTTTATTAGCTCTAAGCTATTGCCCAAGTGTCTATGTATCACTCAGTATGTTTAAACATATTAGTACTTTAATAATATGGTCACCTTAAGTTTTTCTTGGATTGGCCATTCTCTAGACCTTCTACATCCTCCTCCCTCAAGCGGGAAGCAATAGAACCAATAGGTGATATATCTATCTCTCTATCTATCTCTATCTCTATCCCTATCATCTCTATCTCTATCTCTCTTATCTCTATCTCTAGGTACCTAGCTAGAAAGAGGTTTATTATAAGATACCATGTGATTGTGGAGGCTAAGTACTCCCACGATCTGTCTGCTTTATGCTGGAGACCTGGAAAAGTCTATGGTATAGTTCTAAAGCCTGAGATCTGGAAAGTTGCTGGTATAGATTCCAGTTCAGGTTTGAAGGCCTGAAAACTAAGAGTACGGAGAGTAGGAGGAGACTGATGTCTCAGCTCAAGCAGTCAGGCAGAGAGAGAATTCAACTTTCTTTAGCCATTTTGTTCATCTCAGATCCTCAACAGACTGGATGAGCCCCACCCACATAGAGGAGGGCCACCTGCTTTGCTTAGTCCACCGATTCAAATGGTAATCTCTTCTAGAAATACTCACGGATAACATCCAGATATAATGTTTAACCAGCTATCCGGGCAACCCACAGCCCAGTCCAGTTGACACATAAAAATAACCATCTTAGGCACTGCACCCCTCAACAATCCTTATTTCTCTCCTTTGCTAAAATCTAATAGAAGCTTCAACATGGTCCTGAAATGGTCTGTGGATTGGTGTTTGGGAGTCACTAAGTGAACTCCCTTACCCTTCAGACTTTCATTAATACCTATAAATGGGCAACTATTGAATCAATATCCTTAGCTGAGCCTCCTTTTTTCAATTTAAGATTCACATTTGACAAGCTACTTCCCAATAGTCTGCTCTCTGAGTAGGGGGGGGGGGTCATCTCCCCCACCAGAGTTATCCTTTATATTCTCCATGGCAACAGGCCATGAAACATGCCTATGGTCACAAGTCACACATGAGAGGCAGTCTAGACTGGTGGCTAGATGTATGTATTTACGAGTTGGATTGCCTGGGTGGGATTTCCAGTGCTATCACTTAATAGTTAGGTGACCTTGGGAAAGTTACTTGGCCTCTCATTCCCAAGAGAGGAATAAACAATAGTAAGGTTGTTATGGAGGATTGAATCCATTCATAAGGGCTTAGAACACAACCTAGCATGCAGTAAGTTCTTTATGGGTGCCTGCTAAATATAAATAAATGAATAATCCAAGCAAAAATCCATATTGGAATCTTGAAAGCAACTGTGTATTCTTCAACCTCAAGCCTCCATTCATCCATTATATGACCTAACTATTGATAACTGCCAATAACTACCAATTTTGTCTTCTATTTATTTCTTAAATAACTCTCTAGAATATTAAATTCATAAGGACAATTACCACATCTGTCTGCTTGTGATGCTATTTCTCGTTTTTGAGTATCACAGTATCAGATATACAGAGTGAAGTTCAATATAATTTTTGTTGAATAGTTTAATGAATTATACATCCCACATTACAGTGTTAATACATTTTTTTCTGTTAGTATATCTCCCCCATTAGATTGAATTTCTTGAATACTAGGAATTTTCTATATCCCAGTGCCTGGGATATATTAGGTACAAATAAATATCTGTTATGTCAATGAATGAACGAATGAATGAAAGCATTTGGATAGGAGAAGGATTCAAGCCTGACAAGTTAGACTTCTTAGTGGCAGTATTGCTCTGAGATATGCTTAGACTGCTGAAGTTAATAAAGCAGAAGAACTTAATGTTATGTTGGCTCTACTTGGTGTCAGTTTGGAAAAAATAACAAGCATTTAATTCAGACAGACCATCGAAAGTAACTAAGACAACTAAGGCACACTCAAGTAAAGCCAATTATCCTGACAACGAGGGGTATTTTGTATTTGGTAGGCATTTAATTCCCAGAGCTGAGAATGCATTTTTAGTAACAATTCAGAGGGTAACACTCTTGTCTCTTCCACATAATCTGAAGAACTCTACTCCAGAAATAGAATAATATTCCTACCCAAAGGATCCACACTGTTATATTTATACCAAGTTAACTTATATAACTAAAGTAATAATGAGGAAAATAGTAAGACTGTAAGCATTCTAGGTGGTTAAAATGTCTAATTACTAAATGTAATAAACATCTTATTCTTAATGTAAATGCTTGAATTATATCTCAATATTATTACAATTTACGATGAGTGATTGATAATTGGGCTATCTACAAAATTAAAAGAAATCTTTTTATTCTAGATCTTAATTAACCCTGTGATATATGTATGAACAAAGCACCAACAGTACAACATGTTGTTCCAATAAAATGAAAATTGACCAATTACTTCACAGAAAGGAGCAAAACAGAGTAAATTAGTTGATATGAACTATGACAGTCATCTACAGATAATGCAGATAACCAACATGCTGATTTACTTCCTTTTACATACACGTAAAATCATTCTTTGTTAGTGTGCACAGCAAACTATCTTATTTATATTTTCCCTCATATTACACTAGAAAGATTATATTTAACATTGCTAAGGATAAGCATTCCAAACATGCCACAAAGTATTTCTTAAATGTCTTAATTTTGTGAAAATATTTCAGATGACGCAAAAAATGACAAAGCTGTGTTTCCTATGTTCATTACAGTTGTACTGAACAGGCTACTATCTTTACACTGTGGTGTTTCCATACCACTTGCAATGCAGTATTTTAAATCTCTTTTAAAATTCCAAGAAATTGTTACTTCTCTGTAGGAAACTATGATCCACGAAGAAAAGTCATGCACTACACAATTTTTGATGCTATTTTATTTAATAAATATTTATTGCTCATTCACTCTGTACCAGGAAACCTGCTAGGAGATAAAAAAATAAACAAAAATCAACCAAACACACGTAGACACATATGGGGTGCATATACACCCCACAGGAGTGTCTTATCTCTTGGTGCCATAAAAGAGGTCCAGCAGCAATGAAAGGATGTTTGGTGAAGGAAGCGAAACAACTTTGGGTTTATAAGAAGAGAAATACTTCGGGGGGAGGGACCAGGTGAATTGGGCATCGAAGAATGGGCGAGACCTTGATAGGTAGTGATGACAGGGAGGGGTCTAGGTAGAAGTTCCACTGGGAAAAGCACTGAGGCAGGAACTCTGAGATCATAGCTCAGCTGAGTGGATGATTAGGGAGGGATGTATTGGAAATTGGAAAGCACTAGGAGGTAAACCAGATTCATACAAATGATAATCTTAAAGACTCGCCCTAAGGAGTTTGCACCTTAATGATAATTGATGGGGAGCTGTTATAGGTTAGCATATATTAAAGCTCAAATATTTATTCGTCACTTGGGCATTTTATTAAGTTTTTGTTGTTGTTGTTGTTGTTGTTTTAAAGACAGCTTCTAAAGAGCAGTTGTAAGTTCATAGCAAAATTGACTAGAAGGTATATATAGATATCCCATATTCTCCTTACTCCCACTCACACACCATCTCCCTCATTATCAACCCCATCTCCCCCCCAGAGGGGTACACCTGTTATAACTGATGAGCCTACATCGACACATCATTATTAAATTAAGTTTGTACTTTACATTAGGGCTCACTCTTGGTGGTGTACATTCTTGGGGTTTGGACAAATGTATAAGGGGCATATGTCCATCATTATAGTATCTTACATAGTATTCTTTTTTAAGATTTTGTTATTTCAAAGAGAGAGAGAGAAAGAGAGAGAGAGGCAGAGACACAGGCAGAGGGAGAAGCAGACTCCATGCAGGTTGCCCGACGCGGGACCCGATCCCAGGACTCCAGGATCACACCCTGGGTAGAGTATTTTCACTCATAAAAACCTCTGTGCTCTACTTTTTCATCCCTTCCTTTCCCCTAACCTCTGGAAACACTGACATTTTTACTCTCTCCATAGCTTTGCCATTTCCAGAATGTCATGCAGTTGGAATCATATGGTAGGTAGCCTTTTCAGATTAGCTTCTTTTACTTAGTAATACACACTTAAGGTTATTCCATGACTTTCAAGACGTGATAGCTTACTTCTTTCAAGCGCCCAATAATAATCCACTGCGTATACCAAAGTTTATCCTTTCATGTGCTTAGTTGTTTCTACTTACGAATGAAACTACTATAAACATCTATGTGCAGCTTTCTGTGTAAACATGAGGGACCGCAGTAGCTGGATCATATGGTAAGAGTCTGTTTAGTTTTGTAAGAAACCCCCAAATGTCTTCTCAAGTGGCTGTACCATTTTGCATTCCCACCAGCAATGAATGACAGTATCTCTGGCCCCACATCTTTGCCACCATTTGGTGCTGTCAGTATTCGAAATTTTGTCCATTCCAATAGGTGGGTACTAGTATTTTGTTGTTTCTCTGGGGATATAAAATGTGGACCATTTTTTCACATACTTGTTTGCCATTTGTATTTCTCCTTTGATGAGGTATCTGTGAAAGTCTGTGGCCCATTTTTTAATTGGGTCATTTGCTTTCTTATTGTTGAGTTTTAAGAGTCTTTTATGTGTTTTGGTTAAAGTCCTTAATCAGGTAGGTCTTTGACAAATATTTTCTCTCAGTCTGTGGCTGATCTTCTCACTCTCTTGATAGTGTCTTTCACAGAACAGAAATGTTTTATTTTAATGAAATCAAACAATTATTTCTTTCATGGATTATCTCTTCTATATTGTATCTAAAAAGGCAACACCATACCTAAAGTCACCCACATTTTCTCCTGTTATATGCACAAGTATGGGCCTTTCTGGGTTTTCTATTTTGCTTGTCATATTTGGCTCTTTGCTCCAAGAAATAATATGTGCTATTTTCTTTCGTATATTTTTATTATAGATTTTGATATTTGCCAAAGCAAGTTTTCTCTTTTCGTTTCCTATAAAATTATTCAGCCAATTCTTAGAACTTCATTCATATTTTTATTTTTTTTTAAGATTTTATTTATTTATTTGTCAGAGAAAGAGAGGGAGCACAAGCAGGGGGAGCAGCAGGCAGAGGGAGAGGTAGTCTCCCTGCTGAGCAAGGAGACTGATGCAGGACTGGATCCCAGGACGATGGGATTATGACCTAAGCCAAAGGCAGATGCTCAACCAACTGGGCCACCCAGGCATCCCAGAACTTTATTTTTTTATATGAGTTTTAGACTCACTTTGCCTGGTTGCACATGGAATCCTAGGGGATTTTCATTTGAATTGTGTTAAATTTCCATATGAGTTAGTGGAGAGTTAACTTAATTACCATATTGAGTCACTCCTTTAGTGAACTTCTAGTACATCTTGATATTTCTTCAGGTCTTTTATGTCCTTCAACAAAGGTTGCAATTTTCTCAACAAAAGTCTTACTCATCTTCTGCTAGGTTCCTTCTGATGATTGTTATATTTTCTAATTAGTTTCTGCTTGTGTACTGGGAAGCTATTAATTTTTGAACGTCAGTCTTGCATCTAAGAACATTGCTGTCCTCTCTTATTAATAAAAGTTTATTTATGAGCATCTTTTGATTTTCTCTATGTTCAATTATATTGCCTGAATACAAAAATTTTGCTTCCTTTTTCTTTTTACTCTTTTTTCCTTGTCTTCTGGCAAGAATTTCCAGTACAATGTTTATCATACTGGACCGAAAAGTCATAATTATTATCTTTTTGGTTTTGATAGGATTGTTTCTAAAATTCCATTGTTTACTATGGAGTCTACCATAGGTTTTTGCTAAATATACTTTATAAATATATCTTCCTTCTATTTCCTTTATTTTCCTTCTATTTCTTGTTTACTAAAATTTATTTTTTAATTTTTATTTATTTTATTTATTTATTTAAGAGAGGGAGCAGAAAGTACAGGCAGGGAGTGGATCGGGAAAGGCAGAGGGAGAGGGTGAAGCAAATTCCCTGCAGATCCAGTGGTCAATGATGTGGGGCTCAATCCCAGGATCCCGAGATTATGACTGAAGCTGAAACAGATGCTTAACTAATTGAGTCACCCAGGCACCCCTAAAATTTCATTTTTAAAATCATGATTGAATGTCTATTACAGCAAATATTTTTTCCTGTGTCTTTTGAAATGATAACATGATTTTTCTGTCTGCTTAATGTTAACTACATTGATACATCTTCCAATAGTTAACCATTCTTTCATGCCAGCGCTTCATTTGTTTTAAATACATGGTTGGAAATTAGAGTGCTTTTAACTCAAGATTATGTGCATTTGATGTATTCTATAAGAGATTTCATCATTTTCTCAGACTCAGAACTTCACTTTTGGATTGCTATAATTAGGTAAGCTTATGAAACTTTCACTGTAGCATTAGTGATTTGAATGAAAATGGTTTTATTTAAATCTATAAAATGTAATGAAAAACATATTTTAATTTGAGTTTACACTAAATTTTTCCTCCATTGCTAATATTTGGTATTAAAATTACTAAATTATGCTCTCTTTACATGAAAGATTACATTCAACAAATATACACATAAAATAAATATAAATTGTTATCATTTTACCATGCATCCAGTTTCCTAAAACAACATGTAAATAATCAAAACTCAAATTATCTTTTTCTTCACATATACTGGTGGGTTATCTCAATTCTAGGAGGGGTAGGATATCAGTAACATCTCTGTCTTCATGTTTTTCTCAACAAAATCACAGTTTTCCCTTGACTGCCTGAAAACTGAAAACATATTTTTCCAGATTTCATCAAGTTTTATTAATTTTAGTGCAAATCCCTGTTATTAAATGCTCAATAGTCTATAAATTTTCATTAAAAAAGGTTTTCATCAGGAATCTTACATAGTTTTTATATTCTTTCCTTTAAGTTGAATAAAAGCATAATTTCATCTACAGAAAGATTAAAACAAGATTAATATTAAGAAATGATAAATGTCATGGAAAATTGCAAGGTGTAAAATATAGATATTCCATTTTATCTTTACTTTATAACAATTATTTAAATTAAATTATTTTAAAGCCATCATCATTATCAGTGTGACTCACTTGCCTATGATTAGACTGGATGGAGAAAAGGATGCTTGGAACAATCACTGATTTAAACTTTCATTCTTGCTGAGGTAGGTTCCTGGTGATAGTACGTTCAATCATTATATGATTAATGACTACTGAAATCTGTATAAGAAATGGAAGTCACAGATGTACTGAAGAAAATTGGCAAAGCTTTTTTGAAAACAAAGCATCATGACATAATGTGAGACACAATGAAATTCCCTGCTCAATAAATTAGGAATGCTCAGCTTGCTGTCTCGCACGGTATCATACTATGTTATATTGCTCATGTGTTAGATGAGATCACATTTACCTTTATTTAACATTCCAAAACAGAAAGAAGCACGATCAACATGACCCAAGTCTAGAACAGCACTGTCCAATAAAACTTTCTGCAATGATGGAAATGTCCTATATTTGCACTAAGATAATAGCCACCAATGACAGATAAAGCCGTCAAAGACACTGAGCAGTAGAAAGGTGGCTAGTGCAATAAAGAGCTGAATTTTCCACTTTATTTAATTTTAATTAATTTAATCTCATGTACAAATATCACATTTGGCTAGTTTTACCACATTGGACAGTGCAGGCCAAGAATCTTAGGTTTTCCAAACTTGTCATTAAAGCTATAATCTGTTACTATAATTTCAACTTAATTCTTGCTTCTATAAAATGAGTATATCAAACTTGATGTTTGAATATCTAATATTTAAACCTGCCAGGTAAATTTTTTGCATGTATGAATCAATTTAACCTTCTAAGTAACATGTCCCAAGCTAGAAAGATTCCCAATAGAGCAGATGATGAAGATTTTATTCTATGTAGGGGAGAGCTGATTAAAAAAAAAAAAAAAAGTTAGTATGTTTGGCAGATATGTTTCTACCAGTTACCATGTCAACAGAACTGATTATTATGATATTTGATTATAATTAATATAATGAAATAAATATAGAATATCCATTCCAAAATTGGTAATGTGGTAATGTGAAAAATTCCAAAAGGATTGCTCGTTGGAGCGTTCTTAAAATAAAAATTTTTACCAGGCCTACATGTTATATAACTCAGAGGACCAGAAAAATAACTTAATATTTGAAATATATTAATTTCTTTTTAATTTGGGCCCTTCCCCGAGGTCCATATTTTCAAGGGAAATTAAACTGTCCTGTAAAATTACATAGCTATGTATTACATTAACATTTTAAGAGCTAGAAATAATAAGAAACCACATTTTTTACACTGCAAATGACTACTGCCATAAAATCTTTTATGTAAATCTCTTTATTGCTTAGTATTTAATTATAAATTATAAATTGATGAAAAATTGTTGCATATACTCTATATATGCAACAAGAAGGGTAAGAAGGATAAAAAGAGAACAAGAAATAATTTTCTCAGACCCCAAACTCAAAAGCTAAATTCCAATTGGTTTTTCAAAAAATATTTCTATAAATATTTTTATTCCAGAATAAGAAATACTATATAACTACATAATTCACATTAATCAGTTTTTTGGCAACTGAATTTCAGACATTAAGTATTGTCTAGACTTTCTCTAATATTTCTTAATATTCCTAACATATATATATATATACACTCTACATAATTGAATATATAATTGAAACATATAGAATCCCTTTATTAATACTGCTTAAATGACATCACTAGTCATTAATTCACACACACAGTGAAAATATTTTGAAATGCCAAAATATAATTTTTAAAAAAATTTAGAAACGTAACTCATATAAAATAAACACGTTACAGATTTTTAAAATTTTAATATTTTATCTTTTAAATTAAAGAGTAAACGAGCAGAATGGTAAAGCTGATTAAGAGAATTTTTCTAAATAGCATTTATATTACTAGTTAATAAAGGAATGCTGAAATAAATTTTTTTCGTATCAATTTTTAAATTTACATTAGTTAGTTAACATACAGGCTGATACTGGTTTCAGGAGTAGAATTTAGTGATTCCACAAGTCAGCTAAATTAGAGGCAAGTTTGATTAATGTCTTTTAAAGCAAAAAAACAATCTTTGTGGCTATATTTTCTATTGGAAAGAATTTGCATCTCCTTTGAGCAAAAATGCATAATTTAACATATAATTTTAAGTGTTGGGCTAAACCAATAGTAAATATTAAGTGCAACAAAAGTACATCCTGTATAGGTTTGAATTAGTGCTTGCATGTCCTTGTCAGACATTGCTCAGTCAACACCGATATGACTCGTGGCCACTCTTTTTCTTTTTCTCAGGTTTTGGATAATTTTTTTTTAATAGAAAGGAAGGACTGCTGCATTTTAGAATTTTTTAGGATAATACTTTAAAAAAATTAGAATTCAGGACGCCTGGGTGGCTCAGCAGCTGAGCATCTGCCTTCGGCTCAGGGCATAATACCGGTGTCCTGGGATCGAGTCCTGCATCGGGCTCCCTGCATGGAGCCTGCTTCTCCCTCTGCCTGTGTCTCTGCCTCTCTCTGTGTCTCTCAGGAATAAATAAATAAAATATTTTAGAATAATAATAATAATAAAAATTAAAATTAAAAATGAGAACTCCTTATTATCATAAAACAAAGAATATCTCTCTGGAAGCTCTTGCAAGATAATTTTATTTCGTAATTTGTGACACAAATTTTACCCATGTTGATAAACCTGGAAACCAGAATATTTGTAGATTTCAGTATGATAAATGAAAGAATCCAGGAATCCTTTCAATCACAAGCATTGGTGAGTAGAAAAGTCTGTATGCATGACAATGCAGGACAGGGTCCTTCCAGCCTTCTGTCGGTGACTGTAGAGACCACTCTGCTGCCCTGTCATCAGATCAAGACTCTCCAAAAACTATAAAGGTTATGTGGCATATTTCTAGTTCTGGGGGGCAAACCAACCTACAACTGGAAGGTAACCAGGATATTGGAAGAATTTCTCCCCTTTCCTTTGACCTTTCCTTCCTCTCTCTTCTTCCTTCCTCCCTCCCTCCTCTCCCTTCCTTTTTCCTTTCTCCTTCCTCCTTCCCTTCCACCCTTCCTCCCTTTCCCCTCCTTTTCTTCCTGAACGCTCCTACCACAGACCTTTTGGGTACCTGGGTCAGTGAGCATGGGTATCTAACTCCCTTGCACCTCCTCTTCCATTCAGCTGCAGGAGTACTGACAATATCGACGCCCTCCTTGGCCCTCCACCCTGTTTGTGCCCGTGTGATGACCTGCCTCAGTGCTACACGTTCCAGGCCCCTTGGAGGTTAATGTATGCCCTGACTGGAATGTGGGAGGGCTTGTTCTGATCTTCCCTGGAGTGGTGCACAGGAGGCGCCACCAAAGATAACCGGCAGAGATGACTGGTAGACAGGAGGCACCACTTCAGATAACTATCCTTTGACCTCAGCACAATGCCCCTCACCCTATAAAAGCTGTAGACTAAAGTCCAGACATGGGGGGTGAGGGGGAAAAGAGCTGCGTAGTACCTGGATCCTCTGTCCACCCGACCTGTTAGTAAACTACCCTAAATAAAACTGTGTCAATGGTAAGGAGTGGCTTCCTTCGTTTTTTGGTCTCAAATGCCTTCTCCGTTTGGAGGATACTTTACTGTCCCACCAGCAATCCCAGGAAAATATTCAACAGAATTCTTAAAAACTAAGGAAAACTTGTGTATTTGTTCTCCATTGCCACTGCGACAAATTACTACAAACTTAAGTGGCTTACAAACAACACACTTATTATGTACAGTTCTGCAAATCCAAAACCCAATACAGGTCTCCAATACTGGGCTAAGATCAAGGTGTCGGCAGGGCTGCCTTCCTCCCTGGACACTCACAGTCCGATCTCTTGCCATTTCCAGCTTCTGGAGTCCTCCCACATTGGTTGGCTTGTGGCCCCTTCCTGGGTCTTCAAAGCATTTCTCTGAGCCTTTTTCCTACTCACGCCTCCCTCTGACCACAGCTGTGAAAGCTTCACTTTCCAGAACCCATGTAATTAGATTGGACACACCTGGATAACCCAGCAAAATCTTCCCATTTTGAGATTCTTCATTTAATCACATCCTCCAACTGTCTTTCTCCATGCAAGCGAACATATTTACAGGTTTCCAGTGCATGAACATCTTTCAGGGGCCGTTATTTGGCCTCCCACGATGGGCACCCATGCTGTAAAGCTTGAAAGTTACCATCCACAGACCCCAAGCTTCAGGGACTTTTTGCCAGAACTAATCAGTGGGACCTAGATTAAAGAGGATTATGTTCTCCTTCTTGTGAAATGGTGGGGTGCCTGCAAAATAATTTGAGGAAACCCAAAAAGTCCACAGTTTGATGAGGTTAGGGCAGAGTCATTGAGTGGGCTGCAGGGGCTTTAACAAGCAAGTCAGCAGACAGATTTAAGAAAAGAAGGAAGAAGGAAGAAGGAAGAAGAAGAGAAAAAAAAGAAACCACAACAGCCACAATGGAAGTGCTTCTCCAAGAATAAAAAGGACTGCGCAGGCTGGGTTTCTTTCTGAAGGGAGAAGTCAAAGCAACAGAAGATGCCCAGGTAGGACTTCTTTTTTTTTCTTTTTTCTTCTTCTTTTCTTTTCTTTTTCTTTTTCTTTTTCTTTTTTTTTTTCTGTATCGGATGGTAGCAGAAAGTTTGTGCCCAAATGGTTCCAGAGGTGCGATGCAATTCAATTCAAAGTTGTGAGGGCAATATTTGCAGTGTTAGATATTAAAACATATTGTGAACTTTAAATAGTGAAAAGACAGTCTCAAGTAGACAGACCTTATTACAGATGAGAACTCAGTATAGGAAAAACTGGTACTTAAAAAAAATTATACGAGTGCTGCTCTTAAGATTTTGGGTTTTTCTTTTTTCTTTTTTTCTTTAGGATGGTTTCTCTTTTCTATGTTTTTTAGAATAAATCTGAATTACTTGAGGTAACATACATAGCATATTGTATCAAGATGCAAAATAATATGGCAACCAAATACACACACATACACAAACAGACATACACAAACGCTACACCTCACGTTTCATTAAATTTATTCATTAAAGAATTTAAGCATGCTTTTCTTTGATCTCATCAACGTGAAAGAATAATGAAGTACGTATCATGGAAAAGAAGGCAAGGAACAAAGTCTTCCATGGCTAAGAAGGCTGGATTGCAGAAAGATTACTTTACCATACACTGTCCAACAATTTAGGTTTCTCTGTGTTTCATCAAAGCCAATCTGGCAGAGAAACACATGTTTTCAGTTTTATTCCATGAAAAGATAATCTTCACTTTAGCATTCATTATGCGCAATGTATGCAAAATGCAATGAGCCAACTGACTCACACTTTGGTGTCATGCAAATAAAACCTAAACACAAGAAAGTGTAACATCTAGTAAAATGTGCATGAAACCACAAAGGCTAAGATAAGAAAATGGATAGCAGGGAAATGCAATTAGCACATTCACTGAGGGCAGCTAGTAGGATTTGGAGAGGAGCCATACAAATATAATTTTGTTCTTTTTGGCTAAGAATAACATTACATTTATAGGCAAATGTAGGCTCACATTTGCCAAGCAGTTTCTGCATTTGATAAAAAAAAAAAAAAAAAGAAAGAAAAGAAAAAGAAAGAAAAGAAATCTATAAAGATAGGTGGAGGCAGGTATACAAGTATGTCAGATGCGATCTTCTACAAAAAAGAGATGGCTGGACATGCTTCATGTTTTTGATATTTCAAATGGTGTTCATGTTCTTTTCCAGTATTTGAATAATATTCAGTCATTCAACATTCGTAATGTAGTTAAAAATCAGACTTTTTTCATAAAGATATAAAGGTTTATTGTTTTTTCCCCCAGAATAGTAGATAGTTGAAAATATGTGTCTGATACATGTGTCAATAACTAACTATATATACATGTGTATGGATTGATCATTTTAGTAGCTTGGATCTTTTAATCGATGTTAGCATTAAGCACACAAAAATCAGTCTGACTGTTTTGTCTAAGTGAAAAATTAGAATTGATTATGAAATACATAGAGCTCATATATTTAGGTCACTAAAGCTAAAGGACTATCAGGTGGTCAATTATTTCAAGTAGTTAAATTGTTTTGGGTTGCGATCTAATCAGAAACTAGTAAGACTATAAAGATACTATTCAGGAGGTCAGACTCCAGTGTGGGATAGAAGGGAGGACGTGGAAAATTTGAAGGTAGCAAGACATTTTCTAAAATATAAGAAAGTCACCAAAAGGAAAAGGATGAAAGATTTTTTTTTCTAACATCAGCACTACATACAAAATTCAAAAATCAGTCTATTCTGGTGGTTCTTGAACTTTTTGGATTTGTGTCACCACTTGCAGTGATTACCACATGATCACATTTTACAGTAGGACAGTATCTCACCAACCTATAAAATCAGCCATAGTCATCACAGGATTCAAGTGTTGCCCTCCAGCACTGCATCTCCGCTTGAAAATAACTGATTACTGGAGATGAATGCTTTCTTAAAAACCCAAGCAGCTAAAAAAATTAAATTAAATTAAATTAAAAAAACCCAGGCAGCAAAGATCTGGAATTCACTAAGGAACCTTCCATGTTCCCACTTTGAAGCCAGTTTGGAAACACACCAATCAGCTTTTAGTCCTAACCTGCTCCAGAGCAAATCCCGGGACCTCTCATTGCATCTGAAAGACATCTCAATGACCATATGTATCCTTAGTTGTAACCAAACTACATTTTACACATTGCTCAAAATTTGGCAACACGCTCGGGAAACATTTGTGGTGTATGGGCATACGCCCTAGCAGCCCTAGCATGCCAGCGGAGAGCAATTGATTCATGTGATCATTTCAGTCACTTATGATACAGAAGAGGCCAACGAAAATGTTTGACAAACATGACCTGAGATGAAAGAAGGAAAGAAGGAAGGGAGGAAGGGAGGAAAGAAAGAAAAAGAAAGAAAAGAAAAGAAAGAAAAGAAAAAAAGAAAAGAAAAGAAAGAAAAGAAAAGAAAAGAAAAGAAAGAAAAGAAAAGAAAGAAAAGAAAAGAAAAGCAAAAAGAGGTGAGAAGAAGGGTTGGGGAGGAGGACCGAAGAAAGGAATGGTGTATTAAATAACCCTTAGCCGTCACTGATCTGAGGGAGAAAAATGCACTTGTTGGGGGGGCAATAATAGAATATGATTAGGAATTTTAAATGCTCGCGGAGAGTTCTCTATTCTGCATGTCTTCTAATTGACACTGGAGCATAGCCAAATGTTTGTTGTTGATGTGTATTTATATGTTAGAAGGGTGCAATCTGTGAGCTCTGAGAGGATCATGACAGCTGGTAATTTACTTCTATTTTTAGTTTATTAATATTTCCCAAGTATATTTCATTTAATTATTTACTCAAGGATTGAGAAGTTAGATAGAAATCCTTATTTCGAGCTTTTTAGTCAATATGAGTTTCAGTTCCAGTTCTAGAAGAGACTAGCCCTGCAACCTTGGGCATGATACTTGTAATCCAGGCCTTCGTTGTCATATTTGTAAATGTGGTTAATTAATAAAGACCTACCTCATATGGTTCTTGAGAAGATTAATGTGTGGAAAACACTTAGCATAGTACCTGTAAATAATAAGTGCTCAATAAAGGTTTCCTGCTACTATTACCTAGCCTAGTTTGGTTATATCCAGATATATAAACCCCTGGAGCAGTAAGGAAACTATAATTCTAAAATTATACAATAACCAAATTTAGGATGTCACGGGTGCTGAGAAACTTAAATTAGCAAGATAATGGTGAGCAACTTCTAGGAAACAGTCTAAGAAAGAAAAACAGGTAGAGTTATTCTGTATAAAAAACATCTATCATTGAATCTAGGATTTATGAGAGCCCAGGCACATAAATTTGTTTCTTCAGTGCTTTAACAAAATGCTCTCATATATCCTAGGCAATGAGGAAAGACCGTGGGAGCCTCATGATTATATGAGATTGAAGCATTTCAGAATAATTATTGCTTTTCACCACTAATTGTTTTCTGAATCCATTTGCCCAGCATCTGTTTCCTGTGTCAAGGAGTATCCAGAAAGTAGTTCTGTAATTACATTTCATACATGAAAAAGTCTAGAAGCACAAACAAATGTTCCCAAAAAAAGAACAGGGTTATTTTGCTACAAGATGTTAAAATACTGGAATATTTGGAAAAACAAAGTAGGGTGAGCAGGTGCTTGCTGAGAGAAGTGGGGCTAAGCATGACATACGAAGAACCAGAAAGCAACACAACTGGAAGTAGTCGCCACCAAGGCCACTGGGCATTTCAAAAGATGTCTGATTAGTTCAATGGTGAGCTTTATTTGGAATCTAGTCAAAAGAGAATTTTCCCTCAGGTCACTGAACAGTAGCTTGGGTTCCTCTCTTACTCACCCACCTTCTACTTGCAGGCTAGAGGGAAACACCAGCTTCAAAGTGGGTCTTTCATATTCTGGGGAAGATTAAAGCTTACAAAATAAAATGCCACAGTCTCCCATCATCAGTGACAGCACCTTTCAAAGGATGAGTTCTATTTAGTTGAGTGGCTCCCTGCAGGCTTATAGCTTCTTAAACATCATGAGGGTTTTTTTTTTTTTTTTTTTTGCCTTTTAAAAAAAAAAAAAAAAAGAAAGAAAGAAACTGACTTAAGAAAACCGGAAAGTATAGTTCTTTGTTTTAAAAATAAAAGTGTATTTTAAAGATAATGATGGCTGTGGGGGCACCTGAGGGGCTCAGTCAGTTAAGCATCTGCCTTTGGCTCAGACCATGATCCCAGAGTTCATGTCTATCGAGGTAGGCTCTCTGCTCAGTGGGGAGCCTGCTTCTCCCTCTCCCTCTGCTCCTCGCCCCTACTTGTGCTCTCTCTTTATCAAATAAATAAAGAAAATCTTTAAAACAAATGAAGATATGATAGCTGGGTATTTTTGATTAATAAGCATAAAGGAATTCAGAGTCATTTAAAGATTTTTATGAGCCTTGTAACAATTCTGATTCTTTACTTGTTTATTTTTTTTATTGTAAGGGCTACTTCATGTCATAAATTAGTCCTGAGGGAGAGAGAGAATCTTAAGGGTTCCACTCCAGCACAAAGTCTGACTTGAGGCTCCATCTCACAACCCCAAGATCATGGCCTGAGCCAAAATCAAGAGTTGGACACTCAACCAACTGAGCCACCCAGGTGCCCCTGGATATTTAAGTTTAAAACATAAAACAGAAATACATTCTTTCTGAGGCACTCACTGGCTCAGTTGGTAGAACATGCAACTCTTGACCTCTGGGCTGTGAGTTCAAGCCCCATAGTAGGTATAGAGATTATTTAAAAATAAAATCTTAAAGAAAAAAAAGTTCTTTCTGATGTTCCACCCTGACCCAAATCAGAAATTATTTTTATTTTTTTAAAATATTTTATTGACTGATTGCTTGATCGATTGTGCATGTAAGCAGGGGGAAGGGCAGAGGGAGAGGGAGAGAGAGAACCTCCAGCAGAATTTGTGCTGAGTGTGGTGGAGCCTGACACGGGGCCAGATCCCATGACCGTGAGATCATGACCTAAGCTGAAACCGAGAGTCAGAAGCTTAACTGACTGAGCCACCGGGGGGGCCCCGGAGGTTATTTTTTAAATATTGTTAGCCTAAAGCTAATTTTCAAATGGAAAAAAATGTAAATAATCACACATATTCTAGCTTCTAAAATCTGGAAGCAAATCTTTCCCTGTGCTTTTAATAACAATTTCTATCAATTTGACGATAGCTATCAATAATTTTTGGCAGTTAGAATCACAGAAATTAAAATTTTAGAGTTAAAAGATTCCTTAGAAAACACTGAATGCAATCTCCTTCTGTCCTAAGTGAGGTAACAGTTGTGGACAGCCAGCACAGTGCCTGGACCTCAACGCATCCCAGGCTGCATTTATCTACCTTTTGCTCAAATCAAAAAAAAAAAAAAAAAAAAAAATGCAATTAACCCCTAAACATGTATAACACCATAACAACATAAAAATTATGTTCTATTAAATATAATGCACTATTAGGAACTGAAAAAATATTTTTGGAAAATTTGACCCAAAGCAAGGGAGAAAGAAAGAAGGAATTGAACCTTTCAGAGCTATTTTATTACCAAATCACCAACACTGTTAGTCAGCCTGTTTGGAATGCTGTCATTTGGCTTTTTTTCAAGACACAATCAGTAGGTTCTACACCTGGACCAAACCATAGGGAGAATGGTGACTCATTTGATACAAGGCTGATTTTTTCCAAGAAAGGTATAGTAGTCACTACACGACATGGACTGATCAATAATATACAAGCAAATTGAAATTCTACAGACTTGCACAAGTCCAGGCATAGGTAATTAAAATAATTCAAAGTTAATTGAGCTGTCAGGAAGAAAGTAAACATTTCTGGGTCTAGAGCAGATTGCTAATCAACTCTAGAGTTACCCAGTATCTTAAGTTGGGTTCCCCTGAAACCCTGAGACTGATATTTGAGGTGTGGGTGGCTTATTTGGGAATTGATCCTAGGAAGCACCAATCAAGAAGTGGAGGAATGAGACAGGGAAAGGAAGATAGTCTATGATGTGCTTAATGAACAATCTAGGAAACTGGGTGATTGTGATTCAGTCTCACTGGGAGTCCTTGGGTGATGATATAAAATAAACTCCAGAGTTGTCATATCTGGGGATGAAGAGGCTGGAATTTGATACTGGTTATGGGTTATTCCCAGAGGTATTAGCTCTTCTGCACTTCTGGTCTTTCCTCCCCTTGGTTGTGGCCAGAGAAAATCCTAAAGGTTGGAAGTGGTGCATGCTTGGTCATATTCCACATGTGTATCTACGGTAATGTCTACTTGATTAACACCTTCAGACAAGTGATAGTGCAGTGAAAAAAATCTGAATTTGCCAGCTTCTCTCTGTAGCAAATAAAAAGATATCGTGGCCAGATATTCTTACAATGTGGTAATAAGGTCGCTGTGAGAATGTTATTATGGAAAATTATAGTGGGTGATAGTAGCTTGTCCAACTTATTTATTAGGGTATAGATTTAGGTGAATCCGGTCTATAACATTATGTCTAAGCTACTGATGCAGATTAAACTGCATTATCATGACTTAATAATCATGGATTTAGTCAAAATGAAGTTTTTAGCAAAAACACAAAACAAAACAAAAAAACATTAAAGAGCAGTGTGAAAGGTGAAGCAATTAGCAGTGCTCATGCAGTATTTTACCATACCTGAGGCTGAAACGCATGGGACTGTGGCTCTCCTTGGAGTACGGTGGATCAGGCTCTAAAGGCCTGATATGATGCCTTCAGTGATGTGGGTCATATTGCTTGCTACCTCCTCTTGCTTTGATCTCTTATCAAATAACCTTCTGATTTTAATCTGGCTTCCTACATAGAGGAATCTACAAAGAGAAGAGATGCCAGGCAGAGACTATGGATGCCTGGCTGCCTTCACAACTGTGTTTTTCATTATAAATAAGTGAATTTTTAAGAAGTAATTTGAGTCTGTACCTTTGGGGTTGGTATTATGATACTGGCCATGACCAAATCAAGTTTTGGGCCTGCATTATGGTGACTTCATCAACGTGTTGTGAACCATCTGGTAGTGCTTTTTGTGACGATCTGCTTCGCATTCCTCTGGCATAACCTCTACAACTATAGCAACAAGACCTGGGTTTCAAGAACAGGCTAGAACAATGATGTCTCTAGTTGCATTTCTATGAACGCTTTATGATTTGTAGACAATCAGATTTTCAACACTGGCCATCATAGCAATGACTGGACTAGAATGTGGAGTTGCACTTAACTCTGGGTTGGAATCAATCGGGGAGACTTTTGGTTCACTGTATGTTCCTCTGAACTTTTATTTTATTTTTTATTTTTTAATTTTTTTAAAAGACTTTATTTATTTATTCATGAGAGACAGAGAGAGAGGCAGAGACACAGACAGAGGGAGAAGCAGGCTCCATGCAGGGAGCCCGACATGGGACTCGATCCTGGGACTCCAGGATCATGTTCTGGGCTGAAGTCAGGTGCCAAACTGCTGAGCCACCCAGGGATCCCTGTTCCTCTGAACTTTTAGTTCCTCAAGTGCTTTGTGAAAGAGTTTCAGGGTCTAAAAAGTTTGGAAGCATCACAGACTTTATTTCTCTTTAGAGATTCGGAGTTGAGAAGTCTTGAGGCTATCTCTTTAACTTTATTTAACACGGTACTTTCCGCTCTCTTCCCCATCCATCCCCCACTTTGTTTAACCAAATATTTATTAATATCCCCTAGAACACATTTGTGGATTATCATTACCATCAATCTCTTATCCTATTTCATGTTTTAAAAGTCATTTAATATTATTAAGGTTTGTAATTGGGAAAATTAATCTGGTTTTGCACATTTATAAAGGTTGAATGCATCGTGATTATTTACTTTGCCCTGCAATAATATTCAAATCAATTTCTGCTTATCTCCCTTTTACATGAGGTTTGTCCTGTTAATAACATTCAGTTTACCATTTACGGCAAAAATGCATTTTCATTTCTCACATAGCTAGAAAATCTTTGCAGTATCTGGGCAAATAATTTTCTTTCTGCATTTCCTAGTGTACATCTATTTGCATTGCTCTGTCAATATGCTTGAGTTGCAAATGTAAACACTGAAATGATCTGAAATTCCCTCTAACAGAGAGGTTTCCACCACTGATATTCACTTCTCATTGTATGTTTTGCTGTGCGAACAATTCCTTTCTTTGTTCACACATTAAGGCTTTGCCAGAGGCAGACGTTTATGGCATTAATATACAGAATGTTGCGGGTATCTCTTTCATTATCTGGGAGGAGAGCAGATAAAAACAACATGGAACTCTAAAGGCATGAGCAAATATAAATGATTTCAAACACCAAGCGGTACCCGAGGTTCTTCTCAAGTTCAACAGATAGCCACCTAACACTGGGGTGGGGTGGGTGGGTCCATGTGTGTGCATGCACACATGCGTGTCTATCAGAGAGAGATGGAGAGCAAAAAGTTTGCCTCATGGCCTTGTTTCAACTGCTACCCTTCTTTGCGCCTCTAAAAAGCGATTAGGGGTGCAATTTTGGAATATACTAATACAGAATTTAATTTTGAACTACCACAGTGAGTCTAACATTACTCAGGCTACTGTTTAATAAGACAGTTGATATTTGAGGGAGAAATATGATGAAAAAGAGAAAAGCATCAAGCTGCATACAACTATTTTTGTGAAAATCCTAAAAAAAAAAAAAATTCTGGGGTTATCCAAAGGAAGCAAAAGAAACTCAAAGAGGCAGCACTATTATCAGGCTCTCCCAGAGGTTAAGTGATTGAGTGGCTTAGGCACTTTCACTAATGGGACTCAGGCTTAATCTCAGCTTTAAAAGGGACTTTTGGAATTTGTAGTAAGTCTTCCTAATGTCTAGAGCACTCTGTTTCTCCATTTAGCTTTCTTCTTCCTCTTCTTTTCATTAGGCGTGTCTGTGACGAACCCCTATATGTATTACATAATGTCTATTTAACCATAAATCTGAGGATCTTAGAACTATGTGGATATTTTCAGCCTCCATTATTTTTTTAATTTTTTAAATTTAAATCCACTTTGCTATCATATAGTATAACACCCAGTGCTCATCCCATCACGTGCCCTCCTTAGTGCCCATCACCCAGTTACCCCATTCCCCTCAGCTTCCATTTCTAATCACACTTATCAGTGTGAAGAAGGAAGGGGTCCTATCACTCCCATGGTTATGGATAAGAGAATAAAAACTGACTTGCTTGGGTTCATGGAAAGGGCTAGGGAGTGGGTGCAGGCAAATAAATTCCATGCTTTGATGAGCCCAAAGCTCACTATTGCAGCTGTAGAACCTGGAAGCTGGAAACTAAGCCAGTGACGTGTCCTTGGGGGTTAGAGGCAGAAAAGAGGAAAGCAAGAAGTCTGCTCCTTCCAGTATCATGGCACTACAAAGAGGTCGTCTCTGTGTGCAGCTTGAACTATGAATTCTGGAAAGGAAGTAGAGCCCTCAAGGATTGATAGTCAATGAATGGACTTAACCCAAGTTAATTTGTTTCCCACAAACTTCTCCTACATAAGGGAAGCCTTTGGGGATCCCTGGGTGGCTCAGTGGTTTAGCGCCTACCTTTGGCCCAGGGCGCGATCCCCAAGTCCCGGGATCGGGCTCCCGGCATGGAGCCTGCCTCTCCCTCTGCCTGTGTCTCTGCCTCTCTCTCCTCTCTCTATGACTATCATGAATAAATAATAAAAAAAAAACAATCTTTAAAAAAAAAAATAAGGGCAGCCTTTCCCTCCTGGTCATGACAGTCGAGGACAATGGAAATTCAGGAGGAGGCACACTTTCCTACTTCTCTGTACCCCCAGGAAAGCTATCAAGGGAAAAGAGAGAATTAGCTATTGCTACATTAAGAAAATGAGGTGCCAAGTGAAACCCCAGATCTCATTTTTATCGCTGCCAAGAAGCTGCGGCTCAGGCCTCATGTTGGGAAGCAAGCTGTGGATCGTGTGAAATTCATGGCCCACATCACAGGGCAGCACCAGAGATACCTCTGAGCCCACTGCTAGGCTTGGCACAGAGAGAGAGAGACACTTGAAAATCAGAAGAATCCACATTTCACTTGTTTAAGAGCAGCATTACTGAGGTATAACTGATGTACAATAAACTGCAAATAGTTAAAGTGTTCAAGACGATACGTTTCAACACTTGTCTATCTCCATGAAGCCATCAACATAATTAATTAAGAAAGCAGCATATTCCTCACCCTCAAAAGTTTCCTCATTGCAGGAGTTCCTGTCCAGAGAATCCTCTGTGATTGCTATAGTGGTATTTGTTTCTGACAGCTGCTGTCACAAATTATCACAGCCTTGCTGGCTTAACCAACACTAATCTATTAGCTCCTTCATTTCTGGAGGCCCAAGTCCCCAAATGAGCCACACTGGGCTGAAATCAAGGTATCAGGGGGACTGAATTCCTTTCTGGAGGCTCTAGGGGAGAATCCATTTCCCTGACCCTTCTGTTCTCTCAAGGCTGCCTGCATTTCTCGGCAATGGAGTCCGCAGTCACAAGCTGAGTCCTTCCCACATTGCATTATTCCAATGTCCTACCTCCACATCTCCTCCTCTGGTGCTGACCGGCCTTGTCCCTCCCTTCTACTTTTAAAACCATATGATGATAGGGTAAATCTCCCTGAGGGACAGCTAATTAGTGACTCTAATTCTATGTGTGACCTTAATTCCTCTATGCCTTGTACCACAATGTGTTCAGGTTCTGGGGTTCTGGATGGGGACATCTTTGGAGAACCTTCGTTCAGTCTAACGTTGTTCTCTAGCTCCCCATCTCCCCACACACTACCAAGTTGTCTCTATATAGTCACGGATACTCCTATCATGTGAAAGCTAATGCCTACTTTGGTTTAATAATAAATAAATAAATAAATAAATAAATAAATAAATAAATAAATAAATAAATAAAATCTTTAAAAAAAATAGAGGTTTTTTTGGGGGGGAGGAGATGGTATCTAATTAACAAATTCTTTAAATGATGAAATATGTGATCTCTTCTTCCACTGTGAGCAGATTTTCAGACAACACCTTTTTTTAAAGGATTTTATTTATTTATGAGGGACACAGAGAGAAGCAGAGACACAGGCAGAGGGAGAAGCAGGCTCCCTGCAGGGAGCTCGATGCGGGACTCGATCCTGGGACTCCGGGATCTTGCCCTGAGCCCAAGACACTCAACCGCTGAGCCACCCAGGCACCCCTCAGATAGTAATCTTTAGCATCAAACTACATCAAGTTATTCCGTTTCTCTCCCATTTTTTCTCCTGCTAACTAAATTCAAGATAATGCTCTACTGTTACTAGATGATGGTCTAGAACTCTAGGTCAGACTTCTTTGACAGAGGAAGTTCCTTTTACCTTATTATCATTGCTGATGGTGAGCTACCAATGGACAAAACACTGACAGCATTAACAGAGGATTCTGGTATTTAGAATAAAAGCAAATTAATTATTCCTTCCTGTACTATCTTTTATAATATTAATGATTCCAGAACTGAGGGAGAAATATGTAATCTGAAAAAGAATAAGTGGACTACATGCAATAATCGGCATATAATTCTTTTGTAAATAATAATCTATTTTAGTACTAAAATGAAGAGAAGGCTGCCAAAAGACTTGAAATTGATGCACGAAACATTTTCACCCAGAGTTCAAAACTATCTATAGAAGCAGCAATTATTTTGTAATTTTTAAAAAATGAGTATAAAACTTATCCACTGGAAATAAGTACTCTACTAAAGGGAATTAGCAGAAAATCCAATGCTAAGTGACTCTGTATCAAGACTTCTGACTTTTGTAACTAACCTCTTCTGCAGATCATTTTTCTTGGTTTGAGCTCTTTTCCACCACAAAGTAATTTTTTTGTGTGTTTTTGATTCAAACAAAAGGAATACATTTTAGAAATATTGATAGTAATAGTTACAGAAGAGTGGATTATTCTTTTAAATAGCAATACAAAAAAAAATTAAAAATAAAAATAACAATACATTCCAAAATTGTTCAAAAAAGGTAATTGGTTTGAACAAGGAGATGTTCATTTCCGGCAACTTAAAATAAAATCTAATGAAAGATATCAGAAAACATTAGAAATTAGGAACAATATTTAGGAAAATAAATTGACTACATTAAAAAGTCTTTATGGATTCTATTTTAAAATAATGTCTGTCTTACAGGTTTTGATATATCTGGGTTTCCCACTAAAAAGAGATAGAAACTCTCAATAATACTAAAAAACAAACAAACAAAAAACAAACAGCAATGCTGCCAGACATGTTCTTAATAGAATTTGGGGATAAGATTCACTAAGCATGGGAATAATGGTCAGCATATACTTTGCCTCTGTGACCCAGCCAAGTCACCTGCCTTGATAAAAAAAAAAGGGGGGATAGGGACAGGAAGAGGTATTTTTAAATTTTCTATTCTCTGACCTAAAGCTTAAGGATTGAGAATTTAAACCAAATACAAAACTGAATAATGGTCCCCTAAGTCACCTTTACATACCATGAGGGCAGGATATGGACCTGTTTTTGCTGATACTTTATAATCCAGGATCTACTAGAGTGCCAGGAATATATAGCCTAAATATATTCTGAATGAATGAATGAATGAATGAATGAATACAAGTAGCTAGCAAGAACTGAAATCCAACAATTAAAGGAACATTTACAAAAATTAACAATAAGCAAAGAAAAGTTCTTGAGCAAAATAAAATTTATCAATGTGGGGTGCCTAGATGGCTCAGTAGGTTAGGCATCCCACTCTTGGTTTTGGCTCAGATTGTGATCTCATGGGTCATGGGATTGAGCCCTGAGTAGGCTCCATGCTCAGCTGGGGTCTGCTTGAGGATTCTCTCCATTTGATCCCCCCCCCCGCCCCCATCCCCCCACTCAGCTTGCGCGCGCTCTCTCTCTCTCTCTCCCTCTTTCTCTCTTAAATAAATAAATCTTAAAAAAAAAAAAAAGATTTACAGATGTGGACTGAACATTAGTTTGAAGCAAAATGAAGAAACTCATTATACCTATAGATATTCTATGATTTTTTTTTTAAATTCCAAGAACACAGAAAAATATTTATAAGAATTGAGGAAAATATCCTTTTCATAACTTTTCAGTACAGGAGGAACAGACGCTGCTGAGGAGCATCCTAGGATTGGGACTGCTTTGGAAAGGTAGCTAAACATAACTTGGCCAAGAATAGAAGTGAGACATTTACTCTGAGATCTGTCCTACATTCACATAATGGGAGTTTGGTCACAGAGAAATTCCTGGCCTATGAATCACAGGACCATGTTCTTGGCTCAGCTATTTACTAATTAAGCATATCGTTTCTTGGACCTCAGTTTTTAAAATCTAAACATTGCAGAGTTTAGATTCCTAAGGGTGTCAACTTGGTGACCTGTGAGCTGAATCCAGACATATAGTTTTGTTTGGAAAGAATAAAGTAAAACTGTCTTTATTTGTAGGAGATATTATTATGTAGAGAGAAAATCCAGATAAACCTATAAACAAATTATAGAACTGATAAGTAAATTTCATTGCATGAGACAAAGCCCACTTACAAAAATAAATAGTGCTTTTACATTCTAGCAATGACTAGTTGGGGGGGAAAATGCATTAAAAATTTCTTATCAAACTCTTAGGAATAAATTTAGTGAAAGGTTTATTACGACTTATACACTGAAAACTACTATTACTTAGAGAAATTAAAGAAGGTCTAAATAAATAAATAGATATATTAATAGATTGAAAAAGTTAAAAAAAATAAAATAAATTTAAAAAATAAAATTAAAAATTAAAAAAAAGAAAAAGAGAAAGAAAAAGTTTAGGATTTCTAGATTTTGAGAATCCCCAAGTTTATCTATAGATTCAATCAAAATCCTAGCAGACTATTTTGTAGAAACAGACATGCTGATTCTGAATTTCTATATGGAAATGCAAAAGAACTAGAATAGCTAAGAAAATGATGAAGAAGAAAAAAAGTTGAAAGACAACTTAGCTTTTAGATATACCATAAATCCACAAATATTAAATTAATGTACTATTATTATAAGAAAAGACAAATCGGCAGAGAGAACAAAGTTCAGTGATTGATTCGCTTACGTATGGTAAATCGCATTTCAATGAAGTTACCAAAGAAATTAAGCAGGAAAATATTTTCAACAAATGTTGCCAGAAAAATTGGACTGTCTGTAGAAAAATAAAACAAAACAAACAAAAACCTTGCCATTCTTCCTAACACCATATATAAAAGTTAACTCAAAGTAGCTCACAGACCTAAATATAAAATTTAAAAAGGTACAGATCTAGAAGAAAACATAAGAGGATATCTTATTAATTGTACAGTAGGCAAAGATGTCTTAGGAGGCACAGAAATCATTAACCACAAAAGAATAAATAGATAAATAGGACTTTATCAAAATTAAAACCTACTTATCAAAAAATACTCTTAAGAAAATGAAAAGGCAGGTCACAGATTGGCGGAAGATATTCACAATATATATTCGATAAATGACTTTTATTCAAAATATAAAAGATATAAAATAAATATTATTACATATACAAGTCTTATATAAATATAAGACTTAAAATAGATAATTAAATCATTTTAATGGACACTTTACAAAAGATGTATGATTGGCTAACAAGTACATAAAAAGGAGTCCAACATGATTAATAAACAAAATAATGTAATGAAAACCTCAAGAAGGTACTACTTTACATTCATAGAATGGCTTAAATCAAAAAGGTTGATCATACTAAATATCGATGACAATGTTGATCAACTGGAAATCTAATACACTGACAGTGTAACATGATACAACTACTTTTGGCAAATGAGAATTTTTAATAAAATTAACATACACTTTTACTAAGACTCGGAAATCATACCCTCCAGAATGAAAGCATATGACCACAAGACTTGTATAAGAGTGTTCATAATTACTTTATTCATAATAACTAAAAATGACTCAAGTGTTCCTCATCAGGAAATCATTAACCAAACTGTGGAAGAGTCACATTACGGGCTTTCCTTAGAAATTAAAATAGCTATTGATACACACAGCAATATGCATACATCTCTAAAACATTATGTTGAGTGAAAAAAGCCAGGCAGAGGGTACGCTTATAATTCTATGTATTTTATTGAAGAACAGTAATACTGCTGTAGAACAGGGATTAGCAAACTTCTGTAAAGGGCCAGATATTAAATATTTAAGGCTTCGTGCTGCTAAGTTTTTAGTTATCTATATTCATTTGTTTTTGTCCAGAAAGCAAACAAGTAGTTTCTGGATCAAAGGAGACTACTACTACTTACAGCAGCAATAAATGGATAATTTCCCTACTCCCCATCCTCTTCCTTTTAGAGCAACGTGATGAAAGCCAAAAGTTTAGGCCTGTAATACAAAAAGGAGGTTTTTGTATCACAGGAGAGGAGCCCTATAATTATGAATCTGAGAGTTTATATAGAAACTGCAATGCAGCCGCCCTCCACTCCTGAAGGACATAAATCTTACCTCCCTAAAGGACATAAATCTTGACCAGGAAGAAAAGAGGAATGTTTCTAGTTTACAATCCTTTGAAATGAAAACAAATAGCTCTCAATTTCCTCTCCCTTTACAATGTAAATATATACCCTTCAAATGTGTAGAGCAAACGTTTCTAGGGAACAAAAGGAGGCATTCTCTATCTTTATAGCCGGGCCAATTTTTCTTTGCTCAGGAGCCTGGATCTCTGTAGGATCACTGAAAAATCCAAAAAGGACTGCCCAAGTACAGGCCACAACGTCTGGGTCTCAACTACTCAGTTCTGCATTTGAGCCATGAAATCAGCAGCACAAAATACGATGGAAAAAAAAAAAAGGTGTGACTTTATTCCAACAATACCTATTTGCATACACAAGTAGTAGGCCCTATTTAAATAGCCTGAGCTGTAGTTTGCTAACCCCTGTTCTAGAATGATAGAAATCACAGTAATGGTTTCCTTGAAGCTTATTGACTGACAAGGAGGTCAAGGGAACTTTCAAGAGTGGTGGAAATAGTCTTCATTTTGATTTGAAAGATCAAATCATGTATGTATTTGTCAAAGTTCATCAAACTATGCTGTTCAGAACTGTGCATTTTATTTTCTCGTAAAGCTTACCTGATTCCAAAAAAAAAAAAAGACTACTGATTCCTACAGCCATTAAAAAGATAATAAAAGAATACCATGAACAAGTCTATGCTCATTAATTCAACAACCTAGACGAAACAGATCAATTCCTTGAAAACCACAAACTGCCAAAATTCCACAAATATGAAATACTCTGAATAGCCATGTAACAATTAAAGAAATTTAATTCCCAATTTAAAAGCTCCTACAAAAGGTATCTCCAGGATAAAATGGTGTCCCCAGAGACGTCTACTAAACATTTAAAGAAGAATTAACGTGAATGCTACACAACCCTTTTCAGAATACAGAAGAGGAAGAAACGCTGCCTCCCTTGTTTCATGGGGCCAGTAATTACCTCACACCAAAGCAGGCAAAGACAGTATAAAACCAAACAAAGCAAAACTAAAGACCAATGTTCCTCACATAAGCACAGAAACCTTTAACAAAATATTAGCAAGTAGAATTCAGAAATATCTAAAAGGTGATGCACATCATGATCAAGTGGGGTTTTTTTTTTCCCAAGGATGCAAGGCTGATTTAACATCAGAAAATCTATTTTTGTAATCTACCATCTCAACAAATCCCAAAGCACGAAAAATCAATTTGCCCTCAGATTTCATTTTCCAACACTAAATGCTGATGAAGTCTCCTATATTTAAGTGGTAAATAAAATACAGTATGTTCCTAATTTGAATTCTTACTGGAAACATATGCATCCTTACTCACATGTGCACACCTGACACACATCTGTATCTACTCTTACACACAGATAAAATGAAAAAAAGAGGAAGGATATATTTTTTAAATGGTCATATTTCTAGATAGTAGAATTATATATGGTTTGATTTTTCCATTTTTAAAGTATACTTTCTACAATGGGCCTAAATATTTACAGTCAGGAAAAAAAGTAAAAGGAAGTAATTTGAAGAGAGATGTGTACTGGTATTTCTCCTAAGTAATTTTTCTCTTTTTTTTTAAAAAAGAAAATGTTGAACATTATGTCAAATATCAGTATGAATGACTCTATAATTTCAAGAAACACTAAACTGTTTTCACAGATAATTCCCCTAAAATTTTATCTCTTTATAGGTATATTGTAAGGGCAATGCATGAGATATTTGACTACTGTAGCTTTAACGACTGACCACCAAACCAGGTTTAAACAGATTGCGAGATGGATTAACACTGACTTATTGAAGAAAATAATACAATTTTATGACATGAACTATTGCAGTCCTGTCATAAGGAATTACTCTTTTAAAATATATTTTAAAAACACCAACTTTCCATTGTGACAAATTAGGTGTCTTCCACAGATACATGCTATTACAAAAACACAAATGAAAAGTATATCGGTGGCTATTATTATACTAACATCCAGCATTAATATAATGTCCAGGAATCAGATTTAATTACAACGAAAGCCCCATGGCTTAGATCTGCCACTGCTTTCTTAAATAATCAATCTGAGAAGCTGAAATAGTGAGTCTAGGGCATCTTTACCAAATGGAAAATTATATTTTCATTAGCAATTACACATTGATTTCTTTTTTAAATGGACATTAATGAATAAAGCATGTATTTAATGTCATAGCATAGAATGCCAGATAACTGTCTTTCCTGGTTAATGTGTTTTATGTTTTCAAACAATTCCAACTCCCTCAATTTAAAACTGTAAATGTGACTTTCATTCATTGAATGAAGGAAGGTACAGAGGTTAACAGAAACATAACTCTAAAAGTCTTTCTTTCGTGGAGCGTACAGGAAGTGTACACACACACACACACACACACACACACACACACACCAGGGGTATGAGTGCTAGCAGGATATCCATTCATCCATCATAGAGAGGGTGCTAGAGAAGTAGAAGAGCAAAGGGAAAAGAACCACTTGAAAGAAAAATCGTCCGAATTGAGACATACCTCCTCAACCTTCTCTTTCTGCTTTGAACTCTTATTTATTCTGCCCTAGAAACTCTACCCAGACTCTAACAAAAATGACATCATCACAGCCTCAAGCTCTTATGGGTTTCCCACATACCCCCAAGGTCTAAAGCCTACATTCTGCAGGCTTCCCTGCCAGCAGGATTTTGGGCAGAAACTACCTAGGAGAAGTACCTGCATGAGATTTGCAAGGAAGAAGAAACACAAAAAGAACAATAGCCATTATCTTTGAGCTTTAGACAGACCCTTGGTAGACGGAAGAAGTAAGGTTTTATTGACCTAATTTAGCATCTCACTATCCTCCTGCATACCAGCCACTTTGATGCTACAGGTTTCTGAGACCTCTGGTGGTGGTTTTCCTACAATTCTTACATATTCAGATTTCCCAAAAGAGGCCTTCCTGGGCTTCCGCTCCTCCTACCTTTCTGAAGTTGTGTGAGTCTTTAATTCCACCTTTGATCCACAAACCAGCAATTTCATTTGGTTCAGCCTAAAAAGAATATAAAATGAGAAATTACTTTTAGTAAAAAAAAAAAAAAAAATGTAACAATAACGTGGTCCATCTCCAAATAGGCCACATTTCCATTTTAAATAAAAATGACCTGGAAAACATGTATTTCTTGTACATGGAAAAGTATGTCTACCAAAGGTATAATTCTAACATCCTACACATCTCCTCTGTTATGGTGGAAGCATTCTTCTGTATTTGGCTTCTACAGCTCTTGATGAGCTTGGATCACTCATCTCCTACTTGCATACTCCAGTCTTGCCCTGGATTCTAGAATAGTCCAGGCTGGATGAAAAATACGCTTATGTTACTTTAGTCACACACGGGGACCCCTCTGCATGGATCCCACTCCTGATTTTACTAACAGAGCCACTTTCTTCTTAATTGTCCTTCTCTTTTTTTTTTTTTTTTTATTGGTGTTCAATTTACTAACATACAGAATAACACCCAGTGCCCGTCACCCATTCACTCCCACCCCCCGCCCTCCTCCCCTTCTACCACCCCTAGTTCGTTTCCCAGAGTTAGCAGTCTTTATGTTCTGTCTCCCTTTCTGATATTTCCCACACATTTCTTCTCCCTTCCCTTATTTTCCCTTTCACTATTATTTATATTCCCCAAATGAATGAGAACATATAATGTTTGTCCTTCTCCGACTGACTTACTTCACTCAGCATAATACCCTCCAGTTCCATCCACGTTGAAGCAAATGGTGGGTATTTGTCATTTCTAATAGCTGAGTAATATTCCATTGTATACATAAACCACATCTTCTTTATCCATTCATCTTTCGTTGGACACCGAGGCTCCTTCCACAGTTTGGCTATCGTGGCCATTGCTGCTAGAAACATCGGGGTGCAGGTGTCCCAGCGTTTCATTGCATTTGTATCTTTGGGGTAAATCCCCAACAGTGCAATTGCTGGGTCGTAGGGCAGGTATATTTTTAACTGTTTGAGGAACCTCCACACAGTTTTCCAGAGTGGCTGCACCAGTTCACATTCCCACCAACAGTGTAAGAGGGTTCCCTTTTCTCCACATCCTCTCCAACATTTGTTGTTTCCTGCCTTGTTAATTTTTCCCATTCTCACTGGTGTGAGGTGGTATCTCATTGTGGTTTTGATTTGTATTTCCCTGATGGCAAGTGATGCAGAGCATTTTCTCATGTGCATGTTGGCCATGTCTATGTCTTCTTCTGTGAGATTTCTGTTCATGTCTTTTGCCCATTTCATGATTGGATTGTTTGTTTCTTTGGTGTTGAGTTTAATAAGTTCTTTATAGATCTTGGAAACTAGCCCTTTATCTGATATGTCATTTGCAAAT
Source organism: Canis aureus (assembly GCF_053574225.1). NCBI lineage: Eukaryota > Metazoa > Chordata > Mammalia > Carnivora > Canidae > Canis > Canis aureus. The sequence goes on from NC_135644.1 coordinate 6,826,188, forward strand.
ATCTTCTCCCATTCTGTAGGTTGTCTTTGAGTTTTGTTGACTGTATCCTTTGCTGTGCAAAAGCTTCTTATCTTGATGAAGTCCCAATAGTTCATTTTTGCTTTTGTTTCTTTTGCCTTCGTGGATGTATCTTGCAAGAAGTTACTATGGCCGAGTTCAAAAAGGGTGTTGCCTGTGTTCTTCTCTAGGATTTTGATGGAATCTTGTCTCACATTTAGATCTTTCATCCATTTTGAGTTTATCTTTGTGTATGGTGAAAGAGAGTGGTCTAGTTTCATTCTTCTGCATGTGGATGTCCAATTTTCCCAGCACCATTTATTGAAGAGACTGTCTTTCTTCCAATGGATAGTCTTTCCTCCTTTATCGAATATTAGTTGCCCATAAAGTTCAGGGTCCACTTCTGGATTCTCTATTCTGTTCCACTGATCTATGTGTCTGTTTTTGTGCCAGTACCACACTGTCTTGATGACCACAGCTTTGTAGTACAACCTGAAATCTGGCATTGTGATGCCCCCAGATATGGTTTTCTTTTTTAAAATTCCCCTGGCTATTCGGGGTCTTTTCTGATTCCACACAAATCTTAAAATAATTTGTTCTAACTCTCTGAAGAAAGTCCATGGTATTTTGATAGGGATTGCATTAAACGTGTATATTGCCCTGGGTAACATTGACATTTTCACAATATTAATTCTGCCAATCCATGAGCATGGAATATTTTTCCATCTCTTTGTGTCTTCCTCAATTTCTTTCAGAAGTGTTCTATAGTTTTGAGGGTATAGATCCTTTACATCTTTGGTGAGGTTTATTCCTAGGTATCTTATGCTTTTGGGTGCAATTGTAAATGGGATTGACTCCTTAATTTCTCTTTCTTCAGTCTCATTGTTAGTGTATAGAAATGCCACTGACTTCTGGGCATTGATTTTGTATCCTGCCACGCTCCCGAATTGCTGTATGAGTTCTAGCAATCTTGGGGTGGAGACTTTTGGGTTTTCTATGTAGAGTATCATGTCATCGGCGAAGAGGGAGAGTTTGACTTCTTCTTTGCCAATTTGAATGCCTTTAATGTCTTTTTGTTGTCTGATTGCTGAGGCTAGGACTTCCAGTACTATGTTGAATAGCAGTGGTGAGAGTGGACATCCCTGTCTTGTTCCTGATCTTAGGGGAAAGGCTCCCAGTGCTTCCCCATTGAGAATGATAATTGCTGTGGGCTTTTCTTAATTGTCCTTCTCTAATAAATCTGCAACTCTGCCATTTATTGAGGTCCTGGCTACTTGTGGACAGACGCAGAAACTATGTGACTCAGTTCCACAGTATTGGTCCTCTGATTCCCTGTCGCTTTGCTCTGCCTGCCTATCAGGACACGATTTTTTTTTTTTTTTCATTTTGGATCTCACATTGTTGATGCACACATTGAATGCTGATGAAATAGTGCTAGACTATTGTGCACAGTGCCGAGTGTACTTCATTAATATTAAATGAAAGACTAGATGAAAAAAATGAAAGATTATTTGGAGCAGGCCCAGGTTACTGGGAAACTGGTGTAGGAACTTAAAAATATCTAGATAGAGTCTTTTAAACAAATTTACCTCAGAGATGCAGCTCATGCAGGCACTTGATTGGGGTTAAGCCCAAGTCTTTGCTCGCTTGGTCAAAACTGACTCAAGATAGAGGTTATTTTTTTTTCCATGAAAAAAATATAGACTTGGAAGGACAATGTGAGGTAATATGTATGGTTTTCATCCACATGGTGGAAGTTGGCTGAACATCCTCTACCCTCTACCCCTTCTTTCGAAGCTTACAGGAAAGAGGAAAAAATGGAAGGAAACCAGCTTCCTTTATAAGACAACCTGACCTGGAAATTTTCTATATATCACTCCTGCTCATCTCCTAGTAGCCACTGTTGTATGACCACACTCATCATTAAGGAAGTAGTTTCAAAAGGGTAATGGCATGTGCTAAGCTCAAATTCAGGGGTTTTATTACAAAAATGAAGAAAGAGCAATGGTTCCTGGGGGAGTCTATCAGCAGGGTCTGACAGACATGGAATTTGAATTCAGCCCTAGGTGAAACCAAAGGTTTGCTTGTTTATTCTATCGTGCTATTGTATTTCTCCATAGTATTGGTTATAGGAAATATAAAACTTTTAAACAGAGATGCAATATAGTCATATTTGTATTTTTGAATGAGTACTTTGAAGAAATCAGAAAGAGGTAGGGATACATTAGGAGGTTAAGGCAACAAATGATGGCTTAAAGTGCCATTTCTCAATCTTTTTGGTTTTAGGATCCCTTTACACTCCTAAAAATAATTGAAGACCTCAAAGAACTTATGGTTATCTGGGTTATACCTACTGATCTTTACCATATTAGAAACAAAAAGTGGGGGATCCCTGGGTGGCTCAGCAGTTTAGCATCTGCCTTTGGCCTAGATCGTGATCCTGGGGTCCCGGGATCGAGTCCCACGTCGGGCTCCCTGCATGGAGCCTACTTCTCCCTCTGCCTGTGTCTCTGCCTCTCTCTCTCTCTCTCTGTGTGTCTCATGAATAAATAAATGAAATCTTTACCAAAAAAAAAAAAAGTGAGGAAATTTTCAAGCACAAGAGCATACAAACACATATGCTGTTAGTCATCAGGCTAATGATGTCACCACATGTCATGTAGTTTCTGAAAAATTCTGCTGAACATTTGGAAGACAGTGTGAGTAAAACAGGCAAATAACATCTTAATATTATTTTGAAATAACAGGGTCTCCTAGATTATACTTTAGAAATACTGGCTTAAACTAATGTCATGTCAACAGAGATGTCAAGGAGAAATCATTAGAAGTGTCAAGAGTTAGTGACCTCCTTCAATACGATAGAATTTACAAACACAACCTCCCTTTAGTATAGGTGGTTATTGTTTTAAAGATAACCTTTATGGAACACTGTGCTAAATCCTTTAACTCTTAATTTTATTTAATCCTTACCTAAACCCTATGATACGATGCTATTAAGTTTTCCCACAGCCAATACATATAATTGTGTGTAGTGAACAATGTATGATTTCCTGGTTGACCGGAACCAAAGTTCTTTAAAGGCAAGTGAAATTTTGAATAAAAGCTGCTGGCCAATGCTTCGAAAATTACCCTGTGCCTTCAGGGAAGTTTGGTTTGGTTTGGTGTTCTCCCTAGCAAGCCCTATCAGATTCTGGTGTCTGTTGCTTCTTCAGAGAATTGACTTCTGTATTTTTTTTTTTTTTTTTTTTTTTTTTGGTTCTGGTTCTGACACTGTTCTTGTGCTGGTTATTCAACATTGCTTACTGCTCAACTTCTGTTCCATCTGTTTCTCCTGACTCTATCTTTAACCTAGATTCCATTCTTACTACTCAGTCAAACTTAGTTACTCAACACCTGTTCCAGCTTTTGTCCTATTTGTAACCCCTCGTTCTGGTATGTAAACTGAGTTTCCTATATTCCAATTGGCAATCTCATTCAACTATCCTCAGATATTCAGGATTTTTATTTTGGTCACTATTTGCAAGGTGGCACCACAACTTTCTACTGCTCACAGTCATCCCAGGTTTAAACCTTTGATTTTTGACATTCACCTTCTGGGTCATTCACAGAGACAGGAAACTACAGGAGGAGAAAATGGGGCAAAACCCATTTTATGGAGGCACGTCCTCTGTAAAAGAAAAACTTGCTTCTTTTGACCTCTAGGCATTTCCATTAGAGTATGTGAATGTTTTGTTTGTCTGCAAAGTATGTTAACCATAGTTATATGTTGTAACTATGAACTATATAATAAAGATCAGATTATGCTGAATGTTTGAAGTGATTGTGTTACTTAGAGATAGACCTCCAGAACAGTGTCTTTTACAGCAATTTAAGAAAAGTAGCCATTTCCTCAGATAGCTACCAGAGGAAGGTTATTCAGAATAGTTTTATATATATATATATATATATATATATATATATATATATATATATATAATTTTTGCAATAGAAAATGTGTAGGCTCTTAAAAAAGCAGCCAAAATACGATTATCACAAATAAATAATAATTAATAATCAAATATCCAGTTATCATTTCCATTTCTCTGGTTTTCAACTTGTAGGTGACTTACATTTTTTTGTTCTATACATTTTGCTTGTTGGAATCAATATCCAAGTAAGTCCACATTTTGCAATCATTTGACATATCTCTTAATTTTCTTTAAGTCTATAGATCCTACCTTTCTCTCTCTTTTTTCCTTTCATTTGTTCATTCAAAAAACCAGGTAGTTTTCTGTCTTTTTTTTTTTTAAATCTATTTATTTATTTTAAGTAATTCTACACTCAACATGGGGATTAAACTCATGACTCTAAGGTCAAGAATCTTATGCTTTACAGACTGAGCCAGCCAGGGCACCCCACCTCCCAACATACACACAAGGTAGTTTTCTTATAGAATTTCCCACTGGATTGTGCTGGTTGCAACCCTATGGTGTCCCCTGCTTTTCCTATGGATTTATGGTTAGATCTAAATGCATTATCAGATTACTTTAGAGATGGTGTTGTGTAAATACCCATAGGAGTTATATCTGATTGCAATTTCTTTTTAAGATTTTATTTTTTTTATTCATGAGACAGGGAGAGAGAGAGAGAGAGAGAGAGAGACAGAAGTAGGCTCCATGCAGGACTTGATCCCAGGATTCGATCGAACCCGATGTGGGACTTGATCCCAGGACCCCAGGATCATGCCCTGGGCCGAAGGCAGGCACCAAACCACTGAGCCACCCAGTGATCCCCTGCAATTTCTTTTATAATCTTAGCTATTGATGATCATTTTTTCAGATTCCTTAACTAATTATATTTCTATTTTACTTCCTAATAGGGACACTTTCATAAAAGGAAGTTTCTCATCAAGTAACTACCCTAGAGTATAGTTATTTTAAAAAAAGGCAGAATAAATGCATGGTTTTCCCCTTTCTGCCCCTATTTACCAGAGGGAGCCTATTTAAGTTGCTTCCTAGACCCTCAACTGATAGCTTAGTAAATCACCGATAACTTCTTTGCTTTCTGGCATAATAAGAAATCTGAACTTACTTTGGATTTTTCCTACCCTAGACCTAGACCTTTATTTCTCCAAAAATCCTTGGCTCCTTTTAGGAAGAATATATAGTAGGGACCACAGTAGGGACAGTCGGGCTGCTCAGAGCTACTGAACTGGTCATTATTTCCAGATCTTTTCAATGTATAGAATTAGGAAATATGGTTTTGTTTGATGGTTTTCAAGATATAACATATAACTAGAAAAAGAAGAGCAAATTAAACTCAAAGCAAGCAGAAGAGAAGAAATAGCAAGAACTGGGATGGAAATCAATGAAATTGAAAAACAGGAAATCAATAGCGAAAAATCAATGAGCTGAAAACCAAAAATTGGTACTCTGATGAGTAAAACTGATAAGCCTTTGGCCAGACAAAGAAAAAAGAAAGGGACACGAATTAGTAATGATAGAAATGAAAAAGTGGACATCACTACATACCCCATGGACATTAATAGGATAATAAAGGAATACTATGAATAACTATATTACTGTGCCTGTAAGTTTGATAACCTAGATGAACTAGACCAATCCTTTGAAAGACACAACCTGTCAAAACTCATACAAGAGGAGCTAGACCATCTAAATAGGCCTATATTATATATTGAATAATTGATGATCTTCCAAAAGAGAAAGCACCAGGCCCCGAAGGGTTGACTGGTAAAATCTGCCAAATATTTAAGGAAGAAATTCTGCTAGTTCTACACAATCTCCTAAAGATAGAAGCTTTAGAATAATTTCTAAATCATTCCATGATATTAAAGATGAAGGGACAACATGGGCACAGTATATTCTTTGTGCCCTGAATGCCATCAGATACATGGGGTGAGGTACAGGTTAGCTTTATAATAAACATTTTTACTTTTTCCCAAAGTGCAGAAAAGAAACATGTATTGGACAAAAGAAAGAACATTTATTGAACTTGCAATTTTAGCCAGGATAAAAGCTAAATATGCCTATCATAACTTTTCATGATACATAGTTGCTTATAGCAGTTGTGACAAATAAATTAAAATTTTGTATAATTAATTTTTGCAAATCTTTTTGTAGTACTTACTTTATACCAGGTACTGTCCTAAGAGCTTATGCACAATGTCCCACAATTAGGTCAGAAGTTAGCTTTTGTTTTTTTTTAAAAAAATTCCTTTGATAAAATGTAAGGTATTCTCCTCTACTTTGATGGAAGATTTTTAACATTGATGGATATTAAATTTTGTTAAGTCCTTTGTCCACATCAAGTGGATCATAGACATTTATTTTGTTAATATCATGAATTACAGGGCTTATTCTTTATTTTTATTACTTTTTTCTTTTTACCCTTTTTATTTTTCCACACATTCCTCCCTCCCCTGACTCTCCTCCTCTGGCAACCACAAGTCTGTTCTATCTATGACATTGTTTGTTTGGTTTTTTTTAGAGTCCATGTATAAAAGAGATCATCTGATCTTTGTCTTTCTCTGTCTTATTTCATTTAACATGATGCCCTTGAGGTCCATCTATATTATTGCAAACATCAAGATTTCATTCCTTTTTTTTGGCAAATAATATGCCATTGCATATATCTTCCTTATCCATTCATCCATCAGTGGACACTTAGGTTGTTTCCATATTTTGGCTATTGTAAATAATATTTTAATGAGCTGAGTGCATATATCTTTTCAAGTTAGTGGTTTTGTTTTCTTTCGATAAATACCCAGAAGTAGAATTGCTGGACCATACGGTAATTCTATTTTTAATTTTTTGATAATCTTCCATATTGTTTTCCATAGTGGATGCACCAATTTACATTCCTACTAACAGTGCACAAGGCTTCCCTTTTCTCCACATCCTTGCCTTATTTATTTATTTATTTATTTATTTATTTATTTATTTATTGTAATAGCCTTTCTGACACGTGTGGTAATGATATCTTTTTGTGGTTTTGATTTGCATTTCCCTGATGATGAGCGATGTTAAGCATTTTTTCATTTACTTGTTGGCCATCTGTACATATTCTTTGGAAAAGTGTCTATTCAGATCTTATGCCCATTTTTTAACTGGATTTTCCCCCCTAATTTGCATGAATCCTTTAGATATTTTGGATATTAACATCTTATCAGATACATGATATATTTGCAAATATTTTCTCCCATTCTCTAGGTTGCTTTTTCATTTTCTTTGATGGTTTCTTTGTTGTGCAGAAGCTTTTTACTTTGATGTAGTCCTACTTATTATTTTCCATTTTGTTGCCTTTGCTTTTGTATCAGATTCAATAGCTCTCCAAGACCTCTGTCAAGGAGCTTACCACCTATATTTTCTTACAGGAGTTTTATGTTCTCAGACTTTATGTTCTTTAATCCGTTTTAAGTTAACTTTTGTATATGATATAAGATAGTGATCCAGTTTCATTCTTTTGCATGTGACTGTCCAGTTTTCCCAACACCACTTATTGAAAACTGTCCTTTGCCCATTGTATATTCTTGGCTCCCTTGTTGTAGCTTGATTTGTCATATATCTGTGGGTTTAATCCTGAGCTCTCTATTTGTTCCATTGATCTGTGTGTCTGTTTTTACGCCAATACCATACTGTTTTCGTTATTATAGCTTTACAATATAATTTGAAATAAGGAGGCTGATGCCTCTAGTTTTGTTCTTCTTTTTCAAGACTGCTTTGGTTATTTAGAATCTTTTGCTGTTCCACAAAAATTTCAGTATTGTTTGTTCTATCGCTGTGAAAAATGACATTGGAATTTTGATATGGATTGCGCTGAATCTATAGATTGCTTTGAGTAGTATGGGCATTTTAACAATATTAATTCTTTCAATCCATGAGCATAAAATATCTTTCCATTTATTTGAGTCTTTGCTTTTATCAATATCTTGAAGTTTTTAGTAGATAGGGCTTTCATCTCAGTTAAATTTATTCATAGTTGTTTTATTCTTTTTCTTATTGATGTAATTGTAAATGGGATTGTTTCTTAATTTCTTTCTGACAGTTTGTTATAAGAGGATAGAAACACAACAGATTTTGTATCCTGCAACATTGCTGAATTTGTTTATTGGTTCTAAGAGTTTTTTGATGGAGTCTTTAGGACTTTCCATTTATAATATCATGTCATATGCAAATAGTGACAGTTTTACATCTTTCTTTCCAATTTCTATGGATTTTATTTCTTTGACTTGCCTAATTTCTCTGGGTAGAACTTCCAATACTATGTTGAATAAAAGTAGTGATAGTAGACATACTTGTCTTGTTCCTGACCTTGGAAGAAAAGCCTCCAGCTTTTCATCATTTAGTATTGAGTATGATGTTAGCTATGGGCTTGTCATATATAGCCTTTATTACATTGAAATACTGCTCCCTCTCTACCTGCTTTGTTGAGAGTTTTATCATAAATGGATGTTGAATTTTGTTAAATGCATTTCTGCAACTATTGAGATGATCATGATTTTTATTCTTCATTTTTTTTTTTTTTTTTTTATGATAGTCACACAGAGAGAGAGAGAAGCTGAGACACAGGCAGAGGGAGAAGCAGGCTCCATGCACCAGAAGCCCGACATGGGATTTGATCCCGGGTCTCCAGGATCGCGCCCTGGGCCAAAGGCAGGCGCCAAACCGCTGCGCCACCCAGGGATCCCTTATTCTTCATTTTGTTAATGTGGTATCACATTGACTGATTTGTGGACGTTGAACCATCCTAGCATCCCTGAAATAAATCTCACTTGATTATGATATATGATCCTTTTAATGTATTGCTAATTTGAATTGCTAATATCTTGTCTAGGATTTTTGCATCCAGGTTTATCAGATATATTGGCCTATAATTTTTTTTTTATGGTGATCTTGTCTGGTTTTGGTACCATGGTAATGATGGCCTCATAAAATGAGTTTGGAAAAGTTCTTTCCTCTTCTCTTTTTTGGAAGAGTTCAAGAAGAATGAGTATTAATTCTTCAAATGTTTGGTAGACTTCACCAGTGAAGTCATCTGGCCCTGTACTTCTATTTTTTGGGAGGTTTTTGATTACTGATTTAATCTCCTTATTAGTTATCAGTCTGTTCAGATTTTCTATTTCATCATGAGTCAGTCTTTGTAGGTTGTGTGTTTTTAGAAATTTATGCATTTCTTCTAGGCTATAACATTTTCTTAAATGAACTAATATTTTTAGATATATTGAGATCCTCAGATTTGGGTCATTTCATTAATATGATGCAGAAAATTAGTTACAGGAAACATATGTAACATTTAACATTACAGGTATAAATACAAAACGCATGGTAAAAACATAATCCCTGAGTGGATAAATAAATTGTGATACATCCAGAAAATTGAATAGCATTTAGCACTTACAAGAAATGAGCTAACAAACTATGCAAAGACATGGGAAAATTTAGTGCATATTACTACATGAAAGAAGCCAATCCAAGAAGACTACATAGTGTATATTTCCAATTTTTTGATATTCTGGAAATGGCAAAACTATGGAAACAGTAAAAAAAAGATCAGTGGTTACCAGGTATGGGAGTGGAGAGGGATGAATAGGCAGAGAAGAGAGGACTTTTAGAGCAATGAAAGCACTCTGTATGATATTTATAATATACAATTATTATATGTTGTACATAATATAATAATAGATACATGTCATTGTAAATTTGTCCAAACTCATAGAATATGTAAGACCAAGAGTAATGAAATCTACAGATTTGGGGTGATTATGATTAATCAGTGTGGGTTTATCAACTGTAAGAAATATAACTGACCCTTGAAAAATGCAGGGTTTAGGGGAGTACCAACCCCCAAAACAGTCAAAAATCCACATATAACTTTTGGCTCCCCCAAAATTTAATTACTAATAACCTACTGTTGATTGGAAGCCTACCAGTGACATAAATAGTTGATTAACACATATTTGGTATGTTACATGTATTATATACTTATTCTCATAATAAAATAAGCTAGAAAAAAATTACTAAGAAAATCATAAGGAAAATACTGTTCTGATTTATTGAAAACAATCTGCATATAAGTGCACCTATGCAGTGCATGTATACTGCTCTTGTGAGTGAAACTGAATAGTGTGTGCTATGTATGTGTGCAGGCAAATAGTATATGGGTAATCTCTGTACTTTCCTCTCAACTTTACTATGAACCTATAGTTGCTCTAAAAAAATAAAGTCGGGCAGCCCGGGTTGGCTCAGCGGTTTAGCATTGCCTTCAGCCCAGGGCATGATCCTGGAGACCTGGGATTGAGTCCGTCAGGCTGCCTTCAGGGGGCCTGCTTCTCCCTCCGCCTGTGTCTCTGCCTCTCTCTGTGTGTCTCTCATGAATAAATAAATAAAATCTTAAAAAAAAAAAAGTCCTTTAAAAAAAAAAAAGGATATAACATATCCTGAATTAACACTAGTATTTTTAATTCAAATTGAAAACCATTGGATACTTATGAACCTATTGATCTCACATCCTTGCCATCTTTTCTCTCATGCTGAAAATCCTGGTTTTTAATGACATCAATACAATTATCCATTTGCTTTATTCTGCACTACACATGAAGCTATCTCAGAATAATACCAACAGAATTGACAATAGTATAATTCATAAAAGATGTGTTTGCAGTTCTTTATTTTCCCCCAGTAGGGAGCTATTATTGCATTTTTATGTTACCTTAAATTGTTTTTGTATGGTTATGCTACCAACTGAATACACATTTAGATTTATTTCATTTAACTTTTGATTTAAAATATTTACCTTTTCTCAAACTGAGAAAAAAAATATTCAAAGAAGTCAAACTTCCATATCTGTCCTTTCCATCCTTATTTTTTCTTCCTCACCTGTCCTCTTCACCTCTTTTTCTCCTCCATTCCACTACATGAAAATAAGATTTTAGTCTCAATTGGGAAACTTGCAAGAATGAAAGGGGGTTATAGTTACAATTACACCTTGGAAGCAAATATAAACCAGAACTATCTGGGGCAAAAATGGAGATATGTGTCATCGCATCTTGAAGGCATGGTTCACATTTGTTACCTTTACATTTAAAACAAAATATGGCATGTGCACTAAGTAGAACCACATCAAATTGCCAATATATGACTGCTTTTTAATCTAAAAATGGCAATTTTGTATGTTCAATCTATATAATGTAAATATTCATATCCCTAGTTTCCTAAATAAATGGTGCATATTATACTCACTCTTCCTCACTTTGCTTTTTCACTTAAATACATGTTGGAGATATTCCATTGTAGTAGATAAAAACGTCTCCAGGGGTCTCGTCTATGTTGTATGAATGGACCATAGTTTATCAGCCGGTCCTCTTAGTTGACAGTTATTATTTATATATTTTTGGTTTTAAAAATAGTGCTGGAATCAATAGACTTGTACATAATGTCCTTTCACATTTTTGCCAGTGTCAATTTTGGGATAGATTTCTAGAAAAGGAATTGCGTACAATCAATAATGTGTATGCAATTTTGCTCAAAGTTGCCAAATCCTTCTTTACAGGGATTGTACTTTTTGCCTTTGCATCCTTGTAATGTGTGAGAGGTCTGTATTCTCACAGCCTTGTCACGGAGTATTTGTCAATTTGATATGCACCGTGTTCTTTACATTCTTTAAAGATTTATTTATTTTAGAGAGGGTGGGAGGGGCATTGGGAGAGGGATAGAGAGAATCTCAAGCAGACTCCATGCTGAGCACAGAACCCAATCTCATGACCCTGGGATCATGGCCTGAGCCGAAATCAAGAGTCATATGCTCAACCTGCTGAGCTACCCAGGCACCCCTACACCATGTTCTTTAATTTTGCTGTTACTTTATTCATGCTGTGCTCTCTTTCAGAGCACTTTTAACTTTTCTCCGTACCTAATGAGCTTCTCCTCATTAGGGCTGCCAATGTTTCCTTTTTAATGTTCTGCAACAACAGCGACCTAAGATGTGTGCCTGGGATCCGTAGTGATACATACAACCCCGTTTCTGGAATGTGGTCCAGTAATCTGTAACAGATTCTCCATTCCCTGTTCCCAACACATCCTTCTTTAAGCTTCTGATCAAATGTTACCACTTCTATAAAGTTTCTCCAACCCTCTTCTCTGTTCCTATAGCACTTGTAGATGCTTTTATCGCAAGCATTATCACGTTGTACTTAACCATTTATAAGTCAGCCTTCTCTCATTAAATGGACTTCTTAAAGTCAGAGACCATATATTTTTCAGATTTCCAATGCTAGTGCTAAGCCAAGTCTTTACCACAAATAAAAATTTACTTTTGAAAGACTGAAGCAGACAAGGTATTATTGACTGATAGGAAGATTTTGACAGTTTATATATATATATTAAATAATTACATATTAAATATATGTAATATGTAATATATATTAAATAATTACATATTAAATATATATTTTAGATACATTTAAGTGAATATATTTGTTTGAGAGAGCAATGGGGATCCACTAGATCTTTTTTCTTGCATATGCTGATGCATATATGTTTTTTGCCAGATTAAAAAAACCGACTTACATTTGAGGGGTGACCAGGTGGTATAGTTGAGTGTCTGACTCTTGGTTTCAGTTCAGGTTGTGATCTCAAGGTCGTGAGATTGGGCCCCATGTTGGTACCACACACAGTGTGGAGTCTGCTTGGGGTTGGGGTTCTCCCTCCCTCTGTCTCTGCCCCCCTTGTGCTCTCTCCCCATCTCTAAAAATAAATAAATAAATCTTAAAAAAAGAATGATTTATACTTGAGATAGCATTTATTTTTATATCTGAATAAAGTATTTTTTTAAATTTTCCTTCTATTTTTCCCACCCATGATCACTCTATTGCTTTTATATTAATTCACAGTATGTTATAAAACAGACACTCTTCCAAGGTTTTATTCCATGTGTATTGTGTACCTTAACTGCTACAAAAAACATTCTCTCCTAAACTGAATCACATTACAACTAAGTGCTATCTATATCATTTGAGCAATATATATGTACACATGCACACACACACACCCTTAATAAATGATTGAAAAAAAACATTCTAGGCACTTTAAGATTGGTAGTTATACCATATGGATGGTATAGAAAGATTGGCAGAGAGAAAAATGCTTGGTGAGTTTTTCACCTATTGGCCCCTTTGCAGTTAGGCAGGGCTGTGCCGCAAATTCTGGTCAATGATGTGTGACCAGAAGTGTGGTATGCTCTTTCTGGATTACAGAAAAAGTATGAGCAATTTCTTATTTCCCTCTTTTCCTTCCATGAAAACTGAGGAGGCACTGTGACACACTATGCTGCCATAGGGTAGTGAGATTTCTCTCTGCCCATTTGCAACCTGAATGACTATGTGGAGCAGAGACATTTGCTGACATGCTTAAGATATAGAACAAGAGTAGAAATAAACTTTTTTTTTTTTGTATTAAACCAATGAAGTTTTGTGGTTTGTGGATCACAAACTTATACCTAGCGTATGAAGAAATGAGCTAAGTTACAGAAGAAAATACTTAAAATATTAGTAAAATAATAACATCTTTAAGGTTATTTTTTGAATTATAAGGGAATAGAGATAAGGTAATAGAACCTGCAATAGCCATTTTGAATGAGGAGTAAAGTAAAGTAAATGATAAGGACAGAAGTGAATAAATAGTGATAGACAAGATTGCAGTGAATGATGATCCAGGGGGAAATAAGTTAGTCTGTTTATTTATCATTTTTTTTACGTGACTAACACTGTTGTTTTAGGTTCTGGGGCTGTAAGGATAAACAAGGTAGACAATATCCTTGCCTTAATGGAACTTTTAGTCCAGACAGAAAGATAGGCCATTAATTAAATAATTATAGATTCTTGAAAAGTGTTGTGAAGAAAATAGGGGGATGGGGAGCTGTAAAAGAAAATAATGTACTGAGGCAGGACTGGGCATCATAGGTAAATAAGGTGGCCAGGAAGAAAATCTGTAGGCAGATGCTATTTAAACTGAGACCTGGAGGGTGAAAAGAAGCCAGGAATTCAAAGAACAGGAGGAAGAGCATTCACAGCAGGGGAACAGCACATTCCCATTCCCCCCGAGGGGGCCAGGGGGTGGGCCAGGTGCTTATCTGGTAGAGGGGAGACAGCAGACAGTGACATTCCCAAGGTCAGCAGGGGCTAGACTTTGAAAACCAGAGGAAGTTTAGATTTCATTTTAAATAAAATACCTAGAGTTCTCCATCTTATTCTAAGTGAAATTGTGATGTGACGCGATCTAAAAGATATTTTAAGAGACTACTTTGTTGGGCATCTTGGTGGCTCAGTTGGTTAAGCATCTGCCTTCTGCTCAGGGCATGATCCTGAAGTCCAGGGTCAGAGTGAGTCTTGCTTCTGACTCCTTGCTCAGCGGGGAGTCTGCTTCTCCCTCTCCTTCTCTCCCTGCTCATGCTCTCACTGTCTCTCTCTCTTTCTCAAATAAATAAATAAATAAATAAATAAATAAAATCTTAAAAAAAGAGAGAAACTACTTTGTTTCCTACATGGGGAATGGCTAAGAGGATATCATCAATGGACACTGAGAGAAGAGTCAGGAGGCACTAGGTGGTGACTAGGACAGGAGTGGATGGATCTGGAATATATTTGGGTAATGGAACCATCAGAACTCAGATAGATTGGATGTGGGGAATGAGGAGGAGGATCCCATTTCTGCCAAAATGGCAGGATGGAAAATGATGGCATTTGTTGTGATGAGGAAGAGGACAAAGAGCAGATTTGAAGAGAAATCAAGAGCTTCACTTTGGATGTGTGAGGAGTGAGATGCCTTTGGGACATCTAGTGTTAACTGGACAGCTGACCACAGGAGTTTGAACTCAAGAAGAGATGTGAGCCAGAAATACAAATTGGAAACTATCCCCACGTAGGTAGCATATAAAGTTGTAGGAATAGATGAAGTGGCCTGGTAGATGAGTGAAGGTAGAGAGCAGAAGAGTTGACAAGGAGTAATATTTGTGTTACAATTGTTTCCCATTACATACGATGAAATATTTCAGGAGGATTTACCACATATTAAGTCATAATCTACAAGGAAATTTGATTGTATTCGCAAAATATTAGCACTAGCAAAGGAATAAGCAAAAAAATGTTAGAGGAAAAGGTGTCTTTTCAATGGCAATCAGTGATGGGAAGACAGAAAGCTCTAAGCAGCTCCAAAGCCTTTTGGTTTTGTTTTAACAAGACTAACTGAAATATGTTTCTATTTTAAAGAGAGCAGTGTGAAGAAGGCTGGCATCATTCCTTTGTGGATGTTTAAGTTTGAAATCTATAATGCGGCAGAAATCATTTCATCCCACAAATAAAAGTGATTAAGATGGAGGAAAAAATCTCTGTGCATCTAGGTACACCTTAAATATTAAGGAACTCTTCGGACAGTAGCAAGGCGGTAAAAAAATTTATAGTAGTAGGAATATACATGCTATTACCTGATAGTTTATGCCTACCTGGATAGTCAGATTGAAGGTAACTTTAGAACAATAGATGGGATTTCCCAATGCTGACCCAAGGTTGCAATTTTATAGACATACAGATTCTCAGATCTTCAGGGGGAAGAAATGTAGAAAAATAAAAACTTACTGAAGTAAAGCAATGTGCATCCTACATTATTATGGCAACAAATCGATAATGGTATTACAATAAAATCTGGTGTAATCACATTTTCCTTCTTTGGTATTGCAGCATTAATCTCTGTCTCATGGGGGATGGGGTGGAGCAAAGGATATGTAATAGGATGCAAAATATTTTGCGTGTTACGACCAAGGCAGTGAGACTAGTAATTCCTGAAAGTTTTTTTTTTTTTTTTTTTTATTACTTCTCAATTGCTTGTTGCTTTTTTCAGCCCCTTTAACAGTTTAAGCACTCATGTCTTGGAGCCCCCAACTCCACGCCAGGGCTATTGGTAAGATGCATTTTAAAAATTTCCCTTCGTCCTCTCCCTGAACCTTCTTACTTGCTGAAAAGCTTGGAGCATCCAGGCGTAGCTTTGACGCTGAAATAATTGAACAAACACAAACTGGTGCTGTCTGAGCATCAGGCCCACGTGCCAAAAATGTGCTGAGGGTTACTCCCTTATCACCTCAGTAAAAGTGTGGCACAAGAAAAGCATTGACAGCTTGTTTCTCTAGTGCTATTTTGTCTACCATCAAGAAAGTATCCACTAATTTACAGAGAAATAAAAGGCATAAAGCTATTTAAAAAAAAATCAAATCCAACTAAGATTTTTTAATTTTATTTTACTTTTTTAAAACTTTATTTTAATACCTTCCAGCTGCCTTGGGTAAATTTGTTAACTCTTGTGGTAATATTAAATTTATTATTCCCTATACAATCTATAGCATGGATTTCCAATTTTCTCCTAAAAAATTGTTGATTGTCATAAAAGTTCTCATCACACACACACAAAATTCTGTAACTATGTATGATGATGGATGTTACCTAGACTTAATGTGTGATCATTTTGCAATATATGCAAATATTGAATCATTATGTTGTAGACCTGAAATTAATATGCTTCATATCAATTATATCTCAATTAAAAAGTAGTGATTGTAATTTGCAAGAATAATGGCTCTAAGTATGCAAAGAACTTCATAAACAAACACTCCATTGGAAACAAGTATCTCTAAAAGACACATTTAATGTATTGTCAACTGCGTACATATTTATTTTTATTACAAGTATATTGTGGCCCTGTGTTCAAAAACACATATTACTAAAACAGGGTTGCATAATCATTGAACTCAAACACTGTAATCTGCACATTCACCAAGACAAAGTATGCAAAGCATTTTTCAAGTGAATATTCCTTATGAGAAGTGGAGGTGAGAACTAGAGGCACCCTGCTAAACATTCAGGGAAGAATCAATCCTATTAACTGTTTCACGATTCTAGGAAAGAGTAGGAACTCTGGCATATTTGGAATACCTGGAGAGGATCCAAATTGCCAAATGGTACCAAATAATCACACGAACAGTATCTTATTTCTAGAAACAATCAAATGAAACCTACGCCAGCAGTCAGTATCACATCCCTTTTAAGTCTTCTGTAAACAATTTCCATAATCTTTCCTGAACCTGCTTCTACGGCATTCATTAGTATTCTTTTTCTGTTGGGCATCTGGTGCCTCTGTGATAGATATTAAATATCTTAAGGCAGGCAAATCTCACTAGTATGCAGCAAGCAGATGCAGAGGCTCACATAAGCCAAAGAAGCCTGTAGGCAAAACCTCAGAGTGATAGGTCACAGCTGCTAGTTCAAGGCTAGACTGTTGGTGAAGCGAGGCCCGATGCCAGTGCGCTATCCCCACTCAAGCACATGAGCCACACAATCCTTAATAAGGCTGGATTCTCACAGTGCTCCTCCTCACTCCAAATAGGAGTCTGGAACTGCCCGTGACTTGCACATTTTAGATGTTTAGGCTACAAGATACTGAGGTGAGTGAGCACAGTGGATAACTGCAGCTGATGCTTGTAGGAAGAAACAGGATTCATCTATCCACTCCGCGCATTTATTTGTTCTTTGGTTATTGAGCATCGACGATGGGTCATGGTATCTGATTCTCAAATGACCACAATCCTCCTCCAAACCTCCTGGTTTCTAAACTTAGGGGAGAGAACTACAATGCCAATGGTGTTCACAGTCTAGTCATCAGATAGAAAGCTAGAGTGAATCATATCTTATAATCCTAGAAAAGCTTTGGAAATTTTTAGCATATTAATAAGGAATCTTTCTTCCTGGTTTATTGGGAGAAATGTTGAATAGTTTATCCGAAGATGCAAAGGCAAGGTCCAGTTGCATTTTTGAAAATTTATTTCTCAGTTTTGTGTGTGCGTCTGCTGTCTAGACCCCTATTCTGAGCTATTTATGTGTAAAAAGTTAATAACCAGGATAGTGATACCGCAACAAAGTGATTGTCCTGCTTGAGATGTAAGTTGGTACCCTTAGAACAATCCACTTTTTAAAGTACATTAGTAACGAAGTGTTGTTTTTTTTTTTTTTAATTTTTATTTATTTATGATAGTCACAGAGAGAGAGAGAGAGAATGGCAGAGACACAGGCAGAGGGAGAAGCAGGCTCCATGCACCAGGAGCCCGATGTGGGATTCGATCCTTAGTCTCCAGGATCGTGCCCTAGGCCAAAGGCAGGCGCCAAACCACTGCGCCACCTAGGGATCCCCGAAGTGTTTTTTATATTAATATGCACACATTGAATTTTAACATTTGTATATGATATTGTACATAATAAACTGTATGTTGCATAAGGCAACCGAGAAGCTTTAGCTTACATGGGAGAATGTTTCCTTACTGAATGGATTCGAATAACCATTTTTTTTCAACACATTTAGTGTCTCGATCGGTAGTAATTTGTCAAAAGTAATTAATCACTGGTAGTAGACAAAGTACCAAACATATGGAAGACCTGCCTTTATGATAACTTAGAGGTGGTTTAAAATTATCTCCGTATTGACATCTCTCGGGCCTGTCTTGGCTTGTGCTTCCTGGAGTGTGAGAAAAGGAGCTAAAGGGACTGGACAGAGTGTGACATGTGTGTGACTCTTCTCATTTCTGTCACAAGGTAAAAGGCTTGAGAGAATTGCTGGTTTAAACAAAAGGAGAAACAGACTAGTGTAATTAGGATGGCCAGGTAATTTATCACACAAAACTGGGACACTTCTAAGAATAAAAGGGGGAGCTATTTTTAATTACGCATGGTTGTAAATAGGAACTTGAGCTGTGGAGTTAGGAAGAACAAGGTTCAAATCCTAATCTTTCCACTTATTAGTTCTAGGACATTGGAGCGGTGATGCTCCTCTGTCTCCTTCCTACCAGTGAAGTGGGCTTACTCAATGCTACCTCCTAAAAGCCCTGTCAGTCAGGTTCCAGGCAGAAGGCGGAAACCTCACAGTTACCTGAACAGAGTGGGCTTAATATAAAAAATTACCAGCAGTACCAGGGGCCTGGGAGTTAGCAGAGGAGTGGCAAGTGAGTACAGAGAACTCTTTAGGAATGGCAAGGGCCATTTCTAAAGAGCAGCCAGTAGGGGAGGGCTGAGATTCAGCACCCAGGGAAGAACAGCGGGATTTGCAGGCCGCAAAGTGCATGAGAAGGTACCAGAGAAAGCCATCCCTAGGGAGGTGCTTCTCCCTTGGGGTTTGGCAGTACAGCTGTCTGACTGACTGGGTGCTGGGGAACGTTTGTGGCCACCGGTGCTGCTAGCAGGAGCCAGGTGCTAGGGAAGGTGCGCTCACTGCAATTGCCTGGCAAGGGGAGCAGGCCAGACCCAGGAAGAGAAACATTCCCTTCCTCCTTCAATGTCCCCCACCACTTCTACTGACAAAGTTTGACCTTGTGCTATTTTGTAAAGGAAAAATATTTAAAGAGTTCGGTTCTATTTTTTTTTCACAACAGAGAATGAAGACTAGATTGGGGAGTTGAGAAGCAAATGAACTGATAAACAGCACATTCACACTAATGATCATATGAGGTATCGTAGGAAACATGTTTAATATGCTAACATTAAAGTGATTAATAGATGTCATACCATTATTATATTTTCTATGTATTTCATTCTAGGTTTTTTTTTTTAAGATTTTATTTATTTATTGGGGGTGGGGGGAAGAACGAGCAGGGTGGAGGAGCAGAGGGAGAGGGAGAAGCAGACCCCCCTGAGCAGAGAACCCAATGCAGGGCTCGATCCCAACCCTGGGATCATGACTTGACCAAGGCAGATGATGCTTAATTGACTGAGCCACCCAGGCATCCCTCTAGTTGTTTTTGTTTTAAGACTTATTTATTTTAGAGAGCAAGAGTGTGCAAGCAGCAGGGGGCGGGGGTAGAGGGAGAGAGTCTCAAGCAGACTCCCTACTGAGTATGGAGACTACCAGAGGCTCAATCTCACCACCCTCAAATCATGACCTGAGCAGAAACCAAGAGTCAGCTGCTTAACCGACTGAGCCACCCAGGTGCTTCCAAGCTTAGGATTGTTAAATGTTCAAACAAAATATATTTCTTCATGAATAAAGACACTTTCCCATTGAAGCTTTGTCACTTTCCTTTTGCATCAAATGGAATTGTGCTGCTTTCTCATTAATCCTCAGTGTGCTTGGGAGGCAAGAGTATGGGATTATCTACCCCATTTTACATTGCTTTTACTTCTCATAATTGGTTTAATATCATGTTACTAAAACTGAGTTCCCTAGCTTTTATTTTTCTTATCGCTGACTAAATACTAGCAATTTTTGATCCTGAATCATAATATTTTGTTAATTTGGTACATGGATTTTTATGCTCCTTTATTTATGCTTTTTAGCCCTACTATCATGTGTTCTAGGGTCCCAGATCACTGATTAAAAGGTTAAACATTAGGGTTTTGTATTTGTTTCATTTGTCACCTCTACATCTGCATTCCTGACTGTTCTCCTAATCCAATCTTCATTTGTTGTAATAGTTGACTTCCACACTATGTTTATTTAGTGTTTCCACTCAGAATTAGTCTTTTATACAAACTTACATGTCTTGATCTCTCATTACATTAGATTTATAGCCTTTACCATTTTTTCCCTATTTCTTTTGAATTTTCCCTGTTTTTTAAACCTTTGAGCATACATGATTACTTCAGATCTTTGAAATGTCAACAGCCTATTTTTATTCTAGAAAATTTATATTTTTTGTATTTAATAGTTATATAATACAAAGTTTAAGAGCCTCCTGTTGTCATATTTTTTGAACCATGAGGATGATCTTCAAATCTTTTCTCTATCATTAGTTCAATTCTCCTTCATATAAATAATTACTTTTTTTGTTACTGTTTTGGGTATTTCTGTCATGTCAATGAAGAGATTAGAGAATGAGATTAAAGGTATAGCACTCATAGTAGTTCAGGGCAGATGACATATCAACCGAATTTACCTTTTCTTAAAAGACATTGTTTCATTACATTCCGGTCTTGTGTGAAATGTCTACTAAATACAGTCTTACGGGGAGATAATGGATTTGAAAAAGAATTGGATACTTCATATTTTACTTTGTCATGACTCTTACTTATAGTTGTTATAAAAATATTCTGAGGGTAAGATAAATAATTAATAATAAACATCAGAACCAATTCTAAGACTGGACACGGGAACCCTATAGTATATAATTTAAAACATTTCTGGATAATTTCCACAGTCATTTTTAAAAAGACACCTGGTCTTAACCTCTCTCTGGAATCTTAAACATTCTTAAGGCATCCCCTCTCCTTCAGATAGCTTTAGACCCAGCTACATTTGACTATTTACTGTCCCTTGATCAATTATCCTATTTCCATTGCTTTTGCTCTTGGTTTTTCTCTGAAGAACACTTCCACATTCTTGACTACTTCTCTAATTTCTGATTATACTTCAAGGTTAGCTCAAATCTTCCTATTTCCCTAAAACCTTCTCTGATCTTTCTTGCTGTCTCTTAAACTCTTACACAGTTTATCATTCCTATGGGTCTTGGTAGTTTTACAGATGACTTCATGGTCTTGTACTCTCATGTATCATTTCAGGTCTTCATGTGCCTTATCTTATATATGTGTTCTAAGGGCCAGATAAAAATACTAAGTCCATAACATTTTTTATAATTCATGGTAAGTGGTCAACAGCTATATGTTGATTCATTTAAACAAATGTTTGTTGAATTTGTATGTAGTACCTGCTGTCTATCACATGCTGCTTTGCTTTGGGGGAAAGAGAAGAAAGTATTCCTCTGTCTAGTAATGAGAAATATGCAAGTAAGTATGTGAAATAAATAACAGAACCCAGTCTAGACCCAGTGTTCTGGAGAAATAGGACTCTGCTGTGCAAATCATGGAAGGTTTGGCAGAGGACCTAACATTTGAGTTGAATCTTATAACATAAGGGGATAGTTAACAAATTCTAGGCACAGGTAAAAAAAGGTGTGAAGATATTGCTGCCTCTAAAGCAATACCTCAGTTGTAACAGAGATTAAGTCTTAACCGAAATCATAAATTAAAGGTTTCTCCTTCATGAGACTAAAACCCGAAGAGCAGTGCATTCAGCATATTTTCCTTCAACTGGGAAACCCCATGTATTCCCATCTGAAACCATCTTGATCCTAAATATGTGTCGATACTGGCAAAATTCTAAGAGGTACAAGGTATCCATTACAGTAGACGTAAGTTAATGCAGACTTAAATCAAATTATCTTTCTTCAGGCAAACACAATTACTATCTCCTTTCCAAGATTTTATAAGGCTTAACACTAAATAGTAAAGTGTATTTTAATGTCAAAACATTTTCGAGATCTGTTAAGGTTAAATTAATTTTCAAAGCTTTTAATCCCGAATAAAATTGGAATAAGGTTTTATTTTTTCTTAATGAATAAATATTATAGCTCTTGGTAACCCTGTGATATAGGCTCTTAATAAATGCCATGAATGCAAGTAGAAATTTGAGGCATAGTATCCCTAAACAACTTTCCACATAGCCACTCCTGCTACAGTGTTTGTAAATGCAGCTCTTCATGTAAATGCTAGATTAGACTGAATGGTGAATTTAAAACAAGTGGGTGCACTCACTGTGGCCCAAATTAAGTCTGTTCTAAAGTTGCTATAGCAACATTATCTGTACCAAATGTCCTGCTCTAAAAAATAATTGGAAACATTTCCTGTTATTTAGGGAAAAAATAAAATCACTATTAATTTTTTATATTCTACTACACAAACCATATTATTCTCATGCAAATATTTCTTTAGATCAGCAAAATTCATGAATAGGTATATGTAATTTTTATATGATTATAATAGCAAAATCAAGAAGAATGAAATTCATTTTCAGGCATAGTATGATATACCTAAGAGTAAGATACAGTATTTGAATAAAGATATTTTTCTTCTTTCTTGGTTAACACTTAAGATCAGAGAGCCATGAAGAGTTTCTTTGGGCTTTGTATATATGAGTTGTTTACCTATGGATCATGATTAAATTTCTGTAATATTTGGAATAAATTAGAGAACAGCTGAAGTTTTACTATTGATAGAATAGTAAACACATTCAAGCAACATAAAAACACATGACATTCAGGAAGCAGAAAGGTCTAAAATGTTTTATGAGGGTACCTCAAATAAACCAACGGAACCTATGTTTAGAGCCTGACCACAATAGCTACCTGATATAATAAAACTCCAGGCCCAGATGCATTTCTTTCTGAAAATGATTTTAAATCAAATCTATCAATAAATTGTTCCCATAAGAAAATATTAGGAAATGTTGTAACATTTAGGTAAAGCAAAGATTCACATAAAATGGAGGGTAAATAACCCCTACAATCAACATACTATTTATTGGCTATGTATTCAACATGTAATACGTTTCTTTTTTCCTTGAGTTTTGGAAAGGCACTTTCTCTCAATGTAATCTTAAAGTGCCATTTCATGCTTCATTATCTCTGAGTGGGAGTTGTAGTTTGTAGTTGGACCTCAGCTTCATTTGTGAATCATGGGTGGTACAGCTAAGTATATTTTTCGAAGCATTTGAGTGAAGTAAATAATACTTTTTCTTTTATATTTTTTAGGCTTTCCTATTTAACAACACTAGACTGCAAAATGAAAGTGGCATATTCTTGGAAACCAGATGAACATATATAAACTGCAACATTTTGGAGAATGCTTAAATTTATTTGCAAAGTAAAAATACTTTATTTGTTCAATCCTTGCCCCCACCCCTGTCACCAACTCCCATTGCTCTTTCTACCAGATGTCAATCATGCTGAATACCATGGAATAGCTCAAAGCAAATGTGAATAAAGAGGAAGATTCCCAGTTACTGGCTTTTGGTTTTAAAAAATTTTAAATAATAATGGTGGCAGCCAGCAGGTCCTTTCTCACCTCCTATAATAAATGCTGACCTGGGGATCCCTGGGTGGTGCAGTGGTTTAGTGCCTGCCTTTGGCCCAGGGCGTGATCCTGGAGACCCGGGATTGAATCCCACGTCGGGCTCCTGGTGCAGCCTGCTTCTCCCTCTGCCTGTGTCTCTGTCTCTCTCTCTCTGTGTGACTATCATAAATAAATAAGAAATTTAAAAAAATTAAAAAAAAAAATGCTACCTGATTCTGAAAGTTGCAGCTTTGCCTACTATACACATATAAATGTGTAAGTGCATTCATCAGCTCAAAAAGAAACTTAAATTTGGCATGGAAACTGGGGGAAACTAGGATTGAATTAAACTTTTCCACCAGAGGGTCATGTTATGTCTGTTCAATATCAATTCCATTATAATTACAATTAAATTCATAATTAAGCTTTCCTTGTCACCCACCTCATAAATCCAGTTTATTTCTTCTATGTGTTCACCTGGTCTGAAATGTTCTCCTCTACATTTTTGCCAAATCATTCACATATTCTCTAAGAAGTCTTCCTTGATGGATGCCAGTCATTGTCATCCTTCACTGTTGTCAATTGTATTAGACGAAGTGCTAGTCAAGGAGAATATTTAAGAGCTTGAATCCTGAGTCAAGTTCAACTCAAGTTCACATTCTGGCACAAGTGCTAGGTAAACCAAATTGACTAAATTAATTATGAGGGCCAGATGTGCACCAGACACTGTTATGGGTGCTTAAGTACAGCACTGAGTAAGGCAGACCAAAAGAACTATTCTTGAACTCATGTTTTAATAGTGCTAGAAGAGAGTGGGACATGGGGAGACAAGGAAAAATATAGACTGCATAAAAAATTTTATAAAGGAAGTAAGCAAAGTCCTGTGATACCAGATAAGTGGGGGCTCCTACCTACTAAAGTTGGAGCAAGGGTCATGAAAAGCCTGATGTTGAGACTTGAAGACTGAGATCAGGGGGGAAAAAGTATATTCCAGTCAGTGGAAAACAAGTGCCAACATGTTGAGCAGGATATAACGTTCAAGAAATAGAAAAGGCAGTGTGGCCAGAATATGGATTGGGGGAGGGTGGAGTAAGAGTTGTACTTGATAACAATGAAAACTATTAAAAGGGGTTTGAATTTTGTTCTAAGATGGAGATTTAAAAAATGGTGACTTTGCTTGGCTGTCACACAGATTTTTAGAAAGCTGAATGGTATCTAAATATTTGAAGACTATGAAATGCATAAAATTCTAGAATATTATGCATGTGCATATATGTGCTGTCCATGAACATTTGCCTAACTATTAAAAAATTGTGTCAACTCATTGTTTTCTTATCAACTCCAGTTGAATGCAATATTCTAGGTGACAGTCAGAACAAGGAAAGAAAATGTTCGTTGGATGCTACACCAAGTCACAGAAGCACCAGCACAGTGAGGTTCTCTTGCATACAGTGGTATTGACAAGAAGGATAGGTGAGGAAACAGATATCTGAGTCTGGAGCACAGTGGAGAAGTCAAGGCTGGTATTAGAAACTTGGGCATTATAAGAGTACAGATATTTGCAAATCTGAGGAATAAGATCACCTAAGAAGACAATAAAGATAGAATGGGGCCCCAAAGGAAGCCCTGGGTCATGCTAACATTTAAAAGTAAGTTTAGATAAAGGAACAGGTCTCATCAGAGGAGACTAATTAGGATCAGCAAAAGATCAGAAGGAAAAGAAATATTAAGGAAGACATGGTAATTGGTGAGCTTGAGTATTATGAAAATGGAGGCACTTTGGCTTGATTTGGCAACGTGAAGATACTTGTAGACCTTGACAAGAACCACTTCGATAGAAAGGTAGGAATAGGTTAAGTTGCAGTAAGTGAAGGAATGTGTGAGAAGTGAGGAAGCGGAGACGAGGGATGTAGTCAACTTGCTGGAGAAATTTTTCAGTGAAATTGGCTGTGAGGCAGCATGGAGGAATAGATAAAAAGATAAAAATAGAAAAAGATAGGGGATTCAAGGATCTTTTAGAAATGTTAGTGGCTTACTTACATGAATTTATTAAACATTTTCTATCTTGTGAAGGAGGAAAAATTAGCAAGAATACCTCCAATGGTTGCTATGAGAATTAAGAAGTGCCGTAAACAAAAGACTACATACAAGGTGCTTCATATGTTCTCTGTGAATGGTCATTGTTACCGTCATGTAGAAGTACACTCAGCACATTTACTCAATTTTTTCTTTTTGCTCTTCACTGTCCTATATTTAAGTAATTATATCATGTGCTAGGGGAGTAGATTTTGGGAAAGAATCATTAAACAGTAAACTGCTAAAAAAATAAAAAATAAAATAAATAAAAAGTAAACTGCTAATTAATTAATTATTCAACAATGGATACTAGTTCTGTGTTATGGTCATGTATGTGTATAAACGCGCCATAATCCATTCCCTTCCCTTTATTAGCGTACGCGAATTTCGGGAGTCTCAAATTACCCTTTCTTCTCACACCAACTCTAAGTTCAAGGTCCTCAAGACCATCTTTAAGTTAAATAATTTGCTAGAAGCACTCACAGAACTCAGATAGCAATTAGACTCATATACACACTTAATTACAGCCAAAGAATAGAGATTAAAATCAGCAAGGGGGGAACAAAAGCATGTGGGGAGGACCCAGGAGACACAAGGGCTGTGAAGCTTCCAGTCGCTTTCTCTCGGTGGAGTCACGTGCATAGAACCTGTTTCTCACAGCAACAATACGTGAAAATGCACATGGAATATTGCCAATCAGGAAAGCTCACCTGAGATTTGGTGTCTGAACTTCTTATAGTGGCTTGGTCATCACCCACGTGGCTAACCTTAGTCTCCAGTTCCTCCAGAGGTTAAGCTGATACCATATGGTCCAAGGCCTTTCACCACACATTGGATTTGTTAGCACAGATTATGGTATGGCCCAAGGCCCCAAGTAAACAGAATCATTCCAATCAGGGAGGATATTCTAAGGGTTTAGAGGTGACCTCCCAGGAACCAAGGCAAAGACCAGACTTCTCCTTGGCAAGGTTAATTCTTACAGCACAATTTATAACCCTAGTTGAGGAGGTAATATATAAAAGTACAAAATTTAAAATACCATACATAATTTAATAAGAGTTCATATCAACTGGGGATCCCTGGGGGGCTCAGCAGTTTAGTGCCTGCCTTTGGCTCAGGGTGTGATCCTGGTCCTGGGATCGAGTCCCACATCAAGCTCCTTGCATGGAGCCTGCTTCTCCCTCTGCCTGTGTCTCTGCCTCTGTCTCTCTGTGTCTCTCATGAATGAATGAATGAATAAATAAATAAATAAATAAATAAATAAATAAAATCTTTGAAAAAAAATAGAGTTCACGTGTACCGTTGAGTGTCACGATGCTAGGACACGTTTACATAATAAATAGTACTTACTGTAGATATTCAGAGAAAGAGAATTTGAGCTGAGTGGTAAGGGAAGGTGTCATAGAAAACGTCCCATTTGAAGTGGACCTTGAGAGATTATCTGGATTTGTTTTTTGCTTTTAAGATTTTATTTATAAGAGAGAGAGAGAGACAGAGAATGCATGCACACTAGAGGCAGGGGAGGGACAGAGGGAAAAGCAGATGCCCTGCTGAGCAAGGAGCCTCATGTGGGACTCAATCCCAGGACCCTGGGATTAGGACCTGAGTCAAAGGCAGACACTCAATCCACTGAGCCACCCAGGTGCCCACTTGTATTTGAACTGGCTGAAAGAGAAAAGGCACGCCTAGAAGGGTGAATAGAGGAAGGGGAGATATGGAAGTGTTACAGGATTTCTTTCTCTGGTGGTGCCCGTGGTTCTTGGTCGCACAGCTTTGAAGAATAAAGAGGTAGACCAGAGTGGTGGGCAGCAACGCAAGGTTTACTAAGCGATAGGAAAGCGATAGCACAAGGCTCCCAAAAAGGGAGGGGACCTGAGAGGCTTGCCACAGGAATTTCTAAGTCTAGGGGTTTTTATGGGGTTGTTGGAGGCCTATTTTAATCTGTTTATCCTCCATGTACCTGTCATCCTATTAGGTTTTTGTCAATCACGTGGGAAAGGGTGGAGGGCTCCTTCCAGGGTGGTATAAAATTCTCTTAAGGGTGGGTTCCTCTTAGGGTGGGGGGCCTCGTCCCTGCTTGCCCTTCTTCCAACTATTCTTCATCAGAGGCTGCTTCCCAGGGAGATGATAAGAAAGAGGGAGTAGAAAGTAAGACTGGAAAGGTAGTATATTCATTTTCTAAGGTTATCGCAACAAAGTCCCACAAACTGGGTGGGTCAAAACAAATTTATTCTTCCACAATTCAAGAGACCAGAAATCCAAAGTCAAAGTGTCTGCATGGTCAGTTCCTTACGGAGACTCTGCGGGAGAATCCATCCCATGGCTTTCTCCTAGCTTCAAGGAATTCTGGAAATTCTTGACGGTGCTTGTCTTGTAGATGCATCACTATTATCTGCCTCCACCACCCCATGGCCTTCTCCCTTTGTGTCTGTGTCTGTTTTCTCTTCTTAGAAGGACACTAGTCATTGGATAAGAGTCCACTCTGCTATGGTAAGACCTAGGACCTCATTTTAACTAACTACATCTTTAAGGACCTTACTTCTGAATGAAGTCTTGTTCTGAGGTAGTAATTTGGGGCTTGCCGGTAACTCTTCAACCCAGTAGAGGTAGGATGTGAAAAATGTCGCCTAATGTACACTACATTTTACAAACACTGTTACAAAAGAATAAACAACGCTGAGATTTTTTTTTTTTTATGATAGTCACAGAGAGAGAGAGAGAGAGAGAGAGGCAGAGACATAGGCAGAGGGAGAAGCAGGCTCCATGCACCGGGAGCCCGACGTGGGATTCGATCCCCGGTCTCCAGGATCGCGCCCTGGGCCAAAGGCAGGCGCTAAACCACTGCGCCACCCAGGGATCCCTTTTTTTTCAAATTATTTTTTTATTATTTTTTATTTTTTATTTTTTTATTTTATTTTTTTTATTTTAATTTTTTTTAAATGCTGAGTTTTAAACATAATTCAACATAATTCATTAAACATAATTCATTAAACAGGGTCTCTCACACTATTTTAATTGCTTTTTCCAAACACTAGAATACCTGATTTCACTGAGAAACACAATAGCCCTCAAGAGTAGAATTTATGTGTGGTGAGGGGGTAGGGGGTATACACTCCTCAAAATCTGAGATTGGGCTGTGAAGAGCATAACTTTCATGTTGTCTGTACCATCTTCTAATATCTTTGCTAAAATTTTAGAACTGTCTTCTTTTTGAGGATGTGTAAAGTTACTGCTATTCAGCATTTCATAACAATGGCAATATATTTTGAGTCAACATTTGAAACGCATTATTTGGTAAGGATGTTGGGGTTGCTTCCAGGTATATCGTGAGAGTGGCTTCTATTGGTTGAAAATAAAAGTATTGCCACTTTCAAAATATTGATGGCCAATGGAGAAAAGGGATAGACTATTTAAGGTCTAGGAAGTTTTAGAAAAACCCAGAAAATAGCCTTCCTGAGCCTCTAAAAGAACAATGATAACTGACTTGGAAAGATAAAATGGAATACATAAGAAAATATATTCAGTTTCTTAATATTGTTAGATAATTGATCAAGTTTTGGAACTGTGGTGAATTTTTTTTTCTCTTCAATTGAATTTTCCCAGCATTCTTCTAACAGAATTGAATGCAAAGCAAATGAGAAAGGCAACTTTATGAAGCCCTATCTTTGTCATAAATTTATTACAGTTCTCTAATAAAAACCTGTTTTAACTCAACTGAGGATTTCAGAAGGCTTTTCTCTTCTTGGAGAAAAGAAAAAAACCTTACACGTACTCAAAATTATGTGATGTTTTCCTTATTACATTAGCATTTGATTAGTTGGAATGCCTAATTCCTACTCTAGAGTAAAAAAGGGTCAATTAGGACTACATTTAAAAGAAGATGCATTATTATTGTCATGATCAATATCGTAAATCTCATCATTAAAACTGCCCGTGATTCTTCACATTTGACAATTTCTTTTTGTTCTGGTTTTGAGCATTAATATGCCAAGCCTACCAAGGTTGTCACTAGTAAAATCCATTCAAATAGAGTCATTACCAGGTGAATAGTTAACTGGAATAGCTAACTGTGACAAGGGCTTCACTTTCACAAGGAATAATACATGCAGAAAAGCCCACAGGTTGGAAAGTTACTAGCATAAAACATGAATTCTGGGGCCCCCACCTGCCTCGTGGAGTGATCTTAGGCAAACAACTTCTCCAAGCCCAGAGTCCCCCATCTACATTGGGGACATTGTAGCATTGTTGGTAAAGCTTAGCAAAATATTTCCAGAAATATGCCCGCCACACACAGTAGTCACTTAATAAATATTTGTTCTTTCCTCTTTCTAATCCCTGACCACCCCTCTCAAATGGAAACACCAGCCGTCAAGGACATCACGAACATTCTGAAAACTACAAGTTGGTCAGAATTTATTGGAGCCTATGCTGAGGGTGATGAGGGGCCCACAGTGGAACTTCTCCATGGATCAGCGACAGCGACAATGTGGTAGGAACATAAATTACTATAATCGTTTATGATTTAACACATGGATGGAAAAAAAATACCCAGTATTTACTGAGAGCTGGTATAGTCTTCGCCCTTATACTTATTCACTGAATTCCTCCTATGTCAGTCTTATGAAGTGAAATAAATAATTCTTTGTAGAAAAGGCAACTGAGGTTGAGAAGGCTGCTGCAACTTGCCTCGGGCCATATATAGTCTATAGCAGCACAGAAACGATACGCTGTTTGATATAACTTCGCCGAACACAGTGACTCACACTGATGGATATCAGTAAGTTGTCTGCTCTTTATGTCAAAGAATAGCGAGATCAAACTCTTTGATTCATAAATCATCCTTCAATCTACGGCAAGCCCAGAAATCTGAAGGAATGCAGATACTATAACAGAGTAATAAAATACCGACATTGACTTCAGAGTCAGACGGTTCTGGGTTTGAATCTGGACTCCACCACTTTGTATCTATGTGTCACTGGAAAATTATTAACCTTCTAAAGCTTCATTTCCTCGTTCAAAAATAAGGATGATAATGTCACCTACTTTGCAGAGTTGTTTACGGATTGTTTGGAATCATGCCTCTAAAATGCTTAAGACAGCGTCTGGCATATAATAATGAATTTATTTTTAGTCGTAATAAGATCCTGCGGTCTTAAAGTGTTTCACAAAGTTTGAATTAATAACTTCTTGCACCAGGTTCCCTGGGGATCTTGTTAAATAAGAAGATTCCCGGGGCTTGATCCACACCTCATGAATCAGAACACCTGGGCAGCGGGAATTTGCTCAGATATAGCTGATCTCAGATCCTGATGCTATCCATCATTCACTACTCTTCTCATGATAACCATTGCCCAATTTCCATCTGGGGGACTATACCTTCCCCTTCTCCCCTGCCCCCCACTATTTTTACTTCTAGAGGAGTATCTGACTTATCTCACTGGTGCCTGACTGTTATTTCCCTGGCTACAGAGACTGAGACCTATCTATCCCAATCAGGGGCGATGTGATATATTTAGGCTTTTGCTGGAATGCTAGGACAAACAGAAGCACTCCCCACTGTGGGATACAGGAGCTGAAAGGATGTCGTACTGGGAATGTTGGCAACCATCTTGTGACCATCAGGCAGGGTGGCTATTTGAGAATGAAATCAGAGGAAGCAGAGCCAAAAGATAGAGACAAAAGACTCAAAGTTATGGTGTTACTTGCACCTCTGGTGTAGCTATCCTGAAAGCCAGATTAATTCCTATACTTTTCAATTATAGACCCAACAGATTCCCTTTTTGGTTACACTTTTTTGGGTTATGTTTTTGTTGTTGTTGTTGTTGTTGTTGTTGTTGTTGTTACATGCCACCAAAGGACATAGCAAATCGGGTAATAATACATGCAACTCTTTTGTCAAAAGCTCACTAGCTAGGTCTTCATTCCACATCCCTGCATCCTTCACATACTGGGCTCGGCCACACGTGGGCCTTCAGAATTCTTTTTGCTTAAGCTTGAGGCAAGGTAAATGGCCTCCTGGATTTCTCTTCTTTGAGCTGATACCTGGATCTTGGCCTTCTAAGACATGTAAAATATATCTAAAAACACACCAACTCTGTTACTTTGACTGAAACTTGATCCTGCAGGTCAGAGGTATAAATTCAAATGCGTAAAGGAGCCAGGGAGGAAAAATGATTAAATAAAACAGGCTAGAGGTCCACGGAAAAAAAAAGGCAAATCTGATATTAAATGGCCAGCCTCATTGTTAACGAGGCAATGGGGAATAGGGAGACTAGAGTATTTGGGGGCTCTTGCTTCCTTTAGAAGGAGCAGCTGCTACCTAGCTCCAGCCAAAAGTTGCAATGGGGGAGATGCGGTTCTAGTATTACCAGAGTAGTGAGGCATCCGGAATTTTATATGAAATCTTCTGAATTTTAAACATCAGCAACTGATCGAGATTTCTGGCACATACTGTGCAAGCTGACACAGTGGGGGCCAAACTACCAGTACACATGGGGCCCCTGTTATCTCCTCAGTAGACCTTTCAAGAGAGGGCAGAGGAGAGACTTATTGGGGAGACTTTCACAAATATGCTGTAACCCCAAGTCCATCTGCAGACACATAGGAGAGAAGAAAAAGATCTATGACCAAATACAGCAAGCAGAAGAGAAATGTTTATCCATAGATTAGTTTGGTGGCTGTCATTTGGGATTCTTACAAGTGCATTATGCTCTTAACTCCTATAAGATTTTCTTCTTTTCTTCCTCTTGGGAGGCAGGAAGACTTTTTTTTTTCCCCGAGAAATAAGGTTGTGTTGCTAACAGAGTCTATGCACTTGTTTTCTTATTTTTCCCTTCTTAAAGCTGGTAGGCTTTTCTGGTTTCTTGCTCTCCAGAAGGCATGATTACCCAGAAGTCTGGCCCCAGATGAGTACTGAATTGACCTTAACGATTCTAAAGAGAAACAGTAACTTGAGTCCATATGATTAATAAATTATGTTTATATATGCTTTCGACACAGGCTTATCTAAACTGTGGTAATCTCCTCTTACTCAACACATATTCATTCCACTTTTTAGGTTTCCAGACATCTGGCAGGACCCAGAGAATGAATGATATGAATAAAAAAAATAAAAGTCTTTCTAATTCAGTCCTTCAAGATTGAGAAGCCCATGAAAATTCACAACGCATGGCCTTCTCCATCTAAACATGTATAGGTAAGAGTAAGCTAAAATGAACATCTAAGAAAGCCAAGAAAGGAAAAGAAGGACTCCAAAAAGATTAACATAAAGCCTTTGGTGTACGAAGTGGCTATGTCCCCGCTTTTGTACTAATGAGGAAGTACAGAGATATATCTCATGGTTGCCCAGCTCCAAATAGTCCACTTCTAACCCTAACTACCATCTCAATCCTTATCAGATACAATATTCAGGATCCTGAGCTACTACTCGAATTTCTAATTTCTGGGCTACTGTTCTAGTTCCATTTATCCCAGGGAAATCAAGAAAAGTGGGGAATTAACAGAGAACTATTTCTTAGGTTATCAGGGAAGGTACCTGTTCTAGGAGTAAATATTTACTATCTTCCTGACTAGCTAGTGGGGTGTTTAGAAAAAAAAAAAATCAACATAAACTGAAGATGCAAGGAAGATGGGACTGGAACCCAAACAAGAGCTTATTGGCTTGCTGGCAAAACATGTATAAAATTACTAGCCACTGAGTAGGGCATCTCCCAAACTAAATAAACCAAAGTTCTAATTCTATACTACAACTTGGATAGTTTTGTCTTCCCCAAGATGGCTAGGTCATATGAAAGAGCGTGGTAAATGTTGCTAATGCTTACAAATATCTGGTTCTTTTTTCATTCCTACTACCTGAAAGGCTATAATTTTCAGGGTTAGGTAGGTCATGTGACTAGCTCTGAGCAATGGAAAGAAGCATGGAAGAGGTCTTTATAAACTTTTTTCTCTTTAAAAAAACAAAAACCAAACCAACCAACCAAACAAAACCAAGACCACATATCCCAGATGATATAGGTTTGGTTGGTAGAGCTGCCATCAGCCTGCAGTCCTGATTGACCATATGGAGGAAAGCCCTGTGTTGACCCAAAATAAGCATGTAACATAGGCAAAGAACAAGCATTAGTTAATTTTAGGCCGTGGGATTTCAGGGTGAATTTTTACTGCAGCATAGCGTAGTCTACCCTGATTTGTGAAAAGGGATGCCAACTAGGCAAGGAGATTGCCTTATCTCTGGAGCTAGGGGAAAGAAATGAGAAGCAGGGAAGGCAGCTAGCTGTAAGCTCTCCTATCTTCCTTCTGTCCTCCTGCCTTCCTTTAATCCTTGTTCTCCACATACAAAAAAATGCACGCATACTGTCAATTTTCAGTTCTATATTCACACATATGCCAACTTTATAAAATGAAAATAACTGGGAAAACACATAAAGTACACAGCTTAGTCTTGTGCATAATTTAAACATTTAAAAATTTTTATGTATTCAAATGCATTCATGAAGGGAGACATTAGCATGAAAAGCAGATGAGAAGTTGGTTTTTAGTTCTCCTAGTCTTACTGTTCTTTGCCAAACATTTTTCTTGATAGCTCATACCTATCTCCTCTTTTCTTCCAAAGATATCCATGGTCCTGGAAACTTTTTCTACCCTGTTAAAATCTACACTCAGAAAACAGTGTATTAAACTCATTCACTCGCTTAGTCTTTAACGCAGCTTGTGTGTGACATGTGTTAGACACATGTCAAGGGACTTCCAGGTTAGTGAAAGCTAACCTGCAAATAAATTCCTTGCAAAGTGAAGTGTGTGATATAGACATCTGCAGAAGAGGAGGGACTTGGAGAAACAAGCGCATATGACGTGATGGTCTTGGGATGTCAAGAAAAGATTTACTGAGAAAGATGTGGTGATGTTACTATCTTTATTTTGTTAAGATTTATTTATTTATCCTAGAGAGAGAGAAAGAGAGAGCGAGAGCCAGCACAGAGGGCAGAGGAAGAGGGAGAAAGAGTCTCAAGCAGACTCTGCTGAGTGCAGAGCCCAATGTGGGGCTCAATTCCACAACCCTGAGATCAGACCTGAACTGAAACCAAGAGTTGGATGCTCAATTGATGGCACCACCAAGGCACACCTGACTTTTGCTCTTTAAAAGACTTTTGCGGGCAGCCCAGGGGGCTCAGCAGTTTAGTGCTGCCTTCAGCCCAGGGCGTGATCCTGCAGACCCGGGATCGAGTCCCATGTCAGGCTCCCTGCATGGAGCCTGCTTCTCCCTCTGCTTGTGTCTCTTCCTCCCTCTCTCTGTGTGTCTCTCATGAATAGATAAATAAAATCTTTAAAAAAATTAATAAAAGACTTTTGCTAGAGATATTCTAGTGAATTAGAAATTAGAGGCAGAGAACTACATTAGGCAAGAGGCAATGGATTCATAAACTAGGACAGCTATGAAGAGGAATGGAGAAAAGATTTGTGGCAGAGATAGTAGGAAGTGGACACTAATTTGGATTTGAGGATTAAAGAAGATGGAGCAGTCTAGGGATATTCCAGATAAGGAGTCAGTGAATTAGGTCTGTAAATGGGCTAGCTGATAAATATTTTAGACTCTGTGAGTCATATACAGCCTCTTATATAGTCTTTATTTTGTATAATCTTTTAAAAATGTAAAGCCCATTCTTTGTTTGAGGTATGGATTTGACTCATAGGCCATAGTTTTGCCAACCCACTTTTTAAGTTAGGATACCCCAAGGGGGATATCTTGAGTTAGATAAGAGGAGAGAAGGGTCAGTCTGAAAAGGAAACTGAAAAGTATGGGCTAATACTATTAATTAGTTCACTTTCATCATAAGTAGAAAAGCTTTTTCAATAATACTGAAATTTTGGCATACTAATTGAATTTACCTTTGTTATAAAATCTGTTTTTACAACACATTCTTTATTTTGGAAAATAAACCTTTCGATTCATTACTCTTGTAGTGTTTAAAACAAAAAATAATTTTTTTTTATAGATTTTAACTCTTATTTGCCCAGTACATGCTTTGTGTTGTATTTGTCAGCTTTTGGCTATAATATCCTAAATACTTGGAATTGAGAAAATAGGTTTCTTCAATTATAACATTTATGTAGAACCACAAAAGACCCTGAATAGCCAAGCAATCCTGAGAAAAAAGAATGAAGCTGGATGTATAACCCTTCTGGATTTCAAACTATACTACAAAGCCATAGTAATAAAAACATTATGGTACTGGCACAAAGATAGATGTATAGGCCAATACAATGGAATGGAAAGCCTAGAATTAAATCCTAGTATATTGGTCAATTAATCCTGGACAAGAGAGCCAAAAAACACCCAATGAGGAAAGGATAGGCTCTTCAACTAATGGTGCTGGGAAAACTGGAAAAAAAAAATCCATCTAAAACAATGAAATTGGACTCCTATCTCACACCAGTTACAAAAATTAACTTCAAATGTAGCGAAGACTTAAATATAAGACCTACTACCATGAAACTCCTAGAAGAAAATGTAGAGAAGGCACTCACTGATTTCATCTTGGCTATGATTTTTTTTTTTTTTTTTTTTGGACATGACACCAAAAGCACAAACAACAAAAGTAAATATTAACAAATAGAACTACATTGAATTCAAAATCTTCTGCATAGCAAAACAAACAATAAAGCTAAAAGCCTATGGAATGGAAAAAAAAATTTCAAACTATATATTGGATAAAGGATTAATATCCAAAATATATAAAGAACTTCTACAACTTAATGACAATAAACAATGACTTAAAAAATGGGCAGAAGAAAAAAATAGACATTTTTTCCAAAGAAGACATCAAAATGGCCAACAGGCACTTGAGGAGATGTTCATCATCCTTAATCATAAGAGAAATGCAAATCAAAATCACAGTGAATTATGACCTCACACCTGTTAGAATGGCTATTATCAAGAAAACAAGAGACAACGGGTGCTGGTGAAGATATGGTAAAAAGGAAATCCTTACACGTTGTTGGGGGGAACGTAAATTAGTCCAATCACTATGGAAAATAATATGGCGGTTCCTCCAAAAATTCCTAAAAGATCTGCCATATCATCCAGCAATCCTATTTATGGGTATTATGTAGAGTATATACACAATAGAATGTTATTCAGCCATGAGAAAGGAGGTTATCCTGCCATTTGTGACACCTACATGGGCCCTGAGCATTATGTTAAGTGAGATAAGTCAGAGAAAGACAAGTAGTACATGATATCATGCATACGTGGAATCTAAAAAAAGTCAAACCTGTAAACAAAACAACAAAATAAAACAGAGCAAAATGGTGGTTTCCAGGGGATGGAAGGTGAGGGAATAAGATTGATGGTGTTAAAGGGTACAAATCTGTAACAAATACTAAATAAGCCACAAAGATCTAATATAAAGTATATTGAATATAGACAATTACAGGTATGTGATGTGCTAAATACCATTATAATAGCAACCATATTACAATGTATCAAAGAAACTCTGTACACCTTAAATTTATACAAGACTACATGTTAAATTTATCCATTAAAAAAAGTTCCAGCTTTTGTCATTGTTCACATTGCTTACTTTTTTGGGATACTTGTAGTCTAAAGAAATAAACAGGTAAAAATAATAATAAATAATAATAAAATAAATGCAATGTGAGATCTTGAATAAGATCTGGGAACATACACACAAAAAGGATATTCATTAAAAAACTGGTGAAACTAAAAATGGTGTACAATTAATATGATTATACCAAAGCTAATTTTCTGGTTTTGGTAATTGTGCTATAGTTATGTAAAATGTTTACATTAGAAAAATCTTATGCTACCCTTGCAATTTTCTATAAGTCTAAAATGAGTTCAAAATAAAAAGTTTAAAAGTAAGGAAAAAAAAAGAATATAGCGCTCTTTTTACAAAGCCATAACACATTATATTCTTTAACAGTAGGTGCTTTTTGGCTTGATGTACAGCAGGTTCTCAACACACATTATTTGAGTCAATAATGATATTTATTGAAAAGTAAATTTCTGTTCATATGGGATATAATCATGAGTTTCAAAAGGCTTAGAAGTTTTTTTTCAGATTTGGGAGAATATAAATCAGTTAGGAATGCTTTTCAATACTATCTGAATTTTTACATTTGGTTTAAAAGATGAGGACCAAGAAATGTGTTGTTTTTTTTTATGTCCTAAATAGAATTTCTAGGCCTTCAATTATAGAAAACTGCTTATTTTTTAAAATTATTTTTAGAATGAGCATACACATGGGCACATACCATTAATTCCTGTTTATCTGAGGGTGGATCAAATCGTTTATGGAGTAATGGGTTTGTAGATTAGCCTGTTTCCAGATGGAGGTGATTAACATACAGCAGAGATTTGGGATTAGGTCAGTTCCCCTATAGAGGCATATAATAAAGCCCTGGGGCATTAGTCCTGATGATCAGTTCCCCAGGAGTTGGAGGACAGGATTCCAGGTCTGGAGTCCCACAATCACACTTGATCTACTCTATTAACAGCCCTAGCCAAAGTTTGGCTCCTTAGCTCCTGCACCTTGGAGAGCTGTCCTTCAACTCCAATGTCATAATTACTTAATCATTTAGCCTCACTGGAAAATGAGATCTTTTCAGATGCCAGCTGTGCATTATCCAATGTTTGATCTGCAAACTGGCTTTTCTACTTTGAGGCAGTAAAGAGGTGACTGTATTTAAACTAGTGTGGTTTTGGATTATCTGTAACTTAGTTTCCACCCACCCTCCAAGATGATCTCTGATAATCAAGTATTGACTGTCATTATATGTCATTCCCCAAATCTCCTCAAAACTATAAATATAAATTTCCCAGCATTTTGACCAGTTCTATCTTCCAAAATATTCATCTCATTTCAGGGATCCTATGATATAGTTTTATTTGTTTTCCATGTGATACTGCTGTGGCAATTGAAATTGTCCAAATCACAAAGTCTGTGGCTCTAATACTCAATTCCAAAAAAAATAAAGGGGGGGGTGGGATTTAGATCTTCACCTAGAGAAAGGTTTCCAAATGCTTAGAGCTACCTGAATATTAGTATATTAATTATGTACTCCAGAACTGTTCACTTTGAAACATCTTCCATATCTTTTAACTTTTTACTGCATTCTTTAATTCTAAGATAGCAAAGCAATACATATAAAAGAGCTTAAGAAAAGTTGAAAAAAAAAAACAACCCACACATACCAAATAAAGAGACTTATTATTATAAGCTAAAATCTACAAGTGCTTTATCCTTGCAATACCAGAAGAAGGATGAGCAGAATGGGTTAGTGAGAAGGAAGTATCAAAAAGACCTAGGGAGGGGTACCTGGGTGGCTCAATTGATGAAGCAGCTGCCTTCAGCTCCAGTCATGATCTCAGGATCCTGGGATTGGGCCCCACACTGGGCTCCCTGCTCGGCTGGGAGCCTGCTTTTCCCTCTCTCTCTGCCACTCATGTTTGCTCGTATTCTCTCTCTCTCTCAAATAATTAAATAAATTCTTTAAAAAAAAAAAAAAAAAGAAGGAAGAAAGAAAGATCTAGGGAAGAAGCAATATAGGAATCTAAGTGTGGAAGAAACTAAATGGAAGGAAAGAAAGAAAGAAAGAAAGAAAGAAAGAAAGAAAGAAAGAAAGAAAGAAAGAAAGAAAGAAAGAAAGAAAGAAAAAGAAACTTAGGGTTCT
Source organism: Canis aureus (assembly GCF_053574225.1). Classification (NCBI taxonomy): domain Eukaryota; kingdom Metazoa; phylum Chordata; class Mammalia; order Carnivora; family Canidae; genus Canis; species Canis aureus. The sequence goes on from NC_135644.1 coordinate 6,865,858, forward strand.
TGCTGGCCTCATTCCAAGCTGTATGCCTTTGTTTTTCAATATTTTGTACCCTGGAGTAGAAAAAATACTGATATCTCTCTGAAGGCTGGAGGCAAGTCACACAGAATCACACAAAGTACTCATACCTTTCTGAACTAAAGCCATGGGGGGTGAAAACAGAATAACCCTTATTCTTTTTAGGTATTTCCAAAATGAGTTACATTGTTATAGTTTCTCCTTAGATCTTGGGGAGATCCATGCAGGTGAACCTTGGAGAAGGTATTAATTGTCACAGCTGTCAGTCTGCATGTACCATGTTATATCTGGTACCATGTTTTAAATCATAGCTCAGGAGCACATGGGGGGCTCAGTTGGTTAAGTGTCCCCAACTCTTGATGTCAGCTCGGATCATGATCTCAGGGTCCTGGGATAGAGCCCCACGCTGGGCTCCTTACTCAGTGGGAAATTTGCTTATGATGCTCTCTCTCTGCCTTTACATTTCCCCCTTGCTCTCTCTCTTTCTCTCTCAAAGAAATAAGTAAATCTTAAAAAAAAATAAATCAGCTCAGTGAGCCAAGTTTACCATTGGAATACCTCTAGCTCCCTGTTCATGGCTAAACATTTTGTTTTCCTTCTCAATCCCTTAAATTTAAGTGTTTAAACATAAAATGAAATGAAAGGGACTGAGACAGAGTATGTAATCAATAAATAGAATCCCTTCTTTTTCTGCTCTTTTATCCCCTTATCCAGGGCCTTCAACTTGTAGGCTTCCTCTTGGATGCCCAGAGCTCCAAGAGTGCTGTTCTATGGAGCCCAGGAAGCTGCCACACCCCAAGGCTCTACCCATCTCCTCCTCAACTTCAGAACCTGCATGTCTCTGGAAGTCATTAAAGCTCTTCAGGTACGCCAGCTCTCTCCTCCCAGGCATTATCCTTGCACTCAGTAAGTTCACATGACTGGCTCTCGATATAAGGTTGGGAGTAGAAGCAAGAGGTATCTCTTCCAGGCCAAGGCACTGAATTACTAATGCAAGACCCTCTAGGGTGCTTTTTGGTCAGACTCTAGCGACCTGTAATGTTTGAGATAGTGATTACTCTATTAACCCAAATCCCAGAATGAAGAAATGTGGAGCAGAGCTCCAGCTCAACTGCAAAAGGCATGATGTGAAAATGAGAGATAAACTATTGTTTTCAGAAACCAGTAACTTTGGGAGATACGTTGTTTTGTGTGTGTGTGTGTGTGTATGTAGCATAACCTCACGCATACTGTGACTGACACAGCATCTGGTACTTCTCCCTCCCATCAGAATACATGAAAAGATGGACCCCTCGAGGGCAGAGACTATCCATATTGTCATGTTCCCTTAGGTTGTATCAGGGCCTTTGCAGTGCCTAAGGTATGGGCAATAATCTACAAATATTTGTTAATTCTAAAAATAAATGAGACTCTACTTCTGGTGATGGTGACAGTAGGTTGTAATGGGGTAAATAGAGGTAGTTACTCCTGCTAATGAATCACAGCTCTCTCTATTAGCTAAGTCATAGGTTTTTGTTCCCAGTACTACTTAACGGTGGTTGCATCTAGATGCATTGGAAGGCTGGCATATGAGGTGATTTTAGTTAGATCTGAGCTCTTTCCGAAAATGTCACTTGGGCAGCTGCCTGGCCATCCTCATCAGAAGAAGGACTCCAAATCTGTTTCAGACTAGATATGAGTTATTGAGGGCACTATTTGTCACCCTGAAGACAGATAGAGCTGGATTGAGCCTTGGTAGTTGCCTTTATTAAGGCTTAGCTGATTAAACTGATCATTCCCCTTGTGGTTACCCAACCTGTACTTAATTATAACTTATTTGAATCTTAGGAGAGATTCTAGCGGTGACTTACTAAGGTCATTTTCACTTTCTTTAACTTCCCCCACTTTTTTTTGTTTTATGACTTTTGAGAAAATAGAAAAGCTTCATTTATTTTGTCATCTGGCATTTACCTCTTCAAAAATACTTTCCGAAATGCCTGCAAAAAGGGAAGCTTTTATATAATAGATACACTGCTGTGTGATTATAGTCCCTACATGCCAAAATCAATTAAGAGAAGGATGAACGTCTTTGACCACGAGCTAGGTTGAGAATTCCATGGCAGGCTGGTGCTGAAAGAGAGAAGCTAGAAATATGTAAGTATATTTCTCAGAAGCTAATCAGGCTGAGCTAGACCTTGAGAGTCATCCAATGGTAACACCCAAAGGTCATGTCAAATGGGTTCTAGCCAGGCCACTGAAAATGGGTCAGGATAGTATTAGTGTAAGGAGGTGGTAACCAATGACCTGGAAGGTGGGCGACAGGGAGGAAGTCCTAAGGGGTATCTCACTACTTGTCTAGATAGCAACCCTATAATAATAGCTCAACAAAATTTTAGGAGAGAAAATAGAAATGGAGGCTGAGAAGGTAGAGTGAGGACCTCCAGCTCTGTAAAGCACTGGGTTTTAGCTGATAGCAGCCAAAACTGAAAACAAATAGACCTAGATAACCATCCCATGGGAAAGTTACATTACATTAGTTCTTTATAATAGTTTATTTTCTTACCATTGAAAAGATAAGAGTGATGGGAGATAGATGTAGGGATTGGTGGCAGGTAAGTAGATGGAAGAAGTTCGTTTCCTGACTGTGACAGTCTTCTGTGACCGCTTAACATTATGGAAGTTATCAAGTCTTAAGTTGTCTTTTTCTTTTTTTACTTTTTTAGCTGAGTATTATCAGCTAAATTCTTTTGTTCTTAGAATCTGGCTTCTTGGGCAGCCCGGGTGGCTCACCAGTTTAACACCGCCTTCAGCCTGGGCCTGATCCTGGAGACCCAGGATCGAGTCCCACGTCAGGCTCCCCACATGGAGCCTGCTTCTCCCTCTAGGCAGTGTCTATATCTCTGCCTCTCTCTCTCTCTGTGTGTGTGTCTCTCATGAATAAATAAATTTAAAAAAAATCTGGCTTCTTCATAAATTAGCAAAAGCAAAGGGATTCTAGATATTGTAAATATTAGACTATGGAACCATTTGTTACAAAAAAGGATATATTTAAAATGAAATAATATTTACAATTAATTAAACCTTTCTTTATAATAAAAAATTGTTAGAAAGAAAACATATTTAAGTGATAATGTTATAATAATGAGCAATCTATTCTTTCAAGCCTTTAACTCAAACAGTAAATTTGTAAGCAAATACATCATCTTCATGTATTTAAATGTTTGTGAAGAGTGAGGTACTTTTAGATTTAGTTCATCTTCATCTTGGGTGATATCATCTTCACTTACGAATTTTCCTCTATGGTATTATAACCAGATGACACAGGATAAAATTCTGAATACAATTTGAGGTCACAGTCTCAGAGAATCTGGAGTTTCAATCCTGGCTCCTAACTGTTAACACTTATACTGGATCTTCTACATCTGTAAAATTTATCATAATAACTTATGTCTCCTAAGTTCATTCTGGCCATTACTAAGGTTACAAACATAAAGTCCTTGACCTCAGTAAGTGATCTATAAGTAACAGGTGTTATTTATTACCTACAAATGCGAGCATCAACCCTGTGTAAGTAACTGCCTGTAGACAAAATCCAGGGGGTGTTGCAGAGACACAACACATTCAGGTTCTTCAAAAACAGAACTCACCATCTTGACCTCTAAATTGACTTTCTGTCTGTAATCTCTGCTTAATTGTTTTCAGTGTTATCCTTGGATCTAACCAATCACCCAGACCTACTGGTTTTACCTCATGTATGTCCATCATAACTCCCCCTTGGTCAGTCCCTTGGTCAATGCCCTGCTCTCTTCTATCAGCCCCTTACTTTGTCTCCTTTCCTCTATTCCAGGGCTCTACCTACTAGACTCCCTCTTCTAACCCTTGAGTCCATCCTCCGTAGGCAATCAGAGTCATCCATTTGATCCATCTACAACCTAATAGGGTGGCTCCTTTAGAAACTCCCCATGGCTTCCCATCACTTACAGAAAAAAGTCTGAGCTCATAACATGATTTAGAAGCTTCAGGGCTCAAGTGATGCTCTGGTTACCTCTGGTGATTCTCCTTTGGGGCATTCAAAGTTTACTCTTTTTTTTTTTATTTTCTAGGAAAGTGTCTTTGCATCCCAGGTCAGGTGAAACATCAAACTGCTCAAATAGAGTCTGTTCTTAGTCTCATTGATGCCTTCTCTATATTATATCAAATCACCCTCAGGATGGTCTCTTCCGCTAAACCACAAGCTTTTCAATTGCTATGATTATGGCTTGCTCATCTTTGTGCTTTAAGAGCATAGCTTATAGTGCTTTCTTAATGTTTTATGGAACTGTTGGCCTTCATTTTAATTAATTTTCCCCAGTATTTCTCACCTCCCCTCTACCTCCAGGAAAACAACAACAACAAAAGAAACAGATTCTCTGCCTCTTATAGTTTCCTTATTTCTGGAAAGGCTATTATGTAGCTCTATTTCCATTATTTTCCAATCTAGCTTTTATTACAGGAATTAAGATTCTGAGGTATAAAAAGCATACAAACGTCCTATGATGCAAATTTTTTTTTTTTTTAAACAAAACAAAACAAAACAAAACAAAACTGGTCAAGTCTCCAAAGCATTCTGGATATGCTGGATCAAACTTAGAAAGAATTGAGCAAGCTCAGGAGATTTGAATTTGCCTGGCAAGAAAGCAAACCAAACCAAACAGGTGGAAGGGAAAGAAGATGTGACCTTCTTTTAGGGCTAGACAAACTCAGACAACTTTCAGAGCTCAGCGTGTCCAATATGGCAGCCACTAGCCACATGCGGTTACTGACCACCTGGAATGTGGCTAGTACCAAAAAGAGATGTGCTCTAGCTGCAAAATACACACCATATTTCAGAGGCTTCATACAAACATAAAGAATATACAATATCTCAATAATATTTTAATAATAACTACATCTTGAAATGACAATATTTTGGATATGTTGGGTTAAATAATAAAATATATGATTAAAATTAATTTTACCTATTTTTTTTACTTATTATGGATACCAGAAAACATACAATTATATATGTGGTTCACGTTATATTTCTACTGAACAGCCCTAGTAGATGGAATAACACCCTATAATTATTTTTTCCTTCAGTTGGAACCCCTGAGATGCTCCTTTGGGGAATATGATATCCTGTCTGGGAAGGGCCACTGCAGAACCAACTTGTATATTCAGGAGTTCCTAGGACAGTCTGTGAACAGAAATAGATTGCCCCCCCCCCACCCCAACCAGAAGTCAGGCATTAATCTAAATAGGTGTTCTTAAGCAAATCTACTTCAAACTTCTACTCCTAGGGAGACCTGGGATTCAGTTGAACAAGTCATGTGCTCCCCATGGTTAAGTCGTTTCCAATGGGGCATGCACAATGGTTGGGCACCTACCCACTGAACGTCTACTGAGCCAGCATGCGGCTAATTGGCCTTATGCCCAGATTGTTACAGCCCACTTTGGGTCAGTAACAGTCCTGGTTCTTGGGTGAATAACTGCTCACCTCTCTGAGGTGAATTAACTCTTTCAGGGCACTAGGGCACCATTTAGCACACAGAAAAAAGTAATTTACATAATGGCTCCCTAAGGACATCCTGAATGCAGACAGGAAGTGCAGCAATTCAAAGCTCACACAGCAATCCTGCAAAGCCAATTAGGGGAGCAAGATAAATTAGATGGAAGTGTGCTCTGTCCAATTGAGATATAAAAACAGTTTATACGAGCAGGATGTAATTGCCTAAGTGGGAATCTGGCTAGGAAAATGAGGCTTTTCTGAGAAGGACTTTGGAAATAATAAATAAAGCGTGGCTAAGACCTCAGTTCTATACAAAAGTAGATTGTATACTTGTGCACTTTAAAGATTCTATTTCCAGATGTTAGGGTTTTTTTTTTTTTTTTGTGTGTGTGTGTGTATTTTGTCCACATTATTATAACTATTATACCTAATTTTTAAATAATAATCTGGGAATCAAGAAACAACTTCAAGCCACAGTGCCCCCACTAACTACTTTGTGATCTTGGGCAAGTTGCTTTTTTCTCCATGGGCCTTAGTTTCTCCATTGGATGATGTTAGAGATTGTGTTGAGACTGGGATGTTTTTGGATGGAATTTGGTGAAAGGACCCAAGGAATGTCCAAATCCTACCCCAGACAACAGCCAACTGCGACAGATAGATACAAGCAAGGAATGATGGCCCAAGGAAGCAGATTATCACTTCACTGTTAGCTGGGCTCCTGTCCCAGAGTCCAAGGAACACTCTGGTCAGCTGAGCTGGAGTACAAAGCTCAAGGGAGTTTTTTTCTCCTTACCTGACACCCTGAAGCAGTCTTTTACCCCACTCTGGCTGGCTGAAGAAGAGAGTGCAAGTGATGGTTCTGCTATAAGAAAATAGGCCCTAGGTCAAGGCATTTATCTGCGCTTTCAGAGACCCCAATGCACAGTGGCCCCATTCCCTGATTCCCCATGAAGATGGCCTCCTTAGATCCCTCAACTCTATCTCATTGGCTCCTCTTCCAGAGGAAGAGTGAAGAAAGGGTGGAGGAATTCCTCAGGGAGGAGAAGAATGAAAAGTTTTCCTTCTTCAGCAGCCCTCCACTTTTACTCTTAAGTACTGTTTCATTATACCTTTGGCCTGGAAGTCTGAGACCTGTAGTATGGGCCTGACAAGATTCAGCAAGCTTCTACTTTGCATCTCTAACAGAAAAAAAAAAAAAAAATGTCCTGTTGATTTCTTGCTTTGCCTACCAAAAGAGGTCTTCGAGATCTTTTGAGAAAGCTTATTAAAGACCCCTATCTTGATAATTTAGAATAATAGCTCCTCTGACAATCAAGCGGTAATAATGATATTAATCACCCTCACTCATGCAGCGCTAATTATGTGTCAGGTGCCATTCTAAATGCCATGATATATCAATGCGTTTAATCTTTACAACAAGCCTAGGAAGCGTTTTAATTATAATTGGCATTTCTATTTCACTAATATGAAAACTGAGGTACAGAGTGGCAAAGCAGCTTGTGGCAGGTGTATAGGCTAATAGGTGGTGGGGCTAGGATTTGAACCCAGGATCCGGGCACCCAGAACCACTGGGTTCTACTGCTGTTCAGTGTCAGATTTACCCCTTTGACTAGACGTTTCAGTCATATAATCATTCTCATTTCTAAAAAAAGGCAGATCTAAAAGTTTGAAATCCCACTTTTATATTAATATAAGTGCTTCTAATCATATGTAAACTACTTATACACAAGTGAACAGTAATTATTAAAGTGCTCTAATTAAGAACACATGAACATATTTATATTTGTTGTAGCTAATGTTTTAATTGCATAATAAAATTTTGCTAATACACTGCAGTAATTATAAAACATCAGAAAGTTTCATTTCATTTTATGCAAAAATGTAATATAATCATGGAGGGCTAATGATGTTTGGTGCCTCTACGCTCATCACCTTTTTTATTCAGGCAGGCAGAGGTGTAACGTGCAAATCAAACACTTGATGAAAATTAAGCGTAATATGTATTACTGACCTATGCCATCATCTTGTCACTCATTAATTTGCAAAATTTAGCAACTTACAATGAGCGCTACTGTTATTGTGCTAGTGAATTAATATGATCTGTGAAAACTTGTCCCTTAGATGTCTAGCAGGGACTGGTGTTGGTAAAGATTTTCATTGATTATACCTCCTAAGGGAAAAATTCTGAGGCCCTTACATCAGTCAGTGGCAGCTTGGCACACAAAAGGGCAGCGGTTTGAGTCCCAAGTGTTCTAAATAATGCAGCAGGTAACTACCTCATCAGGGGTTTAAAATCCCCTAATGCTTATTTAAATTTTTCTTTATAAACACCTACCTAATAAAAACCTTTCATGTTCGCCACAATTAAATGCAAAGAGCTTGTGATTTAGGTCCTGAAATCAGAACCCAGCTCTCTTCACCCACATAGTTTTAGAAATGTTAAACATTGTTTCCACCTTCTCTGACTCCAAAGATGACTGGGAACAGGAAAAGAAATACCAGGCCTCTGCTGGTCACATTTTCCATAATGGCTTTGGGACAATATGGGCCAGTTCCCTTCCCCCATGCGACTAGATTACATGCTATTTTGTCATTGAGGTCGAGTACGCATTTTAGGTGTAGAAATAAGTATCCTGACGAGCAAAAGGCTTGTTTTCAAACACGGTCTTTTTCTTATTTGCTATATAACTTTTTTGGGTCACGCCTGAGTCTTCATTTTTATTTTACTTTTCCTTGCTTGTCTCACTTTTTTTCCTCTTTGCAATCTTCTTTTCAGCCTTTCTCCTTCTGCCTTTCCTTATTTCTGCAATTTGTCACTTCAGAGGAATCCAACACGTGGAGTGGGGGAGCTGCCGAGAGGCCTGGTGGGGAGCACAGCAGGTTGTCCCAGCTGGACAGAGGGCGGGGGCAAAATCCTCGGATTGTCACTGCCTTGAAGACGCTGTGGGGCTTCACCTTTTCTTCCAGCTGTGGCTCCCACCCAAAGACATTTCATAAATGCAACGACATAAGCAAAGTTCCCAGCACATAGTAGGTGCAAAATAAATGCTTGCTCAGTCATCATTGCCCTGCGGCCCCCTGAGGAGAGCCAAGTGGGGCTGATTTCACTGGCTTGGATTTATATTCTAATCGTAGGGACTAAATTCTCTCCTGCACCTCTGGTTCTGTGTTCAAATTTCTCTATTGGTGTTTTTTGTTTGTTTGTTTGGTTGGTTTTCTTTTTTTAGAGAGACAGAAAGGAGGAGCAGAGGGAGAAGGAGAGTATGACGTAGGCTCCACGCTCAGCTCAGAGCCCAGCTCAGAGCCCAACGTGGGGCTCGATCTCACAACCCTAGGATTATGACCTGAACTCAGGTCAAGAATCCGAGGCTTATGTGACGGAGCTATCCAGGTGCCCCTCTACTGGTGTTTTTAGGGGACCACAGCTCATAATTGATTTTGCAATAGTGGGAGCTCTGTCCATATTTACTTGCAACTACAGGCTATTTACTCTCAAGGCATGCGCTGCCACGGGAGCCCACTGTGATCACTACACACAACCGAACCAAAAGAAGGTGCAGGTGAACAAACGCACCGTGTTTCTCTTCCCTTACGTCATCACATTTGTCCTGGTTCAACCTGCAGACACCCACCTTCTTGTGTATACTGTTACGCCCGACCTTGTGGACTTTGCTCACAAATTCTAGTCCTCTGTCAACCACAAGCTCCCTCAGGTTTGCCGTCCCAGCCTGGGACCCGGTGAAACACCTCTATGTGGCACCATGGGGTCAGAACATCCTGCTGGGACTCACCTTTCAGTCATCCTTGGTCCCTCACCCAAGATGCAAACCTCTGATTACTCCTCTGTCTTCCCCTGCTCATGTGCACAGGAGCTTGTCCTGCCAGCCCCGCAAATTTGCCCAGGAGAGCCCTAAGGAAGCCTTGATTCACGTGCAGCCACCCTCATTCCTCAACCCACTCCAGGCTCCTCGCCTGGACATCCCTGCTCCTCTTCACCAGCCCGAGGAGGAGCGGAGCATCTAAACCCTCTGCAGCACAGTTCCTAGAAACTGAATGGCCTTTCCCAGCTCCCGACACTAATACGGCTATTTATAAAGCGCATTCTACGTTCCAGGCACTAAATGAAACTACTAAATATTATGTGGATAATATTTATTCCTCCCATCAGCCCTGATTTATATCCAGGAAAGCATCACGAGTGCTTCCTATACGGCAGGTATTATTTTAAGCGCTTTATTTGTTCTAGTTAGAGCTTCCCTGGAGGCCAATCCCCCCCCAAAAAAGGACTTAAATAAAAATTGTTAGTTGGGGAGTTGATTCTATGGGGAGTGGGCAAGAGGCACAGGAAAGGGGAAACACCCAGTAAAGCACTCGCTATCACACAAGGTACCACATTCGGCAAAATCTGGGTAAGATGGGAAACCTCTAAGAGCCGGGGTAGAAAGCCACCCTCAGAGCTGCCCTACGCCGGGGTTACAGCACCTTGCTGGAGGCACGGAATGGAGTTTGAGAGAGTGCTGAGATCTGGCTGGCTGTGGAGACTATTCACTTATAATAACACCGGTCTTCTCACGTCTGTGTCACTGCCCAAGCTGACCCCCACCCACAGCCCTGACACTCTCACTCCTCAACCTAGTCTGCACCCAAGTCTCTTCCTTGTTCCTCGTGGTTCCTTCCCCGGGCATCATCCACCTGCTCAGACACTCAGCCATCGTCATCTGCTCCTTTGGGGCCTCCTTCAACCTCTTTGTCATGTATCATCCCCAAATATGAACTTGTCCAAGCCCCTCTCTTCTTAAATCTAAAAATATTTTATTTATTTATTTATTTATTTATTTATTTATTTATTTTTGAGAGAGAGAGAGGAAGAGAGAAAGGGAGAAGGAAAGTGGGAGTGGGAGAGAGAGAGCGAGAGAGCCGGGGTGGGGTGGGGTGCGGAGGGGTCGATGTAGGGAGAGAATCCCAAGCAGGCTCCATGCCCAGTGCAGAGCCCGACATGGGGCTCCATCTCCTGACCCTGAGGTCAACGACCTGAGCCAAAATCAAGAGTCAGATGCTTAACTGACTGAGCCTCCCAGGAGCCCCCCAGGAGCCCCTCAAAACGAAAACATCCTTGATCCTACCTCCTTCTTTAACTGCTTCCTCCCCCGCCCCTGGCTCACTTACACCTACGGCATCATTTTCTCCTCTCCTCTTCCTTCTCCAGCCCACAGCCTTCAGGTCTCCCGGGCCCGGCCTCCCCTGAAAGGCCTTTATTTTGATGGACTTTCTTCCGTCATCATGTTAAATTACTTCTCTGCAGACTCTGAATACCTTAAATGACTGTGACTTTCTTGAAATTCTTTCTCCTGGTCTTCTATAAAGTATCTTTTGTTCCCCCTGGGCTTTTCTGGATGTCTTGTTAAAGTTAGCTCCATAGATTTGCACTCCTTTAATAGACCTAAGTTATGTATTTTCTCCTAATATTCTTGCCTTGGGCTGTTTCTCTTTTCTACATATTTCTCTCGGATATCTCCTATATCTGTAAATTCATGATTTTCTTTATTCCAGTGATAACAAAATCTATACCCCATCCCAGATCTCTCTGATAAGCTCCAGATCTGTATAAAATATGAGGTAATTACCACCTTCTCCAAAACCTCGTCTTCCTTCTCTCACTTTTTTTTTTTTTGGTTAGGGTCAATGTTATCTCTCCAGCTATCTTTAAAAAATGAATAAACTCCAAATTGGATTTTTTTAAAAAAGTAGTTTCAGAGGTAGAATTTAGTGACTTGTGTATACACCCAGTACTCATTACATCAAGTGCCTCCTTAATGCCCATCAGCCATTAAGTCCATCCTCCACCCACCTCCCCCACCCAGCAAGCCTCAGTGTCTTTTCTAGAGTTCAGTGTCCGTTACAGTTTGCCTCCCTCTCAATTTTCATATTATTTTGCTTTTCCTTCCCTTCCCCTTCTGTTTTGTTTCTTAAACTCCACATGTAAATGAAATCATATGGTGTTTGTCTTTCTCTGACTTATTTTGCTTAGCATCATATCGTCTAGTTCTATCCACATTGTTGCAAATGCAAGATTTCATCCTTTTTGATGGTTGAGTAATATTCCACTGGTGTGTGTGTGTGTGTGTGTGTGTGTGTGTGTGTGTGTGACATCTTCTTTATCTATACATCTGTTGATGGACATCTGGGCTCTTTCCATAGTTTGGCTATTGTGGATGTTGCTGCTGTAAACATGGGGGTGCAGGTGCCCCTTCGGATCACTATGTTTGTATCATTTGGATAAATATGTAGTAGTGCAATTGCTGAGTTAGGGTATTTATTTCTATTTTTACCTTTTCAAGGAACCTCCACACTGTTTTCCAGAGTAGCTGCTCCAGCTTGCATTCCCACCAGTAGTGTAAGAGGGTTCCCTTTCTTCACATCCTCACCAACATCTGTTGTTTCCTGAGTTGTTAACTATTCTGACCGGTGTGAGGTGACATCTCGCTGTGGTTTTCATGTGTATTTCCCTGATGCCCAGTGATATGGTGTAGTTTTTCATGTGTCTGTTGGCCATTTTTATGTCTTCTTTGGAGAAATGTCTGTTCGTGTCTTCTGCCCATTTCTTGACTTTAGGTGTTGAGTTTGATAACTTTTTGAATAGATTTTGGATACTAGCCCTTTATGTGTTAAGACATTTGCAAATATCTTCTCCCCTCTGTACGTTGCCTTTTAGTTTTTCTGTTTCCTTTCCTGTGCAGAAGTATTTTATCTTGATGAAGTCCCAATAGTTCATTTTTGCTTTTGTTTTTCTTGCCTTTGGAGACATGTCCAGTAAGAGGTTGCTGTGGCCAAGGTGAAAGAGGTTGCTGCCTGTGTTCTCCTCTAGGATTTTGATGGATTCCTGTCTCACATTTAGGTCTTTCATCCATTTTGAGTTTACTTTTGTGTATGGTGTAAGAAAGTGGCTAATTTCATTCTTTTGTATGTTGCAGTTTTCCCAACACCATTTGTTGAAGAGATTGTCTTTTCTCCATTGGATATTCTTTCCTGCTATGTTAAAGATCAGTTGACCATAGAGTTGAGGGTCCATTTCTGGGTTCTCTATTCCGCTCCATTAATCTATGTGTGTGATTTTTGTGCCAGTACCACATTGTCTTGATGATCACAGCTTTGTAATACAGCTTGAAGTGTGGAATTGTGATGCCTCCAGCTTTGGCTTTCTTTTTCAACATTCTTTTGGCTATTTAGGATCTTTATTGGTTCCATACAAGTTTTAGGATTGTTTGTTCTACCTCTGTGAAAAATGGTGATGGTATTTTGATAGGGATTGCATTGAATGTGTAGATTGTTCTGGGTAGCATAGACATTTAAGTAGTATTTGTTCTTCTGATCCATGAACATAGAATGCTTTTCCATTTCTTTTGTCTTCCTCAATTTCTTTCCTAAGTGTTCCATAGTTTTCAGAGTTCATATCCATTACCTCTGTGATTAGGTTTATTCTTAGGTTTTTGGTGCAATTGTAAATGAGATCGATTCCTTGTTTTCTTTTTTTTCTGTCTCATTGTATGTATAGAACTGCAACTGACTTCTGTGAATTGATCTTATATCCTGCAACTTTGCTGAATTCCTGTATCAGTTCTAACAATTTTTGGGTGGAGCCTTTTGGGTTTTCTACATAGAGTATCACGTTGTCTGTGAAGCATGAGAGCCAAACTGGATTTTTGTACTTATGCCCTCTCTCTCATCTGTCTCACACATAGAATTTGTCTTGAATTGAATTTCATTTAATCACTTTGGTATCTGTCAAAATAATAAATCTCTCCTCCTGTGAATCACTTAGCTCAGGTCTTCACTTTTACATCAACAGGCTTCTATACGTACTTCCCTGCCTCCATCTATTTTACCCATCTTAATTCTTCCTCACTCCTCTTCCTAAAAAACAAATATGACCATGTCACCGCTTGGCTTAAAAGCCTTCTATCACTCCTCAGGGCCCTCAGAATTAGTCCTGGGTTCTTTGACAAAGCCTGTGAGTCCTTCATGGTGTGACATCTTTGTACTCACTTGCAGACCCATGATTTTGTGCAAGCCACATTTTGTGCCTGGGGTCCTCCCAGGCTCATTGCCCTTTTGCTCCCAAACAGAGTCACACTACTACTTATCTGAAAAATAACGAAATATGTATTCTTCTAGCTTGACTCAGCTCAAGCTTTGAGAAATCTCTTTAGCCTGCCGGATCTGGTTCGGATGCCCTCCTACATGACTCCATAATACTAAGTTAACCTCAATAATAAAGTTGAGTTTCTTAAGTAAAAGGACCACATTGTAAATAGTTTTGTATTTCAAGGTCCTAACACAGTCCCTGGCATAAACCAGGTGCTCAGCATCTAAGTGTGGAATGCAAACCTTCCAGAATTCTTGCCCTCACATAAACACTCAATCTGTCTTTTAAGAAAAACATTTAATGGTAGCAATTCTCGTATAATACTTCCTCTCCATTTAGAATTCCTATATGGCTGGAGTTGCTCATTCTATCTTCTATGTCTCTTCATTCATTCTATCTATCTATCTATCTATCTATCTATCTATCTATCTATCATCATCATCTATCTATCATCTATTTATTTGATTTGTTTATTCATGAGCGAGACAGAGAGAGAGAGAGAGAGGCAGAGACAAGGCAGAAGGAGAAGCAGGCTTTCTGCTAGGAGCCTGATGTGGGTCTCGATCTGGGATCCCGGGATCACGCCCTGAGCCGAAAGCAGATGCTCAACCATTGAGCCACCCAGGCGTTCCTCTCTTACATCTTTTAAAAATATTTTTGATATAAAGTTAAATAAAATTAGAAAAATGAACTTTTTATGTTTTAAAATATACTTACAAGATGGATGATTACAAAGATATATCTTTAGAGACAACTAAACCTCAATTTAATGTAAGTGTGAAATGTCCACTAGCTTCCATCATGATGACTAAACATTTTGAGTAGCTATTTTCTTAAGTAATTTTTAAAAATGTGTACTTCATTTATGTGTCAGGAAAATGCACCATTTCATTTGATTAGTGTAAATCAAATTGCTACAAACTGCTCTCTGAACCAACACCATGCTGCTTCAGATGTGCATTAAGTAGTAAATCAACTTTATTGGAAATGCTGGGTCTCATCTTTTCAGAGCGAATGCTATGTACTTTTTTCAGAGATGCAGTAATTCTTTTACATTTCTGGATTCTCTATTAAATTGCTCCTATTTAGTAAATTACTACTGCTCTAAGTAGCCCAAAGTAATGAAGGTATTAAAAAGTGTCCAGAAGTTACATCTCTGTGGTATTCCTGAGCTTTTAGCTGAATGCATTTAGCCTTCTCTCCTTATCCTTTCAGGGATTTCTCAATACCTTTGGCAAATTTTGACAAAGATTTGCCAGCATCCATTGACTGGGCATAATATTTTATGACCTGCTTCTAGGGAGCTTTTGGACTAAAAGACATTCAATAATTAGAGCACAGTGGGGTGATTAGCAAAAGAATGCAATGCTGCCTACAAGGGATGAAAGCTATTGTGTGTGGCCAACATCACACTTAGGTTCATCTGTTAAATTAATTCATCTTCTATGGTTTTTTCATTTTGATAGAAAATTTATCAGCAGTCTAAAAGAGTAAGATTGGTTCAGTTAAACATTTCAACGTGTTGCATTCAAAAGCTGTGCAGTGTGATTTTAAGTACTGCTCAGAAAACAATATCTATAGTGTTAAAAAAAGCTTCGCCAGGTAAAAGAAGGTGCATTTTGGGTAGAAAATGGTTTCTTGCTGGGCAGCATGAAATATGTGGTAGTGAAGCCATCCTCTTAAATTAAAGCAATTTAACCTGGCCTTTTCAACATAAGGTGATTACTTACTTCTCTTTTACTAAAAATGCACATGCATTGGATCTGCTCAAATATGACAGCTAGTGTTTTCTAATCCCTGGTCATACACATATTAAGTTAACACATTTTAACTGCCTTGTAGGATGACATTTTAGCCCACATGGTTTTAGAAATAGTCCTTGCTACATGCTTCATCAGTTGCAACCGTGGATTGAATGTTCCTTTGAAAGCACTACCATAAATATTTCCACAAATGAGTGATCTGTTCCCATTACATCTGCTAATGCTATCTTATGGCAGAGCACAACAAATAGTTCAGACATCACATCACTGCACACAGGAACGGCAAGGGGCACTCTGGCGGGCTGTAGCACATCACTGGGAATTGCATCACTGAGTGTCTCTGAGGAGCAAACCTGTCTTTCCAGAGACATGTTTCTTGACAGCCTGTCACAAGTAGAGCCGCAGATGTTAGTGAACAAAGAATAATGCCAACGTTGTGTATGTTAGGAAGTCCCAAACTTTAATCTCAACAGTGAAGGGGAGCAGAGTTTGCCACCCCCAAATATGCCTCTTTGGCATGTATTTTAAGCTAGTTATTTTTCAAAGGCACAGCAAATATTAAAAAAAAAGAAAAAAGAGAAAGCTCTAAAAGCTGACAAGTTACCCTTTTGTAACAGATATTTATATTAATAAGGGAAATCTCCATTTGTAAGGATGTTCCCCTCCCTGTACCAGGAAAAGGGGGATAACTCAGTCTCTAGAAACTCTTATCAATGGAGAGGGCCATGACTTAAATTTGTGAAACAACCTTATCCTTGTTTGCTGTTTGCTGTGTTTTACCCCAGCAACCTTCCATAAGGACTCCTCAACCCCAACACCCTTTGTCTTTAGCCGACGACAGTATGTAAGGTGATGGCTTCAGCCATTTCAGAGACTTACTCGGTTTTCCTGGGTCTCTTCCATCTATACAGGAGGTAGACATGGTATTAAACTTCTGTTTGCCTTTCTCCTGTTGATCTTATATCGATTTAATTGTTAGACCAGCCAAAGAACCTAGAAGGAAAGAAGAGGAAACTTTTCTGTCCCTATTTTGATGACCCAGATGGGAGCTTCACAGGCTAGACTCCGCTCACTCCAGAGCCATGGCAGCTGAGAGATTTTGGGATCTCTGACAAAAAGCCAACAGAAGGTAAGAATTCTCATCATAACAATCCTGGATCTCTGCTTGCAGAGTTTAATGGAAGCAACAGTGGTTCATCCTTTCCTTCATCTAAATTTAGGTAACAGGAGAAAATATTTGGGTGAACTGGTTCATTGGGTGTAATGGTTTTAGTAAATAATTAGTTATGAGTACTTTTGTTTCCTATTGATCCCTTTCCACCTGTCCCTTTCCAGAGACAGTCACTGTTTGCTTTTTTGTCTCTTTCATCTTGTTCTATGTCTTGAGAACTTGGTTTTGTGACTGGTGAGAATAGTCTCCTTAGTTTCTGCCAACTGGAGGATGCATGTATGGAGGATACATTTGATGGACACCTAAGCAGGCTATGGATCCAAAGACAGTGCTCCCTTTGTCCAGCTGTGCCAGGTCTCAGGGGATTTGTCATAAGGGGTCTGGATCCATAGCGGCTTTTGTCATCTCAACCTTCATGGCCTTGTTAGCTCTGGAAAAGTCCCAGTTCCAGTAGTACCGATTCAGCGTCGCAGATTAACACATCTGAACTGGAAGCTCCTCACAGTCTCATGGGAAACTAGAGACATCGCTTACACTGTACCATTCTTACCTCCTGTGAAAGGAAGACCTTTGCTTTCTTAGGCTAACCCTGAGAGTGAAATTTCTAGATCTTGTGAGGCCTGCAACTTTTGCATTCTTCTTTAAAGATGCCTCTTGCATTCTTGGTTAGTCCATAAAAAGGCTTATTGGTTTGACTTGGTATTGAGATTAAAATAAGATCCAGCTTGTAAATGGCCAGATGATGGATCCCTTGAGTTGGACAAACTTTGATATTTGAAATTTTTCTTTCTTTTCTTTTCTTTTTTCTTCCTTTCTTTCTTCCTTCCTTCCCATGCTCCCTCCCTTTCTCTCCTCCCCCCCCTTCACCTTCTCCTCCTCCTCTTTCTCCTCCTTTCCTCCTCCTTCTTCGGAGCCTTCATCCTAAGTAACTGTCTTACTGGTACCTATAGAAAGACCAAATTTAAAAAGTGGACACAGGGACACCTAGGTGGCTCAGTTGGTTGAGTGTCCCACTCTTGATTTTGGCTCAGGCCATGATCTTGGGGTCATGGGATTGAGCCCCAGCCCCCATTGAGCCCCACACCATGCTCCATGCTCAACATAGAGTCTGCTTGTCTCTCTTACTCTGCTCCTCTCCTGGCTCATGGTTTCTTGCAAATAAATAAATAAATAAATAAATAAATAAATAAATAAATATTTTTTAAACGTGGACTCAACGAAGCATAACGGCTATTTTCAGTAACTCTCTTGATGAGAAAAAAAAAGGACAGAAATTAGACTTAAGACAAAAATGAATTTCCACATCCAATGTACATTCCCCTTCTCAAAACCCACCCCTTAAGCTTCCTCTTTTCTACAAGATTTACGGGGAGCACACTACCTAATCTCTAGGCACAAAGTATACAAGTTACACATGTAAATGCCGAAAGCCAGGAAGTAAATTTAGCAGAAGCACCCACGATGTGTGGTGGCGCTGGCTTTGCTGCCCCTTACACCATACCTCCTATTTCCCAGAGCTCTGTAGTCAGGCTTTGCCAGCTTCAGGCTTTCCTCTGCAATGTCCTTTGAATATGTATATGAGACCTCCATCACAAAGAATTGATGGTCCCTGGACAGCAGATCTTTTATATGTACATATAAAATATATATATATTTGAGAGAGCAAGAAACAGAGAGCATGAGTGGGGGGAGGGTAGGGGCAAAGGGAGAGGGAGAAGTAGGCTCTCTGCTGAGCAGAGCCCAATGAGGCACTCAATTCCAGGACCCTGGAATCATGACCTGAGCTGAATGAAGACAGATGCTTATCCAACTGAGCCATGCAGGTTCCCCGCAGCAGATCTTTTAAATTATACATCCCTTTAACTTTCTCTTTCAGAAGATCCTACTAAATGCAGAGATAAATTGGAAAGATGAATGGCCATTCACAACCCCCTTCACAGAAAGAACAGATGACCAAAATTGTTCTTAGGCCCTCCTATAAATTATCAGCTGAAGATCTGTTCGGGGGCTGATAGAAGCTAAGTTTGAGCTGTACACTCACAAAGAAAGCTTTTGTTAAAACACTTTAAACAAACTTTACAAAGACACAAATCTTTTGATCCGTATCTTAGATAGAGATCTCTGGGCTCTAAGTAGCAAGTGTATTTGGAAAGGCGGGTTATTCCTTGATAGGCTGTAATCCAGTTATTTGGTGAATTGGACACAACTGTCTTTGCCTTAGAAATCTCCATGAAACCAGAAATGTGGTTCTAGAAGCCACTCAAATCTCACCTATGCTAGCCAATCCCAAAACCTCCACTATTGATCTCAAAATGCTTGTAGATCTTGAAAAAGATCAGGACATTGGAAACAGAATTGTCTTGCCCTTAAGGAAAGAAAAATAAATAAATAGTAATTATTCTAGACTTCTGACAATAGTCCAATATAGTCCTCAAACTTCATCTTGGAGAAAATTTGAATTGCCTTTGTTATGTAGATTATCTTTGTCTTCTCTAGGCCCTAAAAGCCATCCTTTGAAATGTAAACTTTAGAAGGAGATATTTCTTATCAAAAGGAAAAAAAAAAAAAAGCATGGGAGTCAGAACTAGGAAGTATTTAGAAGCTGGACTAATGAAAAATCTTAAGTGTCTTCTCCACAAAAATTAGTAGAAAAACTTTTTATCTGAGCAGGTGAACTTAACTTATTCCTACTGTCAAAATTTGCATCCAACTGTTCTTTATAAACCAGTCAGTTTATATATATATATAAATTATATATAAATTATATATATATATAATTTATTTATTTATTGGAGTTCAATTTGCCAACATATAGCAAAACACCCAGTGCTCATCCTGCCAAGTGCCCCCCTCAGTCAATGCCTGTCACCCAGTCACCCCAACCCCCCACCCACCTCCCTTTCCACTACCCCTTGTTTGTTTCCCAGAGTTAAGTGTCTCTCATGTTTTGTCACCCTCACTGATTTTTTCACTCATTTTCTCTCCTTTCCCCTTTATTCCCTTTCACTATTTTTTATAATCCCCAAATGAATGAGACCATATAATGTTTGTCCTTCTCTGATTGACTTATTTCACTCAGCATAACACCCTCCAGTTCCATCCAGGTTGAACTTGGCCTCAGCAACTTCTTGCAAGATACATCCATGAAGGCAAGGGAAACAAAAGCAAAAGTGAATTATTGGGACTTCATCAAGATAAGAAACTTCTGCACAGCAAAAGAAACAGTCAACAAAACTAAAAGACAACCTACAAAATGGGAGAAGATATTTGCAAATGACCTATCAGATAAAGGGCTAGTTTCCAAGATCTATAAAGAACTTCTTAAACTCAACAGCAAAGAAACAAACAATCCAATCATGAAATGGGCAGAAGACATGAAGAGAAATCTCACAGAGGAGGACATAGACTTGGCCAACAAGCACATGAGAAAATGCTCTGCATCACTTGCCATCAGAGAAATACAAATCAAAACCACAATGAGATACCACCTCACACCAGTGAGCATGGGGAAAATTAACAAGGCAGGAAACAACAAATATTGAAGAGGGTGTGGAGAAAGGGGAACCCTCCTGCACTGTTGGTGGGAATGTGAACTGGTGCAGCCACTCTGGAAAACTGTGTGGAGGTTCCTCAAAGAGTTAAAAATAGACCTGCCCTACGACCCAGCAATTGCACTGTTGGGGATTTACCCCAAAGATACAGATGCAGTGAAACGCTGGGACACCTGCACCCCGATGTTTCTAGCAGCAATGTCCACACTAGCCCATCTGTGGAAGGAGCCTCGGTGTCCATCGACAGATGATGGGTAAAGAAGCTGTGGTCTATGTATACAATGGAATATTCCTCAGCCATTAGAAACAACAAATAAACCAGTGAGTTCTGTGTTGTGCTTGACTAATGGCTCAAATTTTAAGGCAACGGCTATGGGGTCACTGCGTCTGTTTATATGCTTATGTGTGAATATTGTAGGTAAAAGTGGTATTTTTCTACTTCTAGATGGTACTGCCAAAATTAATTTGTAAAGAGCTCTATTTACTTAGCTTAAAATTAAGTGCTTATGAATTAAGTGTTCCTAGGTTCTCAGAAGTATAACAGAAATGAACCCAAATACTTTGTGGGTCATGTGATCTGGAAAAATATTCAGTATTTTTTTTTTTTTAATATTCAGTATTAAAACTAGTTTAAGTTCATTGGTTTTGTTAAAATTGACATGTCTTTAGAGTTATCAACATTGAATGTAATGCAGATATAAAACTTCTTTCTGCCTGGGTTTACTAGTCAAATAAGTTCATGTTTTGCATCTCTGTTACAGAAAATTGTCAGCAAGAAAAATAGCCTGGGAATATGGCTGATTTTGTCTAATGGGTCATGAAATTCTCATGGGTAGTCTAAACATAATTGTTAGGTGAAAGTGACTTAGGGAGATGTGACTGGGATAAGAGGTTTTGGGTGTACTTTTTACCTCTAGTTACATTTTATGGTATGTGTACTTAAAAATAGTTTCCAAAATCTTCTTGGTAACTTGAACCTTTAGAGTTTAGCTAACTTAAATGATGGAAATTCATTAACATATAAATCATTTCCAAATAAAGTATAATAGAAAAACATTAATTACTGAACATTGGTGTATTTACTTCTGGCTTCTGGACTACAGAGAAACTCAAGATAAATTTGAGTCTGTTAGTAAACAGTTCTTGTGCTTTATTGAACGATTTACTATGAAGTAGCATGTGCTTCTAGAAATTACAAAATGTATTCATAAATTTGCCAGTCTAAGGAATACTGGTGCACCAGACTGTTCACCATAACTTCCTTTTTAGTTTTCACTAGAAATTAAAGTTTCTAATGGCTAAGGATTCTAGTTAATATCTGTAACGAAAACTACTAGAAATGATAATGGAAACATCTCCATATGTAAGGAAAGTAGGATGTATGTTTTTAGCTAAGGAAGGTATACGGGATGGAAATACTTTTTTTTGGACGGGGGTGGGGGGGTGGGGGTGGGGAGTAAATTTGCCCCAAAGCAAAACTGGCTATTTCAAAAGGAAATAGGAAAAACACGACGAAATCGGAAACTTGTAGGTTTGTGGAAAGGAATCTTTAGACGGAAATTTTATGCATCTCTGGGACTGGATACTACTGAAATGAATTTAAATGAGTAAATGAATTTTAATATCAAAAGTAAGCTGGTGCAAAATTAGAATTTGGTTTTCTTTCTGTTAAAAGGATAATGTTATCTTGAACTAGTAGTCTGCTCTTGATAAGAGACTATAAAAGGTTTATCTTTACCTTTTAAAGTAATCTGCCTGAAAGTGAAGACTTTGTACTTGATCAGAATAATTCCTTGTGTTTCATGTTATCTCTATCATCACATCTTTGATTACTTAAGTAAACCTAGTTCTCTGAATATTAAAAGAACTAAATTTTGCTCAGAACTATGTAACCTTCTATATTTGCCTGTGAAATCTTTGTTACTTTGGTTAAATAGATGAGTATTGTTTCACAGTGATCTATGATCCTATTTAGTCATGAGAACAAAGCTCAGTGATATTTTTGACAAACTTCCCCAAATCAAATTCTCCATGAAGTCCTTTTGAACTGGAAGAAATTTGGGGATAATCCAAAGGGTCCCTGGAATATATAGAAAGATTTGTTAAACTAATTAGGCTTATTTGGTTTGTTAAATTGCATGGGAAGCATTGTCAAGTGATGTTAAACTTTCTTAGGTTATATTTGTACAGATACACGCTACTAATATATTAATTATTAACATCAGTATGTTATTAATGTAAGGGTTCTACAAATTATATGAAATTCCTAAAAATCTAATATGTCCTGGTATAATGTTATCACTTGTAATTCTAAGTATCTTGAAGTGCTGCGTGTCACAGAAATAACCAAATTTTCTTGTTAACGGCATTGTAATGAAGTCTCATCAGATATTTAAAAAAGATTTATTTATTTATTATTTTAAAAATATTTTATCTATTTATTTGACAAAAGGAGGTGGGGGGAGAGATAGAACAAGCAGGGGGAGCCGCAGAGGCAAAGGGAGAAGCAGGTTTCCCACTGACCAGGGAGCCCGATGCAGAGCTCCATCCCAGGACCCTGGGATCATGACCTGAGCCAAAGGTAGATGCTTAACCAACTGAGCCACCCAGGTGTCCCTATTTATTTATTATAGAGAGAGAAAGGGAGAGAGTGTGCATTCGCGCACATGAGTAGAAGAAGGGACAGAGGGAAAGAATCTTTCTGAGCAGACTCCCTGCTGAGCATAAAGCTGGGAGGTCATCCCCACTACCCATGAGATCACTATCAGAGTCAAAACCAAGACCTGGATGCAACTGACCAAGTAACTCAGGTGCCCCCTCTCATCAGATTTTTAACCATGGCCACTTTTAAGTCTTTGTCACTTATATTGAGTTATTCTTTCACTCTGATGCTTTTGCCAAAGTGCATCTTCATGGAGACCCCTGGAAAGTGCTCTAGAATACAGGTTTCTGATAACTTTAGGATCATAAAACTGAACTGGGAATAAATGTTCAGGACTAATGGAAAAACTAGATTCAAGCAGTACAAAATTAATAACATGGGACTGAATGAGCTGATGAGGATGATTATAGTGTTTGCTGACTTTTTTTTTTTTAAAGATATTTATTTATTTGAGAGAGAGAGAGAGAGAGAGAGAGCCAGCAAGAGAGAGCATGAGCACAAGAGAGAGAAAGAAGCAGGCTCCTCTGCTGAGCAGGGAGCCCAATGGAGGGCTGGATACCAAGACCCCAGGATCATGACCTGAGCTGAAGTCAGCCCCTTACCCGACTGAGCCACTCAGGCATCCATGTGACTTTTTATTTTATTCTTGAATTTTTACTATTTTTTTTTCCAGATTTAAGGAAACTTTTTCTCTCTCTTTTTAAACTTCTATTTATTAGAGCGTGCATGTGCGAGAGAGCAGGTGAAAGAGAGAAAGGGAGACAGAGAGCCGGGGTGGGGGGAGCAGGGGCAGAGGAGAGAGAGAGGGAGAAGCAGGCTCCCCACGGAGCAGGGAGCCAGATGTGGGGCTCAATCCCACGACCCTGGGATCATGACCCGAGCTGAAGGCAGTGCTTAACCTACTGAGCCATCCAGGTGCCCCCAAACTTTTTCTCTTAAGATAACTATGACTTATAGCAATTTGATAAAATATACCTTTGTGAATAAACTGAAGTTATCTTTTTCCCTACTTGATCCCTCTAGAATTAAAAAAATCTGAGTATTCTTATATTTTTTATTGTCATAGCAATATATATATATATTTTTGCATAAGTTCAGTGAGAATCTATTCTCTGTGTACTAGGATACAACTGGAAACACTGGTTTTATTACCAAGGCTTTGACTGGAATGTCATATTTAAGACAGGCAGGCATAGCCTCAGATATGACCAGATTGCCATAAACAACTAGGGTTGACTTTATGGAGCCAATAAAGCCCCTCCAAAAACGTCACCAGGACGTTTGCTTAGAGTTCCCAGGAATGTCACCAGGTGAGTTAAGGAAGGCTACTTTGCATCAGGTGCGGGAACTCAGGATTATTTTTGGCATCTTGAAGAGAGAGGAATTTACCCAAATATATAGATATTGTAGACAAGTCTGATGACAAGTCCTTGGCTTGGTTTCTTGGCCTTAAGAGGCTTTTAAAAGTTCAGTCGGAGACTCCTTATGAAAAGTTCCAGCAAAGCAGATTTAAAAAGAGCCTATGTGGCCAACTGCTATTCTTGCTGCACTTATGTAAATAATCAGATCGTGTTTATTAAAACTAAACTTTTACAAAAATAACTTGCCTTAATTTGGCCATATTTGATAGAAATGAAGGTGATTTTAGAGAGGAAAATTATGTTTCAGTAACATACCTTTGTGGATATTAGGTTCTAGTTTTGATTGTCTTTGAGAATTCGTTGTTTGCCTATAAACCGGACTGGATCCTGAATTCCTGTGGTTTCCTCACATATCTGGCTCTGACTTTACAAATTAACGTTTGCAATTTTCTTCCACCTTTTGACTTGGGATCACTGCTCATTTTCCTGAAGCCCTGAAAACTGAAGCTGGATGATTTGAGACAAACTTCAAAGAAAACACCACACTAGCTCATGTTTAGACAGTCTTCCCTGTGCCCGTTGCTGTCGGGGTCACTCAAAAAAAGTTTGCTGGTACCCCCAATGACATCACCAGAGACTTTCAAACTGCAAACCAGCACAATCCCTCGAACTGCCACTGTCTGCTCTCGCTCCATCTGGAGATGCTTCCAGACTGACATCTAGAAATCTCGACTGGTAGCTCTCAGGGCTCAGACACTGTGTCCGTAATTTGCTCTGACCTCCAACCTCTAGTTTTCTTTGTTTCTATAGAAATACTTCTTATTAAATACCCGATTGCTTGCTTACAGGCTATAGGCCTAATCTTGGGATCCCACCTGCATCACCTGCTTCCTGAAAGGAGATACAACCGTTCAACTCAACTTACCTATTCTCAAGACTGAGACTGGTTCAATGAGCTACGGAACAACCTATCAACTTGGTTTCTAGACCATGAAATGTCTTATTTGAAGTTTCAAAGGTGGAACTGAAGGGGAACAGACTTTGCTACCCCCAAATATGTCTCATTGGCATATTGATTATGTTAAGCTGGTTATTTTTCTCAAAGCGGCAGATGTGAAACAAGTTCTAAAAACTGAGTAGAAGCTAACCTTGTGTAAGAGATTTACAATCTGTAAGGGAAATCTCCATTTACTGTGCCAGGAAGACAGGGTAACCCAATCTTTAGGAACTATTTTTTTTTTATTACATCTTTTATTTTAATGCTGGTACAGTTAACACGCAATGTTATATGACCTTAGGTGCGCAAGAAACTTGGTGCTTCTAGAAACTTATCAGAGGAGAAGGCAATGACTTAAATCTGCGTAACAACCTTACATTTGCTGTGTTTTTCTAGTGACCTTGCATAAGACAACCCCATCCTCAACACCCTTTGTCTTTAGTGAAGATGATATTTAAGATGGCTTCAGCCATCTCAGAGACTTATGGTCTTCCTGGGTCTCTGCCGTGTATACAGGAGGTAGACATGGTATTAAACTTCTGTTTGTTTTACTCCTGTTGTCCTATCTTACATGATTTAATCATTAAACTAGCCACAGAACCTGGAAGGGAAGAAAGAAAAGCTTTTCTGCCCCTACAATATCTTCTACCAAAATGTAAGCATCTTTTTTAGGGCCAATAAAACTTTGGAAAAAAAAAAACAAAGAGTTTTTTGAGTCTCACAAGAGATGGGCACTCTGAAAACCAGGAAAAAAAAATTTAATATAACCAAAAATATCACCTACAATAAATTTAGGGAAAAAGAAGTTTAAAAATTATGTTTTTAAAAAAAGATTTATTAATTTATTTGAGAGAGATTGTGAGCACAAGTGGGTGGGGAGTGGAGGTAGAGAGAGAGAGAAAGAAGCAGACTCCCCTCTGAGCAGGGATCACACATGGGGCTTAATCCCAGGACCCTGAGATCAAGGCATGACCCAGGCAGATGCTTAACCAACTGAGCCACCCAGGTGCCCCCAAAAGAACGTTTTTTTTTTTTTTTTTTGGTAAATTTATTTCTGAAGTCTAAGCAGGTATTATCAGTATTACACTGATGATTTCACTTTTCTTCTGTGAAAAATTTATCAGAAACCGTTATACCTTTCCTAGGTTCCATGATTATTATTTTTATTTGTGTAACAAGAGGAAGTTAAATTGTTTTCCACCTTGATAGGAATTTGAGATGTTTCTTCTGCATGAGTGGTTAAAAATGACTAACATTTTAAGATCTGTCTTTTTTCTTAATAAAAACATTATTTGTTGTAGTTTTCAAAGGAAAGAGACTTAAACAAATGGAGAAAATATCCATATTTTTAAATGCAGCTCAACAAAGTATGGCAAATCATCCAGATAATATTGTTTATGATCATGTCACATCATCTTCAGTGTGAGATGATCACAGCAACAGATAAAACAGACATAAAGACATATTTCTCCTCTCTCTATAGCACAGCCAATCTGGCAGTGAAAAGGACACTTGGTACCTTTTTATTTATCTAGAGTGCAAATGCTTCCGCTTGCCAAAATAATAAAATAGAAGGTTTCAGATTTAAAATCAGATAAAGAGCTTCAATGCTCACAAATGCTCACAAATTCTAGAAGTCTTCTAATGTGCTAGCCTTGGCATGCTGCATTTGCCATGAGCCTGACTAAAGAGCCTGCTCATCTCTGCGCTGTATTTTTCCACCTTCTGCCTTTGAGGTTGCTGAGATGTGTCATCCTACAGATGAATACAACAAAAAATTAAAGAGATTCGTCTATGAACATACTTTCTTGTCTCAAGTGCTGCACAGGGGAATGTTTTACTAGCTACTTCAGTGCTTTGTGAAGGAGAAAGTATACTCAGAAAAATTGTTGTGTTATAACTGAGAACGTGTTTTAAAAGGAGAACATGGGGGCACAGGGAAGTTTGATGATTTCTCCAAATTGCACTGCTCATTGAAAAGAGGACAGAGATCTTTTGATTTCCAAACTCATGCTTTTGCCTACCCCTCGTCTTCCTTAGCAGTCATACAAACCGTGGCCTGATGAGTTCCCGCTGCAATGAACTCATCATCTTGGGTGGCCTGGGTTGGAATTTTAGCCACCTCTTTCTTTCCTTGTTTTCTCTGACTCCCCAACCTAGCACAAATATACACAAAATATTTAATTGGCTTAGAGGACAAAGTACCACTATTTTTAAACTATTATTCTATTCAAGGATTTGCTGTGGTCTAAAATAAAATTAGCCACATAACAGATGTTTATAAGAATTTACAGTATGCAGAAGTACTACCATCATTGCCAAATAAACTTTAGATGAAGCCGTAAGGGAAATTCTATGTGTCACAAACCAAATGACAACAACAAGGACAAAGCAGTAAAGAGGTGGTGTCTTCCGAAGTCTCTAATGAGCACTGAGACAAATTCTCACCAGCAGCCACACAGACCACCCTGTTTACTAGACTGGTACTCAGACTTTTACTTGGTCATGGTTTTGCAAGTGATTAGTGTTTAGGGAGAAAAAAATTGCAAAAGACAGAAGCCACAGAATGCTGGTTACTTTCTTCTGAAAAGCTAACACAGTTATCCTTACAGGTGCATTTGGTAGGCCCTTACTGTATGCAGAACACTGTTGTGGGAGTTAAGGGATAACAGCATTTGAGAAAGACATATTCTTTTTCTTCCTCAAGGAGCTCTCAATCCACTTAATCAGGAACTGGTGCCCCTAGTCAGTATTGGGTTCCTACAGAAGAAACTAGTCCAACCAGTAGTGATTTGGGGCACTCTTGTGACAAATTTATATTCTCAAGCAGTTGAGGGGAAGCCCACCCTGAGGACTCAAAATGATGTACTGAAAAGCAATATCCTTTCTGTGTATTTGCTTCCCCTTAGAATCGGTGCGAAATAAGGGACTGAAATCTAATAAAACTCCATCTAAATGTATTCCCTACAGCTAAGGTGTGCTGACTTAATCCTAGTACCACCCAGGGATTTAGAGAGACTAACAGTGGTTTACTGTTAAGCAGTAACATCATAACAGGGAATACTTTCCTTGGCTATTGGCCCATGCTTTGAAATATATAAATGCCTGCAAGCATTACATTGATGATTTGAAACCCAGAAGTAATCTATCCTTTTCATCGATAAAGCAGACACACACAAACACACAAAACAATGGAGGAGGAAAGAATGCGTCACACCAACATCCTGTATCATTTCTTGAAGGCCTGATGAATAAGCCAACTGTGGACAAGCTGTATGAACACCTGTAAGCAATCTACGATCCAGGGCATTTCCTAGACAATATACTTTTGCAAACAACTCGTGGCCAGGATGCCCTACTATCTATACTTCGAAAAAAAGGAAAAAGAAAAAAGAGATGGAAGGAGACAAGAAAGAAGAGAATTGAATTTTATTCATAGGGGCAAAGAAGAACCTGGAGATAATATTTTGCTTAGCTTCATAACGTTACAATAAACAATGTTCAATTACATTTTGGCATCAAATAAATAGTGCTGAATGTAACTTTAAGATCCACTGAGCCCCTTCCCCAACTCTGTGACTCATAACTGCAAACCCCCTTGAATCAATTGTTTTTCAATGGTTATGAACAACCACTTAGAGATCTGCAGCACATAATTTATGTTTTTTCGCTAAGTTCCAGGTCCTAGTCACACTGTGTGCTCTGTGTCTTCCTGTGTGACTCAAAGGTAACCGAAGAAAGCGACATCTCTTGCAGCGTCCACTCCTGAGGCCTGACTATATTTACTATCTCCATCTCAGCCAGGTGTGGAGCCAGGTGTGGAACTACCCAGTAGTTCAGAATAGAACTTGTTACCAGCAAGACCTTTAAATATAGCATGAGATTTAGTGAAAATACATTATGATATCTTAATTAGGTACTTTTTCATTCCAATGGAGGGGTTGGGGACAATTTTAGGTGCCCTTGGACTATTGATTGTTCTTGCTTTGGAAAATTTTCAGTCAATAATCATCATGCCTGTGAAAAACTTTGAGACCTTCATAAGCTGAAAGTGGAATAGTGGTTGTCTGAGAAACTCATTTATGCTTTACAGGCATTCTTTTGGCCTATCTCTAGACAGGTAGCCCTTATTTTGGAACCATCTCTGAGGTAGACTTGACATAATCCAGGAATCAGTTTGGCAGGCTGTACTGAGGTATCTTTAACAATGACTTGTCTGTATTAAATAGTAGGACAATATGCTTTACTCCCACCACCGCCAACAAAAACAAGATAGAGTTCAATGAGGTATTTAACAAAAGATGAAACATTGCATGACAGGGACTAAATCGTTGTTTGTGATAAAATCAAATTTATATTGCAACTATTTAATTTTTTAATGAACTATAAGTCTTCTCTTTTTGGTGCAAATTGGCAATGGTTAGCACTCTAAAAATTAGGACTTATTATGCTACAATGATGCTGCTGAGTATTATTTTTAGCAGAACTCAGAGAAATAAAATAAGATTCTCATGTTAAAAGGCTGTGTGTGTGTGTGTGTGTGTGTGTGTGTGTGTGTGTTTGGAGACTGGATTTTTTAAAAATATTTTTTTTATTTATTTATGAGAAACATACAGGGGGTGGGGGCAGAGACACAGGCAGAGGGAGAAGCAGGGTCCATGCAGGAAGCCCGACATGGGACTCGATCGCAAGTCTCCAGGATCATGCCCTGGGCCAGAGGCAGGCACTAAACTGCTGAGCCACCCAGGCTGCCCCTGGATTTTTTTTTTATAAGGACCCTTGTATTGAAAACTATCATTACTTAATTTAGATGAGTTTTAACCCTCTGTATGTAAGTTCCTGTATTATTTTTGGATCTAAGTCTACTATTTTGGTTAGAACCAAAATTATTACTACTATTATTTTTATTTTATTTTTTGAGAGAGAGAACGAACAGGGGAAAAGGGCAGAGAGAGGGTGACAGAATCTTATTAAACAGGCTTTAAGTCCAGCATGGAGCCTAACACAAGGGCTTTATCTCATGAGCCTGAGATCATGATCTGTGTTGAAATCAAGAGTTGGACACCCCAACTGAGCCACCCAGGCATCCCAGAACCAAAACATTTTTTAATAAATTAAAGCTATTTAGACTATTTCTAAATATGAACAAAATAGAAAATAGGCAAAACACAGGTAAACTTAGGAAGCTCTGTTTTGTGCTGCCATCTTACCACTCCTGACATAGTCATTTCAGTTGCCTCAGGTCCTGAGCCCAACCCTTCCTTATACCACCGTGACTCACTCTCCATGTTATTCTAGACTGAAAGAAATATCTGGAGGCCCTGAGGATCCATACGGTGAATATTCTGAAAAGTTAAGGAAGGGCATTATTGTGGCTGGTCATAAGACTTGGTAAGAAAACTATATATTAAATGCAAGAACTCCTGAAAGAATCCATAAACAGAGATAAGATGGTATAAGAGCAGTGGCTAAGGTAGATGAGCTGAACAGCGCATGAAAAGAGCATGAGGAAATATCCTAGACAAACAGAGATACTGAAATGGTAAAAATGGAAAGGGATCCACAACTTCAGGGCTGTAAAGAAGGAATATGCAGGATTTAGGGAACATTTCAAGATGGGAAGGATTAAAAAATAACCCTGAGGTGTTTTTTGGTTTTATTTCTTTTTATTTCTTTTTATTTTTTTATTATTATTTTCTTTGTTTTTGTTTTTTTTGTTTTTAATAATACTTGGGTAAGACAACAATGGAAAACTGATAGCATTAAAATGTAAGGGAAAATAACCTATTCTGGGTGGTAAACTATTAAATGGGCTTTCAGACTTGCTAAATTTGAGGTAACAACGAAACATCCATATTAAATTTTAAAAATACATAACAGAGATGCCTGGGTGGCTCAGTCTGTTGAATGTCTGACTCTTGGTTTTGGCTCAGGTCATGATCTCAGGTTTGTGAGATTAAGCCCCCTGATGGGCTCCATGCTTGGAATGGGGTCTGCCTGAGGTTTTCTCTCCCCCTCTGCCACTCTCACTGTTCACACTCTCTCTCAAGTAAATAAATAAATCTTTTTTAAAAAGTATGTAATAAGAGTCTTCATACCTGCACAGAAGTTTGTTTTCAAGGTATTTTCTCATATTATTTTGTAAGATCCTCCCAATTTTAGGAGGCCTATTTTACAAATAAGAAATTGAAAGTCAAATAAGTTGAATGAATTATCTAAAGACGCACAGCCCTTAAGTTGTAGAGCTAGGATTCTAACACAAATGTTCTGATTCCTAAATCTAGAATAATTATGCTTATACTCAGTATTTGGAGACAAATTAAAATTTGTCCCTGAGATTTTGGAACTTACAAGGTAAAAGAAAATAATGAAAACCCAAACCAGGTTATCCAGGAGAAATCTCAGATAGATGTAAGATTTACTGTAATTTATTCATCCACCTTTTTTGGGTTGAATTGTTATCTAGCTTGATTTCTTTTCCTGTACACTACCACATTCCTACTTCTGAGTTTTTTCAGTTTTGCTACAAGCATCATGCTCAACTGAAAATCTGTGAATTGCAATCTGGTCTCATGTCCCATGAGTCTCCTCAACTCTGCTTTAAGAATAAAACCATGAGCTCAAGTAAATAACTTAAGGTAAAGGTGACCTTCAATCCAGGAAAGGAGGGGAATTAGTGAAATAGCCAGCATCTAGCCCAATTAAGTCACATCCTTGGACATGCCTATCATCTCTCTATTTTCAACCGTTTTTCTAACTTAGATCTTACAGGAATAGAAACTCAAGTTATCTGGAAAGTCTATTTATTTTGAACTCATTATTCTACAAATCCAGAAAAAATAATACATTGTATTAAGGGATATTTTTAGGAATTTAAGTATATCAAAGAACTGGTTCTTTTTCCAGGACATATTTCCTATATTTGGTGGAAATTCTGTGTGTGTTGTGCATGTATACCTTGAGTATATATGCAATATAAGAGGGAGAGGTGAAGTAATATAAATTAAATAATCATCATGGAACAAAAATAATAGCAACAATGAGTTTCAATTGAGAAGGCTCTCTGGAGGTTTGGAAGGTGGAGTTAGGCACTAAACGAGGGCCAAGATCTGGTCAGTTGATATAAGATGGGATTCCAACCGGGAAAAACCAAAAGAAGCAAAGGCATAGGGCCTCAAAAGAAGACCTACTGACATGTACAAAGGACACTCACAATGTGGACCTACTTGGGAAAAATAAGTAGAAACAAATTTAAATTTGAAATCAATATCCCCCACTCATGCTGTGACTTTCTAAGATTAGTCTAAATAGTATTTCTACTCATTAGATCCACATTTTTTCTTCTCATTTGTGTTTTCTTTATAATAGCAAGTGAAGCTTTGAAGACAAAAATTATCCAATTAACGTTTTTCTTCAAGGTGGCATTTAAAAAATTTAATTAAAACAATTTATTTATAGATTTCTCTCCTAATTAGAAGCTACCAGAAAAAATAAAGAAAAACACTGGTCTTAGGAACAAAGATTGATGTAAGCATAACATGCAATTTTCCTGGCCTGTGTAAAGATATTTAATGAGCAAATAATATCAAGTGACAATATCACGCCACTTAAAGCCAACTAATGACATTTGTCTAGTAATCCCTGGCATCTGTGCTCAATTTCCTCAGAACATTCCTAAAAAGGCAGAAAAAACCCCCACAAGTCACAAGGGTACCAACAACTAGGTCTGACAACTTACCTCTCCCTGATTTAGAGGTCTACACTGCAAGGCTAGCCAGGTTGGTAATTGCAATGAAAGAAATAAAATTCTGAGACTGGTACTCTTGAAAAGAGTAGGAAGGTCCTTCAGGACCCACCTTTCCCAGACCTAACCCCAACTCTATCATAGCTTGACTCCAGACACAGTACAGGCTGTTTTCCCTCCACTATGTGGTTCTTGCCCTTGGAAGGATTAGATTAGACATTATGCCATCTTATCCTACATACATTCAGAATTTGTAACCCTAAACACCAAGTGTGTAGAAAGAGGGTAGACTGGGAAAGTGATCAGGAACTGAGGTTGCGTTCTAAAAAGTGCTGTGAGCCAAAAAATAGTCTGGGGAGGATTCTTTTCCATTTTGACCAGGTAATCTTTGGCTCCACCTCTTGGACACTGGGCTGTAGGCTTCATTATAGACACTATGGTCTGTGTTCTGTTCTCTGGTCTGTGGTTAGAGACTGTATCTTCATATATCTTTCCTTCAAATTCCCCCAAAACTGGGAACTAGCTCAGCCATAGTGAGGATTCCCTTTAAATTTGATCTGGGTGCTTTTCAGATTTTTATTTCCTGGAATTTGGAATAGACTGATAAGTTGGTAAGAATTTGAATTGGAGGGATGCCTGGGTGGCTCAGTGATTAAGTGTCTGCCTTCAGCTCAGGAAGTGATCCCAGAGTCCTAGAATCGAGTCCCACGTCGGGCTCCCTGCATGGAGCCTGCTTCTTCCTCTGCCTATGTCTCTGCCTCTCTCTCTGTGTCTCTCATGAATAAATAAATAAAATCTTTAAAAAAGAATTTAAATTGCAGAGATGCCTCAGATTCTTATTTTTGAGTTTATTATTCCTACATGGACACCTGTTGTTGTTGTTGTTGTTGTTATTTGTGATCCTCAACAATAACAGCGGAAGGGAATACCTATCTCTATCCTCAGCCCGCCCTTGTTCATCTTCACTCTCCAACTGAAGGATATTAGCAAGGTGGGTTTTTTTTTTTTTTTATTTAAATTCCTTCTACCTTCCCTTATTCTTCTTCTACTTTTTTGCACTGCTCTGTCAAGAACTGGTGACATCCTGTAATTTGATTCAAATTGTATTATGCAGTGAGATGGATATTTATATTACTATATCTATACTCAGAAAAATTGCTGAGAGGACTTGGAAGAAATGTTTGATGAGCACTTTGGGATATGGAAGTGAGATGGCAATGAGTAGGCTCAAGTAAAAATGGATGAACAAAGATGGCCCTCCATCAGGAGTAGTATCTGTTAGAGGCAGGCCCATTAACCAGAACACTGGTGTATAGAAGTTTGGCGGAAAGGAGAGAAGAATTTCTGAATTTCAGAGTGAGCCAACATAGCTGGGCCTCTTCCAGTTGGCCAACTCTCAGCCCTTACAGGGCACTTCTACCTCCCGAGGGGCCTCAGGAACTCTCAGCTATAATTCTTACCATCCTAAGGTCTTCGGGTTCTGTGAAGCTGAACTGCTCTCAGTGGGCCCATCTGCCTTGTTCCTCCCACAGTCATTACCCATTTATTGCTCAAGACTTCCCTATGAAGCATCAAATTTCCAGGATGACATTAAGAGAAGCCTAACACTGAGGACATTTGAATATGTGGCAGGAGTGGTAGAGTTGGTGGGGGAGAAAATGCATAGGAAAAATAGATAATCAGAAGTTTAATAACTGCAAATATTCCAGAATTTGTTGGCTTTAGATAAGTTCTCATAGGCTTTCCTCCTCTATTCTTAAAAAAACAAAACAAAACAAAACAAAAAATCCCTGAAAAGTCACATTAGTTTAGCTTGGGTCACTTCTTCCCACTAAACTCAGGATAGTAAGTAAATCATAGGTGATCACTATAAAACATGTAAACTTTGCAGGCAGATGAACATAAAGTATGAGAGGCTGGACATCACGTGGGTAACTAAGAGATGTGTATTGCACCTCACTGGATACAAAATTCAGACTTTGCTCAGGTGCTGTTAGAAACCTCGGATAGCACTTCTTACAGATCTTGCTAACCTGGGCAGTAGCATTTTAATAAATAACTAAAAAGAAAGGGTGTGTGTGTGTGTGTGTGTGTGTGTGTGTGTGTAGGTACAATGCAAAATAAGGTAAATCCCCAAAATGTCTATTTCAATCTTTCTCAAGGTTTAAAGTCCTTTATTGACTTGAAGTCACTTGTTTAAGTCACTGTAAAGTTAAACAAGGTTTGTTTGAACAAGATAATGCCATTATTGCAATCTCACTGACCTTGGCATAAGGTCAAGAGGATGCGGCATGTACTTTCAATGTTACACTGGGGCACTGTTGGTGAGACCCAATGTCCTGCCCAGAACGTTCCTGGTTTTAGCTCTGAGAGCCCAATGTCTGGGAAACCCCTGAGTTCTTAGAAAACCAAGACAGGTAATCACACTGTAGACCCAAAAATTATTTTAGTGCCTAAGGAATGCCCTTTTGTTTGACTATTGCCTGCTATTGTTTAAGGACAATGACTTGGTGAAGTTACATGTTACTTTGTAGATCCTGTCTGGTAGAAATGCAGATAAATTGTTTAGTACAAAAGATAACTCCAAAAGTTATGATTTTGTTTTAAATATTTTATGTATGTATGTATGTATGTATGTATTTATTTATTTATTTATTTATTTGAGGTGGCACATACATCTGAGGGGGGAGCACTAAAGGGGGAGGAAAAGAGAAAGAGGGAGAGAGTCTCAAGCAGACTCCATGCTGAGTGTGAAGCCTGGCGGGAGGCTCCATCTCAGGACCTCAAAATCATGACCTGAGCTGAAACTAAGAGTGAGATGCTTAGCTGACTGAGTCACCTAGGCTCCCAAGTTATGGGTTGCTTTTTTTTTTTTTTAACAATTTTTAAAATTTCTCTATAGCTACCCTAGAAGTCTTCTTTAAAAATTCCTTTTAAAAAAAAAAAAAAACAAAAAAAAAATAAAAATTCCTTTTACATGCTTATAAATACCTAGTTTTTAAAAATGCTTTACTTCCTTATTAAATCACACCTTAATCACTTAATGAATCTTTGGTGTGTTCATTTCATATATGCGTAACAATTGTTAAATTACTTAAACAAAGAGGCCATTAGACTGAGGTGGTTTTAATGCCTCAGTAGCCTATGTCAGCGAACCAAAAGCTAAGCTTGAAAGTCTCAAAGATAAGGAATTAAAACCTAAGGATGACCTATCACAAATAACGAACTAAGCTTTCCGAAATAAGGCAACCTCTTAAAACATAGCCAATCAAATCATTTCCTTGCTTTGCTTCCATCTCTTGTCTATAAATGTCTTCCCTTAGCTTTTGCTGATGGAACACTTCTAACTACTTCTGGTTTGGTACTGTTCAATACCAATCAATTCTTTGCTCAAATAAACTTAAAAATTTTAATATGCCTCAGTTTACCCTTTAACACAGTCATATTTTAATGGTTAAAAATTCATACTATGGCATCACTAAAGAAGACAACACCATCATGATTTCAATGCAGTTCCTTTAGATAATCATATTTTAGCCAAGGTACCCATGCATTTCTCTAAGCTTTAGTTTACTTATCCCCAAATATGAAGATAATGTAGGGTTTTTGTAATAATCAAATGAGATAAATCTATATTAATTATAAAGCAAAATAGCTTATATACAGTAAGGCTCTATTTATGCTTTATAGTCATGGTTATCAACTCATTACCATATTTCTTCCTCTGGAGTTTTGAACACCTAAGATTAAGAAAATATTTCTGCTTGTATCAATGTATCCTCATTGGAAGAGTCTATATGATTAGAATCGATATATTATGATTCAAAACATGGTTTGCTGTCCTTCTTAAGTCTTTTATCATATACTGTTATTCAGAATACAGCCCCATTTTATATTTGTGGGAGAATGAATCAGTTCTGAGTGCACTGCCTTGAATTTGTTCTTATTGAATTTCACCATATTTAATTCAGACTCTCAATTTTTTTAGCATCAGTCTGAATTCTTTCCAAATAACTTGGTCTCTGCTATTTTTGTTGTCTTTTGTAAGGTGATACATATAACAAGGTAGGAATGCTTCATGAAAACATTCAGTTTTTTTCAGAATTAAAGGATATGAGAAACATTATTAATGACACAGTAAAGGACATTTTAATCCAACAGTAATTCAGTTCTATATTACATACTTTGAATATTTCTGTAACTTAAATAAAATTAACCAATTAACCTCCAAAAAAGTAAGATAATTCATATACTTATTTGCTCAAAACTATCAAAATATTATTTAAATATTCCAGGTTGGGTTTTTTTTTTTTTTTGCCTAATTTTTAAAATTTCATGATATCTGAAAGTCATTATAAAATGCCATAAAATCCCTCAGGTAAGGCATCAGAGTGACAAAAGGCACTATCCTTCATTACACATGCAGTATAGTATAGTGGGGAGTAGACTGTCGCTGGGGTCCTGCAGGCTGTGCCAAAATCCAAGCACTGCTACTTGCTAGATTTTTGAGTTAATTGCTTTATCTCTCTGAACCTTAGTTTACCGATATGTAAAGTGGGGATAAGAACACTGACCATGTAATAGGGAGGCCCCTGCGGAGACAATGAGATAATACACATAAAGCACAAAGCAAAGTAGCTGGTACATGGAATTTAATAAGTTTTAGCTATTTATATCATCACTGTAGGATGAACTGCCAGTTCATATGTACATCCAACAATAAACAGGTTTTGCAATCATAAAGAAGAATCATTAAGAAGAGCAGAGTGATTAGATATTGGCATATTGGCAGGGGATTAAGATTTCTCTTGCCTTTCTGCTTTCCCAATTATTAGATCACTGAGCTTTGCTTCTGAAGAGGTGATTATTTGATAGAATAAGACCCCTGGCAGGTTGGAGGAGCAGGACATGGATAGACTTCAGGATTGACCCTTAACTGTGCCTGCTACCTGCAAGGCGATTAAAGGATGGGATGGGAGCCAGGCTGATGCTGATTGCTCCCCAAAGATGCAGAGTCACATCCCTCTTTGAGGGTCCCGCATTCTCGAAACCCATATTGCTGAAGCAATATCAGAGTCTCAAAGATGAAACAGGGTGGAATAACCTTCGAATGGATATACATCATGAGGTGGTGATAAAATCTCAACTCTTATACCTACTTCTTCAAGTCCCTATAACATATAGATTAATACAATTAAGAGGAAAGCCATTTTATATACTCATGTGACCAGTAAAATAAAAGCAGAATTTGGGTTATTATGGCAAAATTTTCTTTACCAAATGGCTTAGTCTATTGCCTCAGCTGTAATCCAAAACCACAAGCACTAGCTAATGTCACTGCCTCTCGGATTGAAGGCACTCACCTGTTTTTTTGCCCATGTGTCAATAGGAAGCAAGAGATAAGTGCAGAGGACAGAAACCTTTTAGATCAGGAATCAGCACACTATGGCTTACGGGACACATCTGGCCTGAAGCCTGTTTTGTACTGCATGTAAGCTAAGAATACTTTCACATTTTTAAATCACTGGAAATAAACGAAACACAAAGATTATGCAGTGGAGGCCATTTCTGGCCCCAAAGGCCAAAATGCTTACTATATGGCCCTTTTACAGAAAATGTTTCGCTCACCTTTGCTTTAGATCTAAGATCACAAGCCCAATTCTAAGAGCCTTCTAGAGTACGTGTCAATGAACATTCTGTAAAGGTTAGAGAGTAAACACTTAGGCTTTCTGGGCCACGTGGTGTTTGCTGCAGCTACTCAACTCTACTCTTGCAATATGAAAGCAACCATAGATAATAAGTAATTAACCAAGTATGGCTGTGTTTCAAGTTTTATTTGCAAAAACAGAGAGCAGGCCAGCTTCGACCCTATGGTCACAATTTCCCCTCCCCTATTTTGGAAGATTGCTCTAATCTCTGAACTTGATCTATATACTTTTCTCATTATATTCTTGCTTTGTCCTGTCTGAACTCAGTTCATTTGTTATGGTCTTTTTTTTTAACCTTTCTCTTGCCTTCTCCAAGTACCATGACTTAGCTCCTTATATGGACTTTCATTTTTCTAGATTTCCAGACTTCTT
Organism: Canis aureus; assembly: GCF_053574225.1. Classification (NCBI taxonomy): domain Eukaryota; kingdom Metazoa; phylum Chordata; class Mammalia; order Carnivora; family Canidae; genus Canis; species Canis aureus. The sequence goes on from NC_135644.1 coordinate 6,904,851, forward strand.
GGCAGTGACTTTCTGATCACCTGTTTTCCAACTACCCATCAGGTGATGCCTTGTCTTTCTTAATTTATTTGTATTGGAGCCCAAGTCTCAGAGCAACGATTTCCATCCACCCTGCACCTCCCTTTTATTTTTCTGACTTAAATTTCCTTTATTTTAATTAAAGATTGTATTTATTTATTGGAGAGAGAGAGAAAGAGAGAGAGAGAATGCATAAGCAGATGAGCAGGAGAGGGAGAAGCAGGCTCCCCACTGAGCAAGGAGCCCAATGCGGAACTCAATTCCAGAACTCTGGAATCATGACCTGAGCCAAGGGCAGACGGGGTTTACTGACTGAGCCACTCAGGTGCTCCAGATAAAGTTCTTAAAAACAATGCTAGTCTCAAAGCAATCCCCATTTCCACACAAGAGGTAAACTGACATCCACAAAAGACTATAGGCTTTGGAGTCAGAACTAGGTTCAAATCTTTGGTTACCAACTTTCTACCAGAAAGAACTTAACAAAGTGTTATTTTTGTTGTTGTTGTTGTTGTTGTTGTTTCCTGAGCCTGTCTTCCCTCAGTCTTATTATATTTCAGCTTTTCCCGAAGATTACACATACCTGATAGGTAAAATATCAGGTATGCTATAGGCAATAGCCAGTATCTCTTTGATGATGATAATCAAAAATCATGATTGCTTTAATTGTCCTCTAGAATGATTCTCCTTTTAGTCTTGTTTCTTTCATTGGTTATGCACACAAATGTTAATCTTCCTATGCTATCTTTTTCAAAATCTGTCTCCTGAATTAAAATACCTACAATGATTTCCAGTTGTGCTCATGGAATATGATATTCTAAACACCTGTTGGAACTAAATTTTCTCCATTGGGGTCATCCAGACTAGAAATCCTTTGAGAAAAAGGGGTGAAGGGCACGTTGCAAGATAATACATTTAACTTTTTTTACACAAATATTCTACTAATTTCTATACAATATTAGTTCATGCAATTATATACACACAATCCCAGGTAATAAAAATGATTCAAATATGGCATCTCCATCAGAATCTGCACCTAGATCTCTGCTTCCTTTTTGACCTAAATTATACTGAAAGTCGACTTGATTATTGTTTATTGTTTAACCCTTGTATAATAGATATTTAAAATGAAATGGTAAAGACATGACCCTCCCTCTAAAAATATCCTGGAGACTCATAGGGGAGCATCAGTCGGGTCCTTTTGGAAGCAGATGCTGGGATAGTTAGGAGTTCAAAAGGTTTATTATAAGTGACGCCTGCAGGTTGTAAAAGGAGGAAGAAGAGGAACTGGGCAGGGAGGGCTCTCAAGTCATGAGGCAAATCTGACAAAATCATGGTCAACACGGGGAGCTCAAGGCAACCACTGCCTGTTTAAAGGAGTCCTGCACTGGGCAGAAATTGGGCAGAGGTACTGGCTCCCTCAGTACCTCTAGAGAACTAGATCACTCAGGAAAGGGTTGGTCTTAATCCCAAAGGTTTAAGGGCTTCAGGTTGTCAGCTCACAACATTCCTTATAGCTGAATAAGTTCTCCTTGAATAAATTCTCCTTGAAGGAACAACTGAGTAGCAGGCTTCAATAGCTTGTACTGTGAAGCAAAGGCCAAAAAAAAAAAAAAGTACAATTCATGTGACACATGAAATAAGAGAAGTATATATAAGCTAAAGGAATTAAATTAATGTATCAATGCTAAGAGATGTAATTTGAGCACAAGCCAATCTGAATCTCATTAGAATTTAGAATAGTAAAAAAAATCAGGTATTTCAAGAGGCATGTTTCAATGTTCAACATTTTTTTTTAGACAATGTTTTTTTGGTTTTGTTTTTAAAGTAGTTTGTAAAACTTAGTTAAAGCTTCTGATTCCATAATTTCAGTTTTATAACTGAGTGGCTGGATATTTGATTGACTATGTTGTGTCTTGTTAAAAAGTAGACCCTTAGATTATAAATTCACTGATAGTTTCTCAAAAGGGAATTCCATGAGTCACTGTGACACAGAATATTAACCGATATGTCTTAAAATTTTTTTCCATGCTCTAGCTAATTAGAGAAATAAAGGATAAAGCAGATAGAAGTGGATCTTTACTGCAAAATTTCTCAGGGCCTTCACTGTAATCTCAAAGGGAAGAAGGGGCAGGATAAATGGAGTATGCCGAATTTCTCACATTTAACATAGAACCAAAACTAGTTTGGGAATTGCTGAACTAACGAACTTGAAGTTTACTCATGTGAAGTAATATAGTCAATTGTTCCAATTTTTTAAAATATCCAAAACAATAGACTGATTATTTTTTCAGTTTTTATATGCATATTTGCCACTAGATAGACAAAGCCCAATTTTCTGTTTCTTTGTTAAAGGAAAACGTTCTTTCTGAAATAAATCTCATATTTTGAAACCATTAGTTAATAACACTAACTAGAAGCTAAAGGCAGCTATAATTATTTGCATCATCATCTGGAATTGGCTTTCCTTTTAATAGAGCCCATTTGCACTATAATAAAAAGCATGATAGGAACTGATTAAAGCTGGCTGGAGCAGTTTTCATTTAAGAATTTCTCTTCCTGTGTCAGCCAATGCTTCTCGCTTAATGTTATTTTAATGCAGTCATTTTATGTTTGAAAATGAAGGCAATCATGTCAGTCCACGAGCTGGCAAAAGACAGTTATTGATTTTTACAAATCAGTCACCTTTAAAAATCCATATGAGATGAATATTTATTATTTTGCAAGTACAAATCAGTTTCTGTAGAAACAAGAATGGATGCATGATAAAGCAATGCATTTTGAAAGAATGGAAATGTGATGAGAAATAGCTTGCCTTAATGTGCTCCTTACACTGTGTCATTGTAAAAAACACTCCTCATTGATTATTTCTTCCAAAGTATCAGCAATTTTCATTGTTTACAGTGTGCAGATGCAAAGACTGACAAACTTTAAAAATGACATATTCTGGAACCACCTTTTTTGCTCATCGAGTTACTGCAACTCACATGGAACAGTCCCAATTTGTCAAACTTCAACAGAAGTTTTTCTCACAATCCGATGCCGAAATGATTTTGGTAAGCTGCATCATATTACACTCGTTTCACGGCAATCGTTTTTGAACTGTTTTATAGAGCCTTTGGGGGAGAGTGCAGGGAAGGAGCGCCTTAGAGGTTGCCCCATCCCCCTTGTTCTACCGGGGGGAGGTACGCATTTAGCGTATATGTCATAATTCATCTATGGCTTAAACAAACGAAACAAGTCAAACCCTGAAATGGACAAACTCAGCTAGAGGAATCCACATTTTTAAAATGTTCATCATCAGGAAGCCTTTAATAATAAATAATAGCAACAAATTAAATAAAAATACATGCTTTTTATGTAAAAACAAAATGCTCACACAGAATTCCTTGAAAAAAACTAAACCTGTGTATAACATAAGGATGATAAAATTCCTTGGATAATAAAAGGTCCCTAATAAGATTTTTTAAAAGATTTTTATTTATTCATGAGAGACACAGAGAGAGAGGCAGAGACACAGGCAGAGGGAGAAGCAGGTTCCCCACAAGGAGCCGGATGCGGGACTCGATCCCGGGACCCCAGGATCATGACCTGAGCCTAAGGCAGATGCTCAACCACTGAGCCAGCCAGGCACCCCCCTTAATAAGATTTGAAAGCTTTTTTCCTTCCCCTCATTTCCTTTCATATCCTTAATGTCAGAAGGGAGCTAGTTGTGGAAAATGGTTCCAGAAGACTGTCTGCTAAAGTGAAATTATGACGAAAAGGATTACTTTTTTTATCACGCTCAAGATAGTCAACCTAAGGCAGCAGGGCAAACTATTATTCAATCAATGGTGTTGACTTCCACGTCAGAAATATGTATAAAGGGTCTTCCAGATTCAATCCTTTCACTGCATCTCCTCCCTAGAGGAAAGCAATTCTTGAACTTCTCACCGGGTCCAGGTCACGTCCTACTGGAACTGCGGCCAATCTTGGCATTTAGCTCCCCAGAGATAATTAACTTGACAGAACAAATAAAGGTTAAAAGATCTTCAAAATGTGGCCAGGCGTCCAAACAGGTAGCACGCACTTCGACGGCGGGTTGTGGACATGTTAAGGCAAATCACATCCAATTTAGCGGAGACCTGAATCCCAACGAGAGAAAACAGGCCCCTGTTACCTGAGCTGAGGAATGTGGAGCAGGTTCCCCGAAGGTTGACAGGGAAAGGTGGGGCCCACTCACCCTCGTCTTGGTAGGGCCACGACAGCAACCAAAGCCGGTAACGTGGGATACCATGAAATGCATTCTCAGAACCCAGATGTCTTGCAGATGGATTTACAGAGCTCATTTCCTCAGCACGCTGAATTTTTAATGATCTCAACCTACAATATTCTAGAGAAGGCATTTCAGTCATTCAGAAACAAAAGCATTCAGCCCAAGGACTGGACTGTGTGTGTGCATGTGTGTGTGTGTATGTGTGTGTGTGAGAGTGTGGCCTTGGCATCCCTGAAAAGCCCTGATCCTGGTGATGTAGCTCATCCTAAATCTCCCAACCATCTCAACCCTCACTAAGTGAGGGATGTCCAGCGACCTCCTAGGAGCAAGGAGTCTGCTGGCTTCTAGCATCAAGACTCTTGCCCGGGAGAGGAGCTCGCTAAGAAATCAGTGGAATTAGAATAATTATAGGTCATTCCCAGGAAAAGTGGAGTCGGCCTATGGCCAGAGGAGCTCCATGAGCAAAAGCAATGCCACATCCACGGGTGGCAGGTACGAATAGATAGGTTGGGGCTGGGTCTTCGGGCTCAGGTATAAAAGTTTGGGATCAACCTCATGGCCTGAGGCCTGCAAACTAACTGTCCTACAATGATTTTAACAGCTTAAGTATTTATTTATTTATTTATTTATTTATTCATTCATTCATTCATTCATTCATTCTCTTTTAAAGATATGGAAAGTCCCAGTCTCAGATAACGACCAAAATTGACCAAATATAATTATTATTTTTTTTAATGGAGAAATGTTAGTGGGTGAGGAAGTTAGGCTCTTAGCGTCCTTAGGCTTTTGTAATCCACACAATAAGGATTTTAAGCCCATTTAAAAAAATCCTTTTAAACTGCTAATATTTATTAATTATCAGGACAAGTAGGAGAGGGAAAGAGGCAAGAGGACTTTATTTTAGGGTATTTTGAATCTTGAATTATATGGATACGCTAAGTGTTCTGCTAACATACAAAAAGGAAACAAAACCATACGTAAGCTTCCTACGGGAAGCCCTGATTTCAGCTGTAAGGAAATAGCAAACACATAGTGGTTTCTTCCTGGATCACTTTGTATTTAGTAACTAATTTAATCTTCACAACACTCCTGTGATGCAGTAGTAGTGCCGTAACCTCACTCTACAGAAGTGGGGTTCTGACCCCATTGGGGGTTCTGACCCTAAGCCAGAGAGCAGTCCAGGACCCTGCCCAAGGACACACAACTAACAAATGACAGAGCTTGAAGTCTGACCCAGCTCCAACTGTCCGTTCCCAAAATCTGAGTTCTGAACACTTCAGCATTGGCTTTACCTGGAGGCATTTTAGGTTCAATCGCAGGCCCACTGATCCCGAGTCTGCGAGGCAGCAAGACCCTAGATGATTCCTATGTGCATTGACGGGTGCGTTCAACAGAAGCCTGACCCCGACACACATGGCCACAGGACAGCACGGGGAGGAGAGCTCTGCTCTCTGTCGGAAGGGAGCTCTGGGACTCACTGCTCCACATTATGGGTCAAGTTCAGTTAATGGGAGGAATATTTAGGCGAAAGCTTACTGGGAAAGTTGCTGTTCGTTCACTGGAGGGCCCTGGGATTTTGCCAGTGTTTCCAAGGTTATTGTATAGTATCCAGGGCTTATAAACATGACTCCCAGATACTTTAGATTTTGTTTTAGATTCAAGCTCCCTAAACTGTTTCTATTCCTGATTATTTGATTCATGAAAAGCACCTCATCCCAGGCTTTTAAATGTTCCAATCCACACCAATAATCAGAACTCCAAACTCTGTTCAAATGAAAGCTTCTCCCCTTGCTCCCCACCACCAGGGATGCAAAGTTTAAGGTCTGGAAGTTGGCCTGGAACAGCATGGCATTCCCTGTGGTTTCCTCAGAGCCTTCTAGGCTCTCCCCCAGTCTCCCGACCACTCCAGGGTCAAGCTTAGGAAGAAAGAGACGCAGTGAAAAATGGACAGTGTGGTACATTGTGGGAGGCACAACACTGCTGTGTGTTTTTGTTTTAATTTCACAGGGGCCCCTTTGGAGATATCAGGGTGACATCTTGCGGGGAACTTCCAGGGGCAAGAGCAGGACGAAAAGCATGTCCCCTCCTTCTGACTCAAGGCTCTCTTCCCTCAGGCACAGCCACCTCTCTGCTGGGCTTTCTTGTCTCCATGCTGCCTTCCTCTGCATAGTCTTAAAAATGTTTGAAAGGAGCCTCCTCTCACGGGAGGATCTGGCTCTCAGGCAGTGGCAAGTCCAGCCTCAATCACTTTTCCTTAGATTCTCTTACTAAGAATCAGACTCTAGTCCCTCAGGCTTTAGGAAATACTTAATTGGCTGTCAAGAATGGGAGCTCTAAAAAGGTATGCAAAGGCGTCTCCAAAGAAATGTTCCTTCTTGGTACTTCAATACTGCTCCTTCCTCCTAGATCCTCTCTTCACACTCCTCTGTTCCTCTCCTCTTTTCTCTGTCTCTGTCTCTGGCTCTCTCTTTAGCTGTTTGTCTCCCCCCACCCCCTTCTCTCTCTCCCTCCTGGAGGTTGCTGATCATCACTGCTACAGACTTCATTATATCAACTCTTCCATCATTCCCTGAAGATATGGTCCAGCACCTCACTTTAAAATGTAGAAGTACTTGGTCTTGGCCTTTGGGCCTTCAAGGAAATTGCCCTAGAGTTCCATTGTAAGATCCCCACACATACCAGGCCTCCTCAATAGCTGTATGGCCCTAGACGGTGAGAGGCAACTTATCTTAAATGTCTCCCATCCAGAAAAGGCCATGCCTTTATTCATCATTGTATCTCCAGTGCCGTCTCAATAGGTCTTTCAACATAAGATCTGATCCTTTTCTTTACCTTCTCTAACCTGTCAAATTCCTTATTATCCTTCAAGGTTGATTTCAAACGTCATTCCTTTTGCAAGTCTTCCCTGATCCTGGTCAGCAGAATCAAGTGTTTCCCCTGTCTTCATAACTCCCGTGTAACTTTACTCGTACCTCTGTAGTATTGCTTATCCCCAGCCATGCTTTTACAGATAATTAACATGTCACTTGTCTCCTTTAATGCTAAATGCAGGCAGCGAAGAGTAATGTGTCCCTAATGCCCTCTTCTGTCTCTGCATCGAGCATAGTGCCTTGTACAAACTCGTATAAAAATAATCTCCTCCTCTCCAGCCACGTTTCTCTCTTTCTTTCCAATTTCACTTTGCTAGCAAGACACCATCAACAGTTATCGTGTTGAGTGTTGATGAGTGGGACTTTTCTGTGTCATGAGAAGGAATGCAAACTTATCTTAAAGGGGATTTAAGGGCCTAGAACTCTTCCATTAGAGAAAACAAAAGCTTCCATTCCATCTGAACAGGGTGACCCCGAATGCCATGTATTACTGCACATCCTAGAGGAATTTCCACTGCATCATGCAACCAGCATGCAACCAAGATCACAGGAATCAGAATGACCTGGCTTATGCTGAATTGGTTGTCAGTTACTTAATTTCTCTGAGACTCAACTGACTCATTTATAAGCAGGGGTGTAGAGTATACATCAAGAATTTTAGAAAAACCACATTTGTGTCCATTACCTGACTCATAGCAAGTACATAATTAGTAGTTATTATTCAAATTAATGTTGCAACTCATTTGGGGTCATCTATGAGCTGGACTTGCTGACAAGGGACCTATGTGTCCTCTTGTTTCATATAATTAGGAACCTACTACGCTTCCTTGAAAGGTTTCAGAAAGAGAAGTGTGTACTTTAGCTAGTGAGCTTAATGATGTTTGCAGCTGATACTAACTAGGTCAAGGAAAATCAAACTTGAGTCAAAGACTGTTTTTGCTAAACTGTGGTATCACACTTAGCAAATGATAGAATCCTAGTTGCTTTGTGATTTTTTTTTAAAGAAGAAAAACATAAACAGATGCCATGTGAAAGATTATTCATTCTGAAAACAAAAATTGCTCCCTTATTAAGACCTCTATCCCTTATTGGCCCAGCTGCTCTGTGGACCCAAGAACCCTTCCTGGGTGATTTGTATTTTCTCCCAAAATAATGGAGTCATATATTCCAACACCTGGTACCACCTGCCCCTGATAAGCTAACTGGCTTTGCAGCCTCCTTGACTTTCAATGAGAAGATAAAATGATCCCGTGTAGCTAGGAGAGCGTATTATGGGGATGGCAGCAAGAAGAGGAATAAATTAAAGCAGTCCCTCTCAATGCCCTTAGGTAAAAAGAGACTTAAGAGATTTAAAATGCTGAACTTTGGGTCAGCTGGGCAATCAAATAAGCAGCTGAAAGGATCTAGAGGAAATTTGATGATGGATATTTGAGGCTCAACTGTCAAGAGGGTCTAGAAACTTTACCCTGAGGCCACAGTTGGAACTGTTTACAGGGAATGTTCCTGATAACCCAAAGGTTCTTTTAACTTATCAGTGAAAAGTAAATTTAAGAATGAAGTCTCCTTCCCTCTTCACTTGGTTTTTATTGAAATATATATCTTAGGAGACAAAAACCAGGCACTAACATTGAATCCCCTCTTACGGAATGCTTCTTACTTCTTTGGCTAAAATATTAATTTCACAGTAAGCAGGGCATAGAAGTCAAGGGAAAATACCGAATACACAGTAGAAAACGAAGGCACGTGAACTTTATGAGCATTCTAACCTTCGGGGGCATTCTTTTAAAGCAGAAGACACTTTCAAGTAGTGCTGTCTGCAACTTAAGCTATGTCACTCAGTATTTTGATGCCCTCAAAGACAGGGAGCTGCTTGAGAGGAGGCAACCGGTAGTTGTTAAACATGAAGGGCTGGAGGGGCTACCTGAGATCAAATACTGATTCTATCACTTTTTAATTCTTTAAAATGTTTTAAGCTTTTCATTTTATTTAAAGTAAGCTCTATGCCCAACATGAGACTTAAACTCATGACCCCCCGAGATCAAGGACTGTATACTCTACAGACTGAACCAGCCGGGTGCCTCCTATCACTTTTTTAGTTATGTGACTTCTGTGCCTCATTTTCCCCATCTGTAAAATGAAAATAATAATAGTGCCCTGCTCATAAGACTCTCGAGAGGCCTGAGATAGCTAATTCACATAAAGGATTTTATTTTTTATTTTTTAAAGATTTTATTTTATTTATTCATAGAGACAGAGAGAGAGAGGCAGAGACACAGGCAGAGGAAGAAGCAGGCACCTCACATAAAGGATTTTAGAACAATGCATGGCATACTGCAGGTACTCGGCATGTGTCTGTTGACTGAATTTTTCAAAACATATGCATCTACTTCTGTTTTGACTCCTTGTTGGAGCTGTATTTTCTGGGCTCACAACCTTTGTCTCTGTCATCTCATTTACTGCTTGACTGGAGTGCTGAGTTCCTAACATCCCACCACAGCACCTTCATGATTTCCTCTTCTCTCTCATTTATGTCAGACTCGCATTGTCAGAACCACCCAGGTGATTTCCAATGGCAGACGGTTTGCTCTGACTGGTATGCAGAAACCTCCACTGTCCACGGACACACACCTATTTGTACTTTAAGACTCAAGTCAATTATCTGCTATTTCAAAATCCTATCCGCTATCCACTAGCAGGTTGTTTTCTTGTAGCAGTTATTATGGTGCTCTGCAAAGTCAGGCATCAGTGCAATCATCTCAGTTTTACTGTGTGCTCCAACTTCCCTTTCCTCTTTTATGACTCCCTAGCTCTTCTTCTATAAACCTATCATAATTACCGTACAAACTAATCTGCACTCGCTGTGGCATTATTCTCATTAACTAAGCTCTCGTACGCTGCAGTATCTCGTGGGGATGAAGACCCTGGTCTCTAGAGTCAGGACGTCAGGTTACAGACCCCAATGCCAGCATTGTGCAACCTCGGACAGCTTGTTCGATGTAAGCCTCATCTAAGTTTTCTTCTCTGAGAAACGGGTAAAAATACAAACTACTTTATATCATTTTCTGACAGATTAGATGAAACAGTATTTTAAAACTGCTATGACTGTGCTCAGCTTCCTATGCATGTTCAATACGCTCTATCAATGTTGTCTATGGTTAACTGAGCAATAAAATAAAAAAAAAAAGCCAAACTCCTCTCTCTCTCTCTCTCTCTCTCGTTCCCTTTCTAGGCTTGTGCACACACACACATAGAAGACGTGACTGTCAGAGGGATTACCACACACACACATTACCGAAACGCATACCTTATAGGCATTTAATAAATATTTGTTGAAGGAATACTCTTGCCACGAACAATATGTTTTAAAAACACAAAAGCCTTATCTCTCAAACATGACATGCCTAAATAAAGGGATTATTCCTACAAATCCCTCATTAATGAAACAGAGAAACATGAGAATACAAAGAAAACTGCAGTTCCTTAGAATCCCTAACATTGTTGTGCTCTGTTCCTTCATTCATTAGATGGTTATTGAATGCCTACTGCACGACGAGCAACAAATCCTTTACTAGATGAGCTATACAATAGCCTTTGGCTAAAAGCAATAGAACTCTAACCAGTCAATTCAATTGTCTGCGTGTAGTTGGGTTTTACCATATTTCCCTTTGTAATCCTTACCTTTAGTGGGGACGCCACGGTCAGTGTACCAAATTCAGTTATGAAGAAGCAGCGAATGGTTCTGCATATTACTTTTTAAAATATGCATAATTGGAAGCCAGAGAATGGAGAGGTCTGAATATTTTCTGTGCCAGTCCTGACTAACTCATGGCTTCATGCAGGTGAGGGTATGCATGCTTACCAAGAAATCTATGGCTTAAATTGACATCTCTTCCCCCCTTCCACATGCTTCAAAAGGAACAGACACTAAGTTTTCCCGTGTTCAAGGTTCACTGTTTCAGGTAAGCAAGATACCAGTTCATTCTATTTACATGTGTCTTATTAACTACGTTGCTAACATCTTTAGACTATTTTAGTAAGTTTTCCTTCCCTTTCATTAACTTGTTTTCACAGTATACTCTATTTTTTCTGAAGGATAAATCTGTGTACTATTATAGCCAGAGGGGCATTTAAGATACTGCTTTGCACCTGGGAAACCCGTTTAATTACTCGAGCTGTCAAAATGTTTTATTGTAAACAGCTTTTCTGATAGATTCTGTTTCCCTCCTATGAACTATCTTCCCCAGAAGACCGTCCTCTTTTCAGAGGAGCTTAAAGTACAGGTGTCATAATTTAGAGGAATGAAGTTTTTATGTTTGAAAATACTCCATCCTTCTTCTCATGTCTGATTAAGAAATATTGTATGTTCGTTTTTTTTTTTTTTTTAGTTTATGTGTGTCATAAAACACTATCATACTAAGATTTTAAAACTTAGAACAAACTGTCTACAAACTATACAGGTAAAAGTGAGATTTTATCTGAGATAAAAAATAAGATATTTGAGGTTGTTCATATCTAATAAATCTATTTAGGATGCAATCTAATGACATAAAGAGGCCTCAATGTTATAAAATTTTAGAATTCACTTAAATAAATTGAGTATCACATAAATAAACTCGGAAACCAAAACAAGTTTCTGTGATACACGAATGTCTTCTCATACAACACAGCTGAGGTTAAGGAGCTTTTGTCTTATCAGGCCTTGATTGGGCCTAACATTCCAAATCTGTTAAATCTCTTCTTTTTTGGAACTCACGCTCTCATTCCAAGGCCTGCCTTGGCTTGGACTATCAAGAGCATTAACAGCTAAGGAAAGTTTTTCTCCTTTATGCAGAGAGGCAGAGTTCCAACATAAGCACCATTAATTTTCAATTCTGGAGTTTTCTCACACAAGTGCAAGGGCGGTTGGTTAGGTAGAGAAATACAGTGAGAACTCTATAATGGATTTTTAAAGATTATCAGCATCTAATGGCCATAATTAGAAAAGAATTATTAGCACATTCACTTAAATGAGGTTCCTATCTACAGTCCTATTGTAAAAGATAATCTTCTTATATCCTTATGCATTGATAACTGCCATATGAAACTGTGGACTGAACCTAACAATTCCTACGAATGCGTGTAAGGTTCAAACACATGATCTTTCATTATTGGACGGGATGATTAATAAACTAAAGAGACCCCAGCTGCCATTAGTATATTATTACAGTTTCAAATAGAACTCTAAGCTCAGTCTTCAATAATGGAGTTGTTGCTAGTCGTCCTCTACTCGCTATGTAAATATTCATACACACTTTCTCACATGAATGTGGGCACTGAACTGTCTATGAGGTTGGTGCAGTTCGAAGTACGCTATCATGTTCTCAAAGACACTGCCCTGGACTTCTGTCTATTGAACAGCACATGGGTCTCGGTCCCTGCTGTAGGTTCTACTTAGCCCATCCACATCTGGTGTGTGCATGGGCCTGTGCGTGCACGTGCACACACATATACACACACACACACACTTTCTTGCTTTAAGAGTTAGGATTATGGTCTTCATCTCAACCAACCAACAATATAGGTTCTAAGTGTTCAAGGAGTCAAAAAGCTACCCAAGATACAGGAAGTGTGAAACTACAAATAACCAGGACATTTGAAAGCAGTTAAGAGAAAATAATGGAGGAAAATGTGTAAAGTGTATATAGACCAGTAATGATCCACTCTGGCTGCAAAATAGTATTATCTGAGAGCTTTGAAATAAACGCCCTTTCTGATTTAATTTGTTTGGGGGTGGATCCTTGGCATGAGTTTTATTTAAAAGTATCTCAGGTGAATATAAACATGCAGTCAGCGTTGAGGATCAGGGATGTAGGTTGTGGAGACCTGATATCAGAGTGGCCAGATGATAAACAGAGTGCCTGGTTAAACTTGAGTTTCTCACAAACAATGAATAATCTTTCAGGATAAGTATACACCAAATATTGAATGGCAGATACTTACCCTAAAGAAAAAGGTCATTTTTCTAAAATTCAAATTTAACCGAGAATCCGTTATCTGCATGTGCTAAGGTATTATCAGGAGAGACTTACATTTGAGTTATGGTAGATGAGACGAAATGGCCTAACAGTTTTCCTAAATTGAAAAAAAGCTACTATTTTCCTAATAGCACTTTAGCAGATAAGTGGCTATAATCAGGTGAGTGACAAAATCATATTAAGAATGAAACTTTTGGTATGCCTGGGTGGTGCACAGTCTGTTAAGTGCCTGACTCTTGATTTTGGCTCAGGTTGTGATCTCAGGGTCATGCGATTGAACCCCACGTCTGGCTTGGCCCTCAGCACAGAGTCTGCTTGAGATTCTCCCTCTCCTGCTGCTCTTCCCCCTGCTAAATAAATAAATAAATAGCTCTTAAAAAATAAAAGAATGAAACTTTTTGAGTGGAACAAATGAAATTTTTAAGTCTTATGGTACAAGAGTTTTCTAACCCTATAGCATCTAAGCAAAGAAAATTTAAGAATGCTAAAATGCAACCTTTAAGTCCTCAGACTAAAACAGATAATTAGAAAATAAGACAAAGCAAAGGAATGTAATATGCTAAGAAATGGCCCCCAAACTGAACTGCCCCCCAAATGTGAGATGCCAGTGTGCTCGTCTGAGCCATACGTGTTTGTATGCAGTGAGCAGAGGAGGCCTGTTGCCCGAGTGTGGTCATGGCAAATGAGCTCGAACTCAAAACCAGGATTGCTTTACATGCTCCCGTTCTCAAGTCCTATCTACTTAAGGTTTGATGGTTTTTTTTCCAAAGATTTATTTATTTATGTTGGTGGTGGGGTGGGGGAAGGGGCAGAGAAAAAAATGTTCTCAGACATTACCCACCCGGGTGAGGGGCACCTTGGGCTGAACTAGAAAGTTCCATGGAAGGAGGGGCTGTGTTGTCTGATGCTCCCTTACTGTTTCCTCCGGGACGTCCCGACTTCTCTCTGGATGAGTTTTTAAACCTGGCCCACCTCTGAGGTTGGTTTCTTTTCTACCATGTGAAGGGTTAAACCTGCTGCTTCCTCTTTTTGCTCCCTTTCTTACTTTCCCCCAGAGTTCCTACGTGAGATCAAACTGGATTTTTAAGCTGATTTCGTTCCTCACTCAGTTCCTAAGATTTTTCTTCCAGAGGCCCAACAATAGCTGTCAGTGCATAGGACCAACTCTGAGGGGTCTCTGCCCTTCACCGGGTAGTCCCTCCGCTTCTGAGCAAACAGGGTTCTTGGAGCCCAAGCGTTCCAGCCGTGGATCTTTTGATTTCCTCCTAAATCTTTGAGGACGAGGTAATTCCATGGAGTTCTGTTTCCATTTGCACCCAGGCCGATGACTCATACGCAGCGTAATAAGGGCCTTATCCCTCTTTATTTGTTCAGTATTTAACTCTGCCACACTCTAGGTTTCTGAAACCCACAAATACAATAAAGGATTTAGCTCATGGTCCCTGAGGGCCCCGATCAGGAAATAAACTCTCGGAAGACCCCGCTGTTCCGTGGATGTGTGTGCGGATGTGTGTGCCTGCGTGTTTCGTCTTTTGGTTTCCCTTCAACTCTCCTACATTCAACCTTCCCAAGACCATGATTTATGTAATGAATAAATTGAGAGCACATGGTTGGAATGATCCAGATTGGCTGCAGCAAATCTACGGGAGTCCCCTGGGGTGGACTTGGCGTGGGTGCCGCTGACCTAAGTGGTGTCGTGGCCAACAGGAAGGTAAACGATGACAGAACTTAGGGCAACCAACCAGGTAGGAACTTCCAATGCTTGACACTGGAATTCCAAAGCCAAAACAGGACGAGAGGACGAACTGGCCCAGTACAGCTGTGGCTGTTCTGTGGCGAGCTTCATGGTTAGCGAGGAAATTTGCTTTTCTTTGCGTTTTGCCTGGAATATCTGTTTTGCTGTGCTGGCATTCAGGGCCCTATGGTAAAGCAGCGGTTCTAACTGCACAGTCTGTGGACCAGCAGTATCATCCGGAAGCTTGTAGAAATCCTGGGCCTACTAAACGGGAAGCTTTGGTGGGGGAGGGCATGGAGCCAGGTAATCTCTGTTTTAATAAACCCTGCAGATGATTCTGATGTGTAAGAACCACTGCCCGAAACCCTAACGACCCCTTCTAATCTGAGAGTCCTCTGAGCCTAGCTATGACGGCATCAGCAAACCCAGACTCCCTTTCTACTGTCCTCGCCTGCCAGGGAGCAATCACAAGGGACTTGGAGGAATGGCCGAGATGACTTCAGAGACGGCAGTCTGAGCCCCCTTGGTACAGTCTTAAGAGGAAAACATTTTTAAACATATTTACCTTGGGCGCCTGGGTGGCTCAGTCGATTAAGTATCTGCCTTTGGTTCAGCTTGTGATCCTGGGGTCCTGGGATCGAGTCCTGCATTAGGCTCCATGCTCAGCGGGGAGTCTGCTTCTCCCTCTCCCTCCGCCCTCCCCCTTTCTCGTGCTCTCTCTCAAATAAATAAAATCTTAAAAAAATATTAATCTCTAGTAGCTTACAATACTACAGAGAACTCTGTCATCCTGCTCAGAGGAATGTCCTGGGATGTGTCTAATACTTGAGCATTTCTAGTCCTTGGGTGACTGAGGAGAAAACTACGAGCTTGACTCCCCTCAGAGCAACGATTCTCTGGCTTGGGTTTGCACAGGGAACCATGGGGTCCCAAAGAATACAGATATTCGAGCTGAGAGATTGTGGTGCGGAGGGCCTGAAGTGTCCAGCCTAGGAATCAACATTTTAATCAAGAATCCCCAAGTGATGCTGCCCTTGCTTCTCTAAGAAATTTCAAGAACTCCTGCTTTACACGAAAATAGATACAGCATTTTTTTAGCCCGTACATTATACCCATTCTCCAGACTTCTTAGGTGGAGATTTCAAGGTCTTCCCTCAGTTAAAAACATAAACAGGCACTCTGTGGTGATAGTATTCTCGTGTGTTCCTGTGGCACTTGAAAACTTTTAGAAGTTCTTTCACCAGCACCATCTCGAAAGAGCGAGGGCACAGAGTGGTAGAGCTTCGAGAATGTTGCTTCCTCCGTCCAAGTAGTTACTTACAGATTTCAGAATAAATATTTGTGGCCATATATTGATGGATAAGGGTTCGTGCCTTGGATGAAATCAGGCATTGTGGCGAACAAGCTCCCCAAAGAAGAGCTCTCTCTCTCTCTGTCTTTTTTTAAAGAACTAAATTAAGGTGATCTTCAGTGCAACTGCCCTAGAGTCCCAGCTGTTTTCAAGGCTGTGCTCTAAAGCACTGAATTAAGGACGTTTTGCACACTTGAACTACTTGCAGTGCAGCTTCCACCTCACATGCCGAACACCTACCGCGTCCAGGTTTACTCATTTGGAACAGACACAAAAATCAACCAAGGGCTCTCTTTACGTAGGAGCCGAGGGAGAGCCCTGAAGGACACATCTTCATCTTGGAATAATAAAGGATCAGGACTTCTCTCTGGAGCTTCCTAGTGGGCTCCAGCTCAACCAGGGCCAGGGCCTCCTTTGTTGGAGGAGAATGCTACTGCAGCCAAGGGCGCAAGTCTGATGCCCACAGAAGAGGAAAAGGACTCTCCGGTCACGGATGGCACCCTGCCCTCCAGCCAGCTGCCCTGCAACTGTGGGCCACGGACCAGGAAAGACTTCAAGAAAGATCGAGGAACTCTCAATGCTCCCATACATGCAACCAAAGCTCCTTTCCTAAACTGGTACATGCAGCGGGGGCTTCAGCTCTGTTGCATCTACCATTTAAGTGGATTTCAGGCATCTCCTGCTTTGAGAGCATCAACTCTTTTTTTTCTTTCTTTTTTTTTTTTGTACACAACAATTTTACCACGCAACACATCAGGGGGATCCATTAACTCCGACATTTGCAGCTGATTGCCTTGACTTTGTAGGCACGTGACTCCCTGGTTTTCTGACTCTTTCACAGCAGCTCTGCCCGCATCTGATTCCACACGGCTGTAACTTCATTTGCTTCTGCTTAATGTTTTTCTACTCTCGGATTTAGGTCACGGGGAAATAGGCACTAATTCTAACGTGGAAAGTTCATTCTAACTGCTGGAGGGTCATGCCCAGTTTCACTCTGTGGGGAACTTAGGATTGAACGCGGGGGACACACAGCTCGAAACACACATCCTCACATGGGTGTCAAATTTCTCCAAGGGGGAAAAAGCCAAAACCCCATAAAGCCAAGGAAGGGTCTCGTTTGAGAAACCTTTTCTGAGTTCTCACCTTCTGTTCTGATTTTTCTTCTTTCAAACAACAATGAGGGTAAGACTGTAAAAATCTTGGTCCAAGATGGATTTTATTAGAGTAAGCTCTAAGGACCAGAGGCAAAGGCCTTTCCCAGGGGCTTCTGGAGCAACACATGGCTGAACCAGACTCTGCAGATAACAAGCTGTGGTGTCCTTGGGGCCAGGTGTGTAGGCCCACAGCGGAACTGGGCTCCCCCGGGGCTGGGGCCCCTCAATGCCCTGGGCCCTGGGACAAGGAACATTCAGAGGGACAGACAGCCAGGCTCCCTGCTGCCAGCTCCGCGCATCCCTAAGTGAGTTTTACCCAAGCATCACTGAGTGGGTTCGCACGGAGTAAAGTCACGCCGTTGGCACCAGCTCACACTTGCTGTCGGATGGCTGAGCGGCACCTTACACATCTTCTGGGGACGTGCACATCCCTCGGGTTCCAGATAAGTCAATGGCCACTTCCGGTAAAAAGACTTGTCCAAGGACACATGGTCACTTAGACAGAGGACCCCTCAGCTGTTAAAGAGAAGTTACCATATTTTGACAGTGGGGACATGTTGGCGGCCCTACAAATACTCAGGAAATGAGGCCTGTAATGCCGACGACAGTCTCTGACTCCTGACCAATCCCTCACCCTCATTTCCTTTCTGAATCTCCCCCCTTCCTCTCTCCTCCCATGTCCAAGTCCTGTGATGGTAGAGACCCACCGGGAGGGGAGGGAGCCAAGAATACTTATCGCTTCTCCCACCTGGCAGTTTTTGTAAGAGGGTTCACATCCTTGGAGGACACTCCAGGTGTCCCTACTAAGACTGTCTCCATCAGCATGTCCAGCTTTGCAATAGAGAAACACGATCCAAAAACCAGGAATGGGTTGAGAAATTTGACATTTTAACTTCTGACTGTCCCCTTTCCTGCAGATGTATCAGACACCAGTCTACACCTTTCTGATTCCCTTGGACACAGCTATCTATCGCCCGGGACACCGCTGCAGAGGCCAGCTCCGAGTGGGCTCCAGCCAACCTCACACAGGTGCAGTCTGCTGACAGCATCACGTGGTGTAGCCTAATGCTCCCCCACCCCCCGCCTTACTGCTCCCATGCTTCTCTACTGCTGCAGATGGGAGAGCCCCGAAGAACCATATGGGGTACCCAAGCATGCACAACTCAGAAAGGGGAAGCGGGAGTTAGTGGGAAATTATTCACCTGTCTTCCTCCCTGGCCCACAGGGAAGGTCCCGAGACACAGTTTACATGGCACTTCGGGGGTGAGGTCTCTTGGATCAGGGGGTCTGGCCAGCTGGTCTAAACATCTCCATATGGGTTCTTGCTCCTTCCTGCTTCACCACCTCTGCATCTCCCTTCTGTTCTCTGGATTTGTACTCTCTAATAAAGTCATGGCGAGTAAGGCTCTTTTCTAGCCTAAGTGAGGGTGCTTCGATAGATAAACTTTACATTCCATTCAAATCTCAAAGTGACATTGGCCTACATTTTACAATATATGATTTATCAATTAAGCGACTACCTCCATGCATACAAAAATTTTTAATCCCAAACTAACCAAGGAATTGGGTATTCATGACAGACTCCGTTTTAAAAGGGATTCCACTGTATGTTTAAACTGTACTTGCTTTTGTATAAATAAGGGTGTGTGTGACTTAGAGTAAGGAAAGAAAAAAAAATCATTAAAACTGCATTATAAATTTATATTCCTTGTGTTTTCCATACAACTCAAAGTGTTAAGCTCATTCGTGATAAAAGCAAGCTATTGATAGGTTTTAAATGAAAACTAAGCACATGTTTGGTCAAACAGCTTCGGGAAATCTTGAGCTAAATACAATTAAACGTTTGTTTTTCTTTATTGTACAGCTTCTTCGAGCCTTTGATATGTACAACAACTACAAGATTAATCATTGATATGTGTCAGTATATCAACATATTACATGCTGGAGATCCAATAGTGGGCAAAACCAGAAATAATCCTTGCTCTCTTGTAGCTTTCAGCCCATTGAAAGGAGACTGACATCTATTTAATGATCATGTAAATTAATGTAAATTTGCAAATGTGAGAAACGCAAGGTACATATGTGAGTTTGTAATAAAATTCAAATGAGAGCTGTGGATATCTAAAGAGGCTAAAATATATACTATTTACAAACATAATCTAATCACCAATCATTTTTCAGGGGAACGTTTTTTGGGTGTGTGCGTGCAATGCTGGATTAAAAATGGGTGCAGGTTTATACGCTGAGGTTCAAACAACGTTCAAAGGTATTGTCCCTGAGAAAGATTCTTAACCTCTGTCTCCTCATCTGAAAATGAAAAGTTTGAAGTCACTGATACCCTGTGGCTTTTTTGGCTGTATATCATATGACTCAATAATTATGGCTAAAATATTTAGAAATTTGAGTATATTTGTTTGTGATCTCTTCAGGACCCAAATCTTTGCCACTAATCTAATGCTGCTTACTCTCTCCATCTGAATGATATTATGGGAAGTGGAAGCCCTAATGACCTACATTAGGAAAGTTTGCTACTTATGGATAGCTTTTGTCAGCTTTAGATTGAAACTGTACTCGTTAGCCTAACGATGTGGCATTATCAAACAAAAGGCATCCTCTTTGCTCAAAGAATAAGATTCAATATATAAAAAAGTCGAGATAGTGAATTGGTCCACATTTTCTTTGGTGAGCATGATGGACAATAATTGCGCTGAATTTTATAGAGAGAAAAAGCTTACATAATGCATTTGGAATTCACATAACCTTAAAATATGACAATGATTTTGTAAAAGATCAATTAAAATTAACATAGATTTCTGCTTTAAATGCCATTTTGCAGCTGATCTCTTTAGAAAGTCAGAGTTCTGTTTCCCATTTGTCTCCGCTTTAAAAAAAGCTTTACTTTGTGCCATGGATGTCTAATCTGTCTTGGGTAATATGGATTTAATAAGACACATTTCCTTATGTGTAGCATTTGGAAAGCCCTTGCCACAATTTGCCATTGTAGGTCACACACATCTGGTGCTATTTTGACCTGGCAATTACATATAGTTCTTTCCTTAATTTCTGAGGAAAAAATAATAATGTGACAAATTGGGACTATGTTCAAATTAGCTTTTAAGTTTCTCCCAGTTGGGTGAACTCTGCAAGGACTTCTATAAGCATTTCCTTCTTAGAGTACATAAAACTTTCTCACTTATTTTTCATTGTCACAAAATGTCCTTTTAAATGTCCAGAAGTCAAGTTTAATGGCAGTGTTGTAACATTAGTTCAATAAGACACACTACAAATTGGGGCTAGATATACTTCTCCCTGGATTATCATGTGTCAGAAGTCCTATCATTTAGCCCTGGCTTTCCCGCGTACAAATTTTGGAACTTCTGTCAATTCATGGAATCACTATTAGCTTCTGTGTGTATTTTATACACAGAAATTAAATTATCTGGTTTGCATACAATACGAGATTGCCTTAAGAATCAAATGAAACAATACACAAACATGTTTTGAAATATAAAAGGAATTTTATGAATACAAGATATGGTTCTTGTGGATCTCTAAAGATTCAATTTATTAAGCTCAATGTCTAGAAATTAGTAAGACCTTGTTAGACACATGGAAGATATGAAACCTGTATAATAAGGTTTCTCAATGATAAAATATAACCTTAAAACACTTAAAGCAATTAAGAATATCATAATCAAATACTAGGTATTGTAAGCGTGAAGCTTCATAGCTGCTGAAGGAAGAAAATCATCAGCGTAAGCTGGAATAATGAGGGAGAGCTTCATAGACTTATGCCAGGCAATGAGAAATCCATACTATATGAGTATCTGGAGAGGATTTGGGTAAGTGGACAGCAAAAGATCACGACAGAAAATATTCAGCAGGGGTAATCCTAAATACAAAATGCTGAAATGTCACAAAGAACGAAGCGTTTCTCAGGTGACATGGCCAGATCCTTAAACAACAACTACTACTACTATACCATTTTGGTCTTTTATACAAACTTGAATCCCTGCGTTCTATCCAAAAGGAACATGTGGAAGAATTCAGGACCAGCAAATCATTAAGAACACTCTGTTCTCAAATTCCTAATACCTCCTCTCATCACTCTTCTTCCACCAAAAGCAGTGTAGACCATTTTTGGCAGCCTATCAACATGCAGCCTGTCACCACACTGATTAATGTGTCTATACCTAGAAAAGCAATGATAAAATTGACAATGTGATGTTTCAAATTTAATCTCTGACAGCCAGTTTCCCAAATACAAGCCTTGGAATTTATAAATCAAGAGGAAAATCTTCATATTTTTAAATCCAAGACAATATGGTGACTCCCACTTTATCCTATTCATATAGCATTAGTGTGATTGGCCAGAGCAACTCTGGCCTATGAAGGGAAGTAAAAACCTAGGAAGAAGGGAAACAAAACGAGCTTGTTTTGTTATGGTGATGCTCGGGATTATCACATTCCAAAACATGGAATCATGGTTTGGCTATAAAATTTGTCATGGTTATCTCAGAAACCTAGAAAGAATATGCATATGGCATGTCCGAGTCCCTTGACACGTGCTCTTGGGCACACTGTTGCCCAAGGGGGTTGGCTCACACATGGACTGCTCTCTGACCCGTAGGAGTTCAATGATTCCTGTGAGGTATTTCATGATGGCAGGACAAGTCACAAGGTAGTTTTGTGATGTTGTTAAATCACTTTTGTACTTCCTCTCTCTGTTTCTCCAACTGAGTTACTTATTCAGTAAGAAATTTATATTGAGGGCAGCCCTGGTGGCCCAGCAGTTTAGCGCTGCCTTCAGCCCAGGGCATGATCTTGGAAACCCAGGATCGAGTCCTGCGTCAGGCTCCCTGCACGGAGCCTGCTTCTCCTTCTGCCTGTGTCTCTGCCTCTCTCTCTTTCAGTGTCTCTCATGAATAAATAAATAAAATCTTTTTTTTTTTAATAACTTTATCTTGAGCTAATTTCACCTTCATCATCTCTCTACCCCAGAACCCACTGATACGTTCACTTAAGAAAAATTTATATACTTCCCATGATGTTATGGGTGCTTTGTGGGGACCAATGATCTACAGACATATCATGCCTGGTTCTGAATTTTATTTATTGAAGTCACTGTGCACTTGTAATATAATTTAATTCCTCTACTATGTTAACATATCTTCTTTTATTCTTGCCTCTTCCTTAATATCTAATTAAAATGCCTAAAAGCAGTCAGTTTTGTTTAGAGGTTCTATTTCACTGATAATACGGTCAGGAAGATCTACCAAATACCTTCTGTGGACCACACTCCATTTCAAAATTTGGCATGGGATCAGTTTGGGGAGGGGTGTGATACAGACCTGGTCGGTGGAGATGGAAGATGCAGGGCCCAGTCGGTGCTCCCCACCATGTGGCCTTCCTCACTCATGCCTTAGTAAGAACACACACTCGCCACAAAGAGATTTTGCCTTTGAATGCAGTAGAGACATATTTCTAAGCCATGATATTAAAATATTAAATACTCACTAAATGCAATTTACTCTTTAATAATGGCCTCTTCGAAGAGCACTGAGGAAAGAAGGAAATTATTCTTCCAACTTTATAAGGTGTTTGCCTGAGCTGAAAAATATTTTGGTTGAGTCTCAGGCAAGTCATGAACACTATAGCAATTTCACTCTTTCATGCGTTTGCAAGTGCTGTGGTTTTTATTTGGAAATACGGCTTCTCTCTGCTTGGAGAACCCAGCTGAAGTGTTACCTGCTGGGTGAAGTTTCCTCTGGTCTCTCTGAAGTGGAGAATAATGCTCCCTCTTCCGTTCTTTCATCACGTAGCCTCATTGAACATACTTCCACTGGAACACTGATTATTTGTTTTAATGTTCATCTCATCTCAGCTCTAAACTCCTTCAGAACAAAGACATCTTTATATTTGTATCCTTAGTGCCAGGCTAATCACAGAGACTCAGTACTTGTTTGTGAAACAAGCATTGTCATGGTCACATGAAGTAAGTGCTAACATTAAATGGACAAGGGACAGGAACCCATAATCATTTGTCCATGTCCCCAGTGACTGCCCTGGCTGTGAAAAGGTGGGAGCAACCCTCACTATTTATACCATTTATTTTGATAATATCTCTTCTGGATAAAATGGATGTCAAGGGCAGCCTTAAAATAAAAAGGTATTCATTCATTCAGAGGGGCATTCAGTAAACATTTACTGATTAATCACCATGTGCCATGGAAGGCAAGATAAATGACATAGTCTCTGCTCTTAAGGAGACAAGAAAATAAATCTTCACAATATAAGGTATTAAGTGTTGAGCACTGGGATAAGAAAGACACCAAATAATCCACACTAGGTAAATCTGGGAAGGATTCTCCAAGGGGGTTATGTCTAATGTCCTTGAAAGACCACTGGACTTAACTATGAAGAAAGTATAGAAAGCATTCTAAGTAAACAGGTAAGCCATGCGAATGTTCACTGTTGGGAAACAGGCTAGCTAGCGTGTGTCTGGATGGCAAGTAGTTTGGTACAGCCAGATTTGGGGTCTGAGGGGTAAAGAAAGAAAAGGGAAAAGAGGAGTTCTACTGCTTACAAGCTAGTGAGAGAAAGACGTGAATGCATATGAATGAGTAGCAGGTTTTTAAAGGCACAGTTTAATGGACTCTGATTGCCTACTTCAGCCAAGTCCTTCTCTATAGGGCAGTGTTGCTCAAATTACAGATAATCAATCAAATTTGATGTACCTGGGGAATTTTGGGGTAGAGTTAAGACAGTTATACTAACCCTACTTATTAACATTTTTTAAAAGTTGATTATGTTAAAAATCCACAAGATAGATACACCAACTTTTTTTTTTTATATAGATGTTTAAAAATAATATTTAAAAAATTTCCTTTAAGTCTAGAGTAATCAACTGATTCTAATATAACAGCACAACTAGTCTAGAGAAAAATATTTTGGTAACATGGATTATATATTATAATTTTGAATACTTTATATTGACCAGATACGGCTATAGTACAATAAAACTTTATCCTCATGGATGTGAGATTGATTTAGAACAAGATTAATGTGTCCATAAGAATTTTCAATAGTAATTTCTTGGACTGAACTTAATCTGAATTCAACTTTGTATAGGAAATGCTACATTTCTGCTAACTGTAATTCTAATCTTTGTCTTTTAAGACCTAAATCAACATTACCTCCCTCTAGTGTATTGTTTTCATTTTCCTAAGTCCATATATAGAAGACTTACTGGTTTCTCTGAGAAACTCATGAAACAGGATAGTCTTATTTCCAAAACAATACCTAAAGGGCAGAATCTAGAATTTCCAAGGGATATTATAGTTGCTTAAGAGGCAGAAAAGAGCTGTAAATCAAAAAAGAACTATAAGTCAGTTCCTGCGATAGAATAATCATCTATACTCTATACACACAAATAGATTCATTCACATAATCTGTGCTAGGATTTTCAAAAGTATCAAAACCATATTTGAAAAATCTTAACGGATCATCAAAGAAAGCAAAGTATTTTACATGCATTTATTTAAATCAAGTGACTTCAAACATTTTTAAGTCTCTCCTACTAAAAACAAGTTTATGCTAGGTCTCAAGTACTATACAGAGATGACCCCAGCACAGCTCCAGTCCCAAAGGGGTCCTTCAGTGTGGGATAGCTGATGGATCTCTTCCTCTCTCAGTATCTCTTCATACTCAGTGTCAAATGCCTATCCTCTGAATAGGCACTCCCCCACTTCATGTCAACTTAAAAATATTTTAAGGGCTTTTGGGAAGACAACAACTAACTGGGGTGATCTAGAATTAGGGTATGCTGACCAGCTGCTTGTAAAGTTCATTAGAATGTGGGTTTCAGGAATATTCCTGACAGGCCAAAAAAACAAAAACAAAAAAAGGGGGGGGGGGGGATAAAAAGAGCTAACAGGTCTACATCTACATAAAGATTGTTGGAAATAAAAGGGAAAATACTGTCTTTGTAAATCAGCCACAAATGAAACAATCAATGCAGGAGAGGAAAGAGAAAGGACACAAAAATAATTTTTTAAGTCTAAAGATTTCTGCCTGGAAGTCTAAGATTGATAAATATATGAAAAAAATATCTAGCAGCAAAACATACGTGTCTAGACCTCAAGATATATCCAAAGTATCAACTATTACCACACATCTGAGATCAGTGGGCATTTCTGCTATTGGCGAAAGAAAGTGCCAAGTTGCCTAGGGCTATGCAGCTTTTCACGGTGTGAACCAGAACTAAAATAGGATTCCTGGCTCTCTGGATTTCTGATATCCAATTCAGCAGACTTCGACTTTCCACTAGATACTCTGCAAGTTAAGCAGTTCTCATATCAGCTTGTGCCAACTGCTTAAATACCCTGTCAACTCTTCCAGCGTTCTAAGTGTCAAGTGCCTAGGGACCTAGTATGTCCTCAAGGACTAGTACCAACCTTGCTGTATTGTTTGAATTTAGGGAATAGTAAAGGTTCAAAAAGCCATCATTTCTAAAGTCCTGCATATTAAAATTCTGATGTTAATATCTTATTGAGAGAAGACTTCATTGGATACAGGCTGAGGAACTCTAGTTATTTCCTTACATAGGAAATGAAATTCCCAATGTTGATCAAGTGAATCAGTCTTTATGCAATATCAACACGGTTTGTTTAAAAAAGAGTATAAGAAGAAAATTAAATAACTGGAAGGGAGTAGGCGTGTATTCGTATGCATGCTTATGTTGGAGCAGAATTTTTCTACAATATGCCATATGATCAATTTACTTTCCATTCAATTGGTTGTTTGATACTGAATACACACAATATATAGAAGTGCCTCATATTCAGATATTTTTTTGGTATTAAGTAAAAAAAAATCATGCTTAGAAATGTTTCTTGTTGGCATGACTGACAAATCTGGAAGTTAATGGTTGAAAACTGAACATTAGGAAAGGAACGTAAGGAAGGTAGAGGGATGGGAGGGAGAAAGTGAAATAATGAGAAAGATGAGGTAAAAACGTATTATTAAAAAAGTACCATTCATTCAACAGCTATTTATTGAAAAATTACTATTCCTAGATACTCAACAAAATATCATAGAACTGGAATTCTAGTGAGCAGAGAAAGTAAACAAATAGTTATCAAATGTATAATGTGTCAAGAGGGGATAAAAGCTATGGCTATATTGACGTTTTAAATAGAATTGGCTTAAATTTTAAACGATATTAAAATTAAAAATACTTTTTAGGACAGCTTAAAATAGGAATAACTCACCTATGGTCATCTATCTATATAGTGGTATATAGTTCATAATAGAAAGGATTTCCACTAGGTGTTCTTTTAAGCATCACGCCCTTACATCCCAAGAAACAACCTAAAGCAATGCTTCATTTATAATGAAACTGCTACCAAGATAACCCACTGACTTTATAGGAAGACCTTTCTCTGTATAATCTTTGAAGTAGTAACTCTAACCTTCCCCTCTCATCTCCAAATCCCCATTTTCAAAGCCTTGTTGCTTTGGGACTTAACAGCAGTGTTAAGAAGGGGTCTACTTGGATAGGATCAGACCCCAGAATTAGTTTGATAGCTTTATATTCACTCCACAGAGCCCTGGAGCTCTGTGACAATTGATTAAAGAGTGAACAGGTAAAGGTAATGAAATGACACCACAAAGGAGACCTCACCAGGGGAAGATGACATACAACTCAGCAGACCATTAAATTACCTCTCTTGATTTGTTCCAATAAGATACATAGAGTCTTAGTCCTTGTATTTGGTATTACTACTAACATGTACCTGAAGCTAATTCGTGATTATTTTCTTTCTTTCTTTCTTTCTTTTTTTAATCTCCAACTTTGCTTGAAGCTCTCTTCAAGAAAAATAATGTGCATAGGGGAGTCTTTTGCATGATCACATCCTTTCATGCTTTTAAATGAAAACTTCTTCCAAATTAACATAGCATTTTGAATTCCCAATGTTTGGATTGACACAACAGTTGCACATTCCTATTATTGGTTCACTGAATCGTATGGTCATGTAACAATCTGCATGGAGGCTTCTGAATAATATCAAGGCACTCTGCTAATATATAGAGAGGGATATAGAGATAAAAGACCCATTCTCTGTAAATCTTGAAGGAAGACAGGAAAATTTGAAGACAATTATAGTACAATTAAGTGCTATTATAGAAACAGGCATAGAGTGAAGAGAGCTTGGCACCTAAGTCACAGTTGGTATAGGATATCGGGTAAGAATTCCTAGAGGAGATGACATGTGTCTCAAGTCTTGAAGATTAAGTCACATGTAAATGGAGAGAGGGGTGGCGGCGAATAGAGAAGAACATTGTGAGCAGCCTCTGGTTCTCAAAGGAATTAAAGATGTTTAGCAGGTACCTAGGTCCTAAGCCCCAGGTCAGTCATAGGGTTATTTCTGAGTCATCAATCCTGTCTTTCTGCTCCCATGTCTAGAATCACCTGTCAATGGGTGTACTTATATGGGATCAGAAATACAGAAGTGGCAATTAGGGTCAAAAATGAGTTTTGCAGAAGTAGGCTAGTTTATGGACTTCCAGTCAGGGAGCCAGGTCAGCACTTATAATTGACAATACCAGCCTTTTGATGTGTCCTCACTGTGCAGCTTGACAAGGGAGGTCTCAAAGGGTTGTGAAGCCTTCACCTAGCATTCTTCTGCGAGCTAAGACAAGGTAAAAAGCTGGCTTTGTCAGAACAGCTTTTGGTTCTTCAAAGCTGTCTGAGCCCTCAGATAGGATGAAAAACCCACGATCCGCCTTTCAGTTAGGCGGTCTAAGGCAGTATCCTCCAGGGCACAAAGTCCCTGTGCAACCCACCGAACTTCTCAGCCCTTGTATGGCCCATTACTGAAGCGCTTCTAAATTCCTGAAGGCCACACACACCAGGCAGAGCCACAGGGACTGACTCAGGCTTGCTTCTGACTAAATCCACTGCCACTCTGGGGCTGTTCCTCAAATTCCTCAAATGCTCAGAGGCCATTGGTAAACTTTCTATGGCAAAACAATGAAGTGTTCCAGTAGCCAAGTCCCCTCCCTCCAAGGTATTGTGGAAAGGAGAAAAAGGAGGGTGTAGATTTTTTTTTTTTTTAGCTTTTTATATAATATGTATAGATGATTCCATTTAAAGAGGGGGGAAAGTAAGGGAAACTTGCTGCTACTACCTTTAATTTGGCTGCTTCCCTTTCACCTTTCCTAAAGAAAAAAGGGAGAGGCTTTCCACTTCTTACATGGCTGGGTCTTTGCTGAGATAACAATAACCAAATCCTCTAGGTCCTGGCATTTGTTACACAAAAGGAAGAACTCTGAAATTTAGGAATATGTTTTCTAATTCCACAAAGCTAATAAGCTTTTTTCAAGACTATTGTCTTGTTACATTTGACAGTAACTTCTTTGTTCTGTGGATACTTGTCACCGCCCTCCCTTGGAGAAGGTCACATCACGGCTCAGCGATGGAGGTCAAAGGCAACAAGGAATGTGATATACCGGAGACATAAAAATACATTAGTTGAATATTTGCAAAATACTGTTCCCATTTCATTGGGAAAGAATGAGCCTCCCCCCACCCAAATTGAAATGATTTTTTTTTTTTTTTTTACTATTTGTTTTTATTGAAGTTCGATTTGCCAACATATGGTATAACACCCAGTACTGAAATGTATGATAATTCAACAGGTAAGTGAAAAGAAGCCTAGCTATGTAGGTTTTTAGATATAGAACTGCTATGTACCCAGGCTTAATTGATAAGGGGTCTTGAACAAGAATATTCCTATAGTATGGAGAAGAACCAAGTACCACAAAGGTTTGGAAACAGATTATCAGCATGTAAGGAAAGGGCCCTCTGTAAGCTGTAATTATTTACCTTGTTTCAGGGGTGGAAGTTAGGCATTATGCCAGCAGGAGAGGACGTGTATAGGAAGGTAGATAGGTTCAGCTCGGTATAGAAAAAGCACGGTTTTGACCTCAAAAAGAGAAGGAGCTTGATACATCATGTGTTTTCTCACAGAAAAAGTGAGCCTTGTTGGATGTTCATAAAGGACTTATCTAAAATAAAAGAAACAACTGTTTCTTTTGAATGCCTAATGATTTCTTCCTGTATTGCCAACAATCTGGAAATATTTGAATTTAATTAGAGGTCAAGGAATCAAATGCACACCATTTGTAGTCAGATGCATGTCGGAACATTCGGAGGTCATGGGAAAACTGAGTATAATAAAAAAAGGGAATGTTGCCATTCTGAAAACTAGTGATTTTTTTGCCTTAAGTGTAAGGGTTTTTGAAATCAATGGTATTGAATTAATTATAATGCCTTCTGGGTTGAAGAGTTCAGAACACACATTGATAGTGTGGCTGATGATCGTACTTCATGTTATAACATTACAATTAAAGAAAATACAGGAAAACTATGATAGGTGTGACTTTGCTCATGCCCTCAGATAGAGGAGATGCAGGCAAAGTGAAAGGCATACAGAGAATTTCTCACAAATGTGACCATGACTGCTATGATTAGCCTTACTGTGTTCTGTAAAATACATGTATTTCCTGTAGCAAACCTGAAAGAGTCTCGTTTCTACTTTCAAATCTGTTCAAACGGGAGGAAGTTTGCCTCAGGGTCCTCTTTCCTCCCCTAAGAATGGATGGATAGGGGCAGCCTGGGTGGTTCAGTGGTTTAGCGCCACCTTTAGCCCAGGGCCTGATCCTGGAGACGTGGGATCGAGTCCCACGTTGGGCTCCCTGCATGGAGCCTGCTTCTCCCTCTGCTTGTGTCTCTGCCTCTCTCTCTCTCTCTCTGTGTCTCTCATGAATAAATAAATAAAATCTTAAAAAAAAATGGATGGATAGACGGATGGATGGATCTGTGTGTTCATTTGTTCATTCATTCATTCATTCATCAAGGGGAGTAAGTTGCTCCTTTGCTTCTGCCTCAGACAGTGACTTTTTTCTTATCCTTAATTTTTTTTCCTTCCTCTGAGCATAGCCTGGGGAACTCCCTGTACATCTGACCCCTGCTGACATCATCCTCCCTGAAGGCAACTGAGTTAGAGCCAAACAATTGCTAATGTGGGGGAAGGGAAATGGGAAGTTGAGGGGGCTCACTATAGACTGAATGTGTCTCCCTCGATTTATTTGTTGAAATCCTATTGCCCAATGTAATGGTATTCGGAGATGAGGCTTTTGGAGGTGATTAGGTCATGAGGGTAGAGCCTTTATGAATGGGATTAGCGCTCTTATAAAAGAGACCCTAGGGAACTCTGCTCCTTTTGCCAAGTCAGGACAAGGGAGGTAACAGCTCTCTATGAACCAAGAACTAGATCCTCCCCAGACACCAAATCTTGATCTTGGACTTCAGCCTCTAGAGCTATGAGAAAGGTCAAACGAAGGTATTAATATTCCAGTAATACTCCATGCTATGCCAGATGCACTGTTTATAGGGATGACAGGGAGGAAAAGGACCTTTAAAAAAAAAAAAAAAAGATACCACATGGGGATTGAAAAGGGAAGGGGGAGCAGGACCTGGGTGAGTTAAGTCAGTTAAGCATCAAATCTTGATTTCAGCTCAGGTCAGGACCTCAGGATGGTGAGACTGAGCCTCTCCTGCAGGGCTCTGTGCTCAGGGAGGAGTCTGCTTGAGAGTCTTTCTCCCTCCTCTCTCCCCTCCCCCTGCTTATACTGTCTCTGTCTCTCTCAAATAAATTAATCAAAAAAATAATAAAAAAGGGAAGGGGGAGAATAAAATGATACCGCAGACAATGATAATCGCAAATTGTCAAATGTTTCTCGCCGCCCTCCCTTTCTGCTATGGCCTGGCCAGTCTATCTTCTGCGTGTTGTGTAATTAGAGCTGCCATCACTTGTCCTTTGTAGCTCTGCACTCCCAGGGCACATGTATATACTTTTTAAGATTTTACTTATTTGAGAGAGAGAGCGAGAGCACAAGAGAGAGATCTTGAGCAGGGGGCAGGGGTAGAGGGAGAGGCAGGCTCCCTACTGAGCTGGGAGCCTGATGCAGGGCTCCATCCCAGGACCCCGGGCTCATGACCTGAGCCGAAGGCAGATGCTCAACCACTGAGCCACCTGGGTACCCCCACCTGTATTAAACAGAATGTCAGATCAGGTCTACACACATTGCCCCCCCCCCAAAAAAAAAAAAAAAAAAAAAAGAGCAAGAAACACAGAGACACATGTCATGATTTGTATGTGTGTGTTTTCTTTTTGGCCAATAGAGTTGTTTGGGTCTGTCACACTTTGGCATGAAAACTTATTTTTGTGCACATGAGTCCTTTGAGACGAGAATAATAATTTGTTTAAGCAGACATGGGAATGCATCGCTTTGGAAGCAAGGTGTCTACGTATGACATTAAGTCAAAATGATGTGAAAATTTACTGACAGAAGGAATTTTTATGTTGGACCGATGAACTGAGATAGAGGCTCCTTCAAGTGTCTGTTCCAAATCCTATGTGAAAGTGGGAGAAGGGAGCAGGAGGGAGGGAGAAGGGATGAAAAGAAGGACCTAACAGTCCCGGTGTGGAGACAGTGTGCCCAGAAGGAAGGACAGAGGTCAACATTTGCATCGGGCCAGTAGTCAGAGCATCAGTCATCACACCGCTGAGTTCCCTGCCAGCAGCCAGTCAACAGTACAACATCCTGGGCCAAAAGATCCAGAAATGCTACAGTCCAAGCAGGAGACAGAGGCCCGAGAGCTTCAAAAGACACGGGGAGATACTGACAATCTCAAAACTTACTGACCAAGATCACAGATCTGAACAGAAAAGTCTCAGGGAAGGATCCACGTTCCGAAAGGAAACCCACTCATCATAAAGCTTAAAAAGGAGAGATGGAATAAAGATCTCTGAAATTTAGAAAGAAAATAGTTCTTTCAAAAGAAAAGAAAAACCTTTACCTCTGGAAGGCAGAAGACAAGTTTTGTTTTTGAGTAAAAAAAAAAAAAAAACAACAACAAAAAAACACCTTTTTTTCTGTCCCTGTGCGTGTGTTTCTCAGCATCTGGCCTCACATATAAAAAACCGTTCACAAGAGACTTTGGGGCTGTAAATCCCTTTACTGAGCACCCTGCAGCCTTCTGCTCACAACCAGGTAACCTAGTTACTAATCTGGTGGCGGGAAGGATCAGCATCCACAAACAAGCAGAGAACATCCTGCCTTGGTGGTCACATGCGTGCCCTGGTTGCCTGGAGATGCCCACCGAGGCCTTCCCAGTGTATGCGCAGTGTATGCGCAGGTATCTCCCCCCAGTACGGTTCAACACGGGGAAGTAGATGGAAAGACAGCCTCGAGAGGTGGTGGTGGTGTATCTTAACCTTCAGATTCTGAGCTAGTCAGTGTGTCCCTGTTTCATTTTCCGAGGAAGAGTCGCAGTTAGAGCTTCCCAAGTCAGCCAGGCCGTGATGGACGAGGCCAGGCCTCCACTGCGGGGCGCACGCTATGGACTTAAGCCCGAGCAGCAGAGGCACCCTGGACGCTCCTCCAAATCTTCTTTCTGCTTCCAGCTCCTGCTTCCAGCCCTTGCTTCCTGCCCCCTTCTTTCTCCTTGGATTTGCATCTTACATTTCAATTCTTTTTTTTTTTTTTCTCCTGGAACCTCAATCGGAGACCCAAGATATTACTATGTTCTTGGGCTTCCTGCTCAAATCTTAGTGCCACACACTCTTATTTTAGAATTGCAGCAATTTGGGATTAAAGGCACTGGTCAAGCCGGGAGAACCTGCAGCTTTGACAGGGATGAGGGACTAAGAAAGGTTTAGAGCAAAGTGGTACAGGTGCACGTGTCCTTTTGAGAAGAGTGCCCGTGAGGCTAATGGAAAGCTTAATTTTTTTTTCCCTAAAAACACATAGAGAATTTTAATTTTACTTTCATGATGGTTAAAATACTTTTGATAATGCTCTGCTTGTGATTGAACGTGATTCTTTTCTCCTCTGGAGCAAGAGAGACACTTTAGAATAAATGCAAGGAACGGGGTGTCCGGGTGGCTCAGTCAGTTTGCTTAACTTTGTCTTCAGCTCAGGTCATGATCCCAGGGTCCTGGGGTCCAGCCCCACCTCCCTGCTCCGAGGGGGGCCTGCTTCTCCCTCTGCCTGCCACTCCCCCTGCTTGTGCGCTCTAATAAATAAGTAAAATCTTAAATATATATATATATATGTATATATATATATATATATATATATATATATATATATACACACACATAAAATGCAAGGAGCTGTCAAGGGCAGGTCAAGAAGTCCTGAAATTTATTGAGGACTTTGCCTAAGAAAGCAAATCCCCTTAGATCCATTGGTCGTACACTCGGAGGATTGATGGGAGGGCTCCAAGAATTACTGAAGGTCACTTACTTTGGGAGGAATTAAAGGGGGAATGATTACGGCCTAAGCGTTTTGAAGGTTTAAAAGGAAATTTGTCCTACGTGGATTCCAAGGAAAGATAGAAGGATGACGGTTTTAGGTCTACGAGATGGAGGATACCAGAACTCCCTACTTAATGTTCCTGAAGCCATTGGGTGCCCATGAGAGTAGATGTGTATAGAACCAAAAGACGTTCAAATTAAAGTGTACAGATGGGGAAAACAGAACACTGGCACAAAGAGAGGAACTGGTACCTGGCGGGAGGGATCCATGCGGTACCTGAACCATCGAGACCTCACTGTAGCAGTCTGTTAGCAGGGCCAGATTCTGTGGCAAGACCGTGCGGCCCCGAGCAGCAATGGTACTTGGATCAACTCCCTTTTGTAGCTCTACTGAGGCATGGAGGCTAGATTGACCCTCCCCCCTTTGGATTACAAAAGCCTCCCATTCTCATTAGTGTAAAAGGTTTCTTCCTCCAATTTTTAAATAAAAAAAAAAATTGAACATATAGAGAAGAATAATATCATGAACCATTCTTACCCACTACCCAGCTTTATCAAACTACAACATTTATAACATTCTGACACAACATTCTTTAAATAAATCTTTACTGATACATTTTTCAAGACCTCCTCGTAACCTAACTACCCTTAATTTCATCCCCTTCTCTTCGTTCCCGATGTCTATCATTCCCACACATATTCCTGTAATTTTACTGTGCCCGCATGTCTTCACAAACAGTATACAGTATTGGTTTTAATGTGTTTAACATATGTTCTTTTTTTTTTTTTTTTTTTTTGCTGGAAATCCCACATTTATGTCTCTCTATATCATGCTTCAAACAAATTATTCAAATCTTCAAGGATTCTTCAAATCTCTTTTGTATGCTTGCTTGCCCTTGTTTTTTAGATTTATCCATGCGAATATAAGTATAGTCATGGTAATTTTTAAGCATTCCATTTGTAGCAAAAAGTCTGATTTCTGATGTTTCACTCCTGACGGTTTTCAAGCTCTGCTAATCTCCCCTGCCCATCTGCCCCACATCTGGGCAAGTGGATAAGAAAGTCCAGGATTTACTCATTTGCCATTGGGAGGTTCAAAGAATTGAAATCCTATTAATGGATATTTGTTTGGGTTGTTTCCAGGTTTATCACCATTATAAACAACACTGTGCCAAATATCCATATAGAGGGAGGGAGGTTTTATTTTATTTTTTTTATTTATCAGGAATCTCTTTAGAATAAATTTCTGGACTCATCATGAACCATTTCACTAGCTCAGGGCACAATGATGGCCATCTGTCCTTAAATTTTCCAAATCAGTCACTCTAAGCCCCACCACATTATTAGAAGGAAATCTAGTATCTCTATCTTGAGAACGTGCCTTCTTTTTTCCCCACAAGTCTAAGAACCTGGAGATTTGCTCAGTTTTGCTTTATAAAGGCTGGAAAATCTGACAGGACCACAGAACCTTTGTTATCATTGGCTGCTTCTGAACAGTGAAGACTGGTCCTGTGCATCTATCAGTATCAGTATGCTCCTCTTTCTCTGTGCACCTGCTCCCTGGTCTTCTTTCGGGTCTTGGAACCAAGCATGAGCTCTCGTGCCACACTTGGTGTTCACTCTGTTGAAGCTGTTCTTCTCCACCCCACCCACCTCTTTATGGAGTCAACTTAGTTAATCTTCACGTACCAGTTTTAACTGCACCCTTCTAAGGAAAGACTTCACACTCACTCCCTGGCCTTAGATGGAAAGAAGAGGGCCTTTGCCCTAGCCTCTTGAGAGAGCCCTTCACATCTGCTGCACACAATCACGTGCGCATGTTTATTAAACTCCCAGGCCCCCTGGGACTCAAGAGCTTGCCTTGCACTCAGCATTAGGATAATATTAATACCATCTATGATCAGAAATATCAGGTCCGATCACCAACCAGGAACCAGGCAGTCTTTTCCACATATCTTGCCCTATGCTCCTGAAATGAAAGATTTCATTCAAACCGCAACGTTCGTGGAGATGGAAATGGTTAGGAGACATGGGGAGAATCTGAGCCATGAAAATGCCTAGGTAAAAGAAAAGTCAAATTAATTAACTTGTCAAATCCTTCTTCCCAGATAGCATGAATACAATACATTCTTGCATAATGAAGTATCATTTCCCAGTAGTGCACTCCATCTATTTTTCTTTTTGTTCTGTTTTTCTTTGTGTTCTAAATTTATGATTTAGAGGTACTCATGATTTAGCATTATGTATGCAAAAGTAGCAAATGGTGGCTGAGGAACATTTTGCAGTGTTAAACAGATGTAGAGAAAGTGGAATACAATTTTTTTATATTGGTAATTAGATGGACATTGAATATGAGAGTTGCAACTTCTTCATTTTTATGTTATTTAATATGATTTGATAAATTCAAAATTAAATTTCAGCTTTATTTAAACAATCTTATTTAAGTATTTGACATTTAATCATTTAAGAATACAATTTAATCATTGGAAGAATTTGATCTTGGACTGGAAAGGAAGATAACAAGATTTTATAAATAGATAGTGGTGCCATTCTCTGAGCAGAAAACACTGATTTGGGAGGAAGTATCATCAGTTCAACTTGTGATTTATTGAATCTGAGGTAATTTCAACAATCCGAGAGAGATATCAAGTTGACAGTTGGATGGATGGTTCCAGATTTCAGAGAAGAGAATAGTGTGACAGAAAGAATAGAATTGAAATTTGAGGAACTTCATAATTTATTGATCTGTTACACTAGGATAAACCAGGAGAACAATGGGCAACAGAGTGGAAGGAAAAGTGCCAGACTGTTGCTTTAAGGAAACAAAGGGAAGAACACGCTTCAAGAAGAAGTGAGTGGTTTAGAGCATTCATGTCACGCTCATGACACATCCAAGAATATAGCTCCACAAGGGTAGGGATCTTACTTTTGTTCTCTGATATGTTTCAAAGTGTTTAGAATATTCCTAGAACCCAGCAGGGGCTCAATAAGTAATTATCAGATGTTGACTGAAGTATGAAGACCAAAAAGTACCCTCTGGATTAAGCAATGTAGAGATTACCAGTGAATCTGGAGATAACTCTTCGGATGGAGTGATAGAGGAGTTGAAGGAGGGTGTGGGGTATGAGGAAATGAAAACAGGGTCGTGAATGTAGATAGCTCTCTAAGGAAGGTTGGCAGGGATGGGAGAAAGGGGATTATGGGGTCAAGGGAAGGTTCAGCTTAGTTTTGTTTTTGTTGTTGTTTTTAATAGGAGAATGTCTAAAAGCTTGAAGGGAAGGATCAAAGTGGAGAGTAGGGGCTAAACATTCCACAGACAGAAGGGAAAACCTTCTGTGAACTCTTGGAAAAGCAAGAGTGGGAGAGTTCGAAGTATGGTGACAGGTGCTGGCCTTAGGTAGCTGGAGGAAAATGTCCTTCCCTGCAACAGCTAGGGAGGAAATAAAAGAGATGCTGATACAGGTAGCTTGCATATTTGAAGACGAAGGAACACCCATCAAGTGGCCCAATATTTTCTTAGTAAAACAGGTGGTGAGATTATTTGCTAAGATAATACAGAAAGAAAGGTGAGGCACAGGGAGGCTGGATGTTTGAGGAAAGGGCAATCAGTTAAAAGAGTTGCCAGAAAAAGGGTAAAAAGGTGACTAGAACGTTAGAATTGAATTGTACTGAGGGTCCATTTGAGGTTGGTCATTATTAACTTATAGGAAAACGTATCTGCTCTGCTGGCGAGGACGGTGTTCAAGTAGGCGGTTAGGTTCTAACAGGATACTTGGAGCCTAGCAATGTGGAAACCATGGCAGCCGTTAGGAAGGTCGGGGGCCTGTCCTGGGAGCACTTCACCAAGAAACCAGATCCAACCAGATAGGCCTAAGATGGCGGGTTCCATGACAGGAAAGCCCTGACCAAATAAAGAAGAAAAGGTATGGAAACCCTGTTTCCAAGAATCCTCACCCCAAGTAATAAATATTTTGCCACCTTGATGACAACTGTCAATAAAAGATAGAAACCCAACCTGTAGGTGTGCAGCTCCCCAAGCTCTGTCTCTCTCTTTCTTTCCTCTTCTCCCTCTGGAGCTTGCTTGCTCTCAAGAGAATACTTGTGGCTTCAGTAAACTTTCCCACCTGTGTTACTCGTCCCCCCACCCCATGCTGCGTTTCTATCCTTCAAGTCATTCCTGTGACAAGACCGAGAACCCTCAGGGACTCCTTTGGGTGTGGCTGTGTTGAGGGCCTGGGGCCTCCCCAGCTCACCTGGCCATAATAGACCATCTTAAAAACGTTTGCTGCACGGCGACAGAAACAAGGTGGATTAGAAAGTACCAGTTCTGCCTTTTATGCTGGGCACAAACAGAGTACCTTGGGTTGCCTACATTTCCCTAGAGATTGAGTACATTTCCCGAGGCAAAAATGGTAACTCATTCAATTCGAAAATGAATTTCAAACACTCAAAATCCTCTTAAGGAATTTACTTACATTGATATAAATATATGTTTATTGTTACTGTGATATTTGATAAATTATGTTTGTGTTTGACCATATGTTTATGTGGGCTTAAATTCACTGATGCTAACAATGTATATGAATTTGAAGCAAAAAAATGATTTGGTTCTTGTCAATAGAACCATTCCTTAAATGTACATACTCCAATATGTTGGAGTTAATTTGATTTGGAAAACTGACTTGCTAGTGATTAAATTACTACGAAATCCATTTTTGACATTTAACAAAATTTATAGCTCTAGTGGACATAAAATCACACGTAGAGCAAATTAAGAGAAACTACACACAGTATCATGCAAATGAGTTAGGATGCTTTAAAATTGATATTCATTATTCATTTTTTGATAGGTGATAATCAGCTAAATTGCCATGCCACCTTTCGCTTTTAAACATGATAATATGACAATACAGCTCCATTTATAAAATAAAGGTAGAATAATGTAACATTTGGTCAATTCAGATTTTATTATGTTGTGTACCGTATTCTTCACAGAAAACACATGCTCAAGTACATGTAATATTTTGATTATAGATCAAAATAAAAGATTAAAAATTTACCATACTGTAACCATTTTTCTTTTATATAGTTGAATTTTACATTTTAAAATTAGCCAATTTGAATTCTTCACGGATACAATATTAAGAAGTTGATTATGTTTGTGTTTTTAGAAAAAGGAAATTGCATATAAACTATGTTTATTATTCTTCAAGGAAATGTCTTTTTTAGGGGATTTATTTTCCAATGACAACAGAAGATAATTAACAAATATTTGTTAACTAAATCAATTTTAGGGCTTTGCATTTTCACTAAAAAGTTAGGTCACTAGAATTTTATGAGAATCTTTGAATTCCTATTTCTTTGTGTTATAATTTGGGTGATTACAAACACCATGGAACATAGAATATAAACTGTAGGAAATATACTGATTTAATCCATTAAAATTTTGGATTGAGCCATAATTTGCTGTTTATGGAGGATGTAAATACTTAATTTATCATTAAAGGCTTATGATTAGATCTCACAAAGTAACTGTTTGGAAGTTAATCATATTGTAATTTAACTTTAGAAAACATTGTGCCACAAGAGAAGAGGAGGAGGAGGCGGTGGTGACCATTTAACAAACTCCACTGGATAGTAACCAATGACCCAGTCTGCCTCTCTGAGGTCTACTTAACCAGACAGGATGAGTCATTTTGAAACAGCACGAAGAAAATCTCTCTATAATTGCCATTCCTCTTCCTCTTGTGTTTCTAAAATGCAGTTTGTTGTGGTTATGTAGACACATTTTAAGAAAACACCCTAAAAATTTGCTGTGACTTTTTGAAAGAATTGCCTGTGCTGCCAAAGATGTAGATTCCCAGGGTGTGTGTAAGTGGCACAGTATTTAATACCCCATTTATTGGAAACAGGGCTGGAGCTGAAGGTTGAAGAACAGATGACATGGGTCAGTACTTAAAGAAGAAGAAATGTAACATGAGAAGTAACAGGTTAGGGTGCCTGGGTGGCTCAGTGGTTGAGCATCTGCCTTTGGTTCAGGTCATGATACCAGGGTCCTGGGATCAGGTCCCACATCGGGCTCCCCCCAGGGAACCTGCTTCTCCCTCTGCCTGTGTCTCTGTCTCTCTCTCTCTCTGTGTTTCTCATAAATAAATAAATATCAGAAATGAATCCTCATCAGTTTAAGGCCTGTATGGGTCCACCCATCACAGGAATATTCTATGCCAGATCCCAGCTCTTCACCGTCAGTGGAGGCGGACGATACAGAAGGCCCGTACTCCTACACACAGGATATGAAAATTTGCTCTGTTTTGTGATAGAAAGTTATTTTGAAATCTCTGCATGTTTTCCCCTCCAAAACAGCCCAAAACACTTGATATTTTGCTGGTTACTCCCTCTGTCTGAAATGTCTTTCCTCAATTCATATATTATTGCCTTGCTCCAGGTTCCCTTCAACTTTTTGCCCTCCTCGTTTCTTCTTCCTTCACCTCTGGGAGACTGCTGATATGTCTTCTTTGCAGGGCAACATCATCCCTCACCTTTTGCTTTTTAACTCCACATCACAATGCACCGACCCCAATTCAGGTGAGGCCCTCCCACTTCTCTACACCCATAACAATTTGATCCTGAACGCCTAACAGTTCACTCCGTCTTACACCTGTTTATTCAAATATTCCACTAGCAGATTATCTGCCTCTGGATGACAATGACTCTGCCTTATTTTTCTTTGGCTTCTCAGAGCTTACTTAACACACTGAATATCATATCTTGTCTACATACACTGCATCCGATATGGAGAATTGAGAGTCTCCTTATTCATGTATTAGAACTCTTGGTATAGATCGCAAATACTCTTCGCTGTTCTTTCACTTGCCTTTAACTTTGTTCAAGGTGTTTTTGTTGTTTTGTTTTGTTTTTGATGCACAGAAAATAATATTCATGATGCCAAATCTGTCAATATTTTCCATAACGGTTTCATTTCTCGTTTAGGAAGATATTACTATAATAATATTATTACAATATTACAATAATATATGATAATCGTGAACACAGTTTTCTGTATTTTCTTTCAATATCTTTATCATTTTTGCTTTCAGTCTTCTTAAGAATTGTACATTTAGGGGCACCTGGGTGGCTCAGTGGTTGAACATCTGTCTTCACCTCAGGTCATGATCCCAGGGTCCTGGGATTGAGTCCTACATTAGGCTCCCTGCATGGAGTCTGCTTCTCCTTCTGCCTGTGTGTCTGCCTCTCTCTCTGTGTCTCTCATGAATAAATAATTTTTTTAAAAAAGAATTGTACATTTAGTCAAGGACTATTTCCATTAAACTAACCCTGGAGAATGTTATAGTCATTACTGTTTGGGGAAAAGAAGCTGGAAAATCTGACCATTATATGAACAATTTCAATTTTCTGTGACTCAGAACTTCTGGAAGAATGAAAGCCTAGTGAATTGATGAAGATGTATTTCACATAGGACTGCTCCTAGAATTATAAAATGCCCCCCAAAAAGCAGGATTAAGACAGTAGTTTTTGACTATGAGGTAGAGTACACACATAGGAAAGAATGGTTTAATTATTAT
The DNA here is from genome assembly GCF_053574225.1 of Canis aureus. Classification (NCBI taxonomy): domain Eukaryota; kingdom Metazoa; phylum Chordata; class Mammalia; order Carnivora; family Canidae; genus Canis; species Canis aureus. Next base: position 6,946,219 of record NC_135644.1, read on the forward strand.
ATTCCTAGGTTTTAATGATTTTTGGTGTTACTGAAATTATTGCTTTAGAATTTACAATTTTTATTTAATTGCTGGCATATAAGATGTATTAGTTTGCTGGTGCTGTCAAAGCAAAGCTGCACAGATGGTTAAACAACAAAAATTCATTTTCTCACAATTCTGGAGGCTGGAAATATGCGATCGAAGTGCCACAGGGGTGGTTTCTTCTGTAGATGGCTGGCCTATCACCAGGTCTTCATTCGCTTTTTCCTTCTGTGTGTCTCTTTGTACTACTCTTCTTCTTCTTCTTTTTTTTTTTTTCTTTTTAAAGATTTTATGTATTTATTCATGAGAGACACATAGAGAGAGGCAGAGATATAGGCCCAGGGAGAAGCAGGCTCCCTGTGGGGAGCCTGATATGGGGACCCCATCCCAGGACCCCGGATCACGAACTGAGCCGAAGGCAGACGCTCAACCACTGAGCCCCCAGAGGTGCCCCCGAATCCTCTCTTCTTATAAGGATACCAGTTATATTGGATTAGGACTCACCCTAATGATCTCATTTGAATTTATGTACCTCTTTAAAGACTGTCTCTAAACATAGTCACATTCTGAGGTATTAGGGGTTAGTACTTCTACAGAGGAATTCGTGGGGGTACACGATTCACCCCATAACACAAGAGTTCATTGATAAATCTTGTATCCAGTGAATTTGTAAATTTTATGATTTCAAATTCCACTCTGCTTTTCAGTGGGTTTCTCCTTAGCTTCTTACTACTTTCTCTGAGAAGCTTAAAAACAGGCGAATGTCTAGAGGGAAAAACCTCTGAGGTTCGGAGTTACTTTGTGCCTCCCATCTCACCAGCATCCTGGCCCCTCTAATCACAGCACCCTGACGTCCCAATATTTGTCCCTCTCTCCTGTCGTGTGAGATTGGGCTCTGCTGGTGTCTCTACACCTCCCCATGGCTTTCTGCCTGGACTCAGTCTCTAAATCAGAGCCAAGATATGCAGACGCTCACAGGAAAAAAGTGGCTTCACCTTTCTGTTCTCCTTCCTCTAGGATCTTACTCTTTCAAGGGTTGCTTGCCTCAGAAGCCCTGTCATCCTTTAAATATATATATATTTAAATAAATTTTATTTATTTATATAATACTATTTGATATTAATATATAGCACAATATATTATAATACATATTATATAATATATATTATATTACTTATAGATAAATATGTTTATATTTATCTTCATACATATTTATAGATAGATAAATCCACATTTTCTGGTGATTTCTGGTAGACCTCTTATCTACTCTATGCTAGTTTATTCCAGCTTGAAGCAGTAGTCTTGCATGAATGAATCCATTGGACTCTGGAAGTTTGCCACCGTTTAAAATATCAACTCTCAGTTAACCTAAAAACATCAGCTTCTCAATGTACATCGGACATGAAACTATGGTAATTTCCTTAACTGCCAAGTTAAATGTCAGTTCAATTATATTATTCTTAGGAGATTTAGTTGATAGCACCATTATAGAAGATATGAACTTTTTATTCTATTTAAAAGGAAATCAAGGTTCCTGTGTACTTTTTTTTTCACCCAATTAAGTAATTTAGCTTTTAGTACATACACTAAGGGTAAAAAGATTTTTCTTTTTCAAATAGCAAAATGTCTAAAATGCAATTAAACAATTCCTCTTAAGGGGTACCTGGGTGGCTTAGCCCCATGGCAGCCTTCGGCTCAGGTCATGATCCCAGGGTCCTGGGATTGAAGCCGGTGTAGGGTTCCCTGCTCAGCGGGATGCCTGCTTCTCTCTCTGCCCTCTCTCTGCTCGTGTTCTCTTTCAAATAAGTAAATAAAATCTTTTAAAACAACTTCTCTTAAATAATGTCTGTAGTTATACGTGCCATAAATTTTTACAACAGAGTGTTTACTACATCCACCACATATTTAGTTATAAGTATCAGCCCTTTTATCATTAAGTATGGAAGCCAGTAAGATGGAAAACTATGTATATTATGACCACAAGCGTTTTTGCAACTTAATGTTTCACATAATCTTTGTTCAGTAATAGAAAATACCAATTTTTGCTTACTTATTAATAGAACTCGCCAATTTTATTCCACTTGCCATTGTTGACACTGATTAATGACCATTATTAACACAATTGAATTTATATGTGAAACTAATTTTCCATGGATCATTTAGGACCTTGACCAGTCATCTTGCATAATTCTGAGATTAACCAGTTATATTTATATTAGTAAGTTACCACACACGAATGGTATTGTTTTTCTCTTAGGAATGGCCCGGTCTAAAAAAAAAAAAAAAAAAAAAGGTCTATTCTTCATTAAAAATACAAGTTCTTTTTAATTTTTTTTCTTTAAAAAGTGGTTTAAATTGGTTTTAATTTTACTCAATTTGCTTCAGGTTGTGTTGTTTTAAAGATGTGTTAGAAGTCAGAAAACAATATTGTAAAATTTTCACAATGATGATGCATAAGTAAGTCATCAAAACTGACTGCTCATATTAGGGTTGATTAAACATGCAAGTTCCAGAGCCAGGATATCTGTGTTTGAATCCTGGTTCTACAACTTATTAAATGTTTGACTTGTGTAAGTTTGATCTATCAACATTTCTAACCTAGGAACTGGAGATACAAATACTACCCAATATTACTTGTGTGAGTTAATTACATCCATGGCACTTAGTCCCTGGTCCATAGTAAGCACTCAATAAAGCTGGTTAATATCATTTTTAAAAAAAGATTTATTCATTTATTTATGATAGACAGAGAGAGAGAGAGAGAGAGAGAGAGAGAGAGAGGCAGAGACACAGGAGGAGGGAGAAGCAGGCTCCATGCTGGGAGCCTGACGTGGGACTCGATCCCGGGACTCCAGGATCACGCCCTGGGCCAAAGGCAGGCGCTAAACCGCTGAGCCACCCAGGGATCCCCTGGTTAATATAATTTTATACAGAGAAATTAAATTAAAATAGACTAAGACTGTCTACAGAAAGGTAAATTAATTCTTGAGACTCTAGACTAGAGTTTAGGAGCTGGATATAGCAGTGAGTCCCACCTATTTTTTTTTGCTGAAAAGCTGACTAAATATTTGCCTTCCATAATCACCTTACCAGGTTACTGTATTTTCAGCAACCTTTTCTGTATTCTCTTCTATTTCTTTTTCCTTCTTACTGTTTGTGTGCCCCATCATTGTCAGACCCTATTTCTCCACTTACCTTTTTTAACTTGCTAACAATCTTAATTATGTCTTCCTTGTCTTAAAATAAAAGCAACCTGGCAAAAAAGGCATTCCTAGTATCATCCTAGACACTCTCCCCAATTCTGGTTTTATCACCAAACTTCTTGGAAATGCTGCCTAAACCGCCTTGAGTCCCCTCCCACTTACCCTCCCTTTCCCTGCCTCCTCCCCCTTTCCCACTTAACACAGGCTAATGAGTTGATGGTGAAAAACTTTAAGCTAAAACATGTATGAAAAACAACAGAAGAGATAAGTGCATATCTCTGGAGCATCACTTTTGCTCGTGGCAGGTAATTAACCGTGATAGCGCTCTATTGAAACAAGTGCACATATTACAGAGTCGACTGTACTAGTTATATGAAAATTTTAAGATAAATAAAAGTCGAAAAAATTGAATTTAAGATTCAATTTTGGCTTTTCTTTCCAGATCTCCAGAGGTATATAATGTCTGGAGGAGATCTGGTCCTTCCAGTCTTAGGAGGTACGATGATTCAAACTCGGATGTAAGGGATGACAGCCTAATCTCTCCACTGTAAAATTCAATGCACAACCTTCTTCTAATCGTTTCATGGGACAATGATGTTGGCCTGAATTGTTTATTCCATGGAGAATTACAAAAGTGTGATTCAGGTATTTGCCCTGCATTTTTAGTCATAATCGTTCTGTGAAGAATGACATCTCTACCTTAATTTTTGTCACTTAACAATAGGTCTAGGAGATCATCCTTATTCTTTTTCTACGGCTGCATAATATTTCATTGTGAGAATGTCCCATCATGTATTGAATGAATTCTTTACTGGATCATACCCCTTGTTTTGCTATTGGAAATAATGTCAGAGTAAATCACCCTGAGCATAAGTCATTAAAAATTTTTTGCAATATATATTTTTGGAAACAGATTCCTAGAAATGATATCACAGGGTCAAAGGATAAATGCATATTTCAGAAGACAAGAATTTGGCCTTCTTATGCTTTATGACCTCTTACTCATTATCCCAATGTTTATAATATTATGACAGTTTCAATAACATTGACTGCTTAGTGAAATGACATGATTACATTCCCTTTTTCTACTTTGTTTTACTCTTGCTGAAACTGAAAATGCCTTTTAAATGTTTTCAGTTGTATGTACTATTTTCCACAAGGCCAAGTTAATTAGGTGATCAATCAGTTCTGTTTTATTCCCGAATCCTTCTGTCCTCACACCAGAATCTTTACACAGCTCTCGTCTGTCCTGAGGTTTTCCTTTGATATTTCCTGGAAAATCCCTTTGGCTCTTTTCTGTGTAGGATCCCTGGTTGTCTAAATCCCGAAGCTTGCTTCTTGGTGGAGTATATCCTCAGCGTCATGAGAAAGGATTCATGTGAGATAAAATTTTTGAGGACTCACAAGTCTGCAAGTGTTTTTATTCTACTTTCATACTTTATTGCCTGTCACACTGGTTATAAAGTGTGGGTCAGAGGTCAATCTCTCTTAGAATTTTGAAGTTTTTGCTTCAATTCCTTTTTTCTTCCAGATACTTTTTTTTTGAGATGACGTTATTCAATGCCTGTGCCTTCATTTGTTTGGAAGGCCATGGCCAGACCAGAAGTGGGCCTAAAGAGGAACAAGAAATGGAACACTAAAGTGTGGGATGATGGCAGAGCAAGACTTCCATCACGCATTACTAGCTATTAATTATGGCCCCTTGAGTGCTCATGTGGCCCAATTCTAGTCCAACGTTGCAACGTTAGTGAGCCTGTACTGCTGAGCTCCTCTCACCTGGTTCTCCTCCCTCTTGTGGGTTGCCCTGCCCACATAACTTTCAGTGTCTTTCTGAGCCAGACAAACCATATTTGCTTATTTGTATCCTTGTCCTGTATGTATCTTTGCATTGCTTGTTTATCGGTTAGTTCAAGAAATAAAGTGGGGGTAATTTTTAATCATTAGCCCTCATTCTTGCCAGTACCTGAGGCTGTAACAATTCTTTGTGATCTCACTTTTACGAACTTCTCTTCTCCCTGGCATTTTGAAATTATAAAGGGCTTTAATTTAATGGTATGATTCCGTTTTATGTAAGTTTTTCAACAAAACTTAATGTATTTTTAAAAGAATCATACATTAGGTGGCAAAATTATAAGCAAAAGCAAGGAAATAACATAAGATCCAGGATGGCGGTCACCCTGGGTGGGGGGCGGTGCCGTGGTGCTACAGAGTGAACAAAGTATTTTAAGGCCTCCACCCATCCTCCACTCCCAAGCATCTGGTGAACCATTTTAACTTGGAAGCTCAGATTCTTTAGTTTAGAAAAACACTTTTATAGTCTTGAATTATTTCTTTTATAATTTCTGCTCCTCCGATTTCTCTGTTCTCTTTCTGGAACTCCTCTTAGCCAGATGTTAGTCTTCCTGGATTCTCCAATTTAATTTTTTCTCATGTATTGTCCACAGTTTTTTGTTCTTTTGTTTTTGTTTTTGTTTTAATTCTAGAGTCTTGGAGATTTCATTGGCTATTTTCCAAACCTTCTATTGATTTTTTCAGCTTGGGTATCATATTTTTCATTACCCAATACATTGCCATTCCCAAAATGTTCCTTGAGTTCTTTTGTTTCTCGTATGCAAAAGCATAGTCTTCATTGCAGTAATTAGAGGATTTTCTAAAACACACTCTTCTGTTGCCTGCTTTGTTTCTGTTTCCTATGAATGCCTTTCTTTGTTCTTTGCCTTTCATGTTATAGACATTCCTTAATTATTTGGTTTTCTTAGTTATCCATCAACTTGAAGAGTAAGGCATCAAAGAGCTGATTAGAAGCTATGTATTCATGGTTATGACGTGGCTGGTGAGCTTTCTGCAGTGTGATTGCTTAGAGACAAAGTTCTTTTATTTGGGAATCCACAAACATCACTATCTATAGGCTTTTTATCTGGAGCTGATCAGTTCTCATCTTTGGCCTGATAAGTATTCTTTTCTCTCCACTTCTGCTTATACTCTGGGCTGAATATAACAAGAGGGCAGAAGGTTCTCAATATTTCATGTGTAGATTCTTATTTAACTCCTTCCAGTGTAGTGCCTCATCCCCTAGATCTGAGTATCAGGTGGTTTTGAATCTAGAGATTTTCTGGTTTACATTCTCTAGACTATAATTCTCTGGTTTCATCTAAAGGGAGAGAGTGGCTTCATCATCTGGCAGCTTAATGTGCTTGCGGCAAAGAAGTCGTATCTTTGTTGCCCAACACTCTTCAGGCAGACTTTGTTTTCAGCCACTCACCTTACCCTGCTTCTATGATACTTGGTGTCTCCCAATTCCTGAGACTTTCTGGATTTCTGTGGATGACAAGTAGTCTATCATTCTTTGGCATTTTTCTCGAAAATCTTTTAGGTGATAGTCAGCCCTGCTCTGCTTGAAAATAGATTCTACTCATCCAGGTCACTTTCAGTCTCTAATTAATTGGTTTAACTCTCCAGTCTACTATTGATTCATGTTCTATTTTATTTGTTCCTGTGTGTTTATACATTTTGGATGAGAAGTTGGAGGCTGGAGAAGAAATAGATGTATATGCTTTTCACCTTGTTAAACTAAAAATCCATCTTCATAGTATTTAATACTACTTCTCACCTGAGTTGTATGTGAGTAGGTTAAAAAGACCACAAAGGAAAAATACTGGTGGTGATAGACAGTTTTCTTAATGGAGTGGTATTTGAGCTGAAAGCTGATAAATAAGTAGAAGTTAAATCAATTGAAAGTAAAGCAATGGACATGGCAGGAAGCACTCCAGGCTGGGAAGAAGCATATGCAGAGAATCCCCAGAGGGGGAGGGAGAATGGTGCACTGGACAACCCGAAGGAAGGTTTCACTCAGGACAGAAGGACAGTCCACTTTTGAGAACAGGTTGAAGAACTAGACAGAGGTCAGATAATGAAAGACTTTGGACACTTACTTAGAAATGAGGTCTTACATGATGAGATTTGCTTTACAAAAATCTTCCCAGTTGCAGTTTGGGGGATGAGTTGGAAGGAGACAAAGATCAATGTCGGGAAATAATGTATTGTAATGATAGTCCATATGAAAGAAAATGGTAATGAGAGTTTACATATTGTGGGACAACATAAGGAAGACTCATGGATAAATTTAGGAGATTTTTAATAGTAAAGCTGGATTATTGGAATTGATTGGTAAGTTTACTGTGGCATATAATGAGAGGTAGTAGTTGGGGTGATCCCTAGGTTTCAGATTTGCATAACCAAATAGATATTGGTGTCACCTATTGAGATAGAAAATATGGGGGAGGGGCGCCCTGGGTGGCTCAGTGGTTTAGCGCCTGCCTTTGGCCCAGGGTGCGATCCCGGAGCCCCACGTTGGGCTCCCAGCATGGAGCCTGCTTCTCCCTCCTCCTGTGTCTCTGTCTCTCTCTCTATGTCTATCATAAATAAGTAAATAAATAAATAAATCTTAAAAAAGATACAGGGGGAAAGTCAGGTTTGGGGCAAGATTATAAACTTTGTTTTAAGTAGATTTAGTTTGGTGCATGAGATATCAATTAGGCATATGGTATATGGCTGGGAGTTTTAGGTTGGAGAAACAAATTCACAAGCTTTGTGGATGATAATAAAAGTCACAAGTCTGAATAGGATCATATCAGAAAAGAGGAGAGAGTGAAGAGAGAAAATGTCTATGCTCTTCAAGAGGAAAGACTCATAGGTACAAAACTCATAATTCAATAAAGGTTAGCTCTGTATAAGGATAAAATTGGATTTATAAACTTCCAGCCTCTGTTTTAGAGCCTGGCATATAGTAAAAACATATGGGACTGAATTGGACAATAATAACAAAAGAGACAATGATTAATTATAAAGTTCTTTAAGCTCATCACTCTCACTAGATTTGCAAAAAATTATCCTGATCAACCTTCTTTTCTATCAAAAGCCTACCCACTAATTTATGATCATCAAATAGCATAATTGTTATAAAACCTCCCAATACATCACTTCCAAGAAATGGTTATTTCCTCCTTGAAACCACAGAACTTTGTTGGTATCTCTCTCATAATACCTCTGTTGTTTTTTTTTTTTATTTTCCTAATTTATATACCAATCCTACCTTTCCTTCTATTTCATAAGTTAATTGAGGACAAAAGCTAAGTCTTTTTCAACTCTGTATTCTACACAGCATAATGGCTGACATGTAGTAGATGGCCAATAAATATTTATTTAATAAATGCAAGAATGCGTCATTATGCTCAAAGTTGCTCTAACAACTCAGTTGCAAAATCCCAGGTCCCAAGATAATAGCCTTGTCATATCCTAGGAGTAGTGAAGCACAAACATTTGAGAAAGCTCACATTCTTTTAGATTTCTGTGGTTATGCTATCATGTTTTTTTGTTGTTTTTTTTTGTTTTGTTTTGTTTTGTTTTTTTACCTAGAAGAAGGCAGTCTCATGCACCTGCATTTCAAAATCAACTTATCCCTAAATGAATACACAATAAGCCAAATAGCAAGTTTTATTTTCTTTAAATTATTTTAGGTTTAAAGTTAAAAACGTCTACAATTTTTTTTTCTTTAAATTATCAAGCAACACTAGAAGGGAGAGACATTTAGAGCTATTATTTATATTCATGTATATACATGTATATGTATGTATGTATAGGCACACACATTATTTTTAAAGATATCCATAGATAAAACATAGATTTCTGCAGGAGATTATATAACACTAACCACCTTTATGATCAGTAAGTCCCTTATGTGAAACTAATGTTTTCAATGTACTTTTGTTCAGATGCAAGATGAAAAATCAAAACTGCTTGTCAGCAGTTTTCTTATTTCCTTATTTATACTTTTCATTTATTTGAAGACAGTTATTAATTTGTCCCTAGTTAACTTAATGTGGAGATTACATAGCTTCAATTTTTCTCATTATGTGCACCTTATTTTCCATCTTATTATTTAATAAGTCCACTGTTGGCCATTTCCAGTTTTTATATATCCTTTTAATTTGTTTTAGGAATATTTTATTATAGTGCATAAGTAATTATCCAGCACTAGTATTATCTTATAATTTTCTTTCAAATTTTCTAGGAATGTTTAATAATTAACATAATTTATAAATTTTAAAGGCCAATTTTTCTTTGCTAAAATGATTTTCCATTTTCTTAGTTGCTCCATTCCTAAATCAAAATATTAGGTAGAAGAGAACCATAGCATTTATTTTGTAAAAAAAATTTTTTTTTGAATTAAAAAATGCCTTTAAACACCAATCCATAATGAAGGTTAATTAAAACTGTATATTTTTCCCTTAGCTATCAACAACTAGTTTTGGCATAGATTATTGGATTTATAATTAGATGTAATTTGACTTAATTAGTTGGCTATAGCTCTTAATTGTGGTATACCTTCTCCCATTATGGCCACTGTAACAGCAGCTTAGGATAAACATTGATGATCCCCCTTGCCAGTGGGACTAGCTCTATCCCTTGGGTTATTTGTGTGATAATGAGAATGAGATTTCAGGAGCATGACAGACGGTCTAGGCATGAAATACTGTTTTGGCACAGCTCCCTTCACTGCTTTTGAAAAATGGCAGCTTATTCCACCAAAAAAAAAAATAATAAGTTTCATGTGGATTGTTATGATTTTGGTGAGGTTATCTATAAGGAGGAGTCAAAGAGAGACTAAGGCAAATATCTCTCCCTCCCCCCGGCACCAAAAAAAAAAAAAAAAAAAAAAAAAAAATTGGGAAAGCCAAGTGTCTCTAGAAATTTCCTGAGATCTAAAATATTAACATGAGTTAACTAAATGTACTTTGCTGAATAAAACAAGTCACACATATACTCTGAATCCCTTTGTTTAAGAATTCCATGATGCTATTTCAGCCTCACTACCAAAATCTATTCTTAAAAGGCATGGTAGGAAAGAATGTTGTACTATTTTCGTGGCACATTGGATCTAAAATAAAGCAAGTTTGTTTGTTTCCTTTGGATAAAGTTGAAGCAACAGCAACCCTCAAAGAAAACATTTCAAAGGAGTTAGAGAAGACTGGTCCTTAGCTGTTGAATACTCACACATGTTAGATATGGGAGCACAGATCCGATGTGCCACACAAATAGTTCGGTGTTGAAAATAAAAGATATCCACACAGATTATATGGTAATTTGTTACCACTTCTCTTATTTGCAGACCAAATCATCCTTAGTCCATTTCATAATAGCCAATTACAGGTTACTCAAGGGACGTGGATCATGCAAATCAGCTCATATTTCACTGAGTGACTGTTTCTCGTGTGTTCTGAGCTATTATTTTCATTACAGTGCAGCACATGAATCCAACTCATCTGTACTGTAATTGCTATAAATCAAGCATTCGTTTGCCATTATTTATTGCCTACTATAAAGAGTTTTAATAATATTTAGAGGGCACTGCAATAAAAGCAATCATTTATTGTGTCTGCTTACAGGGTCACTCAAGGTTTTCAACAAAAGCCAATGTCATTTCCTAATCTTTTAATATTCATAAGGTAACATCACTTGCAAATGGTACATTATGATTTATAAACATTTCCTGGCCAGGAACATAAAAGCATCATTATAATTCCTTCTCAGGAAAAACAGTCAGATTCTGCGAGGCAAATAGCAACATAGGGTAAGAGCCCTGGGTTCTTAACTGGATCTTATTTCTCTTTGTCCATTGCTCTTGATCATACCACTTAAACTTAGGCTAACTGTAAATTACAGGGGGCTTGTCAGAGTCCTTCTGTAATGGAAGATCTGCATTAGTACTTGCAAAGGAGGTTCTGACTTTCCTCTCTCATCTCAGTCATAACAGAAGTGGCATGGTGCAGTAGACAGCTCTGAAGAAAGAGGCACAGAGGTGTGCGATCAAGTTCTACTGACATCAATTACATGTGTGACCTTTGACAAATAAGTTAATCTATACAGCCTCCGTCTTTTGTGTAAAATGGAAATAATAATACTTGGTCTACCTATTCAAAGGATCTTTGCAAGGACTATATGAAGGCCACATGTAAAGTATAAAGCAATCCAATTATTAATTGTAAACATGACCTTCTTGTGAGATAAAGAGAGATAATTTACCTCCAGAACACCCTTCATAAAATTATTTTTTTTTAAATTTTTTTTTAAATTTTATTTATTTATGATAGTCACAGAGAGAGAGAGAGAGAGAGAGAGGTGCAGAGACACAGGCAGAGGGAGAAGCAGGCTCCATGCACCAGGAGCCCGACGTGGGATTCGATCCCGGGTCTCCAGGATCGCGCCCTGGGCCAAAGGCAGGTGCCAAACCGCTGCGCCACCCAGGGATCCCCTTTCATAAAATTATTAAGGACTGAAGAAATATATTACTTTGTACTTATCTAGAACAACCATGGAATCTCATTTCCTAGGCACTTACATCAACTATATATATCAGTGTTAAATTTTGTCTACTACACCCCTAGATTTTGCTTGGGCATCTCCAATGATGGGCAACACATGGCTCTTGTCAGTAACGTACTAAGTCTGATAGTTCTCCCTAATTCAGTGCTACAATCTATTTTATTTTGGGACAGATACAACAAGCCCAGTGTCTCTCCTTATCAGTCTTTCCTTTATTTGAAGACAAGTACATGTCCTTCTCATGTCTTTTTCGTATGAAATATTGCCAATTCTTCCAATAATTCTTTATGAAATTTGATGTCAAGTTGCTAGTATATCTGGGTCATTGTATTCTGAACAATAATTTGATCTGATTAAACTTAATTCAACTCTGTTACAAAATACTGAATATTTACTATGTGTCAGAGACATGCTAGATTCCAGAGATACAAAGCAGAACAAGGTACAAATGAGTGGCTCCTCCTCTAGCTCAGCCAATCTTCTTATTTATAGCTATCTATAGTACAACACAGTCAACAGAAATATACTGAACACATACTCATGCCAAAGAGCTTGGCATGGCCTGGGAATTCAGCCTCCACCGAGCGTTCATTTTTTGCGGGGGAGTAGAGACAGGTGAAGAGTCATTTATAATAAGTTTATTGGGTGAGGGAAGAAAGAGTGTTTTAGAAAGAAGGAAGAGTGTCATGTCCTTGAATTCACAGACCATGTCTATCTTGTTCCCTTGAAATCCCTAGTATCTAGTTCTTAGCACATCGTATGCATTCTGAAATGCCCGGAGTAATGTAAGCAAGCAAGCAGGTAAAAATTCTTACAGTATGTGGCATAAGACAGAAGTGAGGTGCGGGACCTAAGAAGGGACCTATGGCAGATACCATGAGACCTGTCCACATTCCTTTAGGTCTTAGGCACATAGAATGGAAGCTACTTTGTCTTCAGTGGACTAAGCTTTAATCATCTTCACTGGCAACTGTCTTGACAAGATACCCCTTATTGGCTGACTTCTCTTCTGCATCTCATTTCCCTACTTCTCTCCCAGTGCTTCCATCATGGGCTCAAATCCTTATTTCTGTGTCTACTTCTGGGGAACCCACTCTGAGACAAGGCCACATAATGCAAGTCCTTATCAGTCATATTAAAGAGTCTAAAGTCTATCAAATGCAATTTTGAAGTGCCATAAGAGCGGTACAATTAAAGTATTAAAAAGATTTTGTTCATGCCACTTTCAAGCCTGTTACTTAGCTAATATGAGCTCTGGGTGGAACCTCACGTCCTGCCCCCATACTAAAAACAGGAAAGAGGGTAGAAGCCCACATCTAGGGTCCTCCCCTAGATAACAGTTGCATTCCTAACTGGAAACTGAGCTTCACATACACCTTGAGGGAGGTTTGGGAATAAAGAAAAGATATGGATGCTACCCTGACTTTTTGGAAAGTTCTCCCAACTGGATGGCTGGGATATACTGAGTACTCTAGAGGCACTTAGAGCTGGTCCTGGGTCTCCTGAAGAGCCTCATGTACAATGACAGAGACTGATGCTCTGGCCACAGTAACACGCAGGCTACCCTGGACCCTGATGTTCAGGAGGATGGGTGTGTATGCTAATACAGTGACTAAATACAACTGATTGCTCCAGACCTTCCTAATGGGCTGGTCACAATCACAATTTCCAACCTACCAAGTATCTCAGACAGATCCACTGTTCCAGAGCTTTCACCCTGGAGGGTAAACAGATGACCATGGTGGAGGGTAGACAGATGACCATGGACTGCAGATCGCCTAGTCTTACCAACTAGTCCCAGTACTCCCAGCATCCCAGGGAGGTCAGGAGGAGATCATTTGCAGGGCCTAGAGTACTGCCTTCTACCTAGCCATATGATATACTTCTATCTGATAAAACACTAGCTCTGTAAGAATCCACATAATATTATTTCCAACTTACAACTCCAGCCACTGAATGGACCAACACCTAACGTTCATGTGACCACCACCAGTTCTTAGTTTATAATTAATGTCAATGACCCGAGACCTTTTGATTATGACTGCTAATGAAAATGCTATATATTTCTTATATTTCTTTGCCCATTCTAAAATTAATTTCAGCATGAAGAAAGGTGTAACTTTAAAAATTTTCTACTTAAAAAAAATTTCTACTTTTAACTTATTATTACACATAAATATATATATCAGAATTCTAATTACTTTTGAGACTGTCACAAAGACAGACTTTTAAATAAGAACAGTTTTATTTTCTGATATCTGTATTTAGTCAATTTATATCAACTATAAATTGTTCTCTTAAAAGTATGATTCTTTCCTTTTCTCTTTCTTTCTTTCTTTCTTTCTTTCTTTCTTTCTTTCTTTCTTTCTTAATTTAGATGGAATGCTTCATAAATCTGTGTGCCATTCTTGTGCAGGGGGCCATGCTAATCTTCTCTGTATTGTTTCAATTTTATTATGTGTGTTGCCAAAGTGAGCACTGACTGATCACTGGCTTTCATAAGTGCTATATGTAAGAACATTTTTCCTCAGCTTAAAATGAAATATTTAAATATATGTGAATAAATACCTAAATGTGCTAGGCACTAGGAAAAAGTTATGCAACATTGGTTGCAGTCATGAGATAAAATTTTCACAAAAAAAAGTGACAAATATTTACAATTTGTTTTTTTTTAAAGATTTATTTATTTATGATAGACACACACACACACACACACACACACACACACACACACACACACAGAAGCAGAAACACAGGCAGAGGGAGAAGCAGGCTCCATGCCGGAAGCCTGACGTGGGACTCGATCCCGGGTCTCCAGGATTGCGCCCTGGGCCAAAGGCAGGCGCCAAACCGCTGAGCCACCCAGGGATTTGAAAACATACAGCCCTCTGTTCTCTACCCTATAGGGACTGAGGGAAACACAGTTTTGGCAGCTATATACTGACGTACCAACTCTACATTTGTAAATTCATATGAAAAATTATAAAGAGATAAGCAATGATTTGACTAAGAATACATATAACATTCTTGCATATGGTATCAAAAACTTGGGAAGAACCTAAATATTAGTTAATACAGATTGGTAAAATTAATGTTGGGAATCTATCAATATTCTTTTCAGCCCTTAAGAATATTATTGATGAATATTTATTGACATTAGGGAAAAATTTATTGTTCATTTCTTAAAAATAGGTCATAAGATGGTATATAAAGTAAGTTTAAATGCTTATAAAATAAAAGTATATGTATCTATATACATAAAATGTAATTCTAAGGCTACACAATGAAGAAATAACATGGCTTATCTTTGGGTGGTGGATACTAGGGGTTCTTCTAAAAAATTTTGTCTTCACTTTTCTTATCTTTTTTTTTTCACTTTTTTTTAACATGAATGAAGGTCACAGTAAAAAAAAAAATAGCTATGGTACAGATTACAAAGGGTCTTTAATGCCCTACGAAGGACCTAAAATTTTATTCTGGATGTAACAAAAATATTCCAGGTTTTTAAAGAAGGGAGGCAAAATGGTCACGAATACGTGGAAGATATCCAGCAGCTAATACCAAAGTTTCTCTAACCTAAGAGACTATTTTTGTTTTTGTATAAAGTTTTAGATAACTATTTCAAAGTGGAAGATAAAGTCCTAAAGATTGGCCTAAAAAAGAATAAGTAAACACTATAGAAACAAAACCACTCTGTATTAGAAATGATCAGGAATGTAAAGGTAAGGGATATCACAGTAGACAGGAGGAATAGTGAGACAAGAAAAGAGAGAAAAGGAGAAATAATAGAGAATATGATAGAAGGCCAAGATTGCATAAAATCATGTTCAGTGAGAAGTTTCCAGTTTTGGGGAGGCTGAAGTAATTTTTAGCACAGAAATATCAAACACTGCATTCTTAGTTGGTTCCAACGCTGCAATAGAAACCTGCTCCATCACCTACACCTTCAGTAGAGTCCAAGTTCATACAGCTCAGCATGGAGGTGTTTAAAGAATAAAGTGTTGGAGCCAAAAAGGCCAGTGGGTGTTATTCAGAGAGACCTGAATCATTGCTCCATTTTTTTATTTCTATGGGAACTTGGGCAAAAGACTTAGGGAGATGCTGTTTTCTGAGTTAACATTTGATAACTGCTCCACAAAAATGCTAGCAATTATTGTTTATTGACTGCTAACCACGTGCCAAGAAGTATTCTAAGGGACGTTACAGGTATCTCTTCACTTAATCTTCAAGATAACCCTGCAAATCCAGGTATAAACCATTTTATTTATACCCTCAACATGCCTCGGGTGAGAAAACTAAGGCACATTTGAAGGTAAATGACTTATTTGAGGTCATGGAGCTTGAAAGTGAAGAAGCTGGAATTTAAACCAGTTATTCTAGTTCCAGAGAATGTACTTCCATCCACGCATGTTCTACTGCTCCTCACAGGCTGGTCACAAGGTAAGGAGAACTAAATAAGACGATGTATGCTAAACCCAGCACTGTGACTGCCATAGATAAAGATGCTCAGCAAATTTTATCTTTTTTTTTTTCTTGAATTCATTCTGTATTTATAAAACTTGCTCAACGAAAAAGTCAAGGGGTTTCTGTCAAAAGTCTTTAAGCTTGTGTACAGTATTATTTATTTTCCTGACCAGAAAATAAAAGAATTCCACGAAACAAGGAAAGAGGAGATTAGATATATCTAATCCCTTCAAATAAACTCTGCTTTCTTTTCTGTTCTGTTTTAGGATTTTATTTAAAATGGAGCCTGTTGAGTTTTAATGAACATATTTCTCTGTAGCCCATTGAGTTCTAATTCATATATTTATCAAAGTAGAGTAATATACCGTAGTTCGTTTGCTCCTCAGGGCAAGATCAATAAGACATTTTTCACTTCATTTTGGTGAATGGAGAAACTGAGACTCAGAAAACTCAATGCCTTCATCAAGACTGTATGTCGGCAAGGCAAGGAGTTGTATTAAAAGTTGGGATATCTGGTTCAAGTCCAGGGCATAACTGGCAGGACCAACATTTTCTTTCTTTCTTTTTTTTTTTTTTTTTACAACTGTCATGGTCAGCTAAATATATACATATGTAGAGAGAGAGATATCTATCAATCTACCCAAGAGATGACAAAATACAGTATGCAATAAAAATTTTTCTTCTAGATATGCAGTATATGTGCACAAAAAATCAGGCAAATTTTCTACATGTAACAATAAATATCAAAATAAAATATTTTTGGACTGTTTTTATCCAGTTACTGGGGGTCCAATTATTGATGTCGTTGCTTTCATTCATTAGGGTAAATAATTAAGAAAGACTGCACTTAGAATTGACCACATAAATAATTACTATATATAAAATAATTGAATCTTAGAAAGAAAACCAAAGCTGTATAAATAAAAGGCCTAGACAATTAAATTTTATAATAGTAATTTTTTTATCCTAACCACTAACAGTCCTATTGAGCTGAAATCTGAAAATATTTAGAATTCTTACTTAAATATAGTTAAAAGCATGAACAAATATCTGTAGCAAATAGACTTTCCTTGTCGGCAGAGTCACTTAATAGCTGACAAATAGTTTCTATTAGGCCCTCTCTTAATTGGTACCTGAACTTTCTGCCTTAAGTTGATTTGGCTTCTGTCATCCTTTCTGTCTTATCAACTGAAATGTCCAACTCCCTTAAAATTTCCTATACCTTGCACGCGCTTTACGTGTTTATGTTACAGCTTTTGGACATTTCCTCCTGGTTCTTGATTGAGGCATTGGCTGTGTTATTTGTTACAAATAAATTAGCTCTGAAATGTGCATGTACCAAGATATTTAGTTTATTCAGTCTTAAAGTCGACCCAATTTCCTAAAACCCAACACACACATTCCACAACCTGACAAACCAACAGAGTATGATACTCACATATGTAATCATTTTATTATGGCAGATGCTGGTAGTCTTTGAAAGTAGTCTTTGATCAGTTCTGAAAATTAAGCATTCATTTTACCCAGGTTGCAATAAAAGTATGGTGACCTGTATTCCTCTGCCTTCCCAAGCATCTCCAGCTGGTAAGTTGCTTAGATTTATGGACGGGCCCTTCAACTACCTCCAGGATCGTAGGGAGCCATTAAATTACCTCCAGGATTGTTACCCACTACTCTTTGCTTCAGCTAGACTACTGCTTTCCAGCTCAGAGCAACCTGTCCTGCTTTCCATTTCTCTCGTCTGTCCAGCTGAAGAACAGCTTCTGATTTTCCCTGCTAGGGAGGCATCCATCAGCGCATCCAATATCTCTTCTGACATATCTACACTGCTGCGTGTGCTCAGCTAATTGAGACTTTGCCAACAGTTCATAAGGCACTTGGCCCCCAACTTACAGTTGGGTAATGTAGTGAAATAGCAGGTTAAGTGAGAAGCACATGCTAGAATTATTCAAGACTGGGTACCACACTAGGCGTGACATCAAGCTGGATGCCAAGGAAACTTTAGGCCTCTGGACTATAGCTTTATAGGAACCACCCTGTCCCTCAGAACTGGCCACTTCAGCCAATTAACCTCAGCCTGAAAAAAAAAAAAAAAAAAAAAAGCAACAGGCTGTTGATGTTTTTTCTTTGAATCTGTACTGAAGGAAAATGTTTAGCTGATTGGATGACTCTATTGTTAAAAACATACTCAGCTTAGTGGAAGAGCATTCTGTTTTAAGTCATTAAAAAAGCCATCACTGGAAAATACAATTACATATACATATATATACGTGTGTGTGTGTGTGTGTGTGTATAGATAAATAGATACCCATATATTATTTACCTATAAATAACTTATGAGAATCCTTCAGTTTTTAAAATAGTTTAATTTTTCTGGTTACAGAAATTCTAATGTTCAAAAAATTACATCAAAATTATAAAAACCTAGGCATTCTCTCTTCAGGTGAATCAACAAAAAAGCTGTGATATACTCTGCTCTTTAAACGTTCAAAACGTTGTAACGACACATTTATTACTCAAGCAGAATTGCGTGACTTTTTCAAAACAGGCCCTTTAATGCTTTATGTATTCGTACGTATTTACCGATTAGTAAATTAAAAATAATAAAAATAACTAAAATGAGTTATGAAGTAACTCTAGTCTATCAAGTAGAAATATATTTGAATGAGTTAAATAATCCAGTGAAACCTGTAGTGAGTCTCCCGTGTGAAGAAGTGTATTTATTTTTTTGCAAGTCTGTTTTATATTCTGTACTCACTAACATTTATAATACATGACTTCTCCATGCAACAATAATTTAATGATACCTTATTCTTCTCTTGAAAAACAAAAGAAATATTATCAGGCAGTATTACAATAAGCTAAACCAATTACCTTCTAAAATGATTTTAATGCAGGCAAAATACAAGAGTCATCATTTTAGCATAGTGAGATTTATTAAGACTGCGACTCAAAGCAGTACACTATGCTTCTTATATGCTACATCGCTTCCCATTGAGTTTCAATTAATATTTTGAAAGTTTGTATTTTATACCGTGAAATTTCAAAATGTCAAATCCTAGCAGATTTTGTGTAAAGAAACGAATAATATCTTCTAGGCCATTTGGCTGAGGCTATCATATATACACATTCAAATTCAAGGCGTACACTGCAAATGCGACTATGAACAGTGACAGGCCCACCAAACAGTTTAAAACATTGCTCCCATGTCCATAATTCAGAAGAAGTGAGAAAAAAGTTATAGAAAAACTAATATGAACCTCAGACCTCTTGACAAACCCTGACTCTCAAGTCATTAATATGCTATGCAGAGGCTTGCCAGCATTACACCAGACATTCTTCTAAGGAGATAAGTAGATATCATAAATCAGATACTTCCCCCCACCCCTCCAAGATAAGAATAGGTCCTGCCCTTAAATTCTGCATATAAAGATCCACTGTAATAAAATGATTATTTTCTTTTGTCATTGCCTGGCACATATATTAGCATTAGGTACATTACTTTATCTGAGGAATAAGAGAGAGTTACAGCATACATTTCTTTTTAAGCCACTTTAATCTCTTCCCCTTTAGTGAAGTTAACATCTTCGGTTTTTCCTTGAAATTTTGAGAAGATGTACCTCTTTTTTTTCAGAAAAATCTCAAAGAACTAGAAAAAAAGGTCTTTTTAAAACAAACAAACCCCAAAAATATCTTTTTAAAATGACCTTTCTTTCGTATCCAAGTGCTAGAGACAACATACAACCTAACAGTTTGCTTGAAAATGAAAAACGTAGGCACTCCTGGGTGGCTCAGGAGTTGAGCATCTACCTTCAGCCCAGGGCGTGATCCCGGGGTCCTGGGATCAAGTCCTGCATCGGGCTCCCTGAATGGAGCCTGCGTCTCTTTCTGCCTGTCTCTGCCTTTCTTTGTGTCTCTCATGAATAAATAAATAAAATCTTTAAAAAAAAAAAAAAAAGAAAAGAAAATGAAAAATGTATCAATGTACTACCACACTGAGTGAAGTACAAGGTTATTGGGTTAATGATCATTCAGTAAGAAGACGTTAAGAGATGTTCACAATTTAACATTTGAGGAAGATATTTATTTATTTATTTATTTATTTACTTACTTACTTACTTACTTATAAAGATTTTTACTTACTTATTCATGAGAGACACACAGAGAGAGGCAGAGACACAGGCAGAGGGAGAAGCAGGCTCCCTTCAGGGAACCTGATGCGCAACTCCATCCCAGGACCCCAGGATCACGACCTGAGCTAAAGGCAGATGCTCAACCACTGAGCCACCCAGGCATCCTGATTTATTTCGATTATAAAATTATAAGGTTTTTAATTTTCTTTTTGGCCTATTGCATATTCTCACTATGGTACATGCGTGCTACTTTCTGTATTTTCACAACTATTACTGGGTAGCTTCAACCTGGCTAGAAATCACTGTTCTTGGGACAAATAGTATAGCACCAAATACAGAAAGGCAGATGCTGCAATATCACTCCCAGAGCTGGAAGGAGATGATGTGAGTCACACCTGTGGAATACCCTCCCCATCATCACAAAAGTTCGTTTTTTTTTTTTTTTTTTAATGTGCATTACCTCATGTAATGCCCACAACGATTTTGTAAAATAGATACTACCCTTAATCCATTTTCTATGAAGAGCCTGAGAAGTTCATTTACAACTTGTGCAGAGTCACGTATCCATAATTACAAAGTCAGTGTCCTAACATCGCTTGCCTCTTTGTCTTTCCTACTGTATATGGTAAACAAATTGGGAGCTGTCCTACCTGTAAGCAGTAATACACAATAACTAAGATTATAGGTTCTGAAGCAGGTTGTCTGAATTCATATTCTGGTTCTGCTACTTAATGGCCAGTAAGTAAATATGTTCCCTCATCTTTATTTAGGCAAAATAGCAGTCCCTACCTCATAGGGTTGTGGCGAAGGTGAGATGAGGTAGCATGGGCAAGGTGCTTAAAACACTGCTTGGCATAGTGAATGTCCTCAGCAAACTTGGTGATGACACGTACATTAATTCACCAATTATTTATTAACCTTTCACTATGTGCAAGGTACTTGCAGGTTGGGAAAATGAGTGATGGTCTATGTTCTCAAAGATATTAGATTCTAACAGGGGAACTTGCACATCATTAAGTAAATGTCAATAGTGGCAATACAGCTATTGCTAGAAGAATTTAAAGAATGGAAAACAGGGGCGCCCGGGTGGCTCAGTCAGTTGAGTGGCTGCCTTTGGCTCAGGTCATGATCCCAGGGTCCTGGGAACGAGCCCCACGTTGGGCTCCCTCTCCCTCTGACTGTCACTCTGCCTGCTTGTGCTTTCTCTCTCTCTGTCAAATAAATAGATAAAATCCTAAAACGCAAAAATGAAAAGAAAAAGAAAAAAGAACAGAAAACATATGAGTGTAGATGAGAAGCTGCTTCATGGATGAGGTATGTTTACACGTAACCTGGAAGAGTGGCTAGGTTTTGGAGAGGCAGAGGAGAGGTAGCAATTTGTCGACCGGGGTAGATGGATAATCTTTTTTTTATATAAGATTTTATTTATTTATTCATGAGAGAGACAGAGAGAGAGAGAGAGAGAGAGAGGCAGAGACACAGGCAGAGGGAGAAGCAGGCTCCACGCAGGGAGCCCGATGTGGGACTCGATCCCGGGTCTCCAGGATCACGCCCTGGGCTGAAGGCAGCACTAAACCGCTGGGCCACTGGGGCTGCCCAGCAGTGGATAATCTTAAAATCACTTCCAAGGAATCGAAGTTCTTTCATTCTTATAGAGGAGGTGCACTACCCATTCTCTGGACAAATGCACAGACTGCGCTTCTAGTCACAAAAGAAAAGTTTTTCTGCTTAAAGAAAGAAACTGAGGTCAGTGATTTCAATGTCCAAATCTTCTACAAATAGCAGTTTGTATGTGTAAATTTTTCTGAAGCAATAAAATGATTTCATTTTTTTATGAGGGATGTCTTTTGGTCATCTTAGACCATTTCCAGGGTGTGTGGTTGCGGCGGGGGCCGGTGGGGGACTTCCCTGCACACCACCAAGCACTTCTCAGAAACCAGCAGGGTGGTTTCTCAAGGAGAACTCAACTCAGTTCTGAAACTATTCACCCCAGGGGGGCGGGGGGGTGGAGATAGCAGCAGAAACCACAGGTTAAGGGCTCAGTCCTGCAAGACAGCTGCTCCAACCTCTGATGCCAGTTGAAAACTCAAGTTGTCACCTGTGCCTCTGACCAACCTGAGGGTTTCAATGACCCCCTATTGCACATCAAACGCCAGATGCAAGTCCAGGTTCTTACCTGTACTTCTGACTGACTGCTTATAAGTCAGAAGTTCCCATCACCCACTCCTCCCCAGGGTTTGATTTGCTCATAGCACTCAGAAGAACATTGTACTTACTAGATCATCAGTTTGTTTGTTTGTTTGTTTTTTCCAAAACTTAGGAACAGCCATATGGAAGAGATGGAAGAGATGCCCAGGGCACAGGGAGAGGGTGTGGGATGTCCATGTTCTCTGGGTATGCTACTCTTTCCAGTATCCATGTGTTCACCAACCTAGCAGCTTTCCAATCTCTGATCCCTGTCCTTTTAATTTTTATGGAGGCTTCGTCACATAGGCCTGATTTGTTAAGTCAGTGAGCCTTGGTGATTGAACTCCATCTCCAACTCTTCTCCCCTCCCGGGAGTTTGAGGGGGTAAAGACTGAAAGGTCCAATCTTCTAATCACATGGTTGGTTCAACCGGCAACCAGTCCTCATTCTTAGATGCGGTCCAAAAGCCACTCCTTAACATAACAGAAGACACCTTAATTACTCTCAACACTTCTTAAATTCCAAGGGTTTTGGGAGCTCTGTGCCAGCAACAGGCACAAAGACCAAATATACAGGTAATTCTTACTGTAAATCATAATATCACAGAAAGAAAGAAAACAGCTGCAATTTGAAATTGGTCTGTATCGAATTATGTTAGAACAGGCCTAGTCTCATCTAGAGAAGAAGAGTTTGAATGTCATGGATCTCTACATCTTATCTCTAGAACGTCATGTCTCTGCCTCTTCTCCTCAACTCCTCTTTTCACTTCAGTTTGGCTTCTGGGTCAGCAATCTAGAGAGGATAATGGATAGACTGTCAGATTTAGTTTGTCTAAAACACGTCATGCTCCACATAAACCAGCCGCTCACTCACCCTGCTATTCCTCACACCCGCCAGATTAGAAATTTATGTGTCATCATCAACATTTTCCACTCACTTGTCTGAAAGATCTGGGTCTTGAGATTAAAATTCCAAAATGTCACTAAGATTGGTGGCTTCAACCTCTATTATTTTCCCACTGGACTGTTACAATTACTTTGCAATTGGTCTGTTTCCTGTCCATTTCCTGTACAATTCATCCTAAATGTTTTGCAAGGAAAAAAAAAAAGAGGTCTCAAAAATAGTAGTTTCTTGGCTGAAACAATTTCAAAGTCTTCCTATTTTCCACTGAATTGGGTTGATACTTAGCTGCCATTTGAGGATTTCTGAAACCACACCCCAGCTTGCCTTGCCTTCCATTCTTGCCCTCGTACCGTCCTTTTTTGGGGGCTTCATCTAAAAACAGAATATGGTGATCCTTCTTTTGAACAGGTTTCCTCTCTCAAATGCCTACCGCCTCAGAGATCCTCTTACTGAAAGTGTACACGTTCTTGAAAACAAACCTCAGTAACTACACCTCTGAATCTTACCAGGAGTCCCTCCTTTCTCTAAAGTTCTTATCACTTTGTATTTACCTTATGAGACATTCAGCATGCTCTCAATCATGTTATATATGTAACATTTTTTTTTTAAGATTTTATTTATTCACGAGACAGAGAGAGAGAGAGGCAGAGACACAGGCAGAGGGAGAAGCAGGCTCCATCCAGGGAGCCTGACATGGGACTCAATCCCCGGTCTCCAGGAGCAGGCCCTGGGCTGAAGGTGGTGCTAAACCGCTGAACCACCGGGGCTGCCCCATATGTAGCATTTTCAATGAGGAGCCACTGATACTAAAAAAAAAAAAAAAAAAAAAACAAAAAAACCACACACACACACACACACACACACACAAAAAAAAAAAAAACCAAAAAACACTCTACAGCACCTAGGTAAGTAAATAATAAAAAGCTCTATAGATGTATATCAAATGAATGAACAAATGAATAAATGAATCATGGAGAGAGCAAGGATGAGGAGAAAGACATCGACTTGTCCATTTGCAAAAACCAGACTCCCAAATAGTTTCACTTCCTACCTGCAGGTCTGAACTCAGTCTTCTGATAATTACATAAGGAGACTTTGCTCTGGTGTAGTAGGAGTGGAATGCATAGGCGGGCTTTTGTTAAAACAGAAATACAGGAATTGGCATTTTCCAGTGAGAGAATAGGTCTTTGGATAGTGTTGATATTTAACTCATCATCATTACATTTATGTAGATAAAAATCTCTCCATGCTGAAGTATTTACCTTGGTAGTAGGCTGCGAAGGATGCAAAAAGACAGATGTAAGGAGCTTTGTAAATCTATATAGCTTATAAAGAATGCTTCTTGGGGATCCCTGAGTGGCTCAGCGGTTTAGCACCTGCCTTTGGCCCAGGGCGTGATCCTGGAGCCCCGGGATCGAGTCCCACGTCAGGCTCCCGGCATGGAGCCTGCTTCTCCCTCTGCCTGTGTCTCTGCCTCTCTCTCTCTCTCTCTATCATAAATAAATAAATAAATCTTTAAAAAATAAAAGCCTCAATGAGAAATTGGGTATTAAAAAAAATAAAGAATGCTTCTTGCCAATCTATGGAGAGGCACCTGTAATTATGTCGAGCAGTTAGTTAAGGCTTATGGTTAGCATTTAAAGATTCTGTGGACTCTAGTGCTTCCAGCTTCTTCAGCATATAAAATTTCAAAGTCACCCATGAACTTGAACATGCTGCGTAAGTTTAAAAGAAAAATCACACAGGAATCATGCCATTCTTGTACTGACAAACACTCACACTGTATGTGACCCGATGCCACACACCTACTGGAGTCTAAGGTTACTGAAAGTAAGGGATGAAGCTTGCTTTAGAATCAGATAATTTCGTTCCATTTTAACCGTTTCAGGAGCTGAAAGTATCACTTGGAATTTAAATCAAAGCCAGCTTTAATGAACTAAACCAACCCTGGATGAAGATGCTTCATTTCACATTAAATCTCACAGCTGATTATGTATGCATGCTGTTTGCAAAGGTGAAACTTGATTGGCTCACACACTGAAAGCTCTGTTGGAAGTCAGTATTACAGCCACTTATAACTCAGATGAAATGAGGCATCAGTTTGCCTGATAAAATGAACAAGCGCAGTGAAAAGAACACTACCACAAACAATTTTTTGCTAACAAGATTTGGCGATGACTTAGTTATTCATTATACACTCACTGGGTTCAGGACTCAGACTCTCAAAGATAAAGGGAACTGTGATTTCAAGTCCCAGGGCAAAGGAATCCCTGCCTCTTCCCGGTTGACTACCTGGATCATGACCTACCAGGTTCTGTACGAGTTGGCCCCTGCCTCGCCTCCAAACCTCCCCTGGACCACTCTCGCACTTCCTCACTCTGCCCTGAGCCCCCCTGAGTACAAAGCCCTTTCCCCACTCAGAGCCTCTGCGCTAAGGTCTTCTCATGGGCTCATGCTTATCCCGTAGATTTGCTCCGTGAGGTACAGTCACCCCTAGCCACATGTGCTATGGAACACTGAGACTGTGGCTAGCATGAATTAAGCTGTGCTGTGTTGAATATACACATCGGAGTGCAAAAATTTAGTATATAATAAAAGAATGACCTCATTAATCATTTTTCATATTGGCTACAAGTCAAAGCGATAATATTTTAGATACTTGGGTTCAATAAAACATATTATTAAAATTAATTTGACCTGTTTCTTTTCATAGTGTGGCTACTAGAAAATTTTAAATTACACATGTGGTCTGCATTTGCAGCTTATGTTATATTTCATTTTTTTTTTTTTTGATGTCAAGGACTACTTTATTTATTTATTTTTTAATTTATTTTTTATTGGTGTTCAATTTACTAACATACAGAATAACCCCCAGTGCCCGTCACCCATTCACTCCCACCCCCCGCCCTCCTCCCCTTCTACCACCCCTAGTTCGTTTCCCAGAGTTAGCAGTCTTTACGTTCTGTCTCCCTTTCGGATATTTCCCACACATTTCTTCTCCCTTCCCTTATATTCCCTTTCACTATTATTTATATTCCCCAAATGAATGAGAACATATAATGTTTGTCCTTCTCCGACTGACTTACTTCACTCAGCATAATACCCTCCAGTTCCATCCACGTTGAAGCAAATGGTGGGTATTTGTCATTTCTAATAGCTGAGTAATATTCCATTGTGTACATAAACCACATCTTCTTTATCCATTCCTCTTTCGTTGGACACCGAGGCTCCTTCCACAGTTTGGCTATCGTGGCCATTGCTGCTATAAACATCGGGGTGCAGGTGTCCCGGCGTTTCATTGCATTTGTATCTTTGGGGTAAATCCCCAACAGTGCAATTGCTGGGTCGTAGGGCAGGTCTATTTTTAACTGTTTGAGGAACCTCCACACAGTTTTCCAGAGTGGCTGCACCAGTTCACATTCCCACCAACAGTGCAAGAGGGTTCCCTTTTCTCCGCATCCTCTCCAACATTTGTTGTTTCCTGTCTTGTTAATTTTCCCCATTCTCACTGGTGTGAGGTGGTATCTCATTGTGGTTTTGATTTGTATTTCCCTGATGGCAAGTGATGCAGAGCATTTTCTCATGTGCATGTTGGCCATGTCTATGTCTTCCTCTGTGAGATTTCTCTTCATGTCTTTTGCCCATTTCATGATTGGATTGTTTGTTTCTTTGGTGTTGAGTTTAATAAGTTCTTTATAGATCTTGGAAACTAGCCCTTTATCTGATATGTCATTTGCAAATCTCTTCTCCCATTCTGTAGGTTGTCTTTTAGTTTTGTTGACTGTATCCTTTGCTGTGTTATGTTATACTTCAAATGAACCATGCTGCTTTCTACATTAATTCAGGCGTCACCACGGAGAGTTAAATTTCGTCAGAAGGCATTTGTTTGTTTATTTTCTCTATTTTATATGCTGCTATATCCAAACCACCATTTATTTCATGTGAGGCATGAAATAAATGTTTGTGGAATGAATGAATGCATTATACATGCGCTAATTAAGAGCTTGGGCTCTAGAATCAAGCTGCCTGAATTTCAACCTCGGTTCTGCTATTTATTAACTGTATGAACTGGAACAAGGGCTTATTCTCTCAAGGCGTAGCTGTTAAGATGAATTCTTACATCTAAAGTGTTTAAATCAGTGTCTGATATGTAGTAAGCGCTCAGTAAATATTAGCTGTGGACAAGTATTCTTATTCCATTCTGTAGAGAGAAACATAGGCACAATAGTGCTAACCTTCGGTCACTGAGATGGTGAATGGGAGCCATGATTTGACCCTTGAACTGCAAGTCTACTACATGAATGCAAATCAATAGTCAATATAAATAAAAACCTGAATCAATTTTAAGTTACTTCGATACTGTTAAAGGAAGTTATAGGATTCATACTGGCTCACCTAAATGATATTGGACTTTGGCCTCCGATTGAGTAGTACCTATTATCAATGTGACACGTGACTACAATTATTGTACTGGTGATGTTTATGTAGTCTTATTAATAGCGGGCACTATTCTTGTCTATAATAATGCTAAAATATTCAATTAGTTTACCAACTTTGAAAGTGGACACAGCCCATCATCATCCTTATTTTCCAGATGAGGATACTGAGGTCCAGACAGGTCAAGTACCTTACCAAAGTCACACAGCTGAGCACTGATGGAGGTAAAATCCTAACTCAGCTCGTGTGGCCCCAGAACTACGCTCTCCCCCATTTCTGTGATATCACATTCTCCTCTCACATTTTATGCTTGTTGGAACAGTAAAAGATGGCTGAGCATTCAGCCTTACAGTTGCCGTGATTAACTCAAAGATAGGAACTGACTTCTGGTATTTATCAGTAACAGTACATTTTCTAAGAATAATTGTTTTTCCGACTCAAGCTGTGGAATGGACCATCTAAAAGTAAATTTTCCTTCTAAAAGACATTTTTGTAATCCATACAAACCCAGGTCATCAAAACCTCTGCTGTCTTGGGGACTGTTTCCCCTGAATTAGGCTTAAAGCAAAGAATAAATTACCCTGCATGTCACATCACATCACATCAGGCCCAATCAAGCTCAGTAAGTGACTATTTGCTTCTCTCTTCAGGAGCTCAGCACAATAGATCCTATGCTGATGACACTTACAATATTTAAATAAAGCCAGACTAGGTTTATGATTGAAGAAGCCATCATCTTTCATTAGAATGAGAAAATAAATTTTCAGTAGTAGGCCACTAACATGTTTGAATGGCTCAATTCATTTTCTAGCAGGTCATGGCCAATATCCACTACAGAGCAGGCTTGTTGAAAACAATCCTCTTAAAGAATCCACTTTGTCTTGATGACAAAGAGGTGCGTTCTTCTCCAGACAAGAAATGGGGGGGAAAATAGCTAAATCCTCTAAATGTTTTTACATTTCAGTGATTTGGTTCTGGGACATTCTATCCTGTGTGAAGGGAAGAAGAAAAACAGCAGATAAGGAAAGGACAGATCGCTATCGGTGAGAACACTTAGGTAGATGGAAGAAGCAACTGAAACCTGGGAGCCCAACAGCCACAGGCGGCTTGAAACAGGGAGGCAGCAGGCAGGAGCCAGAGAGGCCAGGGTCTGCTTTAGCCTTGTCACTTACTTCCTCTGTGCGTGTGAGTATCTCACAGACCTTTCCCAAGTAATGATTGGTAAAATGAGAGGGTTTGGTTAGATCACAAGATCACTTTGAGTCTTTAGAAGATCTTCCTTACTCTGTACATATGTCAGAGAGCTCCAATGTCTAGAATCTTGTTAGAATGTGCTAGTCACAGGCAGGTGTTCTCCTCCTATAGGACCTGAAGTGGAAGGACATGATGCTCTCTGGTAGATAAAGAAGCAAAATTCACACACTAAGGGTGTGACCAGTCATCAAGGAGTCTGAATTGGGGAAAATGGTGTGAACAGAGGACGCAGAGTTACCCTGGAAGATAGATCAGGAAAGGCCACACAGATTTGTATTATTTGCTTATCTATCCAGTTCTGAGTTCTGGGAGTGTGAGTGAAAGCCATCCCCCTCTGTGAAGATTGGCAGGTCAGCCCTGAGAGCTGGAGCCCAAGTGTCCAATCAGATAATACCCACTTGCCTTGTTCTGAGTCTGCGCATGGCAGGCATCCTTTGGCCCAGAAAGAGAGAAGGCAATGGGAAGACTGACATCAACACCCAACTTCCCCAGGGTTATATTTTTTTTGGAAACAAGGAAATCTGCAATCTGGTGGGCTTCCTATAAGAAATGAATCTCAGGGCGTATATGCACCAATTGGCCAACTCAAGTATTTTAGTCTGCCTAACATTGTACTTTTTGTAATTGTAATTCTAAGCTAATTATTTGACACTGTAGTTGACATATACCCCTTCCTCAGTGAGCTTTATTAATGAGTCTGTCTCTGAGAGATGGATCTTTTCTAAGGACTCTGGCAAGATGACATTTAAAACTACATACCCTCAAGTGTCCCAGACTTCGGATTCACTCTTCCTTTCAAAATGCAAATAACAACAGTCCCGGTCTCTATGTTGCCTGATTGGTAGGGGATCCCATCTTTTCCCCCCTCTGAGTACTTCTTAGCTTCTGAGGAACATCTACAAGTCCTAAAACCTGTCCTGGTTATCACTTACCATTCCTGTCAGTGGTCTGTCTCCCTACCAGCAGGTTTCTTTTGCCAGTTGCTTTTTGTGTGTCCTACCCAAGGCTATCATGCTTCTGAGGAAGGTGTTCCTCTATAGCATCACCACAGGCCTGGCACAGGCTTGACAGCAAACCTACTTTACTTTATTAAAGATATGGGCTCATTTATGAAACAGAACCAAAAAAAAAAAAAAAAAAGACTGAAAAGGAAAGAATTCTTAAAATTGCATGAAAGCATTGTCATGAGATGAAGATAGTGTTATGACTTATTGAAGACCTAGCTCTCAGTACCTCAGAATGTGACTGTGTTTGGAAATGAGGTTGTTGCTGATGTAATCAGTTAGCATGAAGCTATGTATGAGGAGACTGGGTCCCTAATCCATTACTACTGGTGTCTTCATAAAAAGTGGAAACTTTGAACAGAGACCAACACACCAGGAGAACGCCATGGGAAGACTGGGGTTGGATGCCCACAGGCCAAGAGAATGACCCGAAGCTGGGCAAGAAGCTGGAACACATCTCCTTTGGCGCCTCCAGAGGGAACAGGGCCCTGACTTTGATCTTGGTCTTGTAGCCTACAGAACCGTGAGATAGTAACTTCCTCTGGTTTAAACCACTTGGTCTGCAGTACTTTGTTACAGCAGCCCAAGCAAACGCGTACTGGTACTATAGCTCCTTCCAGACTCGGCCTCTCCATAGGTCCTGCTGCATGCTGGGCCCCAGCCTGCTACTGCACCGAAGAGGAAGAGGACATATCACCTAGAGATAAATCTGTAACTCTCTGTAGCGGGGATGTTGGGCTCTCCTTACCTACTGTCTAGGCCGCACAGCCAACCTTCTTGTATACCCTATGAGAGATTAGAAGAAAAAATATTCTTTCTCTATAGCTGGTATAAGTTCTACTTCACAGCCAAGATCAAAGGGAGTTCTGTTAAGATGTAATTCTGATAATAATGAGAGAAGTTGTCTCAACCCTCATCATTACAAGATAAGGCATGGCTTTATCTGTGTATAACCAAAGAGGCCCCTTAGATCATTCGCCCCAAATAAAAGAGTTTTCTTCCCCAGGTGGAATTCATCATACCATTTCAGAAAGGAGCTGTAGAGTAGTGGCTTGTCTTCTCTCTAGTCATTTGAGTTTCAGGGTGTAAGGTACCTCATGCCCTTGTTTAGCTGTTGTGACATTGATGAACTCAGTGAGGACACAGTGTGAATGTTTTGGTAGATGTTACCTCTGGAGGCTTGCTGGCCGATTCTTCCATGGGCAGTGAATAGTGTTCACGCTCTACTCACATGCTCTTATCCCTTCAGCACTCACTGTTCTCATACATGCTAAGGGCTGTCAGCAAGCTCTTCCTGGCAGTTTTCTCTGGCCTCAGTAAGCGTAGAACACTCAAAAGCCAAGCTGAATTGCCAGAGCTAATAGCCTTGCGAGGAGTCCTCCACTGGTGCAAAGCGGGATATGGTGTATGAATGTCTGTGATGATCAAGGTTATGGGGTGAACTGTGTCCCCCTCAAAAGATACGTTGAAGTCCTAATCTCTGGTACCTGTGAATATGACCTTATTTGGAAATGGGGTCTTTGCAGATCTAACCAGGTGAAAATGAAGTCATACTGGATTAGTGGGCTCTAATCCCATGTAACTGGTATCCTCATAAGAAGAGGAATATTGGGACAGACACAGGTGGGAGAGGGCCATGTGGATAGACTAGAGTTAGGTTACCATAAACCAGAGAATGTGAGAGGCTACCAGATGCTGGAAGAAGAGAAGAATCCTCCCCAAGAGGCTTTGGAGGAGGGAATGTGTTCCCATTAACACCTTGAGGTCAGCCTTATGACCTCTGGAAGGGTGAGAGAATAAATTTCAGTTGTTAGTGGTACTTTGTTAGGGCAGCCCTTGCAAATGGATACAGCCAGTCTGCCTGGGTTATGAATCAAACACTAATCTAGTGTCGCTATGAAGGTATTTTGTAGATGTGGTTAACTCTAAGTAAAGGAGATTTCCTTTGATAATATGAGTGAATCTCTTGGGATGCCCGGGTGGCCCAGCGGTTGAGTGTCTGTCCTTGGCTCAGGTCGTGAGATCCCGGGGTCCTGGGATCGAGTCCCACGTTGGGCTCCCTGGAGGGAGCCTGCTTCTCCCTTGGCCTGTGTCTCTGCCTCTCTCTGTCTCACTCATTAATAGATAAATAAAACCTTAAAAAAATATATGAGGTGAATCTCACTTAATCAGGTGACCTTAAGAGCAAAAAATGAAGTTTCCCGGAGAAGAAATTCTGCCTCAAAAATGCAGCATCAACTCTTGTCTTGCCTGAGTTGCCAGCCTGCCAGCCTACCCTGCCCTACAGGTTTCTGACTTGCCAGTCCCAACAATTCACGAGCCAATTCTGTAAGGTCAACCTCTTTATATTTATAATCATATATCTAAATATATGGTATTCCTAACTTGTGTGATCCTGTCTCCTCAAGTGTGGGCAGGATCTGACACTTGCTCGTGACTAAGAAAGGGGATGGGACATATGTCATTACATGCCCATAATTACATTACATAAGATTTCAGTATCCACCTTGCTGACAGTGTCCCTCTCTTGCTGGCTTTGAGGAAGCAAATGGCCATGACAGAAAAGCCTATCTGAAAGGGACCAAGGGTAACCTCTGACTGACAGCCAAAAAGAAGAAACTGAGGCCCTCCATCTGGCAATCCACAAGGAACTGAGTGCTTCCAACAACCATGGTAGCATAGAAGTGGAGGCTTCCCCAGTCAAACCTCACATGGGACGATAGCCCCAGACCACACTTTGACTACCACTGTTGAGACCGAGAAGCACGTGAGCTAGAAAATCTAGAAGTATTATGGTGACATACTAAAATGGAAAAAGAAAAATGAAACTAGACTTGGATCATCAGAATCCTGGTTCTAGGACCTTTTTGTTCTACCTCAAATGTATTGCTCTGGTGTTCACAAGAACTCAAATGCTTCATGAAAATTTCTGGGGCCAAGAAAAGGCTCTAACTCTCCTTTGTACAAGAGTTGGCATATAAATGTGGGTGTGAATGTACGCGTGTCATTTGTGTTTTGTATGAATTTAGTTTATACATCTGTTCATCAGTACAAATCCCTATCTCCAATTCAGAGCAACTTAGTAGTAATGAGCATCAAAAGTAATCATTCCATATGAGGAAATAGAGGGTTATTTAGCTATTAGGACTTAGGAAAATTTGCCCAGTTGGCTTCCCACTTCCTGATGGATATTGATTCAATTGGAAAACTGCAAAGATGTGGCTGTTTCACCTCCATTTAAAGTAATTAGAATTAGTGAGAGAATGTCTTATTGTCATACCTATTGCTAGTTTTCACAATTACCATGAACTTCCGGGAAGGGATAAGGGGAAACCCATGTTGACCTCCGGCAGGCCATATTATGGTAGCAACCAACCACTAAGCCCATAGGATACCACTTCCAGTAAGTTTTTCTCACTTACTTTTCCATAAAATTATGATGTGATTCATTATCTTGACATTGATCTATAACTACATTGTTGAAGAAAATGTGTAAAATCTGAAGTCAGAAAAGCCATTAGTGTTCACAGTAGCATGTACCCATCAACATGCCCTGAATTGAAAAGGCAACCTAAAATCCCCAGCATGCTCCCCTCGCAGGCGAAACTTCCAACATCACGAGATATGGCAAACAATAGTACTCAATTTTAACAAAATTCCAGGGGGAAAATGGATAACTCCATCCTCGGTAAGTGCCACAGGGGACTCTGAGAAGCTTGCAAACTCTTTCATGCCCTAGTCTGTGCATTTAAAAATCTCCTACATTTTGTTCTAACCATTTATTCAAGCAATTTTACCTAGCTGTGTCTTTATCTATCAATCTTACCATGATGTCGGTACAAGGTGTACAGTCGCCATGGAGTCGGGGTTGGGTGTTAGGCACAGGGAACAGAATGGATTAACATGTTAATATTGTTTGTGTCTTGTATCCAAGTGATGAGATGACACGTGATTTTTATCTTCTTTTTGTTTTTTTCTGAATTTTCTAAAATTATTATATATTATTTGAGTAATTTTAAAGTTATTTAAAGCCAGCTTTGAAACAATGTGAATAGTAAGACGTCAAGTTTGATTTGGTACCAATATATACCATAGATAAGCCAACTGAGTTGCGGTCAATGTCTTTGGTTAGTGGGATTATGATTTTTTTGCTTCTAGGTATTTTAAAACTTGTAATCACAATAACACCAATATGTAGACTTTCAAGGGTATCCTCATACTTGGAAATGTTAGAAATCACCATGGAGGTTCTGGTCACTCAAAGTGTAGATCACTGACCAGCAGTGCTGACATCACCTGGGGAGTTTAGAAATTCAGGCTCCATGCCAGAGCTAATTCATTCAGCCTCTGGCTTTTAGTAAGATCTGGGGTGATTTGTATGAACATTAAAGTTTCACAAGTACTTGTGTGGTTAAAAATTCACTACCCAGAGAACTTTTCTCCCCTTCTATATTATCAAGGCTCTTTAGTGATTCTGATTGGCAAACAGAATGCTGCTATAATTGAAAGTGATTAAAGTCTGATAATGGACATTTGGTCACTTGGGTTTTATACAAGATTTATTCTCTGTGATATTCTGAGAAAAAATATACATATTTCAGAAGATTATACATGACCTTTCTGGAAGATGGAGTAGACGGACGACAGGAACAGGTATGAAGAGAAGAAACTTGGGCTATAATTAAGCCTTGGCAGAGATGCAGATATGAGGTGCTCAGGGTTATGAAAGTCACAATGTGGGTGGGGGGCAATTAGAGGTAGATATGTTCTTCCTTAATCACATTAGTTTTGTTTTCCATTAATTATCTGATTATTAAAGGATTTCATAATAGTTTAACCTCTATGTAGCTTCAGATTTTACAAAGAATTTTACAAATTTTCTTTATCACTACCTAATGGGATAAGCATTTTAATTAGGAGCACTGAGATCGAGAGACATTAACATCTGGGTAAATACTGGAGAGCTAATCAGTGATGAGACCATGGGTCAAAGCTTCCTTCTGTACCCACAGCCAAGAATAAACAAGGAAGAACCATTCTTAGGACTTCTCCCTCCTTACAGGGTCTCCATCTCTGGCTCTAATCCTATGCACTCAACCATGTGTCCCTCTCACCTACCGAAGCCGGGGTCTGTGTGTGGTGGTAGGCAGAGAGCAAGGAAACATGACACATATCCTCATCAACAAGGAGTTCACAATCTGGACAGACTGTCCTTTCCACATTTTATGTTTATTTAATTCAAAGTGTCAAATACTCATGTTACCGTCTTATAAACATGACATACCTCACACTGCGCAAGGGCTCATCCTGGGAATCATTTTTCCCTAATCTCTAGCTTAAAAACTTATTTTGTGAAAGGCCCAAGGACTTACCTTATGTATGAATCAGCATGTTTACATTAAATAAGAGAGTCCATTTTTATCAGAATACTTGGTCCCTCTTCATTGTTATATCAACACCTATTCACAGGTAACAGGAATAGAATTTCCCACCTAACAACTCTGAACCATTGCAAATGGAAATCCCTCCCGATTGTCTGGGTTCTGAAGGGCTGCACCCCAGAGAGCCGAGAACACGTTAGTCTGCAGTGCTGGTCCCGGTGTCCTTGGTCACTGGACACATTAAGATCAATGAAAGGTTTTAGTTAAAAAACAAAAACCCCACTGCCTTCAATAATAAATGTTTTCATGAAAATAACACCTTTACTTTTCATGTTAATTATAAAATATTATCAAATTTTTGCCTTAGAACTTAGTATTCTATGCAGATAGAGGTTTATTCCCCAACCTCCTCTGCATGTATTTATTCATTTTGGTTGGTGATCTCAGATATGACCTTTATAGGCAGCAAAGCGGAATGGTTACAGCATGGCATCTAGAACTCTATTTCCTGAGCATGAATTGAGACTCTGCCAAGTATTGGTGACAGGCTCTCAGGCAAGTTACTTAACCTCACTATGATTCAGCTCATGCCTCTGGAAAATGGGAATAATAATCGGATCTCAGTGTTGTCATGAGGACTAAATGAGATCATATATCCATGGTGCTTAGGACAGTACCTAGCATATACCGAGTGCCATATATGCATTAGCTGCTATTAAACTGTACTTTTTCTGGAACTGGGATCTAAACATCTTCCCTCATTTCCATACTATCTACATGATAGTGCAAGTCTTTCTACCCATAGAAAAGGATGACACAGTAGAAACAGTACTGAACAAGAATTAAGAGATGTGTTGGCAGCTCTAATTCTCTTAATTAGCTTGGGGATCTTGGGTAATTTCTTAGAGGTGCAGTTCCTTGTTTAGAAATGAGGAGGTTAGAGTAGTTAATCTCAAAATTCCCTTCCAGTTCTAGGTTTCAGTGATTTTGAGTTTTTATTTAGGGCTATTTAGGATGATAGAGGGAGGGTCAGGATGATTAACAGTTGCTAACAATTGCATGTATAATAATTCATATTTGAAGCTGAAAGGAAAGCTATTTTGTGTTGATGTAGTTAACAGCTAAGAGCTCTTCCTTACCAAAGTCTACTAGAATCATTTGCTGCTTATGCCACCAGTCACAGAGTCTACTGTATTAGGGCTAACCAGATCTCTTGTAAAACTCACTCCAGAGAACAGATATGTATGTGCTAAACCACACTTCCAGGAAAGTGTCTAAAATAACACTAGGAATCTGACCCTGAAATAGCAGGCCAGTGCTGCAACAATTTCATGGCTCTAGGGTCCAGTTCAAGGCCAGAGCCATCCAGCCACGGGAGGCTGAATCATGGCCAACAGCTCATTATCCAATGGGAGGAAGGGGGCTGTAACTAAAATAACCTGCTGCTCAGAGTCTTTGAAGACCCAGAGCCCTCACATGGAGTATTCAGCAGATGCTTTAGTTTGTGTGACAGTGGGTTGTGTATGTGAATCTAATAAAAATCACTCCTGACTTATATCAGGGCAGAAAATCTTAAAAATCTGCCATCTGTGACTTTCAATAACAATTGAAAGTGAAAAGTCATATCCAAGCTAAATATGAAATGTAAGAGGCCATGTACGTTGTGTAGATGTGGTCCTCACCCCTTCTGGCACATTCATTCTAGGATATATGTCATTTGGAACTCCTGCAGTCTGTGATATTTGCATAGAAGATAGCCTGTTCACATTTGAGGGAACCCTGACATGGTTTATAATTCTCACATGACCACCATCCTTCTAACCCATATATAAAACATGTAACCCCATATAAAACAAAGTGGGAAAATAAATCCCTGTTGAGATGCAACGCTAAGTGACGACCACTGCAAAGTTACACATTAGACCTTTGGGTGTTCTTGAAACACGCATAAATGTAAATTCTAAATGTCCATCAATTACTTTAACACAGAAGATTTTGTTAATGGTAAGACAAAGGATATGGGGACATTTAGGAAAAGATCTCTAGATCAGCACTGTCCAACAGAACTTTCCGCCAAGATGGCAAGATTCTAGATCTGTTTGGTGCCCAATATGGTAGCCACTAGCCATATGTGGTTATCAAACACTTGATATATAACAAAGGGTGACTGACAAACTGAATTTTAAATGATATTTAATTTTGACTAATTTAAATAATGTGGCTAGTGATTATCATTTTGGACAGGGCAGCTATAGATCCTACAAAGCAGGAAACCCAAGTTGTTACCAGTTAGTAAATAACTAGATTAGTTATTAGTTATTAGCCCTTCTGCCATTATCTCCACTGGTTTTTCTCTAAAGCACTTGAAAAAAATTTATATTAATATTACACTAACTTCCAAACTTGGATTTGAGCAGTCTTAGGCAAATCTG
Source organism: Canis aureus (assembly GCF_053574225.1). Lineage (NCBI taxonomy): Eukaryota > Metazoa > Chordata > Mammalia > Carnivora > Canidae > Canis > Canis aureus. Next base: position 6,984,023 of record NC_135644.1, read on the forward strand.
AAAGGAAAATGATAAGGTAGGTGATATCTATTTTTCCCTCATGGCTTTTCTTACCATCAATAGTCTTCTTCCTTTGACGCCTCTTACCTTTTTCTAACCATTGCACCAACCCAGGTCCCATCCCCCGCCCCACCTATATTTGCTCTACTCTTTGCAAACTATCAGTTCATAGGGGAATTGTCACTGCAATAGGTGACCATTGAAGACCAAACCATGTCTTGGATTCCCAAAGTCAGTGCTTTCCAAAGCATGGTCTGAAAACCCCTATTATCAGAGTCATTTGGGGGCTGGGGGAAGTGTATGTTGAAAATGCAGATTCCTGGGCCCCACCCCAGATATTCTACTTCCCAAATCTCTGGGAAAGGGAAGAAGGGGGCCTCTTAGCACTGCAGAATGGCTAAAAGCACAGTCTCTGGAACCAGGCTGCCTCAGTTTGAATTCTAGTTCCAGCCTCTATTCACTGTTCGATTTTGAACAACTGATAAAACTTCTTTGTAGTTCTACCTTCTTTCCTTTGAAACTCAAGGTGCTATGAGGAAAAAACCAGTGATAAGTGTTACATGCTTATAAAAGCACCTGGTATGTATGAAGCAATATACATACATATATGTATATATATACACACACATGCACACTTTTTTTTAGAGAGAGGGCACTGGGACAAACATTTGCCTGAGCAGGTGGGGCAGGAGGTGGGGTGGGGAGGGGCAGAGAGAGAATCCTAAGTAGGCTCCATGCCCATCGTGAAGCCTGAGGCAGGGCTCGATCTCACCACCTTGAGATCATGACTGAGCTGAAATCAAGACTCAGATGCTCAACTGACTGAGCCACCCAGGGGCCCCCATATTAAGTACTGTATTAATCATCATTCCTATTACTTTTAGCAAACAGTGTGGATGAGTCCTATATACATTTAAGTCTGAGAACTCCAGACTAAAGAAAATAGTGAAAACAATAGAGGGATAAAGGAGCCCCTGTTGTATGATGGTAGCTCCTATCTTGTGTGTCTGTGTTTTCAGCTGTAAAATAAGATGGTGATATTTACTCAGAATTAAATGGATATAGAAAACAAATGTGAAAGCCTTTTACAGCTTATGCAAAGCTGTACTAAGGTTTGTGCATGAGAACACCAGATTTGGGATTTTGAATGGAATGAGATGCATAGAGGCTATCAGATGGGACAGTGTCACATCGGGTAACTGCAGGAAGGAAGAATCAAACCCACACACACAGGAGGGGGACGTGGTATCCCCATGCGAGTACAATTTGCAAATAGTTGTGCTTATAACACATAAAGACTTTCAGTGGAACCATCGTGCATGCCAGGTTATAAAGCCTCCCATTTCACAAATCTCATACACCTGCCAATTGGGACAGGCACTTTTCCCTTGTCAGCAAGCTGGAGTGAAAGCTTTGCTGATCATCATCCTGCCAGCTAGAAAATGGATCTCACCATCAATTTATTCTGGAAGTGAGAAGCTCCTTGCCTCTGGGAGAGATTATAAAATGGAGTCATTTTACTCCTGACACCTTCAGAGTCAGTTACTCCTTATGGGACAACTCAAGATCCACGTTCTGTGCCTTTGGCAAGAAAACATTTTCTACAAGCTACTGGCTAACATCTCACAGAGGAGTTTTATTTAAGGTCCATGTGGGACCAGAAAACTAAAACCAATAAATTGACACTTTCTGGAGAACACAAAATATCTCAAGACTGAAACTGGCAGACATTTTTCCCCCTTTTCTTCCAGTATTATAAATCACTATTATTTTAAATGCATGATTGAGTTCTGAAAGTAGCATACAGTAAGTTTTGACATTTTCTACCCTCTCAATTTCTGAAATAGACATGTAAACTAGCTCATCTTCTCATTTTATTTAGCATACTGTACTCTCTTTCCATTAAAGAAATCATGCATGCTGCCCTCTTTTGATATGAAATACATTTTTAAGAGACCTAGATGTCTATCACATTAGTATTTTTCTATGAAACACATTTGTGCTTTACAGCCTCCTTCAGAAGAGCAAAGGTTGATCTAATTGCCCAGTATATTTATCTCTTTCCAGAGGGCAGTTCAGTTCAGGCTTCCCTTGAGCATAGATCATCCAGCTGCTCAGAAATGGATTTGGGAAAATCGAACTGGGGGAACGCCTGCTACAAAGGAGCCCTGTGAGCTCTGGTCAGCTCTGAGGCTAAGCCAAGTTGAGCCTCTGACATCTTAGGGAGATTGTTATCTAAGCCTCATCAGAGAGTATTTCATTAGCCAGAAAGAATTTGTCAGTAGTTTTTATAACAGGCCTTGTTCTCCTGAAAGTCTATGAATGGAAAATCCACCAATTCTGACCAGAGTGAATAAGGTCAGTTGGGTACTCAAGAAGGTCAAATTGACAACTCCTGGGACTGGTAGATGTCTTCACAGGCTTTAGGGCATGGAGAACCAGACACTGAACATATTACTATTTATCTATTCTTCACACCAGGTTGATATTGAGCCATTTTTTCCCCTCTCAATTTGGAGTTACCTTCCATTACATGAACATTGAAATAATGAGAAAAATTATACAAATTTATTGATAGAGAGGCCTTTATTTACATCCTCTTTTTCTGCCCCCATCATAATTTCAAAGTAACTTGTTTTCCACTGCTACAGGAAAAGAAATACCAGTACCAAAAGCAAAGAGAAATATTAATTCTTAATATTAATATTAAGAAATCAATAATCTATTGATTCTTGTGCTTTTGAGCTTTCAGTGGCCCAATCTAGATAATATGAAGTTCATTTAAGAAAGTTTCAGAGGTAAATCACTATGCACCATATTTTGTATTCCTGAGCCTTTAGTTATAGAGTCTAAGCCCCCATGTAAGTTTTTACCTAAAGTGGCTCTTCATCTGGAGGGAATTCATGGATGCCTTTGAACATCTAATAAAAATTATCTTGTATGTACTAACAAAATTTTGAACATACTTTTAGGGGGTTCTTGGACATCATGAAGGCATTCATCCAAAACAAACCTATTTTAAATCAAAATATGAAATGCAATATAGCCTAAAAAAATAGACTTTGGAATCTGATAACCTAAATTTGTACCTTGGCTCTGTTGCTGGCTGTGTGATGTATTTTATCTAGACTTCAATTCTCTCATCTGTAAAATGAGTATAATAAAAGCACCATTTCCTAGAGGGTCTGTGAGGATGAGATGATATCATGCATATAAAAACACAGCATAGGCCTAGCACATAGAGAGCATTCAACTGAAGTTGATACTATTTTGATATTCATCATTTAAAAACAAACATGGATGGGATTCAACAAAACTGAGAATTAGCCTTCATGTTGGCATTCTTCTCTCATCTCATCTCAGATGTTGTCCCAGAGGTAAAACAAAGTGAATTTGAAGAAAAAAGACAAAGATTGACAGAAATACTTTAAAATAGAGATGTGGCTGAGGAATAAGGTACCATGCTTGAGGGAAAAGATGGGGAGAGTTTTAAGCTTTTTTTTTTTTTTTTAACTATCCTGGCCACAGGATAGCTCAAGGGAAAGCAGTGCCTACCCAGTGACACTGGATCAGCAGATAATACTCAGGCTGCACAGGAGATTGAACTGGGATAGGAGAGATAACAAAAGGACCCCGTGATTATAGCAAATCCCACTGCCTCACCAAATGCATCTTTGGCATTAGCTAATAACAACTAGGGGGTAGGTAAGATTGGTGAGGAGAGAGCATTGGTGAGGATGGTAAAGCCCAGACTGCGGTATGGTGGGCTTTCTGCCCAGGATCATCCTCCTCCCAGTCACATTCAACTCTCAGAAACCACAAAAGGTCGAACCTGGGACTCTCTATTTACAAAATCAGTGGAGAGAAACAAGTACAAAAGAAAAAATAACTAGATATCTGAGGAGCATACCTGCTACAAAACAAAAACAACAAACTCAAGTGCAAACACTAAGTGAACCAGCTTTTAGTTTTTGCTTATTCATTCTCTTTTACTTGAAATAAAACTAATGAAAATTTTCAGAGAATTAAGAAATAGTTGGAATATGAAGCAGAAGCACACCTTTTAAAATAAGAACAGGTAGGTATACTTGGTGTGGGAAATATGTGAGTTTCAATAAATTATTAATGTATTAAATAAAAAAGGATACAAAGAATAAAATAGGGTACTAGAAAGTAGGCTAGACTATTTTCCCAGAAAAGCATATGGAAACAAGAAAGAGAAAAGGGGAAAAAGTCACAAGATAAAGTCAGCAAGAGAAATATTAAAATATGTATTTAAGAATTCCCATTTGGAAAGAAAAAATGTATAGATACACACAAAAGAAACTATTTCAAAAAAAATCACACCCAAAAACTTCCCCAGCTGAAAGGGGATGGAAAACTTCATAGTCAAAGGCTTCACAATAAAAAAGCATAGAGAATAAGATGTCCAAACCTAGAAACATTATGGTAAAATGTATGGATATTAAAGACAAAAAAATAAGTTTCTTGAGAGAAGAGCAGACTATCCATAAAGGAAAACAGGTCATGTTGTCATCATAGTTCAAAAAAGCACACTTGAGTGTAGAGTGGAATAACATTTCCTAAAGGCTTAAGAAAAGAGCTTCTTGTATAAAATGTAATACTAGGTTTCCATATGTGATCATTAAGAGATATATTTAAAAGATTTTGGGGATCCCTGGGTGGCACAGCGGTTTAGCGCCTGCCTTTGGCCCAGGGCGCGATCCTGGAGACCTGGGATCGAGTCCCACATCGAGCCCCGGGTGCATGGAGACTGCTTCTCCCTCTGCCTCTCTTTCTCTCTCTCTGTGTGTGTGACTATCATAAATAAATAAAAATTAAAAAAAAAAAAGATTTTGGAGGGGAAGAATTCGAAAACTCACACTAAAATTTATATAGAAGAATAAAAGTCTATAAATAGCTAAGTCAGCTTTGAAAAAGAAGGTAAAAGAAGGTACAAGGGGCATGAATGGGTGGCAGGGTAAGGACCTTCCCTTCCAGATAAGACAGAACCAAAGCTATAGTGATAAAAACTAACAAAGTCTTAACTTCAGAACAGAAAAGCAAACCAATGGATAAGAATAGAGTTTGGAAGTAGAATATAGCACCACAAGGCAATGGGGGAAAGGATTATTTATAAATGGTATTTATTTATTTTAAGACTTGTTTATATATTCATATAAGAGAGGGAGAGAGAACACAGAGGGAGAGGGAGAAGCAGAGCAGGGAACACAATGCGGGGCTCGATCTCAGGACCCCAGGATCATGACCTGAGCTGAAGCAGACACTGAACCCACTGAGCCACCCAGGTGCCCTCTAAATAAATGGTATTTTGAAAACAGGTTCACTATGAGTGCCTGGGTAGTGTAGTTGGTTAAATATCTAACTCTCGGTTTTGGCTCAGGTCATGAGCCTAGGGTCCTGGGATCAGGCCTTGTGTCAGGCTCCACACCCAGCATGAAGTCGGCTTAGGATTCTCTGCCTTTTCTCTCTCTGCTCCTCCCCTCTCTAAAATTAATAAATTAATCTTTAAAAAAACAGGTTCATATATGAAGAAAAGTGAAGCTAAACTTGCACATTATCATAGCATAGATGACACATTAAAAACATGTTAAAAATGTAAATATTAAAAATAAATTGTTTAAAAAAATGTAGAAAATATTTTTGTGACCTAGGCATAGAAAGCATTTCTTGAAACCCAAAACATACAAACTATCAAGCAAAATTAAAAACGGATTTTAGTACGTCAAAATAAAAAACTTCTTTCTAGTGAAGGACTACATAGACAAAGTCAAGAGAATGAGGGAATACAGAGAAAGTTATTTATGAGTCAGTAAGAAAAAGACAGGAATCTCAATAGGAAAAATGGGCAAAAGAGATGAACAAGCAATTTATGGAAAGAGAAGGCACATGGCTAACAATAACATATATGAAAGGATGTTTAATGCTACTATTAATGAGGTATCATTTTTCATCAGAAAAGTAAAATAAAAACATTTAATAACGAATGTTGGTAAAGATGAGAAGAAAGAGAAACACTCATGTATTGCTGTTAGGAATATAAATTGGTTGAGATGTTTCTGAAAGCAAACTGGTATTTTATTTACTGGAATAAATCATCCATCTGCCTTAGAACCCATGGATTACAAATCCTGAATGTGTACCCAGAGAAATTCTCACACAGCTTCCTAAGGGAACGTGTATAACAATATTCATACATGTGATGCCAAGAAGGTGGAAACCACTTGGGTTGCTGCTGATCAAGCATATGTAAAACATAAACTGTGAAGATAATGGAAAAACCAACTATTACAAACAACAAGTAGCTGATTGTATATACCACACAGTGGAGTGACTTCAAAGGTGTTAGATATGAAAAGTAGGAAACAGGACAAGCTTAACAGCAAAATACCCTGTATATAAATTTTAAAATTTATATATTCTTATATAAATAAAAATATAGTACTTTGCCTAAAAAATAGTACTACAGGGATATATGCATAGACTCCTATCACAAATAGGGTGGCAGCCATGAGTAGATGGGGAATGAGAGTCATAGAAAGAAGAAGAAAAAGGGCATCTGGGTGGCTCAGTTGGTTAAGCGTCCAATTCTTGATTTTGGCTCGGGTCATGATCTCAATCTGTCCCTCTCCCACATTCTCTTTCTCTCTCTCAAATAAATAAATAAATCTTAAAAAAAATAAGACAAAAAATACTAGTGTGAAGCCTTAAACTGACCAATGATGACAATGAGCAAAGAGCTGAGAGATAGAACTAACTCAACTCTGTACTTGATATCAACTCAAAAATATAAACAAACTCACACATCTCTGAGGCTTAAAGCAAATTAGCAGATAAGGAGGACTAAATAGAAAATATTAAAGAACCAGGGTGAAACTTTAAGTTTGGATAGATTTAAATATCGTCAGAAGAAAACATTAAGAAATAATTTTTCAAACTTCCAATGGCATAATATAGTATTTTATTTTAGGACTATTTTCCTTGAATATATCTTGCTTACTCTTCCTTATTTTCAAAGGATCACACATCTGGTGTGACATAAAAATCGTCATTCAAAAGATAATAGAACCCGTCATACCTAAAAAGATAAAACTGTAGAAAGTGTTGAGAAGTCACCTAATATTAAGTAATGATGATATAAATAATAATATCACCGACGTCTTAAGCTAATACACCTTTTTATTTCATAGGTACTCAAAGAACTGTGACTGTAGCTCACAGAATATTTGACATAAGTATTACCCTGTCATCATTTTTCACAGGTTATTACATTGACTAGATGCAGTGAGACCTGGTGGTATCTGATCCTCTCTGTCAACATCAGAAGAATTCGTGGTCACATTCGTATAATGAAGAATAAGGCTGTTCAAAGTAGCCTGTGGCAGTTATGCTGATATAACTCATGGAGCTGAGTCATGCAGAAAGAGAGGAGCCTGAAAAGAAATGACTAGAGAAATGAGGGTGGGAACTCTTTCAGAAATTGGAGAAAGCACTATTGAAATCTTGATATTCGTGTATCAGTGAGAGGTATTTCTGTTGCCTCAATATGTGTCCTATAAACCCGCCACTAACATTAAATGTTCCCATATCTGTCACTATCACAGTATCTATTTCCAAGATATCAAATCTCTGTCCTTTTCTAAAGTCAAGCCTAACTCAGGTTTGCCTTCTATTGAACCATGACTAATGTGAACTAACATTATGAAATACTGATATTTTACTGACCCCCTCCAGGGACCCTCTTTATCCCATTAATCCTCCATTCTATACTTAGAAACACTTTTTATCTATAAATGTGCACATTCCTTTACAGCCAGAAATAGAGTTGACAAAACAGCTATGCAGTGGTACTTGGTTTTTTTTTTTTTTTTTTTTTTTTTTTTAATGAACATTCTCTTTCCTTAAGGAATACTAACTACATGTCTTAATTTCTAAATATGGAACTTTTTAGTGATGCTCTGAATAAATTCTCATCTTCCTGTTTAAAATTAGTTCTGTATTGTGATTTCCGTGTCTCAGGCATGTCAACCGTGGCTATAATTCCTTACAGACATCTAAGCACAAAACACTGTCACATAACTTGCTGAATCATGTTGACCATCTTACAAGCAACCATCAAAGTTTTATGGATACAATGATTCACAAAGGCGATTTTTTTCTTCTAAAAGGAAATGTCTCCCAGATGAACTTAGAATGAATAGGTTGGGCCCTGTAACCAAGCATATCATTATTATAGCAAAATACTCCATAAGAGAAGCAATATTCCAATGTGACAATTACCCAGAACTCTCCAGGTCCACTCATGTCAACTGAGAATTAAGAGAGGCGCTTTCAGTAGTTTGATGACAGAGCTACAAATTACACATGGTTCAGATGCTAAGGCCCAGGAGGAAAATGCCTCAGAGTTTATATAATAGTTTATGCCGTTGAATGAGTGTTATTTTTCCATTAGATAAAAACACACAAGGTCTTTGAAACAGTGAGTGAGGAGAGGGAATCCTTTACACTCCGTAAAATATTGAAAAATCCTTCCCCGAGGGAAAATAATAAAATAATCTTATGATGTTTTTATTAAGAAATGTAACCTTTCTATTCTCAGGCAATTTATCTAGTTCTGGCAAATATATGCCATCATTAGTGTATTCTCTGCTGCCTCATGATTTTTGCTTAATAATAAAGTATATAGTGTTCTCATAAACCACAGATGTTTATGTAGAAGTTTATTACTTTTCTGCATATAAAGCTTAAGTGTATTTGCTAAATTTCTTTGCCTTCCCTCTGTCATTTTCCTAATTAACAATTTTCAGCATCCCCAGGCCGGGTTGCATTTGCTTTGTAGCTAAAAGATCAAATACTTAATTTGAACTGCATAAATCAGGAAGAAATAGAGTACCAAAGAAAGTGCTTAGCTCCCTCTTGCAACTTCTTGGCAGAGATGTTTACTTTGCCACCGAAATATCCCTCAGGAGGCTGTAATTGGAGGGGGGTGGGGAGGAGAAGGGGGGTGAGGAGGGAGAGAGAACAGGAGGCGCTGACTTAATTGGGTCTTTACTCTTCTCAGATATTTTATCTAACAATTCACTAAGTGTTATTTTGTTATGACTAGTCCTTAAAATTACTGTCCCTTTTCTTTCTTTCTTTTTTTTTTTTTAATAACTACCCCTTTATTTGGAGGTGCCTGGATTCAGTTACAAAGTGTCATACACCAGGAAAAATAAAACGTGGATGTGGCTTACTTCATGAGCTGATGGATGAAATATCTAAATTTATTTTAAAAATGACTTTTTTTGGAGATATAATTCTATGTATAACATTTTAAGATGTAAGATTCAGTGATTTTCAGGCTATTCACAAAGTTGTGCATCCAACACCTCTAGGTTCAGAGCATTTTCAGGACTCCAGAAAGAAACGCCACACCCCTTAGCAGTCACTCCCCATTCCCTCCTCCTACCAAGTCTCTGGAAACCATGACCTTACTCGCTATCTCTGTGGATTTACCTATTTTTGCCCATAATCTTGGTATTTCATATAAATAGAATCACATATTTGTCCTTTTGTGTGTGGCGTGTTCTGCTTAATAAGATGTTTTTGAATTTATCTATGTTGAAGCATGAATCTTCTTATGGTTGAATAATATTCCGTTGCATAGACATAGCAAGGTTTGTCTAGTGTTTGGGTTGTTTCCTTTTTTTTTTTTTTTTTGCCATTATGAACATGTTTTGATTGTATGAACATTCACATGTATGTTCTCTTGTGGATAAATGTTTCCCATTTACCTGGGGCATATACCTGGCAGATACCTGGGAGTGAAATTCTCGTGCTTAGCTTTTTGAAGAAGTTGCCGACCATAGGACTTCCTTAAATGATGACTTCTCCTGTTCATCTGTAACTTATCACAGAAATCTTTTTTATTTTTTAGATTTTATTTATTTATTCATGAGAGACACGGGGAGAGAGAGAGGCAGAGACACAGGCAGGGGGAGAAGCAGGCTTCACGCAGGGAGCCTGACATGGGACTCAATCCCAGGACTCCAGGATCACACCCTGGGCCGAAGGCAGATGCTTAACCACTGAGCCACCCAGGGATTCCCTTATCACAGAAATCTTAATTTTGGAACAGTTGTAAAGATTTCTTAACTCTAAGAAGGTGATCCCCTGAATGCCTCTCAGTTGAAAGGATATAGTAACATAGGAAAAGACCTTAAGGATGTGAGGAAAGAGCTAAAATGTTGAAAGACCGATATTGCCAATGGTGGCAACTTATTTTTCTGGCATTGCTGGGAAATGAAAGGGTCTCTTCAGAGGAATTGTTAAGCATGTGATGTTTAAAATCTCTAAAACTAAGTCATTTTTGCCGGAACCTTTGTTGAGGTGCCTTTTTAGAGAGAAACTCGAGAGATGATTTAGACATTCTTGATAACTCAGGGAGTGTGCTGTGAACATCTGTCATAATAGTGTTTAAGTACAACTAAACAACCATGGAGTTCTCACGTGGGATATTTAGAGCTGTTTGCCACTGCAATGAATTCCCATGCCTTTTGAGGTCTTGTGATTATTTTATAGATGTCTTCCCTTCTTTCTTTACTCTTCCTTCACTAATAGGCTACAGAAACTGCTTGGTTCTGTCTATGAGAATGCTTCTGAATACTACTCATTCTTGATTGTGATTTTTAAGCTGGAATGATTAAACATTAATTTGTTTTAAAGCATCTCTGGATCTCCTAAATGGGTATACAAAAGTTTACATTTTTATACATATATGCATTTCCAGGACAGATGTTTTATTAAAATCAGAAATCAAGAAAGAAATCTAGGTTGCCAAAAGGCACTAATCCTTGTTACTATCACTGCTAAATTCTGGATTAGTATGATACTAATGTAACAATTTATTCTTTGCCAATATTAGTGAACCATACATTTTGAAGTCTAGGGGCAGTATAGATATTTGATAGATCCTTTTCCTCCAAACCATCCCAATTTTGACCTGATTTGATTTGAGTGTGATAGCAGGCTCTGCTGTCTTAGACACTAATCCTGGTGAAAGATCTTTAGGTCTTACATTGGATACACCTCAGAAATGTATCCACCCAGCTCCCTCTTATTGCTTCACCTCTTTTTAAAATACTTCAAAAATATATTAGAACAGTTATTTTAAATGCCATAAAAACTACTTAACTCGATACATATACTGACTGTGTATGAAGTAAACAAACTTTATTTAGAGAGTCCTCAGTTGGGAACTAGTTATCTAGGTGTGGCCCATTCCAAACCTATACCTCCCATGTTCCTAATTCTGCTAGAAAATATATATTCTTGCAAGAGTTGCAAGTGTCACAAGACTCTAGCAGTAAGTCTAACTAGTTAGAGATCTCTAGTTGGAGATCCTATTCTCTGACTTCAGGAAAATCAGATGTCCAACATTAGGATATTAGTCACATAAATTATGTTTCATTCATATCATTGAATATTATGCTGTCATTAAAACTGTGAATCATAAAGCACTTTAAGGGTATTCTTTAAAAAAAATTATTTGAGAGAGAGAGAGGGAGGGAGCAAGTGCCTGAGAAGGGGGAAGAGCAGAGGGAGAGGGAGAGTCCCAATCAGATTACCCACCAGGTGCGAGCCTGACACTAGGCTCAGTCCGATGACTCTGAGATCATGACCTGAGCTGAAATCAAGAGCTCGATGCTCAATGCTCAACTGACTGAGCCACCCAGGTGCCCCATGAGGGAATTCTTATATTAATGCTGTTAAATTTTTTAAAAAGTGAGAGGTAAAATTATACCTATAAATGATATAGTCCATGAACAAAAGTATCAAAAAAGAAGGAAATAGTTATTAAGTATACTTGCCTGTAGGTTTTCAAATTACATATGATTCAAGGTAAGAAATTTGGATTTTATTCTACGGAGAATAAAATAGGATTTGTAAGCAAGGAGCAGCACCATTTGACTTATGACTTAAAGCAAGATTGACTTCGGAGAACATGTTAGGAGAGAGAAGAAAATGACAAGGGCTAAGCTTAAAACATTCTAATATATAGAAGAAGACTTGGTTACTAAGAAGTGGCAAGAATTGTGAAAGGCCTGAGATTTTGCCCTTCTTGAAAGCTAACAAGTTAGCTTCACAAAGTTTCAGGAATCCTTGTAGAACACATGAGGCTGCTGGGTCAGAACCAAAGAGCTTTATTAGTCAAAACAGAGCAAGGAGCATGAGCATCAGCATATTAGCAGCACTTTCCCTTTCTCCCAAGTTTCATGGTAGGTAACGCAAACAGGTCCTGGTGGATGCTGTACATGCAGTGGCTTTGTGCCACACTGAGGAACTGTGAAATTAGGAAACTCAAATCTTTCCAATGGACAGTAAGCCTCTTTTACTCCCACCTCAGAGAGACACATTTAAAAAATATATATACTGGGTAGTATAATACTCTGTATTGGGGAGAGACACCATCTATTTGCTACACAAAAATGCATGAAAAAAATACTATGAGATGAAAACAGGCAGTTCCTCTGCTTGTGCTGAATGTTTCCCAACAGGAAATAGATAACAGAAATAAATTAGAAGTATTACTGAATATAGAGGGAGAAAATCCTATAAAACGGAGAGTATGAAGATACAAGGAGAAGTTGACCATGTCAACTGCTGTTATAATGACCTTCATCAGATTTATTTCAGTGCTGGGTTCAAAAGCTTGATTAAAGAGAATTGAAGAGAGTATTGAAAATGAGGAAGTAGAGGCAAGGGAGCGTAGACAGTGAATATATATGGTGAGTATAGGGCATAGTTGGAAGCAGAGCTTTTTGGTATCTAGAGGAAGTTTTTAAGTTACCTATGTATAGTGACAGGGACGATCTAGGTGAGAGTGAGAAAATGATGCAGGGGATAATGGGGGAAATTGCAGGAACAAAACTTTGAGGAAAAAATAAGAATGGGTAACATTGGTAAAGTATTGGCTATGCTTGGCTCTAATCTAGCTACTTTGCACGTACCTAATTAACCTTCACTCACTTTGAGTGAGGTACTGTTATTGTCCACAAGTCATGGATGAGAAAACTAAAGCACGCAAGTCAAGTAACATATCTTCACTGTTAAGGACTGCATGGTACCACCTCAGAAAACTGAAGGGCGGGTTAACCCAGAACCCAAATGGAGGGTTCACATTAGAAAGGAAGAAAAACATGTCTTCCATTTCAATGGAAATTTGGGTATAGATGTAGTGTGAATTTGGGTTATGGGAGGAGGAAGCAGTTCTCATCTGATAGCATAGATTTTCTCTCTAAATCTGAGACAATGATCGGCCAATGATTGAGGACAGGGATCAGAAATTCAGAGAGAGAGAGAGAGAAGACACAGGTCTGAAGTATTCATTTCAGAGACTAGCAGACAGCTTGTTAGAGAAGTATAATTGCCTGGCAGTGTATGAATGGCCATTAAGATTCATGGATGTAGGTTAAAAAGTAAGGTAATTTTTGGATTTATGGAGCGGCAAAGAAAGGTATTGAGGGAAAAGGTGCGTTCATTTTAACTGACCCAGAATCCACGCTGGATGGGGACAGGCCAGAGGACTTGGAGGTGAAGAGTAGTCCGGTGAAGGGACTGGAGGACCTGATGTGGTCAGGGTTGCCAGAAGGCAAGCACAGAACAACAGAATTGAAAAGGCTGAAGGTCAGAGAGGGGAATGCTTGAAACAGAGATTTTCAAAGTAGTGCTATTGAAGGGGAAAAAATCCTTTGAGGAGGGCAAGCCAAGGAACAGATGCCAGGTGTGGGATGGGTCACTCTTGTGGATAATAAATGACCAGAATGAAGACAATTATAGTGAGTCACGTATTAAAGCAACTAGGAGCTATGGGATCCAGGTGGGGAGGACAGTTGCCAGGAGTTGGTAGGTGACAGCAAAAAGGAAGAAGAAAGGCTGATAAAATGTACTTCAAAGAAGGCGGCATTGCTGCAGGAGAAATGTTTTAGGGGCAAAAATGAGGAAAAAGGAGGATACCTATTCTGTTTAGCAAAATAATTCTGCCTCTGACAAGTGTTAAGTGTACTGAAATGCATGCATTTCTATCAACGAATAAAGTATAGACCTATTTAGAAACAGAAACTATATTTTTACAAACTGATAGTATCTCAAGTTTGACAGCTGTGACAGCACTAAAAGGGAAACGATTGTCTAAATATACCATGGCTATCAAGTATAACAAAATCTGAAATATTTCCTTTGTACTCCTTGGGAATGATGATTTCTATGAAGAATAAATGATGAAGACGTGAGGAAATTAATTCGATTAACCAATGTGCTTCTGCATGGAAACGCATCTAACATGAAATTGCCAAAATAACAAAATGAAATGAGGGCATTCAATTTTACGTAACCAATACTTAGCCTAAGCTTTTTTGTTTTGTTTTTAAGTTTATATTTACGCTGGAAATAAATATAATGAACAGTCACATAGGTTGGGTAGCATTTAAATAGTAAATCATCTAATTAACCAGTCACTTGAAAGTGAAAAGGGAAATTTGGGATCTGTTGTTTAATTGCCACATTTCAAAAACACATTTTAGCTGGCTGCATCTAAAAAGAAATAATAATATGAGATCATGAAAGCATTTCATAGTAATGAGTAGGCTCTGGTTTCTATTTATTGCATATACAAAGGATACTGACAATAGTTTTGGAAAAATGAGTAAAGCTCTCAGAATAGCTAGCACAGACATGTGAAACACTGGTGTGAGACAGAGCAATTCTAATACTTATCTCCTGGGAAGAGGATGGAATTCTGTAAACCTATAACAGAAAGAATATATGACTCAAAATCGTATGGTTTTAAATAGTCACCTTTGGACTGAATTCTAGTTCTAGCTGCACACATTCATAGGACGGAAACACACTGGCTTACTAAGGACTCCTCCATTAAGTCAACAATTATTGTGTTCATATTAGCAGCCTCTCAGACAGGGTCTTCCTTACACATGACGGCAGAAGGTTCCAATGTCTGACATTCTTTCTTTGAACTTTCCTTTTAAGTATTGCTTCTCCCACATCCAAAATAGAAAACAATATCAGCGCAAAAACAAAACAAAACAAAACAAAAAACAAAAAACAAAAAAAACAACCCATGAAATATCAAGTCTCTAATACATGAAGGGGTCATTTTCCCCTCTAGGCACCTATATGTGGTACCAGAAATGGGAAAGGATAAATTGAAATAAATTGGGAGAAAGAGGAGGGATTCCAAAAAATAGAATCTCTCTGCTTTATATAGATACATATAAATCCATATATCTATATCCATTCATCCATCTATCTTTTTGTGTAGAGGGTTGGTTATACTCCACGGGCCAGGCTAATAAAACTCAGGGAATTATTTTCTATCATGCCATATACTTGCTGTTGAAGAGGATGAAAAATGATATGGAAAATACTTTTGATATGATGGTAAGTAGGTAAAAATAAGCAACCAAAATCAAAGATTATTATACAACCCAAGAGCTGAAGGCCTTACAGTGGCTCACAAAGCTCTACCCTGAGCCCTCCCCACATCGACTCTCTGACTTCAGCTCCTGCCTCTCCCCAGTGCTCCCCGCACTTCAGCCACACTGGCCTCCTGTCCTGTTCCTGCCTCAGATCCTTAGCTTGTCTCAGGCTGTGTCTGGAACACTCTCATCCTTGAAAGCCACACGGCTAACTACCTCACTTCCTTTAAGTCTTTGTTCCCGTGTCACCTTCTCAAGGAGACCTACTACGTTTATGCTAACTATAATGTCCCTCCCCTGCCCTGGGACTCTAGACACCCTCATCTTCTATTTTCTAACCAAAGTATTTCTCATCTTCTAAGAGTTAACACAAATTTACTTCTTTTTTATTGTCTTCAATCCCCCAGAATTTAATCTACAAGAAAGCAGAGATTTGTTTTGGTCTGATATATCGTGAACTCCTGAAATGATGCTGGCACTTAATCGACATTTGGCAAATGAATGGATAAATAAATGGCTTTGTTGCTATGTTAAAATTTTTATTGCTAATTGTCAGGGTTTCAAAGGGATATGAAAAATTTAAAAGTTTAATTTGTTGAAGTAACAGGGTTATGAATAAATGCTGTCCTTTTATTTGGTGTTTAATTATAATTTCCAAATAATTTGTATAATAAGAAACAAAAATAAAAATAAATGAAAATTTGTAGAGTTTTTCTTCCCTTTCATGCAAAGCTGGAATATTATAAACGGATAGGATGATCTGTTGTAGACTGTGAAGCAGAGATGACCCAATTCACACCAGTCAATATTAAACATATTTACCTTCTTTTGAACAAATTTCAGCCTGCATCAGCCAAAACATATGGCACAGAGGGCTTCAGGCATGAGAACATGTATATTCTTCTAGAAATACATTTTAACTTGAAATTCATACAATTTGTGACTCCAAATATGTAGCTAGAAAGAAATTCTACATAGAGTTTTCCTTTATTTCCAGAGATTCTTCTATATCTATTTCAATGTGTGGTAATACAGGAGATATCTTTTTTTTTTCAATGAAAGCTAGATGATGAATAAGTTACAAGGCAACTAATTAAAATGATGCCAAGTATTACAGCATTAGCACTTAAAGGATAAACTAACATTTCTCACTTCTTTCTAATTCATGGTGATGAGTTTTATAGTATATGGAGTGTGGGCTATTGTGTGAGATGAATGATTTAACAATGCACTGCATGGAAAAAAAAGAGTAATTCAAAATCCCTGCATCATTTCTGATGTTTATACTCCTACTTCTCTTTCCATATGATAGTATGCTAATTGTCAAAAGCACTGTATAGAAAAAGCTTTATCTATCTTAATTTTAAAATGATAGTTAGAATAAGAATTTTCCTTTCCAATAATAGAATAAGAATTAAAACATCATTTACCTCACTGTGAATTTCTGACATAGTTTTTAAAACAAATAAAATGGTGTCAGTTATGTTTGTGATTTTACATAACTGTTTAAAATTTGTCACGATAAGAAGGAGGGGTTCAGACTAAAAGAAAAAGCAGGAAAAGTTTTCTTAAATAACACTTTAATCGAGCCTTTAAGGTAATATTTGATGTTGATGAGGAAATTTACTGGAAAAAAAATCAGCATGTCACATACAATTCATGTTATATTGAAAAGAAAATGGAAAGAAAAAGGTGTATCTAGATAATAGTCCTCAAATGGTGTTATTTACATAGCAAACATTCAATAAATACTTGCAGAAATAAAATTGTTGTTTACTTATTTCATTTGAATGTAAGATGACAATTTTTTTTTTTTTGAGGCCAGATTCACTGAGGCATAATTTACTTGCAACAACAGTCACCTTTTTTTTTTAGCATATAGATCTACGAGTTTGACAAATGCATATAGTCATGTAACTGCCACAACCATTAAGTTTCATTCCTACCCCAAATGCTTCCAGGCTCCATTGTAGTCAACTCCTCCCTCAAGCCCAAGCCCAGCCCCTGGCAACCACTGATCAATTTTCTACCAATACAGCTTTGCCTTTTTGATTCATTTTGAAATGTTGCACTACCCTGCATTCTTGAGTTAGATTTCATTGGGTTCTGGAACTTCTCTATGTTCAAGAAGGCTATTTTGTACTTTTCTTGTACCGTCTCTATCTGATATTGGGGTAATACTGGCCTCATTAAACAAGATGGAAATGTTCTTTTAACTTCATTTCCTTGAAAAGTTTTTGTAGAATTTTCATAATTTCTTTCTAAGAACATGATAAAATTTGCAAGTGAGATCATCTAGGTTTGGGGTCTTCTTTCTTGGAAGCTTCTTAACCATGAACTTAATT
The DNA here is from genome assembly GCF_053574225.1 of Canis aureus. Lineage (NCBI taxonomy): Eukaryota > Metazoa > Chordata > Mammalia > Carnivora > Canidae > Canis > Canis aureus. Next base: position 7,001,865 of record NC_135644.1, read on the forward strand.
TATTTAATAGATATCACAGCATTCAGGTTATCTCTTTCTTCTTCAGTATAGTTTAGTAGTGTTATTTAGGGAATTTTTTCAGTTCTTCCAAGTTGTCAAATCTAAGGGCATAGAACTAATAGCTTATTACCGTCCCTTTAATACTTGCTGTTTCTACAGTTCCAGGTGTTGGTCATTTGTGTATTTTTTTTTTCCTGATTAGCCTGGCTAGAATTTTATCATTTCACTAATCAAAAATAGTTTTTGTCTTCATTTTATTGTTTTTATGTTTCTGATTAAACATAATTTGGACTTAATTTGCTCTTCTCTTTGTAATTTCTTAAGGTAGAAACCTAGGTAAAAGATTTAAGATCTTTTTTCTTCCTTAATATTAGCATTTAACATTTAAATTTCTCTTTAAGCTCCACTTAAGCAACATCCTACAAAGTTTGATATGACATGCTTTGAGTTTCATTAAATTCAAAATATTTTGTAATTTCCCTTGTGATTTCTTCTTTGCCTCATGGATTATTCAAAAGAGTGTTATCTAATTTCCAGATATTAGAATATTTTGTAAATGTCTTTCAATTACTGATTCTAGTTTAATCCTGTTATGGAGAATTTATCATATGATTTAAATTCTTCTAAAAGTGTTAACATATGCTTTACACATTGGAATGTGATTTATACTGGTGAATGTTCCATGAGTACTGGAAAAAATGTTTACTCTATCACTGGATGGAGCGTTCTATAAATGTTAATTAGATGAAGTTAATTGACAGTGTCTTTCAAGGCTTGTGTATCCTTTTGGTTTTTTTGTCTACTTCTACTGATTTTTGAGAGAAGAACACTGAAGTCTCCAAAATTAACTGTGGAAATGTTGAATTCTCCTTTTAATTCTCTCAGTTTTTATTTCATGTAATTTGAAGTTTGGTTGTTAAATGCATACACATTTATGTCTTATTGTTTAATTGTACTCTCTATCATTATGTAATGTCCTCTTTTTTCTTGGTAGTTTTCCTTGATATATAGTCTATTTGATATCAATATAGTCACTCCAGCTTTGTTTAGTGTTGGCATAGTGTATCACTTTTGACTTCTTTTCCTTCTACTCTACATTATTCCTTTTACTTAGTTGGTTTCATCTAGACAAGTAAAGTTGGATCTTGATTTTTACCTGCTAAAGCCTGAATATTTGTGTCCCTTACAAATTCATATGTTGAAAGCCTAAATTTCAATGTGATAGTATTAGGAGGTAGGCTCTGCCCTCATGAATGGGACTAGTGCCCTTATAAAAGAGACCCCAGAGAGCTCACTCACACCTTCTGCCAGAAAAGGACACAGAGAGAAGACGGCTATTCTATGAGGCATGGACTGTGCTCTCTCTCACCACGCACCAAATCCCACAGTCTGTTGGTCTTGAACTCCCAGTCTCTAAAATAAATTTTTGTTTATAAGCCACCCAATCTATGGTATTTTGTTATAGCAGCCTGAACAGACTAAGACATTATCCAATCTAATACTCTCTTTTAATTAGTGTATTTAAACCATTTTTATAAAGTGTAAATATTGATATAGTTTAATTGAAATCTACCATCTTGCTATTTGCTTTCCATTTATTCCATCTGTTCTTTGTTCTTTCTTGTCTCCTTTTCTTGGCTTAATTTTTATTAATTTACATAACTATTTTCTCCCCATGATTAGCTTATATATACCTTTTAAAAAAAATAGTGATTGCCCCAGGGTTTTCCATGTATGTCATTATTAACAATGCACTTTCAAATATTAGGCTGCTTCATTTAGAGTGCAATTCTTAAACAGCACAGTCAACTCCTCCCTCCCATCTTTTGTGCTATTGATGCCATCCATTTACATTTACATATGTTATAAATCCCTAATGGGTTGCTACTAACTTTTCTTTCAATATTTAATTATTTTTCTAGAGCATGTAAAATAAGGAAAAACGTGTAGCTGACCTTTGAACAATGGTGTGAACTGCATGGGTCCACATATACACATTTTTAAAAATATAAATATAGTACTATAACGTATTTTCTATTCCTTATGATTTTTTTAACATTTTCTTTTTTCTAGCTTACTAAAGTAAGAATATTCACAAGAATAGAACATATAAAAAATATGTGTTCATTGACTAAATATGTTAAGGTCCAGGCTTCTGGTCAACAGTAGGCTATCAGTAGTTAAGTTTTGGGGTAGTCAAAAGTTACATATGGATTTTTTACTGCATAGGGGGTCAGCACCTCTACTCTCTGCATTGTTTAAGGATCAACTGTATTTTATACCTATTTTCATTTTAACCAGTCCTAGAGTTCTTCATTTGCAAATATTTGTCTAGATTCTAGTTCCTGTCTAATATCATAATCCTTTTGCCTAAAGACTTTTCGTTTTAAATTTCTTGTGGTGCAGATCTGTTAATATTGATTTATCCTTAGTCTTAAAAACTTTGTTTCATTCATCATTTTTAAAAGGTCTTTCTAGCATTTCTATTTGACTCTTCCTCATAGTTTTCATCTTTTTGTTAAATTCCTTATCTGTTTAGGTCTACTGCCTACATTTTTTTTTTTTTTGCTAAAAACTATAACTTTTTATTAATGATAGGTGTTTAAAATTTCTGAGGTGATGTTTCCAACGTTTGTGTCTTTTGTGTGTGTTTGTGTCATTTCTGAGTCTGGTTCTGTTATTTGATTTGCCTCTTGATAGTGGGTTATTTTTTCTCAGTTGTGTCTTATGTATATTTATTGCTTAATTAAGTGCCAATGATTGTGTAATGCCACAAGTAGGCACTGAGGCAAATAATAGTTATGCTGGGAAATGGGTTTCCTCTTCTGATCAGCTGTGTGGGAGACTGAGTCAATCTAGTCTCTGAGTTTTGCTGCTACTATTGTTTCCTTCAGGGTTATCTTGGGAGTTGTGTTTCCAGAAGATTTTTCCTCAATGTTCTTGCTCTACCCTTAGCCTTCAGCCTTTTCTTTGTGCTTGCATCTCATTGTGGGAGTCTCAACTCTCTTACCTTTTTTTCAGGGACAGAAATTTGTTGCCTGTTACTTGGTATCTTCTAAATTTACTGTAGCAGTGATAGTGGGCTTCTCTGTTGTCCTGCTCAGGCCTCATTTGTAGGCAGGCCTTGTGTCCCTCAGCCTTGGAAATGAAGCTTTGTCAGGGATCCTACTCCTCCTCTTCTTCTTTTTTTTTTTTTTTTATTTTTTTTTTTTTACTTATTTCTTAAATATATGTATATCTTAGAAGCTTAAAAAAGGATTCCTCAGAATGAGTCCTTGTTTTTCTCTACAACTGAGTCTTTTCATAGGTCTGCTAACTTATAATTTAAAATGGAGCTCTGCCTTTGTACTATTACAAAATTTTTTTCCCTGGTACTCTAAGAATCTGATTTCTTGAGTTCTCCCCATATCACAAGGCTAGTCATATATAAACTTAATTTCACAGACTAACATTCCTGTTCTAGACTCCAACCTACAACTCCCTGTAGGAAATTGAGTCTCTCTCTATATATAAAATGTTGGCCTGTAATTGATTTTTGTGCTACAATGGCAGAGGTGATTATTCATGACAGAGACCACATAGTCCACAAAGTCTAAATATCTAATCTCTGGTTCTTTATAGAACAAGGTTGCTTATACTGGTCTAGAAGTCGTAGAGGATAGAAATTTTAGCAATTGCAGGCCCTGGGGTCTAGAAAGGTAGAGTGGTTGTGAAGTGGCAATCAGGAGACATGTAGCTCAGAAAATGAGGCAGAATAAATCTGTTCCATGCTCTTCTTAAATTTATTTTCTTCAAATGAAAGTTTTCCCATTCATTTGCTCATTTGTCTTATGGCATGGTTCCCACCACCTCAGTCACAAGTACCTGGAGTTCATTACAAAGTGTGGCTTTAAATTTAATAGTTCCAGTAATATATTCTATTAAAATACATGTAATAGTTTAAAAACCCTGTCGATACTTTCCTTTCAGATCTACTTCTTTAAAATGCAGAAGCCTGGGTATAGTCTGACCAAAATTTCCAGTTTGGAAATAATGTCACAATTTTTTTTCCTATACATGTTGGAAGGCAGCAAGAAGCAGAGTTCTCATTCCTGCCTAAAACCTCTCATGCCAATTTATTTCAGTTTGCTTTTCCGACAACTGGCAGAAATAGCTTGCCTGTGAATTTTCTTCTAATGAATCAATGTCCAACAAAAATATCAACAGATTTAGATTTCAAATAATGATCTTTAACAGGCAGAAGTTAACACTATTTAAAAAAAAACTGGATTGGAAATATCTACTGTAATTCCATTTTTCTTTCATCAGTTAAAAAGAATTCAGGGTTTTAGCCAAAGCAAGTTTTCAAGCATAACTTACATTTACGTTCCTCCTAGTTCCACCCTTTGAACAATAGCTTATGAAAAACTGCTTCAATTAATAGCTTCTCTGAACCTAAACCTTATTTATTCCTTGATAACTTATATATTCATAGTATATATGAATATCCATGTATAAATATGTGTCTGTTTTACATGCATACATATTTTTCTATCAATTTAAGTTACAGATGGTATTAGAAATCATGATTTAATGCCTTAAATATAGACCAAACCAACTGAAAATTTAAGAATAATCTTATCATTTATATTTGGAGTTTGTATTTACTTTTGTCATATTCAAAGTGTGGCTCTCTTGAATTTCTTTTACTTTTCATACCAACCTCCTGTTCCCTTCTTTCACATAAATCATCTAAGGGTAATAGAGTATATGTAATGATAGGTAGTTAAATTTTATCTCTATCTCTAGGTTTTACATAGGAGTCTGATATTATATAGTGTCCTCCCACAGGACTGTCTATTCTCACTCCAACTCAGAAGAAGATAACTGAAATCAATGCCAGATTTCAAAGTCAAAGATGGGCATTTAGAAAAGTCAGTTTACAAAGTAAAGAACAGGAATATTAAAGGCCACAGTCAAAAGAAATATTTAAGGAAAACAAATAATCAAGAAATCTAGAATAAGAGTTAAACTACTAATTTTTATAATTATTAAATTTAAGAGGAGGTTGAATGCTTATATCATTTTATTGCCATATACGATATGCAGAAAACTCCCCTCCCCTCAAAAGATGTCTATGTTATAATTCCTGGAGCCTGTGAATATGTTACCTTACCCAGCAAAAGGGACTTTTAGATGTAATTAATTTATGAAATTTAAGGTAGTAAGATTCTTCAGGACTATCTTGGTGTGTCTAATCTAATTCCAAGGGTCCTCAAAAAAGAATAAGGTAGGGGGAGTCAGAGGGAGATGGTACTATACAAGAACAAAGAGAAGCAATACTACTAGGCTTTGAAGATGAAGAAGGAGGACCATGAATAAAAAAATGTTGATAGCCTCTAGAAGCTGGAAAAGGGAAAAAAAAAAAGATTCTCCCCTAGAGCTTCCAGAAAGAAACTGCAGCCTTGTTGTTACCTTGTTATTAACTCAGTGAGATGCATGCCAGACTTCTGACCTACAGAATTACAGTATAATAAATTTGTATTGTAGCTATAAATTTTGTGGTAATTTGTTACTGCAATAGAAATTCATCCATCATGGTTATGACAGTTATTTATATTTTACTGTTTTTTTTTGTTCATTAATAATTTTCTTAATACCATTGTTTCTCTGTTCCTTGTTGTTTCTGCGTTGATTAAATCTTAGTCTAGAAAACTAATTATATGGAAAAGAAGTTTTTTTCAATAAGGGAATATGTTGGATTTTCTAGATCCTTCCATCTATGAGCATAACTTTTAATTACTCCTGCACATACATAACAATTTGACAGTATAGAATTATTAGGTGACAAACTTTTATTCCCTTCATCCTCTAGATTTTTATTAATAAACTTTTCCTCTACCTATCTATGTTAGACTATCTATGCTAGACTATGTATTCTTTGATAACTTATATATTCATAGTATGTATGAATACCCATGTATTTTTTTCTTTTTTTTATAGGAAATCTTTGTTTCCCATCCATAATTTTTCTCTTATATCTGTGTGTATCTCTTTGTATTTCTCCTGTGGATCTTTTGCCCTCTTCAGACACAAATCTTTTTTTTTTTTTTTTTTTAAGATTTGAGAGAAAGAGAGACTACAAGTGGGAGGGGGAGGGGCAGAGAAAGAGGGAGAGAGAATCTGAAGCAGACTCCACACAGAGCAAGGAGTCTAATGAGAGCCTTGATCTCATGACCTTGAAATCAGGACCTCAGCTGAAACCAAGAGTTGGATACTTAATTGACTGTATCACCTAGGTGCCCTAGATAGAAATCTTTTATATATTTTTTTAAGATTTTATTTATTTATTTATTTATTTATTATTTATTCATTCATTCATTCATTCATTCATGAGAGAGAGGATGAGAGAGGGGGGAGGGCAGAGACACAGGCAGAGGGAGAAGCAGGCTCCACGCAGGAAGCCTGACGTGGGACTCAGTCCCGGGTCTCCAGGATCATGCCCTGGGCTGAGCCACCTGGGTTGCCCAGAAATTTTTTTAAAAGACATTTTTCTTCACATTATTTATTTTCTCTATCTACTCCTTAAATGTTATATTATTTATATGCTGAATCTCCCAGATCTGTTTTTCACATCTCTTATTTTTTTCTCGTGTTATTTTACTTCTTTTCCAAGATTTTTATTAACTCTGATTTAATTTTTTAATCTATTATGCTCTGCCTCCACAGCACTTTTTGATTTAGAGGATTTTTTATCTTTAAATGCATTTAGACCTTTCAGATCTTGATTTATCCTAATTTAATGTTTGTGTCCTCCAAGTTTATAAGTAAAATATCCTTTACAGAACATGCATTGGAGATTTTCCAAACTTTAGCTTTCTTTATTCTCTCATTTGCTCTGTTTCCTCAGAGTAGATATTACCTCTTGAAATCAGTGATGTTTCTCTGTTACCTCATTCTAAATCCAAATCCTAATTCTGCTTCTTTGTAGATATAAGCTTGGGCAAGTTACTAATTCTCTCCAAACTCAGATTCCTTATTTATAAAATATTCCTATAATGACACTTAGCTTATTAGAACTGTATTGATTAACTAAAATAATACAAGAGAAAGCTTAGGATAGTGCCACATACATAGTAATTGCTTAGGGAATGATAGTTGTCGTTATAATCACTGCTGTCATTACCATCATAATCATGATCATTATCATCACTATATTGAAGATCTATTATTGTCTAGCAGGAGCAGAGGTTGGTTTTGTAAGAATGCTTGGATTCTTATTTTACTCTAATAGATTTAGATAAAAGAAAAAGAAAATTTAGATTTACAATAGTGTTACTTTGCTATTTCAGAATTTCACTTCTCTGGGACCAAACTGAATGATACCTGAGGGTGAGCCAGCTGCAGGAGAAAGATTTATTTCCAGTTCAAGGTGCCTTTCCCTTTCATATGACAGCCAGAAATTTGCTGAGGTATTCTGTTTCAACATTCGTTTCTCTCCTGTGCTTGTCGTTGCCTACTTCTTCTTGATGAAAACCAACCATAGCCAGATGCCAGCTCTTTGCCTAACTTGGTAGCCCACATCAAAGGTGTTTGTATGGGGGCAGGGATGGGGGAATGAGCATCATCAAGGGTTCTCCAGCTAATGTGGTCACAGTCACATATGTGTTTGCCTCCAATCTTTGCCCCTATGGATTGGGGTCATTGTGTGGCAGTGAGGTGGGCTAGGGTGGAGGTGGGAGGATGCTGAAGTCTCTTGTATTTGCTTCCCCTGCAAGACATGACTTCACATTTAGGGATTTACAAATTGTCCTTCCCTTCCTTAGATATATTCCTCTTACAGAGCAACTATTACTCTTGAGATAAGTTTTCTTTATCAAGCTCATCTTATACTCAATAAAGGGTTCACTGTTTAAAAATCATAATAAGTCAAAATGTCTTCTGATGCTTTTATATTATGACAAAGCTGTAAATGTGCATCTTTTCCCATTTTTTAAAATTCTCAAATCTTATTTCTACTGCTTTAGAATCTACTTAAGGTCCAGTAATTTCTAAAAATACTTTGCTCTATTAACTTAAAATGATCTAATATTACTCTATTATAATAGCAATGAAAACTAAGCAAAGTTTTTATATCCATTGAATTTCTTATATTTTCAACTATAGCTCAATTCTCCTATAAAGCTATTCAGCCCATTAGATAGGCAGTTATATATCGGGAAAATAGAGCCCCTCGATAATATGAAGCAATCTAAAACGCATACAAAATACTTTCAAGGAGATCTCCTTCCAACTGCGCTTAGACAGATGTTGAATATATTTTCTGTTTTAAACACTGTTGGTGTGGTATATTCAACTCTTTCCTGTTTTGCTAAGAATGAAATAATCAGACTTTTAACTTTTCCCTTTTAAATCACTGGAGATAATTGTTTTGTGATGTGGAATTTTTATTTTAGATCATACATTGGTTTGTAAGATTCAATCAACTTTTCAACATTTCTTAGCTTTCTTTTTATGAACTTCCACTTAAAGCTAAAAGACTCTGAAATGAGCTTTATTGCTAATTCCTTGTTAAAATCAATTATGTTTAGAATATCTGGAACACTATTATAAAACTATTTACAATTGCAAATACAGAGGTAATAAACATGTTATGGAAGGACTGGATTGGGTCCTATTTGTGGCTCTAGTAACAATTGGGAAAATATCTAGGATTTACTTCAGAAAATTAGAAACATTTATGTTCTGACTTTTGAAAATATGGGGTTTGTATATAGTAACAGAATAGGCATTCACCCAAGGATGGGTATGTAAGGCTTTCGGAGGGGAATTATCTCACTCAATGCTACAAAAAAAAAAAAAAAAAAAAAAATCCTCTTATTTTGATCTGCTGATGAATACCTAAATTGTGGCAGTACTTATTTATTTATTTATTTATTTATTTTTTTGTCTAGTGGGCAGGTCTTTCCCCGTCTTCCCTCCCTCTTGTGTATGAGTGTAATCCGGAAGGGCAAACAGCATTTAGCAAGACATTAAACATACTGAATAAACACATATTAAATTGGATTATTTTGTTTTGTGGTTCTATCTTAAAATAATCCTGGGAGAGTTAAGATGTTAAGTCTCCGTCTTAGTGATTTTCAAAATTTACTGGGCATAAAAATCATCTTGGATGCTCATTAAAATACAGATATCTAGGCCTCCCTTTGAGATTTTGATACAGGGACTCCTAGGTCCACATTGTCTAAAATCACTCTACAATATCTTAGTATGAACTTGTTTTATTACTTTCCTCTGGGGTAAGCTGAGAGTTCCTGGATAGAACCAAGCAAGAACAGGTTCGGTGAGAATGTGAGTTAAACCACTGTCTTTGCTTCCTAGTCTCATGAGGGAGGGATGTGAATAAGAGTGGATTTTAGAATGGATGTTAAAGCAGCTTCCTTTTGCTTCTGTAATTAAGCGTGGGGTAACCAACCACACAGTATTAGTAAGGTGGCTTTCTTTATTTACTCTGCACCCTTCCATCTCAACAGTCAGTGATTCCTCTCCTGGCCCTTAATCAGTGATTCATAGCCTTCATCCCAGCTCTATGGCATTGCCACTATTTTTGTCAGTCTTAGCATTGCTGCTAGACTATTGGGATGAAGCAACTTGCTCTTCCCTCCATCCCCAATCCTCTCCCAAACTGCTGCTGAGTCAGCTTTCAAAAAATAGATCTGATTAACTTACTATGCTGCTGAGACTAATTTCAGAATAAAATTCAAACGTCTGAGCCATTTGTGATGTGATGTGTATTTTTTCACCTTACAATGACTCCAGCCGTGTTGAACTCTGTCTACATCCCTGGACAAAATCCATTCCTCTCCATATTCACAGACTTTGGTTTCCTGTCCTTCTCTTTGTCTGAAGCACCAGAAACTCACCAAAGAAGGATGAATAATGTCTACTTATCCCCTAGAGTTGTATGTAATTTGGCCTCCAGAATTAAAAATACTATGAATTAAGAACATTTCTGTGTGAATAAAACTATGAACTTAAGCAACTTTCAAACCTTTATAGAATTCTATAATTAGAACAGCAAAGAAATATTTTTGCCTTCAAAAAATGCTTAGTGACTATACAAGATATTAACTGTGTACTCTGAGTCCTAGGATTATAAATTATTACTCCTCCTTTATGCCTTTCTATATATTCTAAGTTTTACAATCCAGGCATTTACTAATTTTATAAATGAGAAGAAAAATTCTTATAATTTTTTTTGATGAATGACTAATAGCACAAAACCTGTCATTTCTATATAATTTCTTTTAAGGAGTTGCAAGTTCATATGTCCTCACTCATTTGTAATTTGACATGTTTCTTAGCTAAGCTGGAGCCTGATGTCGTCTCGCTTCACAGGCACAGTGAGCAACTTACAAGTAATATTTCAGGAAACCAATGACTGAGTGGTCTTAGGAATGTTTGTCCATCATCCTCTCGGCAGAAACTGTTGACAAGGTTCTAGCAACTCAATCATCAGGTTTCTACCATTTATTAAGCAGTCAAGTGGTACAGGTTTCTGTATTGGGATAGTCAGGGCTAAAGAAGCCTTTTCAAACAGCAGGAACCGTCCCTGCCCATTTACCCCCTACTGCCCTCTATGATTTAATGGAGACACCACAGCACCCTACTGAAAATGATAGAAAGCATTTAAAGTATGTTAGCCACGCTAGGTTCTTGATTACTAACAAGAGAAACAACACTGGCTAAACTGAGCAGAAAAGAATACACTGGAAAAATCTTGCATAGCTTACAGAACTCACAGAAAGTCTAAAGAACCAAGCTGTGTAAAGAGAACACAGCATGATCCGCCTAGGACTCTGTGAATCCAACTTTCCTGCCTGACTGCTCTCTGCCTGCTTCCACCACAGCAGGAGACCTTGACTCTCTGTCTGAACTCCTACAGGGGTCTACAGCCCCTCAAGCTGCGGCTGGTCTGTAGGCTGACTTCACATGCTCACAACCTTAGTGACCAAGGAGCAGGGGATTCTGAAACAGGACATGTTCCAGTGCTAGGGAGAACTAAAAGAAGACAATGTTTACAGCACAAAGTACCAACAGATGCAGACACACCAATTTACAAAGTGTGGCTCTGAGTCCCAGGGGAAACCCTGGCTCGTGAAAGGATGGCAGTTGTCCTTCTTGGGTTGCTCACATGCTTTTAGAGAAGGGACATGGAGACATTTAGGAAATTGCCCTGAAGGGGAAGGAAAGAATAGTGCAAAAGAGGAGGAAGAGAGATGGAAAGTTGAAGCAAAGAAAAAAGAGAGAACTAGAGGAAGGGGAGACCTAGGATGGCCTAGAAAGAGAACAGAGACGTAGGAAGGAAACAAGATGTGGGAGCAAAGCATGGGAAGGCAGCCCCATGGAAGAAATGACAAAAAACAACCACCACAAAAAAACCCATCGATCCTTGCTCTCTGTAGTCACAGCATTATTATGTTCCTTAATGAAGATTCTAAGATTAGAAGAGAACTAGTACTTTCCAGGGCATGTTAGGCAAGCACTCAAAAATACTAGTTATGCAAACACGTTAGCCACTAAATAGTAACAAATCCTGTTAGTGCTACAGAAGCATAGATACGAAGTGAGGATTTTCCAAGGCAGACAGGAAGGAAAATACTATACTGACGGCTCCTGTCCCTATCTGAATTTTTAAGAATATCGGGTTTTGTAAGTTACCTACTGTTTTTATAGTAATGGCTCTAAGTAGCTTCGCAAAATGTTCTATGTAGTCAAGTACTAAACATTTGTTTTTATGTACAAGTCAGTAGCTTTCCTCATCTTTTTTCTTTCTCCACCTAGAGTTTCCTTCGTTAACGATACTTGATTTTATTGCTTATGTTTATTCTAAAAAAATGTATAATCTTTTAGGCATCTAATAGCTAATTCCACAATTTAAGCTAATTTTTTTTTTTCTTAGCCTAGAGTAGGGGTAATAGGAATAGAGTGGAAAAAGGAGTCGGGACATATCCAAGTGATGTTCAGTGAAATAAACCATACTTATTGGCAAAAAATGGACCCTGATTATTTATTCAATCTTTGTTATTTCATTAGAATTTTAAGATGCACATCACTCAAGGCTAATCTCCAAGTCATAATAGGCAAACTACGTATTCCTTTAGAATTACAATTAGTGAGATAGAAGGCAAATTTATTAATAGGTATTAGGATATTGACTCAAACAGAATTCTACAAGAGAAGGTAGAAGCAGGACTCACTAACAGATTTATTACAATCAGCTTATATGATCATGGGGGTTGGCTAGCTTAGTCCTAAATCCAAAGGCTAGTGGGCTAGAAACCTCTGCGCAGCAGCTGACACTGCAGTCCATGGGAGAAATGTCTTCCTCAGGAAAACATCAATTTTACTCTTAAGGCTTTTGAACAGATTGGATGAAGTCCGCCCAGATTATGGGGGATAATCTCCTTTACCCAAGGATAGGTCAGCCCGTTATAGATGTTAATTATCTCTACAGAAATATCATCACACAACTAGTGTTTGATAAAAAGACTAACTAAGGTAAGACGTAAAACTCACTAACACAGATATTCAGGGAATAAGAAAAGCAGCCTTAGCAGGGCTGGAGGAACAGGTTGGGAAGGTGTACGGGAAAGCCCCTGGATGGTGGGCAAGGGGGACTCCAGGGCCAATGGAGATTTTTCTGCATATGCAACATAATTTTGAGAAAGGTGGATCTACCCTGCGGTTAAAAAAAAAAAGAGAGAGACACTGAGTTCAAGAATCTCATAAATCATCTCTCTAGTGAGGGATCAACAACAACATCAGAGGCAGCTGCCATTGACTAGCTTCTCACTATTCTTGCCCTGAGCTCAGCATTACCTCATTTCATCTTGTCACACCCTCATGGGTTAATATCATCAATGCTTACTTTTAATTTTTTTTTTAAGATTTTATTTATTCATTCATGAGAGAGAGAGAAGGGGGCAGGCAGAGACACAGGCAGAGGGAGAAGCAGGCTCCACGCAGGGAGCCCGATGTGGGACTCGATCCCGGGTCTCCAGGATCACGCCCTAGGCCAAAGGCAGGTGCTCAACGACTGGGCCACCCAGGGATCCCCCAATGCTTACTTTTCTAGCTGAGGAAACTGAAGTGTAGAGGGGTCAAGTCTTGCCTAGTAAACCAGCATTTGTTGAACACCCATGATGTCATAGAGACATTGCTGGGGTTTTACTTAGGAATCTTTACCACATACTTTTACCTGCGGAATTCCCTCCTAGTCTCTATCTGACACTCCTGAGGGCCCAAGGGTTTAAATAGCACACTTTGCTTTCAATGTCCCATAACGAGTAGATTCAAATACAGGTTTTTCTACTCCTACACCGCTTGGTAGAATGTCGACAATCATTTTTCACTCAGAAGGCTCCTGACAAAAAGGAGGAAGAAATAACACAGAGTGATGATGGGAGGGGGAGAGGGTTGTTTGTTTGTAACTGACTAGACAAGAGAGTGTGGGGGTCATGGTGGTAGCTCTCAAATTACAAAAATAAGCAGAGAATTAAGGAGTGTGTGGTGAGTCCCCTGAAGAAGGGTTTGGGTACTGAAGGTAAAGCACGTCAACTTGTGCGTGTGCGCTTGTATATTTTTTTGAGGAATTATTGCTTAGGAAAACCACAAGGGATCCATTCTTTCATCTAGTGCTTTACTAGATAGAACCCAAGTAGCTGATACATCACAGAGAAGTAATGATATAATACTAGTCATGGAGGAAGGGTTTAACTATGGTGTCACAATTCATATATTTTACGTAGTCTTTCATGATACGCACCTTAAGTGTTAACTATAAAGTGCAGGAGCTTGTCAATAGTTTGTTTTTCTTCCTAAACTGGAGCACATACAAGGGTAGGTCTATAGTATCACGCTCTCTGGGTTGGGTCAGTCCAAGTTCGGTCAGGAAGACAGGGTCCCGGCAATCATTGTAGAAATAAAGGATTCAATACAGAAATCGGCGTTTGCACAAATGTGGCAGGTGCTGAAGAGCTCCAGGCACTGGGTCAAAGAAACAATTACCAGTGATTTCAGTTCCAAGTCCTGGCATGGCCGGGCAAGTAGAGTTGGTAGTCAACCTAAGAACTGTCGTGTCTGGGGACGGGCTGCAAAGCGGGCGCTGGTGGGGAAGTGTCTGATGCTGCCATACCTGGTGGTCTCCCGGGATTAATGACTGTCCCTTTCCTCTGCCTTCCCAGTTTTCCACAAGCGTGGCTCTTTGGCAAGCTAGCCTGCAATCAGACAGGAAGGGGGGTCCTGGGAGGCACATCTCCAGCATCAGAAGGGAGCGGGGGTGGTATGGACTTTATGGGTTCCTTTCTTAAGAGGGAGAGGAAGTATGAGGTTAGGATACCAAGGATTGCAGGGGTGTATCACCTGTATGAATGTGTCCTTACCATAAAAGAGGAAAAAAAGGTTTGCATCATCTGTGATAAAATGTATGCCTGTGTGGCCTAGGACTCCCGTGGGCTGATGTAGAGCCATTTGAAATGTAGCAAGGTAATCACTTTCAATAGAGTGAGATTGATTTTTAGTTTTCATTTTTTTTAATGCTAGATATCATGGAGGGAGGCAAGGAAGGAGATCAGGTCAGTGTCTATCTCTGCCAACAGCAGGTGTCAACCTCAGGAGAAAAAGCAGCAGCGGTGACCCCATCAGCTCCTGCAGGAGAGGAGCAGGTGGCCACCGCATGGCACCGTGTGTGCAATTCCCCTCACTACCCTGGCTGCTGAAGAGGCAAGGTTGCCTTTGCATCACAGCTCTGATGTGACACTGCAAGCCTGGACAGTGCAGTTCAGTTGTGAGGCCAGCACCAATGTAAAGCAAATAATTTAAAAATAGCCCTACAAATTCAGGGCACAGTCCCTTACATAGATGAAAAATTAACACCTTTTAAAATAAGGCAGTATTTACTTAAGTGTGGCAGTATGTGCATTATTATTACTTGATATTTAATGAGGGCCAGCAGTGTGCCTGGTGTCGTATATCACCCTGCACCTTGTGTGTGTATATATGAGAGTCTGGAATCCTATAATTGTAGGGTCATGTGGCATATGGGAGAATGGACCATACCCCAAAGAGGTCAGATGAACAATAGGAACCATAACTGCTTTATTATATAGTTCGCCAACCGAGGTCCCACCTCTTTTGATAATATTAACATTTATATTATACTTCACTGCTTATGTGAGACTTCTTGCAAATTATGATTGCTTAGAAAAGAGTTAAGGTCTCTTTTTATTTTCCCCCTGATATATGAAATACACTTTCCCTTGGGTTGAGAGTTGCTGGTATCGAGCAATATATTTTATTTTATTTTATTTATTTTATTTTATTTTTTGAGCAATATATTTTAAAGAGAGGCAGTAACTGCGTTAGGCACAGTATTTGTCAACAAGAAAATATTTTTTTGTGAAAAAAATCTCTAAAAATTAAAGAAACTAATAAACTGTCCCCCAAAACTGTGCTATGCAACCTTCTTGGATGATTTCCCTACCAAGGTATAGTTTTTTTTTTCTTCCATCTCAGAAACATCATATTCAAGAAAATAGTCACAGTTCTGAATATTGAGAATGAGTCATTGCAAAGAGAAACAGAGAAATGGATTGAAAAACGATGCACAGGATCCCTGGGTGGCTCAGTGGTTTAGCACCTGCCTTTGGCCCAGGGCATGATCCTGGAGACCCAGGTTTGAGTCCCACATCGGGCTCCCTGCATGGAGCCTGCTTCTCCCTCTGCCTGTGTCTCTGCTTCTCATGAATAAATAAATAAAATATTAAAAAAAAAAAAGAAAAACGATGCATACATTCACCAAAAGTCTCTCTGTAAATGAGAGTTTCTTGCAACAGCCATTCTGATGCTATTCCATGGGAAAATTAGTTTCGGGGGACAAAAATAGGCGGTAACAAAAACTCAGTTCATTAGTTCTGATGCCTAACTTTTGAAAGTTCTTAGAAAATCAAGCTAATCTGCAGTATGGATGGTTGATTTTCTAGAATTTAAGGTACAGGTGAGATAAACATTCTCCAGCTAAGGTGCTCGTGAGTTGCTTACAGTACGACAGAGTTTGCCATGTACTAATTGATTCACAAGACATTTCTATTTCTTCCACAGCTGGGACTAGGGATAATCAAGGAGAACGACGGTAGCACCCAGAAATAAAAGTTAATGGAACTTTTGCTGAGCCACACAGAGAATCTTTTCAGGGTACGGCTAAGGGTTCAATTTCACACTTGAGAACTTTCTAGTCTGTCCTGGTTTTCGCTGGTCTGTACCACTAACGCTTCAAGAAAGGCTGGAAAAAAACTGAGCCAAGCTGACAGGAGCAATGTCTTTCAGGCAAGAAATACAGCTGCCAAAGAAGGCAAATGAGGACTTTACACGAGGGTGAAGCCGGCAGGGTGTCGCGGGACATCACATTTCATTGCTCTTTTCTGTTTACTACAAGATATAAAAACAGTCGTTTGCCACTGGGGGGATGTTTCATGAATTCACTGTTATAATTCTGTAACCGGATACTATGGCTTTAGGGGACTGAACGAGCTTTTCAGGAAGATTTTTTTTCCCCCCAGCCTGGGATCCTAGATCAGATTCTATTAGTTCTTCAGTAGGAAAATGGTAACTGTTTCAGCAACTCCTGGTGGCCCTTTCGGGCCTAAACAAAGAACTTGAAGAGTTCTTGTCCCTTTTCTTTTGCCAGATAAATTCCACTTAAAATTTTAGTAATAGTGAAGTATTTTTAAAGAAACAGTTCAATTGCTTTTCCTCTCTCTTCGCCTTCTTCCCATCCTTCTCCCCCGCTCTCTTGCCAAACAGGTATTTCCTTCCCTCTCCTTTTCTAATGTCCCCATATGCATATGAATTCTTTTGGCTCATTTTTTGGCTCATTCATTACCCTGGTGGACAGGGGTAGTAGAGAAACTCATCTTGTAAGAGGGTCGGTAGCCAAGGAAAGCTCAGGGAGACTGTGAAAAGCCATTCAATGGCAGCAATGAGATTAGAAGCCAAATAATTTTTATCCCACTTACCATCATCCAACATTTAATTCTGTCCTCAGGGTAACTTATTTTGAGAGGAAAGCCTTAATGTGCTAACCATAATATAATAACTTTTAAAGCTGACTTTATGAATGATCTCAGAAAGTATTGAGAAGTCAGTTTATAGCTACATTTCCTGCTGTGCACTCTACATTTTTTTAACATCGATACTAAAAATCTACTCAATGCAAACTTTCTCATTACTTGTAACACAACAGTGTTTTTAGCTTATTTTTAAGATTTTTATTTATTTATTCATAAGAGAGAGAGAGAGAGACAGAGACAGAGACAGAGACACAGGCAGAGGGAGAAGCAGGCTCCATGCCGGGAGCCCGATGTGGGACTCAATCCCAGGACCCTGGGATCATGACCTGAGCCAAAGGCAGATGCTCAACCTCTGAGCCACCCAGGTGTCCCACATTTTTAGCTCCTAAAAAATATTTTAAAAGGTGAGGTGTTGTAGCCACTTATTTGTTTAGCAAGTATTTGTTGAGTACCTATTGTATTACAGAGACTGTTCTAAATAGTGGGGGTACACTGCTAACCAGCCAACATCTCTGCCTCGTGGAGCACCCCTACAACCTATGAAAAGCTAAACTGTAGAAAGACAGTATTAAAGTTTTGGTAGTATTAGGGAAGGTAAATAGATCTGAAAGCCAAAAAACTGCGTTGTTATGGTTAGTCTCTAGAGCCTCAATTATAAGCCATTCGTGTTTTCAGAAAATTGTTTTAAAGAGTGATTGCCAAACTTTTCCTAGTGGCAAGTTTAGGGTCAAACATGGAAATTTGGAGAAAATGATGTCAAATGGCTTAGACCAAATACCCATTCTAGGTTGATGAAAGATCTGATGAGTTTCCTGGAAAAATACAAAGAAGTTCCCAGAAACTTTTTAAAAATATTTATTTATTTGAGAGAGAGTGAGTGCAAGCACAACCATGAGCAGAAGGAGGGGCAGAGGGAGGAGGAGAAGCAACCCCTTGCTGAGCAGGGAGCCCAACGAGGGGCTCCATCAATCCCCAGACTGTGAGATCATGACCCGAGCTGAAGGCAGATGCGTAACCAACTGAGCCACCCAGGCACCCCAAAGAAGTTCCCAGAAGTTTCTATAGTGCTGTCACGGCTGTGCTAGGATGTCCTTGAGAAGCTACATGCTACACTATGTGTACAAATATTCCTGAGTCTTCTGGATTCCTCTTCTCCTTGAGTTTATGCCTCAAATACATCCTCATTCACTGTGCCAAATTGTCTCTGATTTCTCTACCTGCCAGAGTACAAGCATTCGCAAAAGGTTTGTCTCTCTTACTAGAGAATCTGGCCCAGCAAATACAGTTAGTGATATCACAGAGAAAATATCATCCAAATATTTAATATTTAGCCACAGAATAGAAATCCGCCTCTCTAAAATATGAAAGATTTAAAATGCTTAACTAGCTTTTAGGGTTACTGTGAAAATTCATTAATAAAGAGCCTCGAGGAAGAGTGTTTGTAAAGCACTTGAAAAGGATAATTACAATGAAAGGCACATTTAGCAGGCATGTAAAATGTGGTTTAGTTTCCTTTGGTTATAAAGCTCATCACTGTACATAAAAACCCAGATTTTGCATGAATGGATAAGCCAGTTAGAAGAACTCTTGATAGTCAGTTCTGCGAGATATTATATTCAGTAATTAATTTTATAATAACTGGTTCACACATATAAAGTCGTCCATTTGCATAAAAAATTACTGCTTAAATGACAAATCAATTATTGCACACAAAGTCAATTATTATACACTTGTTTAAAACTGAATATCATAATTAAAATTTGAGTAATTTGCTGTTTTTCCTATTGCAACACAGTTCAGTAATTAGTATTCTGGCTCTGTGAGATTAAGTATCTCCATAAAGTCATTAAAATAAAAATCCCTAAATCTAATGCATAGCAAATGCACGATAATTTTAATAGTCAAAGAAAGTTTTTTTCTTTTTTAATAGAAATTATCATTGGAGCCTCCTTCTTTCTAAATCTTCTGACAGAGTCCAACATGGCTACTGGTTATCGCTTCTTTTCTGAAACGGAGGTGGGGGTAAGAACTCACTGTGCAAAACCACAGGGCAAGTATCTTTCTGATCAAAGAAATTCACCTATATAAAGTAATGGTAAGTCTCCAGAAAAGATTCCAAAAGGAATTTATTGGTGAGTTTTCTAACTGGAACCCTCAACTCCCAGTGAACAGAAAATAAGCACTTAGTTTTTTTCAATTCCACAAAAATACTCTGCAAGTGAATAACATTCAAAATGGTAGCGGAATCATTACGGGTGGATAAAAGAGTCCATGAGGAACGAGTCAATGAGCCTTCACTCTGAAGAGGCCCCCAGACCCACATGGTCATATGGATCAGCCAAGTTGCCGGTATTCACAAATATGCTTCTCCCTGATGACTTCCTATGCGCAGAGTACACGCTGAATGTCAGTTCTAGTTTCTAGTTTTATCCAAAACCTGATCGCTTTTTCCCTTCTGTACCCTACTACTCTAGTCCAAGACACCGTCATCTCTTATCTAGATTAATTTAATAGCTTCCTAACTCCTATCCTATACAGTAGTTCAACAAAACAGTCAACACAGTCATTTCAAACCATAACTTAGATAAAAAGCTATAAGCAGAGAAGTTAAGCAGGTAGCTCTGCTCAAAGGCCCCTGATGGCTCTCGTCTCAATCACAGTACTGGTCAAAGTCTCTGCTACAGCTAGAAAGGCTCTTCCCGACTAGCCTGGTAGTGATAAGACCAATGAAGAAAAATGAAGGGTAAGAGGTCGTAGAGCTCCAAGGGTGCTATTTAAGAAGAGGTGGTGAGGGAAGCCCTTTTTGAGAAAGTGTGAATGGAATGAAGCGTGGAAGTGAGCTGAGATGTTATGTGGGATATTGCTGCCAGATGATAACTATGGGCATGCTAAGTTGAGAAACGAGTTTGGCATAGGTGGAGAAAAGGAAGCCAGGGTGGTGGGAGCAGAGGCCCAGGAAGGGTAAGGGGTGAGTGAAAGCCAATGAAGTTGGAGGAAAAAAAAGAGGGGTAGGTTTTATAAGACTGCTGGATGACTATTCTCAGTGTGCTGGGAAGCCACTGGAGAGCTTTCAGCAGGGGAATGACAGGATCTGACTCATATTTTATAAGAAAAATCATCCTGGCTGCTGTGAGGAAAGCAGGCAAAAAAGGGGCAAGCACTGAAGCTAGGAGAACACCAAGCCTTATAAGGGAGAATTATTCTCAGTAGGGGTAGGGTATCATCAAGAGCTTCTTGGTAATATTTGGGGACTGGGACAGAAGGCCCAGAATGGCCAATCACCATCACGGCCATTCACAGAGTTCACAGCAGCCCAGTGTTCAGCACACCCTCCTTATGTTGAAAAGGAAAAGAGGAAAAAGAAAAAACACTGCAGCAAGAAATGCTGTATTTCTCAATCCTTTAACTGCAAAGAGAGAAAAATAGGATCAGGAGATATAACACAGGCAATTAACCACCCAGGTTGGGAAATGTATGGCCAGATTGGCCCTCTTAGTCATTTAAGTTCACATAAATAAGACGTTCATGGAGGAAGACACCTTGACCCTAGGAACAGCTAAATGAGTAACAACATTGGTTACTGTTGAGGTGTATTTTTTCTTTCCCTGTCCTAATGTATGACTTTCTTCTTTTTCCCTAATATTCTATCTCTTAAATATAAGTGGCTTAGGGTTTGTTTTATAATAAAAATATATACCGTGATACTCTGTGGCAACCATGCTAACTTCTTCCATTATAGTTTAACATCTAGTAATTTAAACATATGTCATCTGCCTATCTACGGTACACTCCTACTATGACCAGAGGGGAACCAATGAGTTAATAAAATCCATAAGTCGCCAGGACTCACTGTACTATGGCTACCAAAGGAGGTGATGTTTATATTTTTGCACAAAATATGACTGAAGCTTCTACCAATGTGAAATTTTGTACAGTAACCCCTCTCCAAGTGTTCCTGTCTTTAGAAGGTTCTGTTGTTCTCATATAACTAACTGGAATGCATATTTTGGTAAAAGGCTCACTTATTGGGTAACCTATTACCTGTGGATTGGGGAAAAAAATATATACTATAGTGATCTGAGTTCAGACTGCTTGTATTGGGGCAGCCCAGGTGGCTCAGCAGCTTAGCGCTGCCTTCAGCCCAAGGCCTGATCCTGGGGTTCCGGGATCGAGTCCCACATCAGGCTCTCTGTGTGGACCCTGCTCCTCCTTCTGCCTGTGTCTCTGCCTCTCTCTCTCCGTGTGTCTCTCATGAATAAATAAATAAAAATCTTAAAAACAAAACTAGACTGTTTGGATTGGAATTCTAACACTGCCACTTACTAATCACATGATGTTGGCAAATTACTTAATCTCAATAAGTCTCAGTTTCCTCTTCCTGGTAATTACCACTCAGACTCGAGCTATGTGGGATAAATGAGATATCTGTAAAACATTTAGAACAATGTCTGACATCTGCTAAATGATTAATACATGGTAGCGATTATGATCATGTCTTGGGGAGAGGAGTTGTTTTCAGCCTCGTTACTGCTCCCCCCGCCCATGAATGCCCATTTTGAGAATGCTAATGTCTGGGTTAAACATTCTGTACCCAGGTGTCCCAAAGCTGTTCTTTAGCACTGAGCTCAGGACAAAGGTCGGAAGATTAACTTCCTCTTCTAAACACTTGGCCAGGCCTTATTTCCTTGCTTGCAAACAGAACTACTTGGTCCATCACCTTGTCAAGCTTGTGGTTGCTATTTGTTAGTTTCTGGTTCTCTCACCTCTATTTTTGATGGTTAAAATCTAGACCTTGTGCCTAGACAGGGAGCAGATCTCTTATCATCTTCTTCATTCTATTAGCACCCGCTTCCAGTTGAACTCCTCTCCTTTCCCTTAAATACCAAACAAATGCCCCCATACGTATCATTGGAACATGCAAAAGGAAGGAGGGAGAGGAGTATTTTCTACACCTTTAATGTCTGCAAGTTTGGCCAGCCAAACACACTCTATGATCTATGTCGGAGTTTTACCTACCCAATGGGGTCAGATTTAGACGGCCCATGGTTACCCGGTTGAAAAGGTATGTTGTATTAGAGTCGGTTGTATTCGTTAGATGTAGATTTAAAAACATAGAGGCCAAACACATATGGTTCAGATGCAATAAAAATCTTATTTCTTACTCATGGAACAGTCCAAAGTTGATGTAACTGTTGGGAAACTCTCCTCCACTTGGCAATTCAGGGAGTGACCCAGATTTCTTCTCTTTTAAGGCTCTAGACATTGTAATCATCTGTATCTAGCTCTCTAAAGAGAAAAAAATAGAGCATAAAGGAGGCATGTGTGCTTCTAAAAAGGCAGTGCAGAAGAGGACACATCTTTTCCATTCATAGTCCATTGTGGGTTAGTCACATGTTTACACCTAGCTACAAGGTCTGTCACATGCACTTCCTGGCCCGGGTGTAACTTCCCAGCTCCACCTGTATATACTGTGGAAGGGAAAAGACATCTTTTGATGGGCGGCTAGCCACGTCTACACAGAGAAAAGAATTTCACATGATCACAATCAAATAATCAGAATACTTAAACTTTTTATTCAATTTTAGAACTGATTTACTCCAGATCAAAACTAAAGGTCATCAGTGAATCAGGATAAGGTGAAACTAATTTTTTTTTAAAGGTGTAACTTTAAGAAGTATATTTACTCCTCCTGGCACATTCTCCGTAAGGAATTATGATTTAAATAAGAGGAAAAAAAATGTACTGATGATCATTATTAACGTCAGTCTTCATTCCAGAAATCACTCCTGGTCAAAATTAACATTGGTTAAAGAAGAATAGTAAAGAAGCAAAAACTGAGACATAACCCTAACCTCTGTTTTTCTACCTCTTCTAAGATCCAACCAAGGGTTTAAGCCTCTGCCAAGTACGGAGGAGGTGGTAGGTACTTCATGGTACTCATTAGCAATATTTTTAAAGACTATTTTTAACCTTAATAAGCTAATTCAATTCATGTTCAGGGAGTTGCTAAAATTGCTAGATTTCAAAGTGCTAAACAAATACCCCTGACTCAAGCGGCATCTTTTTCTACATTACTAATGCATTACACATAAGCTTTCCTAATATTGATACCACTACGCAAACAGCACTGTCACTTAGAGCCACGTTCACCTTTTGTAAACAAATGATTCAATTAATAAACCTCACTAGGGAATAGTACTTTTGACTTAAAGGTTGCCTTTCTAAGATTGCTTTATAAAACAGTCTTCACTTTCCTGGAGCTTATGACCTACGTGCAATCAGGATTTGCTAATGAACTGCTCAGCTGCTGAGTTGAGTAAATAGAAAAGGCCATTTCTCTTTGCTCTTTTCACACCTTTTAATTGGAAGAAGTATGTTTTGGTCTGATTCATACTTCTATTTTATGTGTTAGAAACTTGTGTGAATAAGAACTTGGTTGAAAATCTGCAGGCGGTGGAGGTCATATTTTTTAACATGGTAGTAGTAGGGTTGCTTTAAGTCTACAGGACAAGAATTAATAGATCATGAGTGACATGATGGATTGGTTGGAGAATTACATTCCATCCTGAGTGAGTTTTAACTCTCCTAATGTGTCTTTCCATGTTTCTAAAGCAATTATTTTCCAAGCAGAATGCACAAGGTGGCCGAAGGGGGCTAGGAGAGATTGTATTAGTTAAGACTCTTTCTGGTTGCAAGTGATAGAAACACTTCTCAAAATGGATTAAGCAAAAAATGAAATGTTTGTGCTCATTTATGTGAAATGTCTAGGGTTGAGCTGATTTCAGGCAAGGTTGGTGGAGCATTGGGTATCTCAATAGGAAGCAGCTGGCACACTCATATTAAAATAATGAGAACAGTTTATTTACACAAGGACTACTATGTAGGTGTATGAAAATGAGCTAGTACAGTAACCCAGGTTTTGCAAGACTAGAGCTGTTACCACCTCTAGGCCTGATGATATGAAAGGAGGGAGAAGTTTAGAAACTTCTGGAAGGAGTTTTGACAAGTCAGCCTGAGACAGTCCTGTAGAGGATCCAAGGGATCAGACCGCCTCACCTCCCTTTATTAGGGCTCCTCAGGGCCCCAACCCATCTGGAAGCCAAAAGTCATGCATTCAAAAGGCAAACAGAAGCTCTCCCACACATCTAGATAGGGTCCTCTCAGGGTGGGTCTCCATCTCCTAGGCCTCTCCTCTCTATTGTTCTGTCAGACACTCTTTCCCCTCATCATGACAGAAAGACCACTAGCAGCTCCAAGCCTAACTCCTATCAGCCCAGCCTCCCCAAGAGGGGTTCCTTTTTTTTTTTTTTTTTTTTTTTTTTTTTGCAAGTTGAGCATAAGTCCTCAAACTAGCTCATGGATCCTTCCCCAAAGCAATCACTGTAGGCAGCAGATACAACATGAAAAGCCAATTTCAGATTATGTGCCAGACTCGAGATGAGATGGATTCAGCCGTACCTGAACCCCCCCCTCCCCCGCCAAAAATGAGTTAGAGAAGACTACCTCCTCAAAGGGAAAGACAGGATGTTATTATCAAAAGAAAGGGAGGTTGATACTAGACAGGTAGATATGCACGGACTCTGAAAAGGCAGATCCCCATTTCAGGGACCCAGCTTGGAAGTGGTGTGTGAGCAAATCCACTCACTGCACCCCGCAAGTACAAGTCCAGTTATCTTTTGTTTCTTTTGCCAAGATCCATCCCGAGAAATCTGACTCTTCCTGGGATATACCCACTAGGGAATCTGAATACCTAGTATTTATCTCTTCTAAGATTGTTTCTCTCAGTTTTGTTTTTTTTTTTCTTATTTTTCTTTCCTTGAATGGAAAATCACCCTATTCTCCTCTGGGAGACACAAAACTGAGAAAGGGTGATATGTTCTTTTGGAATTTTAACATGGAATCTTTAGATCCTAGGGAGTCTAGTTATGAACTCGATGGTTCTTGTGCACACCTGTAGTTATATATAAACACATTATTTTCATTCTTCTAGGAAGGAGTGCCCATAGCTTCCTTTACATTTTCAGAGAGGTGATTGCCCAAATTGTTAATAGGCCCTGATGGCTCACTCTCTTTAATGAACAAATATCCTCCTTGATGGCTCACAGCTTCTACGCTGAGAACCTAGAAGAATACTTCATCAAGACTGGAGTTCAAGAGAATCCAGACTGCTGTTTTTTTGTTTTTGTTTTTGTTTTGTTTTTCTGGATTTTAAGGTGTAGGCAGGCAGGCCTACCCTATGAAGAGATAACCACAGTTTATAAAAAGAGATGAAAATATTCAATTAAAAAATATCAAAATAAATAAATTAGATGCTTAGTAGTGATGCCCCTGAAAGTGATGGTGATTCGAGTAATTAGCTATTTAATGAAAAGAAGTTCCTGTAATCATCTAAGGTTAATTCTATTTTTAAGACTCAAAAACTGTTCTCTTCCATGTTAATTTTCTGTGTCTATAAATACAATATTGGCATATGAGAAGTGCTGAAAAGTCTTATAACCAGAACGTATTTTTAATCTTGATGGAACCAGAGTTTTCCAAACTTATTTTCGATTATAGAACCTTATTTTTTTCACTAATTCCTTTTCATCATCTTGTAGAGCTAGTGCTGTGTGCTACACATCTTGGGAAACAACAAGGCAAACGTTTTACCAGAACCTATTCTAGAGTCACATTTGTGTGGCTTTCCAGGAGGAGAGGAACAGGGAGGTTGGAGAGAGGAAATGACAGCTAAATAATTGAGTTTTTTCTCTAATATTCTGTCACAGGTTCTGAGCCTAGCGCTGTGTCTCTAGTTGGTAAACCAAACATACAAGACTCCTAGTTTAGGCAAGGCCCTAGCTTCTAGAGAGGATTTACTAGGAATATTGTCCTAGTCACGGCTGGGTATCTAAGAGTGAAAGAGACAGAGGACCTGCCATCAGGATGTGAAGCAAACATGTAAATGACTCTGATGGAGCATGGGACAAGATCTCATTAGAAAAGTATAAAATGAATTCATTTTGGGAGTACGAAGCAAGGACAACAGGGATTTAGGCCTCCACTTTTCACGCATTTAACGCACATGTATGACCCAGTGAAGTCAGTGTGATTATCCCAGCTTCACATATGATGTTCAAAGCCCCACAGTAGTCAGCGATAGAGCTGGGATGGAAACCCAAACTCCTGTGCCCTTACACCTATGCCCTCACCATCACACATTGATCTGGAAAGATTCCCAGGAGACAACGATGTCTTGGAATGTGAGTGAGAAGTCCTTCAAGAAAGATGAGGAAAGCGCTGTTGGTCAAAAGGTCTTGTTCTAGTGCCTAACATGTCCCACGACTTTTGGTAGGAATCTGTTGTCATCACTATTAGTGCTGTTACCTGTGATAAACCTGGATAAAATGGCACCAAAATAACTTCCTTAGGCTGAAGAGTATGCTGAGCATTAAAGAGTCAACAACTATCCCTGAATTCTGTGGTCTGAAAGCAGACTTGTGGAGCAGTGCTAATTGACAAAATAAAAAAGGGATAGATGAATCAAAAAAAAAAAAAATTACATCCCTTGGGACAGACCCAAAGGTGGATCTGTGCGGTGGCTGCGTCTGATCTTCAAGATGCCTGCGATGTCTCTGACATACCCTGATGCTGTAGCAGGTTCCCCGAGTCTTGTTAATGTCACCAGCCAACCAAAATTAGCATAAAATGAGACGATCTGGGATTGCCAAAAAAGATCCTGAAGCAGTCAGTGTGAAACGGCAGCCAGGGTGGTTGCGTACCTCTGCCCCAAGGGAGACTGACACACAGAAACCGGCGGCAGTCCCAGGGGCAGGTGAGGCACAGGTTGCACCGAGCTGCATTCTAGAGACACTGCAGCCCCACGTCAAGTGGCATGGAAGCGCCAGGAACCAACTGGATGCATCGTTGACAGACAGAACTGTGGCCTGACGTACTGGGACAGGGGCCCTCGGACTAGAGGTGTCAAACAGACTGTGAGCAAGGGGAGTCTTCCATGGAGGCTGCAGCTGAACATGAAAAGGGGGGCAATGCCTGCGTCTGCAGGGTGCAGAAGGCCTCTTCACCTCCACCAGCGGCAGCAGACCCCAGACAGCCACGTGCTAAGCATGGACCCAACAGGTTCCTTTAAGTTCTTGAAAAATCGGACTCACAAGAATGATCCTTGATGATTATCGAGCCTTCACACATTGCCATTGGCTGTGGCATTTTGTGCTCCGTGCCACCCCACTTCCACTACACAGCTGGCCCGTATCCCGTTACTGTACTGACTGCTTTTGTCGCCAAACCACATGAGCTTCCCCTCCCAACCCAAATAAGACCAATGGGGTAAGACAGGGGGATGGGGAGGTGGGTGGGTGGAAGTGTCTCAAAATATTATTGCATAAAAAGGCCTAAAAAAATACAAAACAAAACAAACTAGAGGCATTTAGCTGGAAGAAATAAAGGCATCTTGTTGATGTAAACTGAACCAAAATGGGGAAAGGAGGGTCTTCAGATAGTTTAAAGATTGTCCTACAAAAGGAGTAGATTGTTTTGGTCCAAAAGACCAGAACAAAAATGAATTGGGGGTGGGGGTTAGGGAATCCACAAAGGAAGAGATTTTCAGTGTAAGGAAGAATTTTCCAATCACATTTCAATTTTACAAAAGAATAGAGAGTACTGAGGAAGCTTCTCAGATGGAGCAGTCAGTGTCTAGAGAACCATTTGTTTGGGACAACACAGAATAATCTCTTTAGTGGGCAGCCCCAGTGGTGCAGCGGTTTAGTGCCACCTGCAGCCCAGGGTGTGATCCTGGAGACCTGGGATCGAGTCCCACATTGGGCTCCCTGCATGGAGCCTGCTTCTCCCTCTGCCTGTGTCTCTGCCTCTCTCTGTCTCTATGAATAAATAAATAAAATCTTTAAAAAGAAAAAAAAAAAAAGAAAAGAAATCTCTTTGGTGACTCAGAGGTTAAAGTGAATGTACTTTATACATATTTTTGTTGTTGTCTCTTATTCTTTCTGCTGGGTTGTGGACTCCTTGAAGACAGGAACGGTGTTCTAAATATTTTTCATCTCCACAGAGCCTAGCAGGGAATCTTGAACACAGCAGACTCTTAAAACCTATGATTAAATTAATTTTATAGCTTATCTTATTTCACGTTGGGACTGCTATGAAAGAATAAAAGAATAATTTTTTAAAATATCCACTCAATTCAAGTCAGCTAACTTTTCCCAAAGTAATCAATTCAACAGATTAACTCAACTAAATTCTCTAAGACAATGTAATTTTTTGTTACCAAAGTGTTTAAGTTTCACATGTGTATCAAGAAGGCCAAGGTCAGCTGACTATATTTTCTACTTTCCAACCTTATACTACCAATAGGATAGATCTATTTACCTAAGAAAGTGAAGTCTTAGACTTTTAAGGGATTTCTAGCTGTCAAGTAAAAGTAAAAGCAGATCACTGCCAATATTTCCTACACTTTGGCCATTCTTGCATATCCCATTTAAAAATAATAATAAAATGTACCAAACTATAGAGAGATTTCAGTTATATTCTTAACTGTTTGACCCACTTCAAAATACCATGTTGACCTTTGAAACTTTTACACTTAAGTCCATCTTTAAAAGTATGGCACTGACATTTTTGTCTTAATAGATGTTTCATTAAGGTCACTGCTACATTTACTGCAATAAATAGAGGAGAATTAAGAGCTCATCAGCACTGTCATAGTATGCATTGAAACGACTGAATTACGTGCTTAAGGAGACAAATTGATAATCATTGGCAAACTCAACAAAGAAAACTGCTGCCTTAAAAAGTATCTCAGAGAAAAAGTGTTCCCACTAGTATTTTTGTTCCTCCAGCTTATTTTTATTTTGATAAAATATACCCGTAAATTAGGGTTATCTTTTAAAGATTTAAACTTAAGACTCTGTGGTCTCACTACCCTCTAATTAGCTCAAAGGGATCAATGTCATAGCTGTGATTTCAAAGTACGCTCTGTGAAAACCCATCACTAAGTGTTCATTGAAAATATGAGTTGTTCCCCTGACCCAAGAGAGTAATCAAATTGCTGTCTGGTCTAAAACAAAAAAACAAAAAAACAAAAAACAAAAACAAAAAAACAAAAAAAACAAAAAACAAAAACAAAAAACCCAAAAAAACAAAAAACAATACACGCACATAGAAGGAAACTGAAGAAATACTAAAATAATGAGGAAATATGCAATGTGTGTAGTATGGAGGTGTACTCTGAGCTATTTAAAATATCCTTTGTGTAAAATGAAACATCAATCTAATTCCAAGTGTGGAGAGCGAGCATGGCAAATCCAATGTAGCTGCAAGGCAGTTTACATTGTATCTTACCAATGTTCAATTTAAGAAAAGATTGAAGAACATCAGGCTGCTATAAAAACAATTTGCACAGAATAAATTTGGTACTTGCCAACCATTTCTCAGAGAAAGCAGCTTTCCAGCAGAGCTAGGATGTCATGCGACATGGGTTACTGGTACTCATGCAGAATGATTATTAGGCATAAAATTAGTTTGAAAAATAGATTTATAGAATTATTAAATGTTGAAATAAGAGCAGTATCTGCCATCTAAATGGTATTTAAATGTTGTTAACTGAGCATAGGTAGTAAGAGAAGCAGATTTCTTAAACAAAACTTACAGGGTTTTTTTCTTTTTGTTTGTTTTTGTTTTCTGTCAAGATTTTTGCTATGGCTGCCTACAAAATAATGGGTTGAGAAAAGACAGTCAACATCTATGAATTAAGCTGGTCTATGCTCTTTGCCATCTGTCTCATGCTGGTCGGGGCGGGGGTGGGCAGGTACAGGGTCAGAAAGAAGAGATACCTAGGGCAGAGATGGGGACATTAAAAAGTACATCTCATTATTCTAATAGGCATAAAAAGCACAGAAATTCAGAGAAAACTGGTTATAGGGAAAGAAAAGAATGGTTTTTGTGGAAGGTATGACATTTAAGGTAAATTCCTGAAGAAGAATAGAGATCAATAAAAGTACTCAAAGGAAAGCATACTTCACTGACAGCAAAACTTAGTGGTTTAGGGCAATGGCTATGGGGTCAGATGGCCAGCATCTATTTTTCCACTTCTTAAATTTGTGTCCAAGTGTCTTTACATTTCTGTTTTCTCATCTGTAAGTGGGAATAATGAGAGCAATTGCCTCTTTGGGTTATTCGAAGGATTAAATAAGGTAATACATGTAAAGCGTTTGGAAGCGTGCCAAGCATGCACTAGCTACTGGGAAGACTCAGCTACTGGCAGCAGCAGCAGCATTTTCATCAGCATCATCTGGCCTGAAATCCTATTATTAATTCTCTTTGACTTCATCTACCTCTTTATAAACATTTCTTTTCACAAAGAGTAAACCAGAGGTTTATTTCCACTGGTTGGGAAATAAACACGGACTTTAAAAAATCCTGTTGCTTTGGGGCGCCGGGGTGACACAGCCGTCGGCTCAGGTTGTGATCGCAGGGTCGTGAGATCGAGCCTCACACGGTCTCTGTGCTCAGAGGGGAGGCGGCGAGGGATTCTCTGTCCCCTTCCCTCCGCCCCTCCTGCTCATGCTCTCTAAATAATCTTGAAAATAAACCCAGTTGCCTTTTTTTTCTAAAATCACTAAGTCCAATTCCTTTTCTTTCTCTGCGTGTATGAACAGGGACATATTACGTAGCATAGACGTGCGATCTAATGTGATCTTTAGATTCTTCATGATGTTAAAGCGGATACACGCCTAATGCTTGAAAGAAAATCTTGGGTGAAATCGCACTTGAAGAAAGAATGCAGACGAGTGAATATGACTGAATGTATCAAAAGGCATAAACCCATGAACAAAAATTAGAAGGCAAAAATGAATTTAGGAGGGGAAGAGCCAGCTGTTGTTATTTCCATGCTATTATAATTTATGATTTAAATATACATACCCAAACATATGTTCTTAAGTGAACCTGATGCATGGTAAGCACTACAGGAGAAAGGGTGTGCGTGTGCGTGTAACCAGCCTGGCCAGCCCCGTCAGCAGCTGCACCGTCTCCCTCCCCTCCCCAGGTGATTATTTCCTGCCTAGCCCAGGACCTTTTGTCATAAAGAGGTGTCACTTTTTTCTTTGGATCTTATTGTCATTTTTTCCTTGGATGTCTGTTGACTTCTTCGTCTAGAGCAGAAGTGCCAAGTGACCTTGACGGGTTATCAATGAGAACGTGGCTTACAGAGAACACTATTTAACTCTGTCAATCCCTATTAGACACTAATGGTTGTCATGGTATCAATTTGAATCTTTTTTGCTTCCTTCTGTTTTGCCATCAAGGTTTCCCACTCCCCCCCCCCGCCCTACACTGGTCTAAAACTGTGATTTCCCTCAGAAGGCCAGAGTTAATACATTTGAGAATTGGAGTAGCTGATACCTCATCAACTTTTCAGTCAATTAGAGCAATGGAAATGTTAAAAACAAACTGCTAAGTGGCCAGCTCCACTGCTGTCCAGTTTAGTAATTTCTTAAATATACACCTTTGTCAGTATTGGTCTCTAAAATACTAATAAGGCCATAGTCCCGGAAATAGAGGTATATGCAGAAACACTTCCCGTGTAGCTAGTTGGGCTTACTTAATATGCTCACCTACACAGAAAACAAAATATTGCAATATTTTCATACCCTCAAACCCTTATGCTTTTCATTGTTTTTTTTTTTGTTCACAAGTTCTTTCGGACCACTTTGTGATCATGGGCTTGTGTCTCTGAGAACACTGATTTGGCGTATGATAAGAGTTTGTTTTCATAAACCAGTAACCAATTAAGACATCTGTCTGGGAATGAAATCTGCATCCTTGTCCTTAATTTACACTAAACTAACTAGCCACAACCACCGAATGTCAATTCTTTTGTCTCCTAAAATATCATCAAGTGTGGTATCGTTTTGGAAAATTACTTTCTCTTGGTAGAGAAGAATCATTTCAACTGTATTCCTCTGTACTAAAAACCTCATGTCACACTAAGCCTCTAAGTACTCACATCACTGTTTTTTTTGGACAGTTTGGGTTTTTTTTTTTTTTTTAATGCTAGTGAATTTACTTTTGTAAAATAAGCCCCACACTGGGATATTATGTCATTACAATCCCACCTTCAATTAACCTTCTTTCCAGTGGCTAAATTAACACAAATTAGATAGGATGTCATTCCAAGCTGTATAACCTTGGTGTTACAACTAGTGGTCATCTCATAAAAACAGTGCCTCTATTAGAAAAAAAAAAAATCATTTTGAATGCATTACGGCACACAGATTTCATTTATCTCTTGGTCCTGATTATACAGGGATATTCCTGGAAATCAGTAGCTACATAATGTCAGTTCTCCCCCTCCTAAACTGAAATGTTCTAAAATAGCCAAAACAGCATTAGGTCTTCCACTGTACGTCCGTTAGTCACGCAGGAAGTTAATCATCTAAATATAAATGAAAGCTTGTACCAGTTTCAGTAAGGCAATATTTATTTTCTTTTTATCCTTAGAGATAGAAAGCCTAACTGGAGGAGGAAATTGAGCCTGATAAGCCTTGAGATGGTCTGATTTCTAAATAAAATTTTTTTTCCGTCGAAATTTCTCAGAGTAGGGATGTCCAACAGTTTTAAAATGAAAAGGGAATTGAAAGTACCCCTCAACTAAGACTTGGTGAATCCCGAGGAGTTAATGGTCCGCGAGTGAGAAGTGGAGGAGGAGAATTTCCTACCTCACTTTCATGCTCTTGCTCGTAAGCACAGTCCTCTCTCCATGTATCACTGCGATTTGGACAGATGTGAAGGACAAGCCTGACAATTACCGGCTTTGATTACCTTCCTTTCCTAGAATCCCAATTTGAAATTCTGGAAATCCCTGGGTAAAGAAGATTGACAACCACTGTTAGCCTGAAACTGTTCTCAGGTTTCATTACTGGCCTGAACATTCAACCCATGAGGGATTACCTGTATGATGTGTTTTAAGTATGACTTTTATGCCACTGAACAGCCAGAGGCCCTATTAGCAATGAGTTGCAAAACTGTGAGGTAATTATATATTCTTAGATTACCCTATAGATTAAGAAATCACTACAACTTAGGATCACACTTTTCTAGAAGAAAAGGATATTAAATAGGATAAAAATGATGAGTGACAACTGTACTGAATAGACTATCTGAAAGATTCTTCATTCTAAAATGGTTGACCAAGAATAAATGTTTACCTTGCTTCTTTTGACAAAGCCCATCAAAATGAAAAAAAAAAAAAGATACACACAAATAAGAATAAATCTGATATCACAAAAATGCTACTGTCAACAGAGTGAAATTGGAGAATTTCTAGAAAAAAGAGAATGGTTGGAAATAGATGAATCATGAAACCCAACATAGCTAAAGAGGAGAAGATCTCTGCAAAAAATAGACCAGCCCAACAGAAACAAAAGATAACCCCAGGATCAGGAATGGGTCTTGGGATAGCAGTGAGCTGTCTTGCAGTAGGCATGATAGTTAATTTAAAGGCTGTGGATTATTTGTCCCAATCTTCCCAATCTCAGTTTCTGGTTGCAACGTTTGTCTCTAAGAAAAAGCTATTATTAGAGCTCACTCAGTAAAAGTGAGATTTGTTGAAGAAAACTCTCAGAATTAAGATGGGAGTAAGAAGAAATGCAGGGCAGCCCCCCCAGGCAGTCATTCTGGCAGTCACCCTAGTGGACAAGGGGCCACCTAGAGAGTAAACTTGAGACACCAAAGGACCAGCAACTTTTTGTCCTCACAAACTAGAGCCAGCACTTTTTGTCATCATTCCTTGCCAGAGGAGGAGAGTTTTTCATTTGTGTTAGGGAATCTGCATCTAGTTAATAGTATTGTAAATATTAATGAACCCAAGATCACCAAGCATTTTGGGGAAAATCATTATTCTGAACAAATCCCAAATGAAAATGTTGATGTAAAAGGTAAACGAAAACTTTAAAATGATTGCTATAGGGCAGCCCAGGTGGCTCGGGGTTTAGCGCCGCCTTCAGCCCAGGGAGTGATACTGGAGATCCCGGATCAAGTCCCACGTTGGGCTCCCTGCATGGAGCCTGCTTCCCCCTCTGCCTGTGTGTGTCTCTCTCTCTATGTCTCTCATGAATAAACAAAATATTTTTTAAAAAATGAGTGATATTACTATCCTCAGAGAAATTTGAAGGGCTATCATATCCACACAATAAAAACAGATGGCTATTGTGTATCGACTATACTGAACCTCCCCAAAAGAAGAGCACCCCCCCCAAACAAATAAGCAAACAAAATCCCAGACTTCTATGAAAAAGAAATTAAGTCTTTGAAATGAAAATTACGGCAGTGAAAAAAAAAAAAAAATCTAAACGGCAAATAGCCAGGACTTAATGGCAGAATGTTTCTCTCTGGTTTTCTCTATAATCTTTTGTATTAACCCAATCACCTCAGGTTCCATATGGTGACCCTCCAACCAGTCCCTGGCTAACCCCTCAAGGTCAAAAACTGTAACTGCTACAGGTCTCAGATGTTTTTCAGCAAACATCTGGCATCAGAGATCTCTGGTCAGGACTGTGGACTTGCCCATGGTAATGAGGGTAAAAGTCAATCTCACCCAAAACCACTTGAAGGAGAATGGGAGAGTAAGGTGAATCCATCCTGAAAAAATCATTGGTAGGCAGAAGAAATTGATGTTGCAGAGCCAACCAACTACACAAATCAAACGTCAATTAGTAAAAATAGAGAGGATCAGAGTAAAATATTTAACACATGGTTAATTTTGATAGTCATGTGCTTGTAAGTGTAATACTGAATACATAATTTGGGTAATGCATAATAATATATTTTAATATATATAACTCATACAGGTAATTTTTTAAATTAAGCATGGGTTAACAAGACTCAATACTGACAACAAATGCTAGAAAGAGGATATAACTATAGAAAATACAAAGGTATTTTTAAAAAGAAATGTCTTGCCTGGGTTAAAGAAAATTCAAAATGGAAATTATAGATTATTGAGACTATGCGTATAATGATAATCTGGTTATACGGAAACAACAACTGGGGCGTGGATTATCAGGGGACCCAGACTCATTTCCTTTTGCTAATGAGATCTGTGACTTTCAGCATGTCACCTGACTGCTCTCTCAGTCTCATTTTCCTGTCCTCTTTACTTTGTTAGCTTAGGAAGAAAGAACGTGTTTTTAAAAAATAATTATGTCAAAAACGTATTGCTATGTATAAAGATATATACAAAGATATGTAAGTGTATGTATGCTATTGTTATTCTCAAGATATTTTAATATCGCTAACCCTAAAGACACCAGCTGTCACAACTTCTAACACTGTATAAAATAGTAGCAACCAGGATTTTATTTCTCCACAACATTTTATATCACACATGCAAAACAGACACTATTATTTATTCTGGGTGGTGTGGAGGACAGAGCACAAATATACCAAGCCAGGCGTCATAATTTTTTTTTTTTAAACTGCAGACTAATTACTTCATAAATGTAAAACAGTATATAGAGAAGTCTGCTTAGTTGTTTCAAAAGAGAGATCCCCCTCCCCCAAATTCTCTAAATTCTGGTATCATGCAGCTTCAATGATAGTGAAGACCTCCAGATGTTAAGAAAAGAGTATTTTCCCCCCTCGTGATAATTTTAGGCCCAAAGTGGGCATAATTAAAACTTAAGCATAAATTTCATTCCTGATGGCCAATAGAGAATGAGGACCATAATTTGATCTTTGGGAAACAGGGAATTTAATATGATTTCCTAATTCTTCTGTTCTGCGTCGACTATATATTTCAATAAGGAAATACCCTAAAATACCATTTCAATTTCCTCTCTAAGAAACATGTTAGCACAGTATTAAGAATGCAAAGTTTCAAAAGAACTTCTGAAATGGTGTGATTTTTTTCCTCTGGTGATCAAGAGGATTATATTAAACAAATTTTCACAGTTTTTAGACATTACTGGTATCTTTTATTACCATTTAATCTCGTGTACTTCAGTGAATTGCACTTCCTGAAAATATCAGTAAAATATTAAGTTTTATAATTTTTATTCAAATTAGAAGGCTACATGGTCTCACTGCTCAGTATTTACAAATATAAAATTTGTTGAGAAATTCTATCTTTTGTTATATATATATGATATATAGATCTAGATTTGAGTCATCTTTTTTCTTGGCAATGATTTTCAAAAACCTGTCTCATTAACAGATCAATAAATGTGTTTGTTAGCTCATGGGTGTAAAATGTTCTATACACCTAGGTACGTCTGAGATTCAACTGAAATTTAATTTCTATATAGACCTACACCTGCAGCCTTTTATATCTTACATTGTTTTATAATAAGAGAGGACAGCTTCAAATGACCCAGGTTTGACAGTACCCTCATTTCCATCACACTGATACACGTTAAATCAATTCACAGATTAAATATAAGATACAGAGTAATGGATTTTTTTTTTGAAAGGGTGAGAAGGGGAGAGGGGCAGAGAGAGAGAGAGAGAATCTTAAGCAGGTTCCACATCCAGTATGGAGCCTGACTCAGGGCTCGATCTCACAACCCTGAAATTGACCTGAGCCGAAATCAAAAGTCTGACACTTAACTGCCTCAGCTACCCAGGTAACCTCTAAATGGGCTTTTTGAGATGCAATGCCAGTTATTGGAAAATCTGAGTTTACTTTCCACATTTAAGTGTAACTTAGAGTGAAAAGAGCAGATCTAAAGTTTGATCAATTTTGACAGATGTCTACACCACAGCAACCCAACCCTGATCAAAACATAAAACATTGCCATCGTGCCAGGAAGTGCCCACGTGTCACTTCCCAACTCTCTTACCCATTCCTCCCCTTCCCACTCCCCTGCTGCCAGAAGCAATAACTGTTCTGTTCTCTATCACCATAGATGAACTTTGCCTGTTTTAAAACTTCATATGAATGCATGTAATCTTTTGCATCTGGCTCCATTCACTGAGCATAATTTTGTTTGAGATCTATCCACGGTTTCCCATATGTCACCAGTTTATTTCTTTTTATTGCTGAGTAGAACTCAAGTGTATGAACATGCATAGTTTATCTGTTCTCTTGCTGGTGGAACATAGGCTGTTTTCAGTTTGGGGCTATTAAGAATAATAACGCTACGCACACACTTATAAAAAGTTTCTGTGGTTGTCTACACTCATTTCTTTTTAACAAAACCTAGATGCTCAATTGACTGATGATAAGGAAAAAGTATATTTAACTTCTTTATGTCTTTTAGTTTGTCATGCCTTGTACATCCAGTATGATCTCGAATAAAAGTAGCAAAGGCTGATATTTTTCCCTTGTTCCTATCTCAAGGGGAAAACATTCAATATTTCACTATTCAATATGTTAATTGTAGGTTTTCCAAAAATGCATTTTATCAGATTAAGGAAGTTTTATTCTTGGCTGAGAGTTTTAGTCATTTCTGGAATGAAGCCCACTTGTTAATGATTAATTTTCTTTTTATGTCTTGTGGATTCTCCTTGCTAATGTATTTTTGTGTGTGTCTTTAATCATGAGAAACATTAGTCTGTAATTTTCTTCTAATGTCTCTGTCTGGTTTTGGAATGCGGTTATACTGGCCTCATAAAATAAGTGTGGGAAATAGTCCCTTCTCTGAAATAATTTGTACAGGATTAGTACTACTTCCTCCTTAAAACTGATAGGATTCCATAGGAAACTGTTGGGGCCTAGGGGCTTCTTTTGGGGAAATATTTCAATTAAGACTTTCCCTTTTTTTTAAGATTTTATTTATTTATTCATCAGAGACACACACACACAGAGAGAGAGAGAGAGAGAGAGAGAGAGAGAGAGAGAAGCAGGCTCCATGCAGGGAGCCTGATGATGAACTCCATCCTGGGTCTCTAGGATCACACCCTGGGCCGAAGGTGGCGCTAAACCACTGAGCCACCCAGGGATCCCCAGACTTTCATTTTTTTTTTTTAAAGTTAAACTTTTAATTTCTTACTGTAACAGTTTTGTTAAATTATGTTTTTCAACAAATTTATCCACTTCATTGAAGTCATAAAATTTATTGGAATAAAATTGTATGCAATAGTCACTATCCTTTTAATGTCTGCAGCATTTGAGGTGAACTCAACTCTTTCATTCTCCCCCCCCCCCCAAGTTTTACTGAAAATAATGGACATAATTCTAGCATATTAAAGTGTCGAACATCATGGTTTGACTTACTTCTGTTGTGAGGTGATTACAATAGGTTTAGCAAACATCTTCTCATACAGATAAACATATTTTTTTTTCCTTGTGATGCAAACTCTTAGAATGAGCTCTTCATGATTTTTCCATAAAACGTACAGCAGCATCAGTCATACTCATGATGTTGTACATATCCCTACTATTGATCATATAACTGGACATCTGTACCTCTTAACCACCTTCCTCCAGTCCTCCCCCCCCCTCTGCCACTGTACTCACAAGTCTGATCTCTTTCTTGTTACCTGTTGTCTTTTCGATGGTAGTCATTCTAACCTGGTGAGGTGATATCTCATAGTAGTTGTAATTTGCCTTTCCCTAATGGCCAGTGCGTTGAGCATCTTTTAATGTAATTGTTGGTCTTCTGTATATCTTCTTTGGAGAGACGTCCACACAGGTCCTTTGCCCATTTTGTAATTGAGTTACTTACCTTTTTATTGTTGAGTTGTAGGGATTCTTTATATATTTTGGATATTAACCCCTTTTCAGATACATGGTTTGCAAATATTTTTTTTTCCCCATTCTGTAGGTTATCTTTTCACTTTGTTGATGTTCTCCTTTGATGTACAGAAGCTTTTTTGTTTAGTGTAGTCCTTATTTTTTGTTTTGTTGCTTGTGGTTTAGGTGCCATATCTAAAAAAATCATGACCAAGGCCCATTCAAGGATCTTTATTCCTATGTTTTCTTCTAGGAGTTCCATGGTTTCAGGTCCTACATTTAACATTTTAATCCATTTTTTTTTAATCCATTTTGTTTTTGTTTTTTAATTAATTGTTGTGACTGGCATAAGATATGGGTTCAGTTTCATTCTTTTACATGTGAATATCCAATTATTATCCCAGTTATTGAAGAAGCTATTCTTTCTCCATTTACTATTCTTGGCTCTGGGATGCCTGGGTGGCTCAGCGGTTGAGCTTCTGCCTTAGGCTCAGGGCGTGATCTCGTGGTCCTGGGATCGAGTCCCGCATCAGGCTCTCTGTAGGCCTGCTTCTCCCTCTGCCTCTGTGTGTCTCTCATGAATGGATAAATAAAATCTTTAAAAATAATAATATTATTGGCTCCCTTATCAAATATTAGTTGACCATATATGTTATGCTTATTTCTGGGTTTTCAATTTCATTGCATTGGTCTATTTGTCTGTGTTTATGCCAATACTGTACTGTTTGGGTAACTGTAGCTTTATAGTGTACCTTGAAATTAGGAAATGTGATGCCTCCTGCTTCCTTCTTTCTCAGGATTTGGGGTTAGAAAAGTTTTTTTCCTACTTATGCAAAATATGCCATTGGAATCTTGATAAGGATTGTGCTCAATCTATAGATGGTTTTTGGTAGTACTGATATTTTAGCAATATTAATTCTTCCAATTATCCAATAATTAATTTTTCCTGTCCAATCCATGAACACAGGATATTTTCATATTAGGCCTTCTTCAATTTCTTTTATTAATGTCTCAGTTTTCAGAATAGAGATCTTTCACCTCAAATTTATTTCTAGGTATTTTACTATTTGATGGTATTGTAAAAAAAAAAAAAAAAACAAAAACAAAAACGGATTTCTTTTTCAGAAATGTCATTCTTAGTGTACAGAAATGTTATTGATTTTGTATGTAAATTTAGTATTTTCCAAATTTACTGAATTCATTGATTAGATCTAACAGTTTTCTTATTTAGTCTTTAGGATTTTCTGTATATAAAATTATGCCATCTACAAAAGAAACAATTTTAACTTTTTCCTTTCCAATTCTGATAACTGCACTGGCTAAGATATCCAGTATTCTGTTGCATGGAATAGTGACAGTGGGCACCCTTGTCTTGTTTCTTGATCTTAGAGGAAAGCTTTCTTCCTTCACCATTAAGCATGATGTTAGCTGTTAGCTTGCCATATATGGCATTATGTTGAGATATATTCCTTCTATGTCTAATTTGTTTAGAGTTTTATCATTAATAGATACTGAATTTTGTCTTTTGCTGTTCTTGAAGTTCTTTGTCTTTGACTTTAACAGTTCATTATAATGTTTCTTGATGTAACCCTATTTAGGATCATTTAGGCCTCATGGATTTGCATATGCATTTCTGTTCCAAGTTTGAGAAATTTTCAATTATTATTGCTTTAGACATACTTTGTCCCTTTGACTTCTTTTTCTTCTTCTGAAATTCCCATAAAGTGAATGGTGCTTCTTTTTCTTGTGTCCTATAATTCCTGAAGTCTTTCTTTACTCTTTTTCATCCTTTTTTTCTTTTTAGCTTCTCTAATTTCAAATGTCACATTTTCTAGTGAGTCTTCTGGATGATTGAGTCTAGTTTTGTTCTGTTTTTAAGATTTTATTTATTCATGAGACACACAGAGAGAGGTGGGGCGGGGGGCAGAGTCACAGGCAGAGGGAGAAGCAGGCTCCATGCAGGGACCCCGATGAGGGACTTGATCCGGGGACTCCAGGATCACGCCCTGAGCCAAAGGCAGACGCTCAACCACTGAGCCACCCAGGCGTCCCGGTTGAGTCTAGTTTTAAAACTCTGCTGACTTCTTTGGTTCAGTTGTATTTTTCAATTCTAGGATTTGTTTTGTTCTCTTTGATGGTTTTGATTTCCTTGGTGAGCACCTTGTTTTGTACATGTATCATTTCCTAATTTTGTTTAGGTGTCTGTGTTTTCTTATAGTTCACTAAACTCCTTAAAAGGATTATTTGGAATTTTTTTATATAGATTTTATTTATTTATTCATGAGAGATGCAGAGAGGCAGAGACACAGAGGGAGAAGCAGGCTCCATGCAGGGAGCCTGACGTGGGACTCGATCCAGGGCCCCCAGGATCACACCCTAGGCCAAAGGCAGATGTTAAACCACTGAGCCACCTGGGCTGTCCTGGAATCTTTTACAGTTCATGGATCTCCATTCTTTAGGGTCAGTTACTGGAGCTTTATTAGTTTTATTTGGTGGTGTTATATTTAAGTGATTTTTCGTGATCCTTGATTCACTATACTGTGAATACTATGCATATGAGTAATGGGGTTCCCCTTCCAAACTTTACAGGCTTGCTTTGGCAAAGAAAGTTCTTCCACCAGTCAGTTCAGTTTCGGTTTCCATGTATGTCTGTAATAATGCCCTTAGATAGGCGGGGGCTACTACTATGTCTACTCTTGGACAAGACAACTGTTTCAGACTTGAGGACAGCAATAGGGGTGTGCACCACTGGCGGCCACAGTTGGATAGGAATGCTGGCTGGCTTAGTTCCCTACCTAAGTGAGTCTGTGGGATGGGCTCTGCCACTGTCTGGATTCTGTGGTCAGGCTTACTAGACTTTCAGGAACGGGTACTCTAGTCAGTAATAGAAGGGGATATGAATAAGCTTCCTTGCCCTGGTGGGGCAGCAGGCCAGGACTCAGGGCCTGCAACTTGTTCTTTGGAAGCTCAAATCAGGCCTGAGTGTGACTGAATTTCTTGTTCAGATGAGGTCATTGGTTTTGCTCTACAGATAGGGGAAGCCACAGGCTGTCCTCTCTGTTCTAGTGCCACCATACAGAGGGCTACTGAATGGGCTCTGCAGCTTCCTGTATGCTCTGGTGAGGTTCCCTGGTGTGACCAGTTGGAAGCTATATAAATAAGTGGGTCTACAAATTAGATTCCCTGCTCAGGCACAGTGAGAGAAATAGCTCTAAAATCAGTAAAGCTCTTTGGTGTCTTAACTCCAGCCAATCTGCCCTCCAAGTTTCCTTGTTGAATTGGGCCACTGGCTTTATTGTGCAAACTATCAGCTCTGTCTGCCCTCCTCTCAACTCGAGTGCCACTGGGGTACACAAATTCTAGGAGTTGTTGCAAGCCCTTCTGGTCAGATGGGACTAGGAGGCACCTTCCAGAGTAGATGGGGCTATCTTGACAACCTTGCTTGGGCAGGAGAGGGTCGGCCACTCCAGGCTACGCTTAATTTCCCAAATAGGCTCTCTGGTCTGGTTGCTATGCTTAATTTCCCAATAGGCTCTCTGGTTGGCCAGGAGCTACCCTGGCCCCTTGGCTATGATTAATTCCCTTGACGTAGCATGAGAACATTCCCTGCTTCATACTGGCTTCATTCCGGGAGTGATCAGCTCTGCCTACCTTCCTCTTGGCTGGAATGCTACTGGGCCACATAGCAGTTACGGGGGTTGTTAGGGGTTGTTGCCAGACATTCTGATCAGATAGGACTGGAATATACTCTCCACAGCAAGGAGGGCTAGGACTCAGCACCTTGCATAGGTGTGGGCAAACTGGGCTCTAGAACCAGCAAAACTCCTCATTAGAGAATCTGAATCGGGTAGATCTGCACCCTGCCAAACTTCCTGGTCAGAGTGTATTCCTGACTTGGTCCTGCAGATGAGCAAAACCATTGGATGGGATTATTACTTGGGCGCTGTGGGTAGAACTCTGTATGCTAAGATGCATGTGCTGGTTGTTGTAAGACCTCTCATTTTTTCCATCACAGTCAAATTCCCAGTGGTTGAGCCTTGCAGTTTGCCCTGCAATCCTGTGGTACAAGATCAGAATAGGTCTTCCATAAAGCAACCCACGAGACTGGGGATGGCTGGTTGTCCCCCCAGGGCTCTCTTTTCCTACCGGGGGAACCAGAGGCTTGGGGGAGGGAGTGATGTGGTCAATATGAAGCTGCTTCCCTTTCCCTTCTAATGTGGTCTCTGACTGTAGTCGGGGGTGCTTTAGTCTCACTTCACATTCTAGGATTCTCCCAGGGGACGTGTCTCATTCTTGAATAGTTGTCAGGTCTTTTTTTGTGTGTGGGGAAGGAAAGTCAGAAATGACCTGTGTTGTCATCTTGGTGACATGACTCCCTTGTCACATTTCTTTGTAGCCACAATTCAGCTACTTTGGTAGTCTCTGTTAGTAAAAAGTACTTAATATTTTCCAAATAATATAATGCCATCAGGTACTCTTACTACTTTATTTGCATTTCATTGATATGTCATCACATAGAAAAAAAATAAGAGATGGAGGTACAGGGTGAGTTATTTATGGGTTGTGTAATTAAGTGCAATCTGTTACTCTACATTCACCTCTTTAACAGGAAATCATTTATCTAAACTGGAAATTTTCTTTTGTAGTCGAAAAAGTAATCAGAATCCATGTCAACACGCTTGTGCAAGACACTGTCTAAATGGAAACAAGAACCAAACAAGATAATCTTCAGAAATTGAAATCCTTGAATTTTTCAAAATTTTTTCCAGTTGACATATTTCACTGTCTCATGCTTTATTTTTTAGAATTAAGATGTGATCTCATGACATGTCAGTTTTTTCATTTTTATAACTCATTGTCTAATTTTAAAAATAATTCTTATGTATGACAAATATGAGAAAGAATATTTCAAGATAGTAACCATGAATAAAATTTGGCAATCCCAACCCTAAGAACTTATTCTGAAATGTTGCAAACAGAGGAATACCTGGCCATATTGTTTTCACCTCTAATAACCTACATAATAAAATTGATCGAAGTTCATAACTTTATTTCTATTTGCAAATCATGAAATATACCGTATAAGCACATTATTAGAGTAGGTTGAAAGATAATAAAGTTTCTGCTACTGCTCTTAAGCATTTTTAGATGTCATTTTGATTAAAAGGGAGACTACTCATGTTCTGTGTGTGCTCATGGCAAATAGTGCTGAAACATACAAATTATACACACACATGCACACATGGCTAATTCAAACCTGATTTTTAAATGCATATGTGATTATTGATGGGACTCATAAAGACAACTTTCTCTACTCCATGGCTTATGTTTTTTTGTTGTTGTTG
The DNA here is from genome assembly GCF_053574225.1 of Canis aureus. Classification (NCBI taxonomy): domain Eukaryota; kingdom Metazoa; phylum Chordata; class Mammalia; order Carnivora; family Canidae; genus Canis; species Canis aureus. Next base: position 7,045,997 of record NC_135644.1, read on the forward strand.
TGGTTTTTTTTTTTTTTTTTGGAAACAGGACAACAATGGCAACAATGGTGCAGGGGCCTACAATTACTTGGGAGTTTGTTGGGAGGAAAGGCTACGCAAGAAGTATCCTATCACATTACACAGTGATCTTTACTGTTATTTAAGTACTTAGTTTAAAAATGTACCATTTTGATCCTAGAATAAAATCTTCAAAAAGTAAACCATGTTTAAGTGTTTTCTAACTGTCAGAAAGAAAAAAATAATGTACACCTTGAGTACAGATCATGACATTATCCCATCTTGATTCTCTTAATCCTATGCTGTCAAAAAAAGAAAAAAATCACTGGTCCAGTTCATGTCACAAAAGACATTTTTATAAAGTTGGATGAAAAATATTTTTCAATGTTAATATAACTGAGAGGATACACACTAAAAAACAAAGCTTAATATATGGATTTTAGTAGCATCCACTGTCCTAGCCATTTCCCCCTTTAGCTTTAAAATTAATTGCTTTCTGAATATCATTATGTTTAAGATAAAAATATATAATACTCAAATATTTGGACATAGGAGGTACATTCAACCTATGTGCCTTCACAGACATAAACACAGATTATATATATGCTTCTCTTATCAGGTTATCATCAGCATTTTATTTGTATACTCCCCTCCCCCACAACAGACTAAGTTCTAGAGACAGAGATCATAACTCTTTTAAGAACTATTGATCACTATTGTAGTACTGGTATATACTTACATAATTTTGTTGAACTTTTATTCATTCATAAGACAAATAGTTATTAAATGCCTCCCTGGGCACTGCGATGGGCAATGGAGATTCTGATATGAATGTAACTATGCAGCTCATAGTATAATAGAGGAAATAAATGAAATCGCGTGACAAGGACAAGAACAAAAAGGTACATCATTCATAAAAATATCCAAAAGGAAGGAGGACTTAATTCTCTCTGTTAAAGTTTATAATAGATTCCAGAAAGAAGTGACATCTGAGCTGGGATTTTTCATGATGAAAGGGCTTTTGCCAAGCAGATGAGGGAGCAGGATGTGACAAAATTCTAAACAAATGGTACGGTATTTGAAAAAGCACATTGGACGTGATGATAGAAATTGACACAACCTATATCCCTAAAACATAAAGTAAATCAGTTCTTAGAGTATATGGCAGTTCTCACTCCACAAATAGTGAATTCTCACTCTAAAAATCCCATGAACATCTCCTGGATATTTCCGCTGCTTGATCCTAGTCTTTCAGATCATCATTATCAGAGTTCCATCCTAGTTTAGTCAGCCCCACTTACCAGCATGAGATACATCTATCTCATGAGGTTCATCTCTATCTCTTCAGAATCCTCTCATTATCAATTGCTCTGAGACTCCCCAAGGATAGTATCTTAATCCAAAGGGCCATCTTGGTTGCCACCATCTCAGGAACAGAATCCAGGAGAGCACGTCCTGTCAGAGGAAGGCCTGCCTGCTGTCCTGTGGCTGCTTACACTGACTGCTGATGTAACCTGGGCAGTCAGCCCGAGTAAATGCAGTTCAGGAAGGCAAGGTGTTTCCTGGGGACTATGTACAGTGGCTTGTGCACACACTGAGCCCAATGTTTGGTGAGCTGACATGCAGGTACAATTCCTGCCTGACTGAATAAAGTGCTTCCTGCCCCCATGCCTGGTCCTGAATGAAGGTATAAACAAGGTAGTCTCATGGCTCCATGCCACCTTCCACCTGGGCTCCTGGTATGGAAATTATTCAATGACAGATCTATTTATACACACACACCACGCAAACATTTTTCCCCCCAAACAAACCCAGACCTAGAGGAGTTTCCTATTCCACATGCTATTAGGCTATTCCATAAACTACCTTTTTGTATAGTGCCCAGGAGTGCCAGAGGCCCCATCACACATTACCAGGCATACTGGTTATCGCCAGTACATCCTTAGGTGGAAAATATCTCTATCTGTGAAAATCCTGAATCCAATCCACCTTCACAATGCTTCCCAACTAAACTTCCTAAAGCATAACTCTGACTGTGCCAGTTAAATGTTTTTACTGGTTCTCTACTGTACATTCAACTGTGGCCTCATGCAGCTTAGCATTCATGTGTTCCCATGTTCTACTTTTCTTTCCTTCCACTTGTAGTACACCACTTCGTATAATTGTAGATGTACATATGCTTTTAGTCCTAAGGAATTAGATATCATCTATTTCTAATTCAACCATTTTATTTTACTAGCAAGGAAGCAGACATAGAATTTCAAAGCTCTACTATGGAATTTGCGTGTTCATCACTGTATATTCAATGCTAAGAAGAGTGCCCGGCTTATAGAAAGTGCTCATTGAAAACTTATTGTATGAATTAAGGTTAAGATCTACTAATTTTTCAGTTTGCTCCCAAGGTATATATCAAAGTAGAGAGACCAGGGCAGCCCCGGTGGCGCAGTGGTTTAGCGCCGCCTGCAGCCGGGAGTGTGATCCTGGAGACCCAGGATCGAGTCCCACGTCGGGGACTTCTCCCTCTGCCTGGGTCTCTGTCTCTCTCTCTGTCTCTCTCATGAATAAATACATTAAAAAAAAAAATCTTCAAAGTAGAGAGACCTGACTCTCAACACTCGCACTGAATATAGAAACAAATAAAAATAAAAATTGTACATCTATACTCACTAATATCAAAGTGTATAAATTCAGAGTGGCTGAAACTACCATATTACAACTTCAAAAATAATAGGAATAATAATGTGTTGAACACTTTAGCATGTACCAGGCATTCATCTCATTCATCTAATACTTTATATGTATTAACTAATTTAGTCTTCCAAACAATCCAATACTATATGGACTACTATTTTGTCCAATTTATGAATGAGAAAGCCAAAGCTTAAAGACATTAAATACCCAGTGCACTTGGCAGAAGATGAAGGAAACTTCACTACGTCTTGTGTATGAGCGGACGGTGTCACAACTAACTTCAAGAGGTCCGGCCTCAGTGTCTGATTGATTGGAAATGCCAAAACAAAGATGGCAAAGGTCAAGTGAACATTTGGATTAGGAGGTGTGCTTGTGCACTTTTAGTGTTTGCTTTAGATTATTTTGTGTTAGAGGGAGCTCTAAGATGTCCAAGAAGATATATTAGGATGGCAATTGGTTTAGAGGAAGTCTTGAGTGAGGACTACAACTCTGGTAATCACTTACATAGTGTTCAGATAGGACATTATGACATACATAGGTATCTACACGTATTATATACACACACATTTGGAGGCTAATAAATAGAACTAGGTCATGTAGAAATATAGTTTAGCCCACCTTCTGAATGTATCATCTTTTGATCCTGAAGTTTGGGTACCTGTATAACTTAGGGTTGATCTTAGCTTTTTGTAATAGAAACATTACAAATATTACTTAGATAACAAGTCTGTATATAGGTATTTTAGGGCCAGTGAAGTTTGTTAAGAAACCTAGGTTCGTTACAGCTCCCAACTCTTCCATCCTAATAGTGGCACATTTGCATTCATTGTGCTATATTCTACACACAAAGAAGGAAGCAGGCAGGAGGAAGAGCAATGTTTATATCAGGAAATGAAATGTTCTATTTTATTTCAAATTGGCTGCAACATGTCACATGGTCATCCCTATTTTTAAAAAAGGCAGCGGGGGAATCAACCTTTTACCTGAGTATATTGTAACCCCAAATAAAATTAAGATTCTGTTTTTGGGGGGGAAAGAAAGGGAGTAGATATCAGATAAATGATATTTCTGCCAAAGAGTCACAGAGTTTTTAGCACTTTAATAGAATTCGAAACTTCCTGGCTAGCAGAAACACCTTCATTTTCTAGATGAAAAAACTAAGCAATTTGCTCTAGGTTACATGGTGAATAGGTAGAGTTGATAGTAAGTGAAGTTGGTAGGAACAGAACCTGGGTGTTCTGGCTCCTTTCTCAGTGGCACGTCCATCCCACCATACTGCAGTATCAACTGCATTATTAACCTTAGCCCAGAGCCTTCCATTTTCCACTCGATTCTCATAGATCTCTGTGCAAATGGCCATTATCATATTTACCACACTCTACTCTAATTATTTGTATCTATTCGCCCTCTAAATTATTTTGTGTGTCTATATGCCCTCTAAATTGGAAATACCCCCTGGAGCAGGAATTGTGACTTATTCATCTTTATCTCCCTCCCACCTTCCCTCAGGGTCTCAGACAGAGAACGCAGCATATTGTACATAGTTAATAGGTTCTTGTCAAATGAATTAACCTTTCACAGAAGATATAACTTCAGGATGATATTTTAGTGGTATCTGATGGAAGGATATTAAGCTTTCTTAGGATGTGGAATTTCACCCCAATAGCCTCTGAGCCATTGGTTAATATCATTATTACAGTATTATAATAGATCTTAGGGCTGGTAAAAAAAAAAAATCTGATTTACTCCCATGTTCATATGATCTTCTTTTATCAGAGTCAACTAAGGACCAGAGACATTACACTGCCCAAGTTTACTAGATCAGTAGGAGGAAGGGTAGAAACAAAGGCAAGAGTCCTTCTTAGGGCATTTATGGTTGTTTTGTTATTTTTCAGTACATCACATTGCCAAATCTTAATGTAATGATCTGTTTCACTTTCATAATTTTATATCTCAAAGTCTAAAATGGTCTATGTTCTTTTAGAACACTGACCCTTTCACAGATTTTTTGGTGAAGATGCAAAGGTTTTCACGTGTGTGATACTGTAAATGGATAACAGCAAGAGAGATCCAAAATTTATTATCAAGATTGAACTTGAGTTTTTCCACTTCTAGGATGATACTCATAATACATTTTTAGCACCCCTCCAGGGCAGCTTAGATATCCTACTTTCTATTTGTAACTGGGAAAATAGAGGTTAAGATAAAAGGCCAGAGCAACTGTCAGAAACCATTAGTTTTGCTACTCTATAAACATCCATTTGCTTAAATTACACTGGCTCTTAGGATCCACACTTTTGCTATATGTAACATGGCCAGCGCTATTTTCTCAGCACTTTACTCATTTGAAAATGAGAACATGCATTTTATATGATTAAATAAATTATACCAGGCTAGAATACGACACATAGTCCTTGTCCCTAAGACCTAAATGAAATCAAGGGAAGCCTATTAAGATCTAGAGAGTAGACATAAAGACAACCAGGTGCAGAAGCAAACATGAGCTCATAGATTTCTCATTTCATATATATATGTGTATATATATATATATATACACATATATATAAATGATATATATATAAATATATCCTACATATTAATAGCAATCTTCATATTTTTGTTATGTGTAGTCACGTGAGCTCTATTCCCTTGAGACATGAATTTCACTTAATATAAATTTGTTGAATAAAAGTGATTCATGTTTCTTCTTCAATTCAGGGTGACTTAGAGAAGGAAAATTTTGGAAGTTCATTGAACAATGAGTTAGGTAAGTCAAATAGGCCCAGACGGAGTTTACAGGTCAAGGTTATGGTCCCTAATATATCCACAGGGTTAGAGCTGAGACTTCTGTTTACAAAATATATTCTCATTCTCCTGCTTTGCTATTCACTTCTTTCTGAAACCTCACAATGTAAAGCAGAGTAAGTTTTAGGTAAAATGTCCTAGAATTGGGGGGATGGGGGACAGGGCTCTGATCCCATACTCTGGGTTTCTTTTACTTCAGCATCTTTTCCTGTTAATAGAAATGGAATGATGGTGTTATTACACATATTCTAAGAACCCAGCTGATATCTCAGATTTGTTTTAAAAATTATATTTTTAATCTAGTTTAGTTATTAAACAACTACACTCAAGGTAAGTCATCATTTGAAGCCTCAATCATTTGACAAAAGGATGAAATACCTGAACAGTAATTAGTTCTGCTACATAATTGCTACATTTAATAATTATCGTGTTTTTTAATCCATAATTTTCTAATGTCTACCTACCGATTGCTGTGGGACAAAGAGACTCTCTTCCGTGATATGTGTGCCCTGTAATCCTGTCTTTATGTTGCTCCATGAAAAGCTGATTAGGAGCAGAACCCATTAAAGTCTATATTAAAAGAACTGTGGGAAAATAAAAAACTGACACAGAAAAACTGACACAGGGAGTTAAATGGAAAATAAATCCTTTAATACCTGTTCATTCTTATAAAAATGTATGTATTTCTTTGTGGGGAAGTTTTAGAAGTCAGTTAAAAACTTACTCCAAAAATAATTTATTGTGAATAATGCAGAACCTTCTTCCACACAGCATTGTTCTCTTGTATCCAATCTTCTCTCCAAATAACAGTATTATATATACTCCCTCTACCTCTATATTTGTATTTGTTTAGTGCTTCACAGCTGAAAAGAGAATTTTCACATATGTCCTTGATCTCTTCCTCTTTATTAGTCTGTGTAGTCTCTTCCATTTATATACTGCTATATTTCTCCAATCATCTCTTTTGTTTAAAATGTTAGCTCAGAGTTTATTCTTGTATCAAAGTATTAAGACGTGTGCGTGTTCAGTTTTGAGAATATAGAGAAAGCCTAAGATTTTTAGCTAAGCAAGAAATGTCCTGAACATCACACAATAAGTTTCATGACGAAATATCTGTCACCCAGAAGCTCCTCATTTTCTTGGATCATAAAGACTTGAGTTTCAGAAACATAGTGATGTTGTCATCGTCCTTTGATATTCAAAGTTGACTCTTATTACCTATGTCCTCATCTCTGTCTGAGGTTACACCTGAACAATGCTTGAAAATGACCAAGCCCCATTACTGTTAATAGCTGTCATCAAAGGATCGGATTTACATGTGCCTTGATTTCCCATGCTGTAACTTTTGCTTAAACTTTTGAACTTTTTTTTTTAAACTTTTGAACTTTTTAAGTCAGATTTGTTGACCTGCTGTCAATCTTCTATCCCTTCTCCTATCCTGACTCAATTCCCCTGCTTGAAATTATGCAACCTATATTTCGTCCATCCACATTGCTTAGTACTTCATAGGTTTCTGTCCAACTTCCTAATTCTGTTCTGTGTCTAAACTAAGACAAAAATGGGCCTGGGCGAGAGAGAAAATGAGATGAAGTTTGACTTCAGGTGTCCCGTCCTCCTGAGTCTACATGTTCCCTCTCATCCCAGTATTTGTGACTCCCCTAACCACTTCTCCAATCAAAATCTGCTTTGAAGAAAGAGTACCATAAATATTAATTAACTTCTTTTGTAAATGTAAGCTACCTCAACCCAAAGGTTTTAATATCTAACACAGTAACTAATTAAAGATACTTTTAAATACATCTTTTTAAAAGATACTATTAAAGACACTTCAGACATCAAATGAGGGGGAGAAAAATCATAGGAAGGTTGTGATGCAACAGTAAAGGGCAGAGAGTTTGTTTTTGGAGTATGAATTTGGCTGATTCTTTATCTGATCGGAATCTGACTTTGTGACCCTTAGAGTAGTTTTCTTTACTCTGGGCCTGACAGGTGTTCCAGAAAGATTAAAGAGGAGTTGTTTGACATTTTAATTTAAAGCTAAAAAGCAATGTTTGGGGTAAGGAGAATGATGTCAAATTTAGTGCCAAAAGAAAACATTTCAATTCTTTTATTTCTCTTAATATTTGAAAATATTAAGCATAAAATATATTCTCGGGAAAGACCTTAAAATGGAGACATTCTTGGGAAAACAGATAACCTAACCATTTAAATACCTGATTCTTAATAACTCAGAAGGCATCAGAATTGTTTCCCCTTCCTATCATTTTGCCTATTTTCTAAAATGAAAGCTTGTTTTTCTAAATTGTACTTGGAACAACTATTAGATATATTAAAATGTCAGCCTTAAGATAAAAATTGGTCAAAGGTATCACCTTGATTTTTATCATTTTTTTCCCTTGAAAGTTATAACTTGAAGTATACATTTAATAATCTTAGTAGTGGTCTACAGAAATGTCAGGGGGGTGTGTGTGTGTGTGTGTGTATTCTGTGGCAGAGTATATTTTCACAAGATGGCTACACCAACATGCATCCCATCTCACATATTCTTACAATGTGCCAATAACAATTCAACTAAGAGGTAAGGTCTATATTTCATCTCCCTAGATCTCTATCCTGACCCTTCCTCTCTACCCCACATAGAGTATATAGGAAGTTCAACCTGGAGAGAAACTGAGCACTCTAGAGAATAGCTAGTCACAACTCCAGATGACTTCAACCCCCAGCCTTTGAGTCTTCCAACCAAGGCCCCGGGCATTGTAGAGGGGTGGTAAGTTGTCCCCTTTGTGCTCTCTCCCAACTCTCAACCCTCATGGTCCGTGAGCATAATAAATGGTTCTTCTACTCAAATACATTTTGCAGATTTATTATATAGCCATAGTGACTCAAACATCATATTAGAAATATGTTCTTGATGTTTTTGTTTTCTACTTTGGCTACTGTCATTGGTGCACTTCTTGATTGTTTAAAGAAATGATGAGACATAGTGCTGCTTCATCTACTCCAGTTTTTCCATGTCTCTGAATCTCCTGGGAAGGTTCAATAAATTTCCAGAAATAGGACATGGCACCAACATATTTGAAGACCAAATTATCAATTTAGAAGCCACATGGGAACAACATATTCTTTAGCCCTAGCTGTGATGGTACCCACATACGGAGATACTCAACTTACTTCAACAGATATTTATTGAGTATCTGTGTGTACAAAAGAAGAGAAAGAGGGAATTAATGTTTATTAAGTAAATTGTACATGGCAGGCACTATTAGTTCCTTAAATATTTATAACCACCTTATGACATAGGGCTTCACCACAGATGCGACCAGGAAGGTTAAATAACTTTCCAGATCCAACTGCCAGTGAGTAGCTGAGTCAGGATTCAAACTTCCATCATCGTTACAACAAAGATATGCCTTTTGCACCCTGTCTTATTTTTGTAATGGGATAACAATTTCAATGGTTATTATGCAAGTTGAATAAATTAATAAAAATTTACTAGAATATAGTAAATAATATGAAATATTTTTGTTATGCTATTTGTCTTACCTTTCAACCTGGTGCTAGATACTGTGAAAACACAAAAATAAGTTAGATGTAGTCTTCACTTTCAGTGTTTAAGTTATAGTTTGGGGGGTGTTGGTTTAGACCAATAGTGGTTTGAGTGTTGAGGCAAATACCAAAAAACTATAATGTAAAATGAACTTTAATAAATGATTCAAGGAAGGCAAAGGAAAATTCTTAAATTCAGTCATCAAGAAAGTTTTCATGGATGCAATGGTGGTAAGGATATACCTTGGTGGTTAAGATTTTATCTCAATAGATAGGAAGAGTGGCTAATTCCATGTAATTTTATATTATTATGCATAGCAAAATATATAAAAGCATTAGGAACTACTAAAAAATTCTAAGAAATTCGGCATTCCTGGAGGAAAAACACCAATTTTTTTTTTTTAAGATGGAACCCCTGGATCTGTTTACAGGCTTAAGGGAAGAAATCAATAAAGTTTTTAAGGATAGATATACGATTGGCAATAACAATGTTAAAAGTAGTAGGTAGTATAAACCAAGAAAAGGGAGAGAGGAACGGGTGGGTGGGGTGGGGGGAAGTGTGGCAATACATGACCTAGTAGGTGCAAAGTCCAGAATTTTAGGAAGCTTAGAATATTTTTCACAGCAAACGATACAGTCTTTATATTACCTCAGGAGTGTGACTTAAACCTTCACGATATCAGAGAAGGTTTTACATAAGAGAAAATTCAGCTCAAATCTACATTTTGGAAAGACGTCTCAGTCAAAGCTGTCAGTGGTAAAATACAGTATCCCACTTGAGCTGACTTAAGCAAAAAGGAAAAAATTATTAACTATATATTATAGTGCTTTTCAACTTTTTTCATATCCTCGCACAGATGGAAAATAATAATATTTATACAACACCCTGGAGAAAAGAGATGAGACTGCTTGTGGCAGGAAGCAATAGGCTTGGGGACTCAAGCTGCCCTAAGGGCTTGATGGGTCAATACTGGAACACACATATTTAGCACACCAGCTGGGGAACTCAGATCCATTATATGAAATTACAGACTTGAGGATAAATCATGAACCTGAAAGACTGGCTGAGACTTATGCAGGGCTGAGGCTAGGAACCCCAAAGCCAAGCTTGCCTCTGTGTCTGGGGCAATGGGGTCTTACGCCTCCCCCTTTCTATATATATCTACTTTTTCTTTCTCCTTGAACTAGATTCATTGCTTCCTTGTGCACATTGCAGAAAATAATTCCTCATAACTCCTACATGTACAAATAATAAAGAAATGAAAGGTTCTTAGTGTGGACCCCAAATTCTCCCCCACCCCCAAAAGTATCTGATTGAGAAAGTGCCCATTCTGTTGGAAATTTTTTGTTATCAGGAAGAAGAAACACAGGGCTACAGAGGCTGACCATCATATCGCTGGAGGGGACATTTCTAGGGAACAGACTGCGGAAACTGGCAGTTTCTGGAAGGCCAATCTGGCTGCAACATGAAGAATGTCCAGAAGGAGAGGCAATGTGGGAATCATGGAGATGAGTTGAGAAGCTGCTGCAGTAAGCCAAGAAAGGGTCCAGTATGGCCATGGCTGGGAAAAGAGCAGGAATGATGAACTGCAGGGATCTGAGCAACAGTATGTAACACAGAACCAATAAGGCTTGAGTTTGATTACAAATGGTTGAGGGAGAAAGGACCCAGATTTCTGGCTTGAACAACGAGGTGAAGAGGATGGTATCTTTCACTGACAAAGGATTTAAAAAAAAAAAAAAAGACGACTCACAAGTTTAAGAGATGGAAGAGTTTCAGTACTGGATGCAAATTTAAAGTTTCCTTGAGAAATCCAAGGGGATAAACCCAACAGGCAGCTGAGTACGAGACTGGGAGCTCAAAGGAGTCATCTAAAAAGGTAGATTAGGGAGATTTTTAGATGATGGGTGAGGTTTGCAGATGAAACTGTGCATTAGAGAGTTTTAGGATGAGAAGATAAGTGATGTTACAGCGGAAAAACCTCTAAGAGAACCCAAGTTTTGGGGGATGGTCAGAGTCAGAAAAACCTAAGCCTCCAAAAGACATGGATAAAGAATACAAAACTAAATGGGGGAGGGGGTGAAAGATAAAAGAAAGGATTTTTTTTTTTCTTTAAGTAGGAAGTAACCAATAGTGCCAAAAGTCACCAACATATAAAATAGAATAAAAAGGGCTTGGATTTGGCCTTTTTATTAATAGAATTGTCCTCTTTAAAATAGAATAAAAAGGATTTTCCACTAAAGACCTTGGCAAGAAAGCAGTTGAAGTAGAGGGGTAGGAGGGCCAGATCATAAAGCATTTTAGAGGTAAACGAGAGGCAAGAAAGTGGAGTATGAACAAGACTTTTGGGAAATTCGGTTATGAAAGCACAAGACATATGCCAATAACTGGAGAGGGTTATAGGCTCAGGGCACGTTCTGTTTTGTTCTTACATACACCACATTAATTCCACACAATGATGTGGCTGGCTGGCATCCCCAAGCTAAACAGTAGAGCTTAGTGTGATGTCAGTGGCCCCAAAACAGTGCGGAAAATCTTTACTCCCTGTGCCTAAAATGCAGAAAATAATGGTGAATTTCAGGGTTTAGATGTGGATTTTCTGGTTATTATCCCTATCAGGTGAATAGGGCCTTTAGGAAGCTGATAGATCATGGTCATATCACTTACATGAGAGCAGCCCCAGCACACAGAGCGGCCCCTAACTGAAAAGGAACAAGCTGTTCTAAAGCCAAAATAGGAGTCTGCCCAGAAGGAAACACAGCCCAACAGCAACAGAAGGAGGAGACTTCCAGGCTATGAAAAACATGGCATATGATGCATCTAAATAAAAAGGAAAGGAGGGAAAGAAGGTGCTAGCTAAAGGAAAGCATAAGAGCAAAGAAAGGTGTGTGTGTGTGTCTTGTTTTTGTGGAATGGGAGAGACCTAAGCCCTCAGCATCATGCCCAGCACACAGTAGTTACTTAAAACATTCGGTTATAAAGGAAGGAGTGAGGGAGAAGAAGCGAAAGAGAGAGGAAAGGGAGAGAGGGAGGCAAGGTATCTGCAGGATCAGTAGAGACACACCCTGAATGGTAGTGTTAATGAGGTTAAGCAAAAAGGGTAAATAAATGATGGCTAAAGTCCCAGTGAAGTCTGAAAAGGATGGAGTCTAGAACCTGTGGGTTTATTTTTAAATTAACTAAAATGGGCTTATTTTTAAACTGGTAAAATTTGCTAAGTAAGTGAAAAGTTTTGGAAGAGAAATAATAATTAAAAGTAAGAATAGTAATCTCTGGAAAAGTAGAACAAAGTCCCCCCAAAAACAAAGGCTGGGGACACCAAACATAACTGCAGCACCTTCATATAATGGTGCTTTTGGGGTGAGCTGAGTTACTCTTCCTTGGCTTCCATGAACAATAAAGTAAAAAGATAAACATAAGCCCTAGAATTTGTTGATTATTTATACAAAAAGCTAAACTGTCATCTTTAACAAGAACCAGATTTAACAGGATGTTGAAATGGACTGAAGCCCCCAAATAATAAACATTAACTGAGGTACAAGATAAACATGCAAGATTTCAAAGGAGGTGACCAACAGCCAGTTTTGTGATTATTAATCTCTAATTCATATTTAGCACATCAAAGGGTTTGGAGTTTGAGGAAGAAGGTTGGAGAAAAAAAGAACTTTTGTAGGGAGCTGGTATTTGCAGAGATTCCCTCCCAAGTGGGAGAAGTCGGAATTGCCTCTTCACCTCATTCCTAGGCTAGGGGGCTTGCTTACTGTGTGCCCCAAGAGCCTGGGGAGTCATGGGTGCTTTGGTTGGTACCTTGCACCTAGGAAATGAAGGTTCACAATAGGGTGGCTGGACAAGTGCCCGAGAATGGAGCAAGGAGGGAGCAGGTGCCCTGGGAAAGGCCTGCAGTCCATGCTTCTCAGGGCAGAGGGACAAGTTTTCGATCTGGACCATCTGTGGGCCTCGTGTAACAATGAGAACATGAATCTTTTTAAGACTCTGCCTTGAGGGATGAGACAAGTTGAGCAGAAAGAAGCTGTTAGTACTCTGCTGGAGGCAGAGGGGCCCTAGAAGACACTGGAAAGCAGCAGCTTGAGAAAGATGTGTTACCTCTGTCAAAGCCACTGCCAAGGAGAGGTCCCCACAGGGGAGGCATCTCCAGGGGGCTCACAAAAGTAACACAACAGAAACAACTGCAAAGGCCACAGTGCTGATAAGAAATCCTAAATGTTTTCTGCAAGTAAAATTGTGCTGCCTCTCTTAATTTTACCTCCTCTGCCCCCACCAGGATTCTAACCATGGAAGGATCAAAAAGTCTCAGGAAGATGAACAAGGGGGTGGGATTTCTAGGTTGGGAAAGAGAGAATCTCCCCAAGTTTTCCCCCTCATTTCCCACTACAGGAGGCAAGCCTTGGGTAGGTCTGAGGAGGGAGCAATTAACTTAAAAATAAATTTGGAGTGTTAATTATTACATCAGACTGGATATAGTAATTATGGAAATGAGACTGTGATCTGTGCCTTGAAGTGGCTGGGGAATTTTCATTATGAGTGAGTGACCAGGCAAGTCATGGGTTTGCCCAAGAATTCATCAAGGGGCAGGCAAGTGTTAACCCCACACAAAAGGTTTGAATGGTAGCAGGAAAAAAACACGTCAAGTTGTTTTCTGATTGCCCCACAAGACCCTTCTGTTCATCAAGATGTTTACACAGGTATTCATAATCCTAGTACTTGCTCCTTTTCTCCAGGCAATAGAAAAATAGACATTTCTAGAATCTTGAAATTTTTACCTGTCTTACAACTTGAAATTTTAAAAAGTAATAAAGGAATGGAAAAATCAGATGGAATCTAAAGTTATTTCATTTCACAAAACGTTGAAACACAGTTTCTTTTCATATATTTTTTGAAAGCAGTGAGTTAGAGAAAGTTTGAAGGGAAAGGCCTTCAGAATACAATGTGGGCTAAATGTGTCTATACATTCCTGGGCTAGTTTATAGTGTTTTAGTGCCTGTTCATGAAATGTATTTCATTAGTGAGATGATCCAAGGGAAATCCACTTGATAGGAAAAAAAAAAATCTGTAATACGTTAATGTTAAGAGCTATTTTTGTTCTGGCTGGTTCTGGTTTCATAAACTATAAATTATCTAAGTAGAAATTTCTTTATTGTTTACTTTCTGAGAATTCATGACTAAACTGTGGAATGCTGATTTCCATGAGCAACACTTGAAGAAATAAAAGCAATCATTTGGAGGTGAATCAAATTCTCTTAGGCCTGTGCAAGGCAACCAACAACATACTCAAGTCAAACACTAGAATTTGGGGAATTGTCTCTATCAAAATCAAACATTGATCAGCTGAATTTTCATGTAACGCCTCACCCAGGCATTCAGAAATAAAGCAAGTTTGCATTGACTGAACTATTCTTTCAGTAGAATGTCGCCACAACGCATTCTCCACCATAATCAACTTTTGGTTAATAGCTTGTTGAAATATGAGTGTTACATTTTTAAAAAGGTCTTTCGAGGCTTTAAATTTTGGAGAAGAAGTAAGTTTATTTTTTCCTGCAACTGATAGAACTGTTGAATTTTTCATTTGAGGCACGTTTCCTTAGTTTATTATTTTATGATACTGAAATTTGAATGCATGTGAATGATAAATTCAAAGGGCAAAAATACAGTAAAGGTGCTTCTTAGAATAGGTTTCCTTTACTTGGAAAATTCACAACAAATGGGAAATATTATATGTATTAAAACAAAAGTTCACATGCCTTGTTAAGCCAGTCTTTCGTTTTCTTCCAATGGTACTAGTTCTGCAACGGTATGAAATAGAAAGGTCAAATATTACCAGGGTCAAAGAAAAATCTGGGGACAGAACTTGGATACAAGCACCAAACAAGTGTTCTTTTCTATGGTCTGTTGGAAGGAATTTCTTCTTATTCATCACAAATCTAGAAGTCTCATATTCAGTCTCTAACTCTAAAATCCATTTCTTGAGGCAAGGTGTAGAAAGTACAGGAGCAGTGTTTCATATTAGTATTGAGCAGTATCTCTGGTTTCTGGGAAGAGATTAGTAACTACTTAGCTTGGAGTTTTTACCTTCTGCCAGAGAATGCCTTTGCACGAAAGCAATTTTAAAAACTCCTCACTGTAATCATTAAAAATAAAATACAGGGCGGCCCCAGTGGTGCAGCGGTTTAATGCCACCTGCAGCCTGGGGTGTGATCCTGGAGACCCGGGATCGAGTCCCACATCGGGCTTCCTGCGTGGAGCCTGCTTCTTCCTCTGCTGGTGTCTCTGCCTCTCTCTCTGTGTCTCTATGAATAAACAAAATCTTTAAAAATAAATAAATAAATAAAAATAAAATCTACATACAGTATTGGAACTCAGGGCCCACTGATTTGCTTCCACTAATTTCCTTAATTCATATTCCCCAAGAAAGGAGCATATGGCTTTTAAAGGCAGAGGGTACAGCTCATGGCCAAAATGGAGCCAAAGTCCTCCTTTTAGAACCAGTGTCGTTACAAAGACAATTGCGTCCTTGCTCAGTAAGTCGTTTTATTCCTAGAATTTTGAGAAAAAATAATCCACCTGACAACTGCTGATCCACATAAGAAGCATTAGGAATTCGTGCCAGAAAATTGAGAATACTTTAGGTCACATGAAGTTCAAAACTATGACTAGCTTCCAAAGTTTTATTGCAATTTATGCCCTGAAAGACTCAGTTTTTAAAACAAAAAATTTAGGGACGTCTGGATGACTCAGCGGTTGAGCATTGGCCTTTGGCTCAGGGCGTGATCCCAGGGTCCCGGGATTGAGTCCCACATCGGGCTCCCTGCGTGGAGCCTGCATCTTCCTCTGCCTATGTCTCTGCCTCATTCTGTGTCTCTCATGAATAGATAAATAAAATATGTTTTAACAATTAAAACAAAAAATTTGTTTTTTTTAGAGATTTTATTTATTCATGAAAGGCAGAGAGAGAGAGAGAGAGAGAGAGAGAGAGAGAGGCAGAGACACAGGCAGAGGGAGAAGCAGGCTCCATGCACTGGGAGCCCGACGTGGGATTCGATCCCGGGTCTCCAGGATCACGCCCTGGGCCAAAGGCAGGCGCCAAACAGCTGCGCCACCCAGGGATCCCAAAACAAAAAATTTGATATGGTCTGAAGAACTTGCTTTGGGCCCTTTTCCTTGTCTTCTTAGTTCTCTTACTATGTAATGCATGCTAGAGTGTTCACAGAAAATCTTGGGCCAACTGTATAATCTACTGTGCTGCCTGAGTGTTCATGCCCACCACTTCTTAGAGTCTGGGGGCTTCAGTCTGTTCATATTTTTTTTTTCATATTTTTGCTCAGTATATTATAAGCCACAAAAGCCAAGGTAAACATTATTTCTGGAGACTTTGATCATACTATGGAGTAATTATTTAGCAGTTAACCCAAGAGACGTGGGCTCTCCCATCATGTTGTTTATGTCCAAGTAGAAGAAAATGATGGTAAATCACCTCTGATGTTATTAATTATTTAAATACAACTGTGGTAAGTGCTATGAATGGCAGTATAGGGAACGGTGAAAGGGCTTAATGGAGGAATCTGAACTAATTTGGAATCTTGAGTGTCCAGGAGTCAATGGGTTAGAGGCATTCCACACAAAGGAAATGATAACGAGAAGAGCGTGAAGCGGAAAGAACATGGTACACTCCAGAAAGATCAGGGTAACTAAAGTAGATTTCTCCAGTGAGACTCCATAGAACTCTAGGATTCTGGAAGATGTCACCAGAGGTTTCACTAGATCGGGGAAAAAGGAGGTGGTGTTTTTTTTTTTTTTTTTTTTAACTTCACACATCACATAATGTTAGCCCTCGTAGTGATGGCTATTTACTGAGTGGCTCCAATAGAGACTTCGTGAGCAGCCCTGCAGCTCCATCCGACAGTATGCAGTAGGACTGTACCACCTGGTAGAGAACAGTTCTCACTGTGTCATGAGTTAGGGGAGGCTGGGAACGTAGAGATCTCTGATGACAACAGCCTCTCCCGTCCAAACTGTCTCCCTTACTTTCCTCCTACGTGCTGATGACTGCCTTGGAGAGTCCTCCTAAGCTCTACTGGTGTAACAGATAATTGTAATTTTTATTCTAAAGAAGGTATTTTTAGGCCATAACTCACTGCTTTGCTGTTGCTGTAAATGTTGCAAACATGGATTACACAGGTTAATAGTGAATTATATTAAAGTTTAATATTTTACATTTTATCAGTGTTCATGTTTTCCAAAATATCTGGCATTCCATTATAGGGGTTTTTGAAGACAGACTGTGAAGTGAATAAGGAATATTCTGGGCCTAGGTCTATGAATGATTCTGATAAGGCTAGTGAGAAGAGTCACAAACTTCTAAGTCATTTCCCTGCACTAATATGAGAAGAGATATAACTTTGATAACCAACTCCTGCAAAACTCATTGATAACTCGTTTTTTATTATAAAAATAAACTTATGTTGTATTTCATTGTACAAATGTATCAATGGCTTCAGGAAAACTAAAAAGATACGAGTATAATCACAGCCATTTGACAAGTAAAGAGGTTGGTTATTTCAGATGAAACCAAAATATTTATTTTAGAGTATAACTTTGTTTTAAAAAAGTCACATTTAGTGAAAAGACTCAGGAAGCAAGTTATTTAGCAAAAGAACTCATTGCCCAGAAAAATGAAAAACATCATGCACTTGGTGAGAATCTAATAATGCCAGCATATAAATACACAGTGATGAAAATGCTGACAAGTTGTAATACGAGAAATTGAAAAGGTTCCATATTACATGGTATGATAAGTTGTCATATCGATGACACATCACATGATGCTGAAGAGCTTTGGGGTAATAAACTAAAGAACAACTTCTCATTACAGGGTGATGAATCAACATATTTCATTGGAAAATGTCATGCTGTAGCATTTCTCTGATTTCTAAATGGCGGCGAAATTTAGGAAAACTTTCTGCTGCATCTAGCCTGCCCAAACAAGCAAAGGCTAAGATTTAGTTAATTTTGTGCTATATATCTAGAAACAAAAGGCCTATTTTGGGGAACTAGTGACACTGTGTTGATGGTGCCCCATCAATGATTAGCTACACAAAAGGTTCTGGGTCTACTATATGTAAAAAGACAATTCCAATATTCCAATATGTCTTACTCATTATCTCTTTACTGAGAAGTACTAGTGACAAAAGCTCTTCAGCATGAAATAAAATGGTTAACTTCAGCATATAAATGGTTAACTTTATTAAACAAAGATTCAGTTCAGTCGAGAATTTTTAGAAACCTGCACAACATAAATCTGCTACCTACAGAAATCCAAATACTTAGCATAGGAGGAGATCTCTATAGGGGGTGTAAGCTGAAAGGTAAATTGCAGGAATACTTAGAAGGTCCCAGAAGGCCAGATTCTACTAAATGCTTGAGTGATAAAGAATAGCTGCAGACTAACCTGCTTAGCAAACATTTTTCATTACATGAACCAGTTGGACAAGTCTCTGCAAGAAAATGTTTTGACTTCAAATGACAAGATGTTTGGCTTTAAAAGCAACAGAATCATCGGGAAAAAAATCGTGTTTCAACAGGAAACCTTGAAATATTTCCCATGCTTCTTGGGTTAGAGAGCGAGATTATCAGTAAGACTGTAGTCTTATTGAAATCCACTTGGAAG
Source organism: Canis aureus (assembly GCF_053574225.1). Classification (NCBI taxonomy): domain Eukaryota; kingdom Metazoa; phylum Chordata; class Mammalia; order Carnivora; family Canidae; genus Canis; species Canis aureus. Next base: position 7,064,719 of record NC_135644.1, read on the forward strand.
GCCTGCAGAACAAAACCACATTTTTTTCCCCTCACATTCAATGCAACTGCTCGGCTAGGTGACAGGCCCTTTCTCCGACTCTCTTGCTCAGTCTAAGAAACTTATTTCTGTGTATTCGTGAAGTAAAAAAAACAGGCACAGGTTTTACAGTAAAGAGGTGGATTTCATTCTTTGTTTTTAGTTTATGCATATACAGGCTTGTAAAATAGATTAAGAAAACAGCATATGTACATATAGATTTTATAACTATCTAGGCCTTTATTTGAGACCAATATGTGAGTCAACCAAAAGATGTTCCTCAAAGTCTCATATAAAATTGTACTTAAGCTATATTTTTTATTCATATTGCTTTGTCTAGTAGCTTTGCTACTCAACATTAATAAATTTTCACTGTTGAAATAATATTCATGAAAGTCAATTTATGACCTTTATACAAATGAAATTTATAGAACTTATTGTTAGAAGTTAAATTTCATCTTGGCTCAGGAAGTTATTGAAAATAAACACATGTTTATGACTATTTCTGAATTTATTTTAGAATAATTTCTGAAACAGTAAACTTGACTCTTTTATAGAGAAAACTGGGATTAAAAGTCATTTTTAGCTATAAATAAGGAAAAAGACAACTATTCGTATACATACTAAACAAAATACATGCCAAATCTCATTAGTATTTTATTTTATTTTTTTTTTAATTTTTTATTTTATTTTATTTATTTATGATAGCCACACAGTGAGAGAGAGAGAGAGAGAGAGAGGCAGAAACATAGGCAGAGGGAGAAGCAGGCTCCATGCACCGGGAGCCCGACGTGGGATTCGATCCTGGGTCTCCAGGATTGTGCCCTGGGCCAAAGGCAGGCGCTAAACCGCTGTGCCACCCAGGGATCCTCTCATTAGTATTTTAAAGAGAATTTATAATAAGACTTTTAGCTCTATTTGAATATCTTTTTAAAAAAATCAAACATAAAATTTTTAAATAAAGGAAAAGCTGAAATTTCCCTTACTAACTTGATTTCCATTAGAGTTGACTTCCTGTGAGAGGCAGAACAACGTGAGAGTAAGCTTATATACATTGGTCAAAATAAAAAGATCCACTGAAAGGTATTTTCTCCTAAAAAATGCATTTCAGGGGGATCCCTGGGTGGCTCAACGGTTTGGCTCCTGCCTTTGGCCCAGGGCATGATCCTGCAGTCCCGGGATCAAGTCCCGCGTCGGGCTCCCGGCATGGAGCCTGCTTCTCCCTCCTCCTGTGTCTCTGCCTCTTTCTCTCTATATATATATATGTCTATCATAAATAAACAAATCTTTAAAAAAAATGCATTTCACCTCCATGGTTAAATTTATTCCTAAGTATCTTATCCTTTTTGATACTATTGCAAATGAAACTGTTTTCCTAATTTCTTTTTTGATATTTCATCATTAGTACATAGAAACACAACTGGTTTTTGTATATTAATTTTCTATGCTGTAATTTTACTAAATTTATTAGCTCTAACAAGTTTTTGGTGGAGTCTTTAGGTTTTTTTTCAAATATCATGTCATCTGTAAGTAAAGATAGTTTATTTTTCTTTCTTTCCAATTATGATACTTTCTTTCCAATTATGATACCTATTTCTTTTTTTTTGTCTAGTTACTTTAAGACTTCTAGAAAGATGTATAAGAGTGGGCATCCTTGTCTAGTTCTTGCTCTTTGAGGAAAAGCTTTTAGCTATTCACCATTCAGCATGATGTTAGCCGTGGATTTTTCATATATGGCCTTTATTATGTTGAAGTATGTTCCCTTTAAACTCACTTTGTTGAAGTTTTCACCATGAATGGATGTTTACTTCTGTCAAGTGTCTTTTTCTCTATTGGGATGATTATATAATTTTTATCTTTCATTTTGTTAATGTGGTGTATCACACATTGATTAATTCGTGGGTGTTGAACTATCCTTGCCTCCTTGGATTAAGTACCACTTGATCATGATGTATGATTCTTTGAAAGTATTGTTACAATTTTCTTCTTTCAGCACTTTGAATCTATCAACTGCTCATTTCTGGTCTGCAAATTTTCCACTGAAAAATCTGTTCGTAGTTTTATGGGGGTTCTCTTGTTATGTAGAAAGTTGCTTTTCTCTGAATTCTTTTAAGATTCTCTCCTTGCCTTTAATCTTTTGATAATTTAACTATTGTGTGTCTTGGTGTTCATGTTTTTGAACTAAGGTCTGAAGATTTAATGTATTATTTGGTGATTATAGTTGATAATACCGTATTGCATATTTGAAATTTGCTAAGAGAGTAGAACTTAACTTGTTTTTAAGGGTTTTATTTATTTATTCATGAGAGATACATACACAGAGAGGCAGAGACATAGGAGAGGGAGAATCAGGCTCCTCACAGGGATTTGATCCCTAGACTCTGGGATCATGATCTGAGTCAAGGCAGGCACTCAACCACTGAGCCACCCAGGCATCCCAAACTTAAATTTTCTTATCAAAAAAATATTTTTTTAAAGGGTAAATATGTAAAAGTTTATACATATTAATTAAATCAATGGGAGAAATCTTTTCACAGTGCATAAACATATCAAATAATAATGCTATCCATTTTAAATACCCTACAATTTTAATTTTCAATTATTCCTCAATAATTTTTTTAAAAGAAAGCATTAACAATTGTTATTGGACTATGTTGTCTACAATTTTCTACATACTAGCACACTGAGAGCTGTAGATATACTAACTTCTTGGAATCTGAAAATTATTTTAAGAGTTTCCTGGATTCAAAAAAAAAAATGAGAAAATGAGAGAGAGAGGCTGGTCTAGAGAAGAGGTAGTAAAAGATTGACATACTCTGGATGTATCTTACGATCAGATATGGAGTGAAGCTGCCAGAGATTTAATGTTGGTATCCCCTCAAAATTAATATGTTGGAACCTAATCCCCAATGTCATGGTATAGGAAATGAGGTCTTTGGGAGGTGATCGGTGATGAAAGCAGAGCCCTCATGAACAGAATTTTGTTCCTATAAAGGAAACCCTAGAAAGCACCCTTATGGCCTTCCACCATGTGAAGACACAGCAAAAAGATTGCCATCTAACAACTAGGAAACAGGCCCTTACCACACCACAGATCTGCAGGTACCTCAATCTCGGACTTACCCAGCTTCCAATAATACTGAATACTACTAAGAGAACATGACTAGGCCTGAAGATCATGTTCATTAGATTTTTCTAACAAAGAGGGAGGGAGGACATAAGCAAGAGTAGATTTGTTAGAGTTGCAGCTTCTGAAGCCACATCAGATGAGAAGAATAAGGAGGGGATGAGTAAATGGGATGCAGCAGGTCAAGAAAACTTTGAGAAGTCTGGTTGTAAGAAGAGTAGAGAGATAGAGTGGTAGCAGGTAAAGCCAGGGCATGAGTCCAAATGAAGGCTCATAAGCCATATGTCTAAATATTTAAAAGTTATAAATCAAATTGGCACAGTGTTGAATAAAAAATATACTTTCCTACCTTTAAAAGATTTATCTTTATAGCAATCAGCAAGGCCAGGTTCAAATTTGAAATTTTTTGGCTTCTCAAAATTGTGCACTAGAATATGACATCACAGTGATGTCAGGTCTATTCCCCTTGTCTCTCCTATTTTGGTCCCTCAAGGACCTCACATTCAGGTGTGAGGATACCCCAGCCTGCATGTCCAGGTTCTATCCACACCCACTGCAAACTACCTCCACTTGGCCAAATCTCTGACCCAGGTGCAATGATGTCTATACTTGGAAGGAGGACCTGAAAGGCTGTGCAGGTCCTGGAGGTGGGCTTGGGTCACAAGTGCTTGAACCATAATCTAAAAGGAGGGAACATGAGCTTTGGGTAGATACATCTGTTTCCCTGTGGACTCCTGGCTCTATGAAGACTGACAGGCCTTCTAAAGCACAGGGTCTGTGTCAGAGGGCCCTCTTCCTGAGTCCTGAGGGTGGTAGCAGTAGCTAAAAAGAAGGTAATTTTTAAAACTCCAATTGCATTCTCCCCTCTTTTAGAATTGAACTGACCTTTCAGGCAAATAGGTAAAATGACCTGCTTCTACTCCACTTTTTCCTGTTCGACATTATTTAGAGGAGAAAATCAATGGGCTGTAGTATGGCTTCAAATGAAAGAGGCTGGTTACCAAATTCTTGTAAAACATTGATTTGTGAGTTATTTATTCAAGTTCACTGAATAAGCAATTTACAAATCACTTTTCATTGAGCTTGATTCAGCACTCTAAAGTAAATAAATATGGAATCTCTATCAGGCTTTTAGTGCTATGTCAGTCTTGTCTAAATAGAGGATGCTGAATTTATGCTATAAATCTAACTCTATTTTGCTACATTTGGAGTCTGTTTTCTTGTTGTCATTCCTGGGATTCATATAAAGGCCAGATCTACATTAGCAGAATAAAATGAAAAAGAAAAAAAAAAACCTGCAACATTATTTGCTACAATAATATATTTCAAATAAAATGATTTAGCCTTAATTATCCACATAACCAGCTTAATTTTCATTTTAATTGAGTCAAACTGTCCAAACATACGGCTTTTTCCTAGTCTTGTTCCTTTTAAAATTTGACAATATTAGATTAAAACACCATTTCTTACATTGTGCCTCTGAATTTAAAATTGGCAGATTTTCACAAAAAATATTTTCAGTATGGTTTATATTTTCCCCATATCAATATAATTCATTACATATAATATTTGACATAGGGTTATAGACTGTACAAATTTTGAAAATATCTCATTTATTCCATTAAAAAGACAATGTTAATACCCTGTTCCCATTTTCTTTCTCTACTAAAAGGTCCAAAGAGTATGACTGATCTAAGAAACTGTCCATTAAAGTGGTATTCAGTTATTTAAGAAATCATTAGAGAACAAGATAACTAGAAGAAATTATCTGGCACTTACCAAATAATTAACTATTTTAATAACCAATAAACTGGAAGAATCAGAGGTTAAAGATACGGAACAAAGTCATGGTTAGTTATTTTAAAATAACAAATTGACCTAAAGGTTAATCAATGAAAATTATTCCCAGAAAGTCTTTTGTTACAAGGATTTATACAACTTTATTATGTGGTATATATATGCCTTATGAATTATTCCCACATGTTTCCTTCCATTTCTCTCATGTTTGATGTAGAGTGTAATAAGAGGCCCCAAAGTGCTATTTAGAACTCTTATGAGTTATTTGAAAATCAGAAAGATTTCAACAATTTTGATCACATTAGTAATTGCTTTCCTCATTGGGATAAACCCGCTTTTGAAAAACTTGGTACCAAGGCAATAGGCGGAGGCTGACTCATACAACGCAATTACAAGCAAAGGGAGCAGAGATCCGCAGCCAAGGGTCAGGTTTTATGGATGTTTTCCTCACGTTCATGGGTACAAATGTGCCCACCTTCTTTTGGATATGAAGTCAAAAAAAACAGAAAATAAACAAGGAGACAAATGGCAGGGAAATCCTAAATTGTGTCAACCCACTACTGATGCTGCGTAATGGGGAAAATCTGTTTGTATCTTGGACTTTACGCATACAGTGACTCTTGCCCACAAAAGACATTTAAAATGCCCTTGCCAGTCTCTTCACAGCAGAACACCAATGGTGCATTCAGAATGCTGATCAGGCTGCAGGAACACGGGTCAATGAGAACACAAAGACTCACAAATGAATGCTAACACCAGGCAGCCATTCACACTTAAGAATGCACACAAAGCATTTGGGGGACAAACTAAATCTTCCATAGAAAACTACCAGGAATGATTTGATGCTTAAAGTTATCCTTTGTGTGATTCTTTAAGCAAAGACAGGAAAGAAAAAAAAAAAAGGAGGGGCAATCATCATAGGAAACTTGAAACAAAATCATAGATATCATGGCACCCATTCAAGGAGATTCTCTCCTGACCAGTATCTTTGCAAGCAGATTTGGGTTTTTTTATTTATTCCTAAGCAAAGAGAAAGAGATGGACATTGATAGCTATCCCAATACACGGCTTTTGCAAATGACTGTATATAAAATATGCACATTGGTCGAGGCATCTGGGTGGCTCAGGGGGTTAAGCATCTGCCTTTAGCTCAGGTCAGATCCCAGGGTGCTGGGATGGAGCCCTATGTCCAGCTTTCTGCTCAGCGGGAGTCTCTTTCTCCCTGTCTTCCCCTGCTTGTGCTCGTTCTTGCTATTTTTCTCTCTCTCAAATAAAATCTTTAAAAAGAAATGCACATTAGTCTGAACAGAGTTCTTATTATAATGTATTGGTTTGATCACTATCAAAAAATCCTTTTACTGTTTTTACAAAATACCAAGCTAAAATCTCCTCTAAGAACTGCTATCGTTAGATAACTGAACTGGAATATATCAAGCTGTTGAGTTAGGCTTCTGGTGAACAGAGCAGGAAAGCCAAATAGTGCGTACCCCATCTGAATGGGCCATATTACATAAACACTGCCTTTATCAAAGTAGATCAAAAGTAGAAAAGAAAAATTTTAAAGTTTTGCAATAGTCCTTAAATCTTTTCTAGGGTAAATCACAATATATAAATAATATACTCAGTATGAATCTCAGAATATATGCTTGGATGAACTAGAAATATAATTTTATATTCTATAACAACTTGAATCAATTACAAACCTCCCAAAAAAAGAAGACATCGACTCAGTGAAATTTGGGTTTCTATTCTTCCTTCTTAAGGTTGTATCGAAGGTCCAAGCCATCAGAAATGGGAGAAAGGCATGGATTCTTGGATTCTTGAATTACTTGGGCTGAAGATAAGGTCTTAACTTAAAAGAATCCTCAGCTCAGAGAACCTGTGGGTAGCTCTGCAAAGTTCTCTAGGGCTCCCAATTAACTACAGAGAGCTCACGGTCATTTCTTTTTTGAGGTTTTATACCATCTCTGGGCTCTGCCTACGAGAGATGGACACAGATGATGCTAACTCCTTTCATATATTTGCAACTCATTTCTTCTCCATCTCTCCCTTCTCTAGACTGAAAATTAGGTTTGGAAGAACTTCCCCTTGTTTCTCCTAAATATTTAGCCTAATGTTTGAACGCTTTTCCTGTCCTAAATTTAGGCTTAGAATTTTGGAAAGCAAAGTTACGATAGTATATGGGGCTTCTCTTCTCTCTTTACTATCATACATAGTCCCTGAGGAATTAAACATAGACTTCACTAGCTATTCCAATGGAGTATTTCACTCCAAGAAAAATAATCAGAGGGGAGAAAAGTAATATTAGTTAATAGGGACACCTGGGTGGCTCAGCGGTTGAGCATCTGCCTTTGGCTCAGGTTGTGATCCCGGGGTCTTGGGATGGGGTCCTGCATTGGGCTCCCTGCATGGAGCCTGCTTCTCCCTCTGTGTCTCTCTGTCTCTCATGAATAAATAAAATCTTTAGAAATATAATATTAGTTAATAGTTAAAATAAAAAGGTTTCCCCTCCCTCCCTGCAAAGCCTTTATAATGAGATGACCAAAAGATGACTATTTACTTTGAAATCCTAATATATACATCACATAAAACGCTGCCACATGGATACTATTATGGCATGGCTTTTGGCTTTACACCACCGATTTTCATGGGCCATAAAATGCAAGTAATGAATGAATGCAAGTACCTGGAAGAACGGTCTGGGTTTAAAACTAGCTATTTAAGATCTTCCAAGAAAGGACATTTAAAAAAAAAAAAAAACTCCCAAAGCTAGGCCAAAATATTATGATTTCCACTTTTTAAATGTCACCCTGTTCTAAGCCTTTCACTTTTAATGATAAACAGAAATTTCTGAAGACATCCAGCAGTAGTCATGACATCAGACCGGAAGAGCCAGCCCTCTGTAGAACACACACCCAGGAGAGAGGTCCTGCGGAGGAAATGTCACGAATAATGTTATGTCGGGGATTTCTCTAAACCTATCATTGCCAGGCACCTGTGCTCGAGGGCATCCATCCAATCAAGCAGGGAGCAGGCACCTTGCCATTTCAGCAGATGGGTATTAGTGTCGAAGGCAAAGGAACCATGTACAGTATATATTTCAATTATAAGTGTGGAGACTTGGAGTCCCAGTTGGAATCGTGTCCGTTCCTTTCTGAGCTGGTAACAAACTAGAGATTATACCATCCGGAATGTGCTTTCCACAGAATCAGCTTTCAGGAAAAATACCCATTTGCAAAGGGAAGAACATATTTTGTATGACAGGCTGAGAATCAAAGGAAAGAACCTAAATACTCCTTAAAGAAATATCCCAGGCTTCGTATTTCTACTGAGACAGCATTGAAAAAATGGGGGGGGGGGGGCTGTCCCAGCACACAGATATATTACGGCTGAATTGACAGAATTTTGAAAGCGTGTGTATTCCTGAATGTCCATGTGTTTCAGGTTTTTGAAGTGTTCTAGCTAAACAAACTTCAGAGGCCAAGTGGCTTCTGGGACAGGACCATCTTTCATTCTGGTCTACATATTCCAAGACCAAGATTTCTAAGTCTCTCCTTTCAGGTCATACTGACTTCTACCTTCTTAAATTTTGGAAGTGTTTCAAGCAAAAATATTTAGGTATCATATTGATTAATACTGTCTACCGGCTAATATTATTTCAGTATACGATGACAGAAAATATTGTATCATTCTGCATTTAACCATTTACCTAATCTCATTATCACCATCAAAAATTAAATGCTCCCTTAATAGTTTAAACATTATCCTGGCCAGCCAGTATTACCAAACAAGCATCCGCACTTGAGTGAATGGTTGCAATCCTCTAAAGAAACATCATCTAGACTGTTCCTTTGCTTTGGCATGAAAATACACAGAAGCCTTCTTAAAGCTTTTAATCTACCTTACTTACAGAAAAAGAGGGTTGTTTTTGTTTTTCTTACATGGACTAAAAATATATCTATTATTGCACTTTGTATGTCATTAGTTCTTATGAAATTGTATTATAACACCTGGGGTGAGCATCTGGGAAGAATGTCAGCATATCTTGGAATTCATCTCGCCCATGAAATGTCTCTAAGTTCTTATTCGATGATTCAATTATTTATTTTATTGACCACAAGAAATGCTGATATCCTACTCCCGAGAAGCAGTCATAGCCCAAGAGTCGAATGGGAATTAGGTATAGCGTAGGGTTCCCACTGAACCACTCTCTTGTGCGGTACGGTTATGTACCAGTGGCACAGGCGTTAGGCCACTGCACTCACTTCAAAACCTGATAGCTCTGCTTGTTTTCTAAAATGCTGCTTGAGACTTACTCCCTTTTAATAATTCACTCTGCTAACACAGAGACTGTAAAAAAGTAGCACCTGCAACACTTGAGGGAATTGTACATGCAACCAGATGGCTGAGCCAGTCGCCAGAGAATACGAGTAATAGTAGCAACAAAAACACCCACAGCACTACTGTGTGTCCAACGTGGATTAAGATGCCATGTGTTGAAGCTAATTCCTAATCTTCCCATCATCTCCAGCTCAGCTGGGCTCCTGTCCTCCCTTTCTTTCAAGGGTCTCTGAGTTAAGTTTGAAACTCCGAGGCTGCTCTCACCATTATCCTAAAATAGAGGTCCCCATGACCAACATACGGCTGGCTCAGATCTGCGTTCCCAGACAAGAAACAGACTTCTGGCCTGTGAAGAGCCACCATATCCTGACTTACGCTGGCACCCATCACCCGGGTGTCACTGCCTCCTGATAATAACAGCTACCACGTATGAGCACTTACTATGCACCAGATATTAATCACTTACTAACATTGTGAGTCACTACCTTTCTAACAGGAAATGCCCAGGGAGGATGACTCAAGAAGACACAGTGAAGTAGTCCGTGATTTTCACCCACATGTTGTATCACTGGAAATACACCCCCCTTAAGTATGAAAAGGCTGTTTCACTGAAAGTCAAATACCACATAGCATTCCTGCTTGCTATGTGATTTTTCTTTTATTTTTTTTCTAAAAGGGTGAACAACTTTTGACAAGTAAGCACAAAGAAAACAAAGTGTAATCTTCCCTCCATTTTAGATGATAGTAATTTGCATTCCTGGAAGTTAAGTGTATCTTAAAAACAAAAAAAAAAATATTTATATGTAGATAGGTTTCTAGGCTTAGATTATAAAAGGGGTTTTTAGCTACATGAATGTCTTGGGAGCACTAAAAATTAATTCAGGGAGAGGCACCTGGGTGCCTCAGCGGTTGAGAATCTGCCTTTGGCTCAGGTCCTGATTCCCCGGGTCCTGAGATCGAGTCCTGCATCGGGCTCCCTGCATGGAGCCTGCTTCTCCCTCTGCCTGTGTCTCTGCCTCTCTCTCTGTGTCTCTCATGAATAAATTAAATTTTTTAAAAAATTAATTCAGGGAATAGTACAGACCTCCATGGAGGGACTATCCCACACACTGCAGGGTACCCAGCAGCCCTGCTTTCTGTCCACCGAGTGTCACTGTCTTTTCCAATCTTGTGACCACCAAAAACTTCCTTCAAAGGAAAACGCTGCTCTCACCCCACTTTGGGAGCCACTATTCTAAAGAATAGGCATCATTAGCCCTATATGACAGATTAAAAACCTGATTCTTGGACGTTTAAGTAATTTGCTGTCAAATAGCTAGAAAATGAGATTCATACCAGGATTCTTTTATTTCTGAAGAATGGGCTCTTCTCATTACACACACTGATTTCTTGAAGTAATTACTGCTCCATTTAGAAAATGCCCAGGTAATTTAATTAGATAGAGCAGAAATGAGGACTAAACAGCACCAGATTCCCGACTCCTATTCAAGAAACTTCTACCTTATGGTAAGCTGTGAGTGAATAGGGAACTTCTAGGACTTCCTTATCACTTTCTCTACCAGGTCACTTTCTCATCCAGTCTTCTAATTCTATTTTGACTTTAAAATAGTTTAAATTGACCAAAATCCCTTAAAAGTTAAAGAAAATGAAGAATATGAGCTATGAAGCAACCTATTTTAGTGCTATTTTATATACTATGAATGCTGATTTTTGCTACTCTAACATAATTCCAGGGGTAGCCTATAACAGGAAGGATTCTTCAAATACCGAGTGCTTCCCTCAGTTGACATCATCACCTTCCTTTCTCCTGAAAGAGCCCTCAAGATCTCAAGATCTGAAAGCCCACACCATTGCCAAATACTCATTTGCCAAATTTGTTCTCCCAAATAAGACTGCAAAGCAGGGATTATCTCATCAATTAAGGATATTTTTTCATACAATTCCTAAATAATAGCCATTAGTATTTCCAGTCTCCTGTTCCTAGAAACACTGGCACAGTGGTTCCCCAAATTCAATGAGCATCAGGAATGTTTGTGCAAACACAGCTTGCTGGGTCCCACCCCAAGTTTCTGATTCAGGAGGTCTAGGGTTAGGGCCAAGTTCAAGCAGGTTCCCAGGAACTGCAGATGTTGCCAATCTGGGAATCATCCTTGGCAACCCACTAAAGAAACTTCCCCTCCACTGCTATCTGACAGAGGAAATAGTGCATAAAATGTATGTTATGACTAAGAAACTACCTATATATTCTTTTTTTTAAAGAAAAGATTTTATTCATTTGAGAGCGAGCGCGCATGAGCACAAGCAGTGGGAGCGGCAGGGAGAGGGAGAAGCAGGTTCCTCTCCTAGCAGGGAGCCCAACATGGGGCTTGATCCCAAGAACCTGAGTTGAAGGCAGTTGCTTAACCAACTGAGCCACCCAGGTGCCCCTGCTGAAAGGCTTCCCTCAATAGGTCTTCTCCTTTTCTCTTCATTAGGTGTTCACATTGACTAAATCCTATCAGCCATGAGATATCGTTGTTCATGAACCTGACAACCATTAACATACTTTTTCCTGGAGCATCAAGTCTAAAAGGTCAGATTTGCATATGATAAAAGTGCATGAGACTAATTAAAGAATTCATGATCTTTTGAACTAGATCCTACAATCACACTGATCTGGCAACTAACTACTTGGCAACGGGACCACTGGGGCAGAAAGTTTTCCAAAGACAGTATGTATTTGTCAAGTTCATAAGCCTCACGTGTCTGTGAACTGTGATAAATTCAGAACAATATTTGCATAGTTTATATTAATTTTTAGTATTATGCAAACTTGGCTTTTCCTTAAATGAGGACTCTGAGAGACCACTGTGCAAAGCATGGTTTGAGTATTTTAGTAACAGACACCTGACATGGGAGGAGTTTTAAAAGAACCTAAAAATTACAGTGAGCACCTGGCTTTATCTAGTCTCCTCTGCTACATCAGAAGCTGAGGTAAAGGGCTCTAAATGAGGAAAAAAGAGCCAGAATGAATCTTTGCTTCATAGTGGAGAAAAAAAAAATAAAACTTCTTTTAATAAATGACTGTAAATGTTAATAAAATGTCAGTAGGGTAAGTGATCAACTGTTGTGACATTAAGAATAAGAATTAAGTAATACATATTCTAAAAGGTTAGCTCACAATTGGGGTGTCATTTTACTTCATTCCTATTACAGCCTATAAATATACCATCTATAAACACAGTCTAGAAACACACAGTGATGAATACAACCATCAATCATTGTAGCAAAATATTCTTCAACCAAAGCCCTCACCTTTTGATAAGAAAAAAAAAAAGTCTGTAGTGTGACTTCTTAAAATTTTTATGGCAACATTGACGTTTTGTTTTTGAATTGTGGCTTTTTTGATTCTCAACACCACTCACAGGTTATCTTTAAATTTCTAGGTTTCTAAATTACTGGGTCATGAAATCTTTTGAAAACTGATGTCCTACTATCATTCTGAGGATTTCACCTTTAATTAACAGAAAAAAAATGGATTCGCCTCTAGGTCTCCTTGTGAGTGAACTTTTTACCTAAGGCACAGTTTAAAACAGAATTTTCTCAGATGGTTCATAACACAGCAATACACTAACACATTGCAAGAAAGTCATACTGATTTGCAATTAATAGCCTCCACCCAGCATGACAATTACAAAAGACTCCCATCTAAAAAAAAAAAAAAAAAGTATACTTGATATTTTATCATTTCAACAAACTCACCTAACTTGGATTCACAAACTGAACAGGTGGAAATTCTGTCATAGTATTTCCCACTTGTTTTTCTAATGGTGGCATTAATTTTTCACAGTGTCTGAGCAAAGTGAAATAAAAACAGGTAAAAACGACATACACATTGGGCAAAAACAAATGTTCTCTTTCCTTTTCCCAAGCTCTACTGGTGTGATTTTATTTTATTTTATTATTTTTTTAAGATTTTCTTTGAGAGAAGGGGAGAGTGAGAGAAGGAGCAGGGGGGAGTGGGAGGGGCAGGGGGAGAAGCAGACTCCCTGCTGAGCAGGGAGCCTGCCAGTGCCAGGCTCCGATCCTGGGACTCAATCCCTGGGCTCTGGGATCATGACTTGAGGTGAAGGCAGATGGCTAACCAGCTGAGCCACCCGAGAACCCCTCGTGTGATTTTAAAGGAAGGGTGAAGTAGATACTCTCAAATTCTACATCTCCAGCAGATCTGATGTATGCCTAATCCTGAACACTTGTTGATTATGGCTGAGGCCAGAAGGGGAGGTAGAAGAATGAGAGTTGCAAATAGAGTTGGGAAGAGAGCTGAAGACAGATGGACAGGACAGAGAGAGAGGTGAAAACAAATTGGAGCTGAAGCTAGAGAGAAGACTTTGTCTAATGGAATATGCTAAGGATGAATTAAAAGTGGAAAAGTAAAAATCACGAAGTGAGATCATGACAAATTATCTTAAGGATTCTGGAGCATCCAATACCTCGATTACTCTCCCTCCAAATAAGGTTGTATCACATCATTCCTAAAGCTCCTATGTAGGTAGTAAAGGTTCTATCCCATCATTTATAATACTCATTGTTTTAAAGTTTCGGCCACATATAAACACGTGACAAAAAAGTTCATTACGTCTTCTAATCATTAATTGGAATAGAAGACACACTGGGACACACAATAATATTTCCAGTAAAGCAGAAAGGTAAGTAAAGCATATTTATCTAACAATCTTTTATTATAGCTGTTTATTTGGGGGAGATATTTTATTTATTCATTTGAGAGAGGGCATGAGTGGGGGTTGGGGGAAAGACAGAGGGAGAAACAGTAGAAGCAGACTCCCCACTGAGCAAGGAGCCCAAGATGCAGGGCTTCCAGGACCCAGAGATCATGACGTAAGCTGAAGGCAGATGCTTAACCATCTGAGCCACCCAGGTGCCCCTATATCTACGTCCTGTATTTTATTCCTTCAGCTTTTCAATAGTTGTTACCCGCAAAATATTGTGATATAATTGTCTTAAAGATGGTCACTTATCACATCTAAAAGTATAGCCAACTCCCCCAAAGAGAGTCTCTGCAAGAATGTCAAGGCGCTGTCACATGTAGTACGTGATTTCGTCCTCAACCAGATTAACCAACTAATCAGACAAATGGTAGAAAATAATATATAGGAACTATGAATCTTGTGATTGGTGGCTATGCTGATTGTAAGATAAATAGTGAAATATCAAAACAGTTTTATAAAGTCTGTTCTCAATATGTTGTGATCAGATTTTAAATCGTCTATGTTTCAATACATGTTATTAACTCCTGTCTGATAATAATGATTCAAAAAGCAAAAACATTTACATGTGCTTTTATGTGAATGCATTTATTGTCTTAAGATTTTTGTAAATTCAAATTTATACCAGTTATACCCTCACAACCTTAGGCTATAGGCACACCTAATTATTTCCAAAATCTTGAAGCAGAACCTAATATCCTTCTGTAAAGTTTTGATAATGATGATAATCAATTTCTGAAGTGGTGTATGTGATTGTTAACTCATGTTTTCCTCTATTTACATGTCCACTAAACCTTCATAATAATAATAATAATAAATAATAATAATAATAATAATAATAATAATAATAATAATAATAATAATTAGTAAATAATAAATTCTGGCCAGATTCTAGCCTTGACCTGTTGGTTCACCCTAGGAAATCCTGGCATCTCATCCCCAGCACGCTGATCCACCGAGTGGAAATAGCCTGCAGCTGTGTCAGAATGGTCTGCAGCGGCCCATATGCAACAGGCAACCCGATCCCAGTGCTTTACTGAGGTGCATTATTTATGGCCCTTGGAGACTGCAAGCCACATTACACTGCATGACACAAGTATTGCATCCGTGGTTCGGGACTGGAGGAGAAATAGATTTTATTAAATACAGGTCCTATTTGGTAAGAAAAAGGAAATAAATCATATGCGCACTCCACAAGAAGAGTACTCTAACATCTATCTAAAAAGCTATTAATAATTATTCTTTCAGTGTTGAAGCACTTGATGCTATTTTTATGCAAGTTTTAGCTCACAGATCCTATTGGAATGCCTGTTAGATATTTCTGGTTCTGGCCAGGTCTGAGTCATTTTATAAAATCCCAAATAAGAATTGCTTCCACTGCTGACACTGGCCATTTGCGGCATGCCAACCTAGATAAAAGCAGCTCTGCACATGGGTGGAATGGGCCAGCACGGTGTGCCTGAGGTACAACCAAAATCCTGTGCTCTTCCGCAGCAAGTCCCCTACAACCTTTTTTCTTCCACTAAACACTGAGTGTTTCTTAGAACAAATAATGGTAGATCCATAAGCTTTCTTCGAACACATTTTAATCCTCCATAACTCCAGACATAGCTAGTCAGAGACAAAAATCAAATTTCTTTCCCAGAACCCTCGCAACTATTCCTCACTACACATACTGAAAGCTTATTAGATGGCAGGCTCTTGCTGAAGTGTTTTGCATGCATATCCTAAGGATCACAATAATTCAATGAGAAGTAATAAGTAATTACTAGCACAATATCGCTACCTTTCCTTTTGGTTACTTAGCTAGTGTGTACTTAGGTTGGCATATCTTTCTATAAGCAGACTGTTGTTTTGTTTTTTTATAGAGAGCTAAAATAAAACAAAACCCAGGAGACTGGAAGGAAAAAGCATGAGAAAAGAAAGGAAGAGTAAATACTGTTAAGAAATCATTTAAGTTTTATAAGCCAAATATAATTTTTTGCAAGCACAACTTTTATTAAAAGTCATTTAACAAATTAGCAAAAAGATCTACTCATTTTGTCCCCCATAGCACTTTCCACATGCATTCATTATAGAACGCAGCATCTTTCACTCTGTGAAGGCGGGACCATCCCAAATGATTCTAAATTCACAGTGGCTAGCTTAATGACCCGCATTTAGCAGATACACAAAAATGATTTTTGAATGAATGATAACTGAATGGTCTTAAACCACCAATGTTTTTTTACAATCCTCAAGAAGCTCAGAGTAGGTCTTTAGAAGCCATCCTAGTAGAGACCAACTTTCCAAAGAAGTTCCTTGAAAAAGACTAACATCCAAGCAAATGTGTTTGGCTGACCCTCTTTGATGGCCCAGGATGTTAGTTTTCTTATATATTTTAATACTTAAGCGCTAGAAAACCTTCTTTTCTAAAAATAGCAGACCCTCTCATATCTCTCCCCTCTTCACCTTACCTAAATGTTTGTACAACATATCTGCAAGGCTTACTCAGTATGAAAGAACCAGCTCTCCTCTGAAATAGAAGTGAGGTGATTATGTAAAGTAGAAACAAGTTCCCAAGAATGCCAGATTGGGGATGATTTGCCTTTTTGGTTATTAATAGATGATGAGTTGAAAACTTGTTCTACAAAAAATTAACAACTTCACTGAGATACAATTCACATATACTACAGTTCACCTTTTTAAAAAGTACAATTCAATAGTTTTTAGCGTAGTCGCAGAGTTGTTGTTCTGCAAATTTTAACGCTTTCCTGTCCACTGGCTTCAGTAGTAAACTTGCTTGTCTATATATCTGTACAGGCCATAGTGATGCCTTCAGGAAAGAAAATGCAACTTCTAGTGGTACTTAGGGTCAAAGGTGCTCAATTTCTTAGGCGATCTAGATCATGACACCATGCTTTAAATTCATAAACTCAACCATTGTTCCCAGAATATAATCCTAACCCCAATGCCAGGTTGCCTGAATGAGAAGTAAATTCACCATCCACCATGACCTGGCTCTTTTTTTTTTTTTTTTTTTTAATTTATTTATGATAGTCACAGAGAGAGAGAGGGAGGAGAGGCAGAGACACAGGCAGAGGGAGAAGCAGGCTCCATGCACCGGGAGCCCGACGTGGGATTCGATTCCGGGTCTCCAGGATCGCGCCCTGGGCCAAAGGCAGGCGCCAAACCGCTGCGCCACCCAGGGATCCCTGACCTGGCTCTTGAGCTCTGGCTAGCAGTCTAGATTTCCTGTGGGATATAAGGACATGTGCAACAAAAATCTCTCTTCAAGAAAAACAGGCTGCCCCACTCTAGGAAATTTGGTTAACAAATGGCCTCCAACTCTCAGTGCTGTTAAGGTTTGCTTGAGCTGCAAAAAGTGGCCTGGCCAAGGATCCCATCTTGCTTTGGTAAACCACATCCAATCACTGAGTGAGCCATGAGTATAAGAGGCTATCCTTTTGGTCTGACATGGACACTGTGATGGGCAATACTCATTCAAGAACTTTCTTCAGAGTGGGCTGAGATTTTGCTGGGCTGCTTCACAGTTTGGCTCCTTCTCCTTCCCTTGATAGGTGTTAATCTCTAATAAGCATCTTGCACCTCAGATTCCATCTTAGTGTCTCAGGTGTGATAGCTGTTCAACAGGAGTGATCTGAGAAAGCAGGCAGCAAGAGTTTTTAAGCCAGGTAACTTATGCTCAGCTAGCAATGAAAGCCCCATCACTGGGGGAGGTGAACCACCAATAGCCCCTGGCACAAAGAGGTAATCCAGTTTTTTAAAACTTTCACTGGAAGTGAATTAGGTGGGTGAACCAGTGAAATGGAGTGCATCGGGTGCAGCCTATCAGGTATTTGAGACATACAGAGGAAATAGTAGCTAAAGAGGGTACAAGATTTGATGACTATTTCTAAGTTCCACTGAGGCTCTACAGAAAGGTACTGTACAGTGATGGGTAAGTAATAGGCAACTGAAATCCACATATGAAAGCTAGTGAAACCGCTTAGTTCTATACATACAGAAAAGTTCTAATTATTCACAGGGGAGGACAGAGAAAGTTGCACACCAAGCCTGGCACTACCTATCAGTGTGAATGATTTATTTCAAAGATTATTAAACACAAAACCAAGACAGGTCTATTATGTATAGTTCAGAGAAATGCATGGGTTTGTTGGAAAAAACCCAAAGTTGCCATAAGACCTAGCCAATGTGAACTGACAGGAGCAAGAGGAAGAGCATGGAATGGATTCTGAGGGTATTTGAACATGACATTGGATAGGGAAGAGTCTATTGACTCACATCTCCCTATACAGATTTGCTTGGCAAAGACCCTTAGGAACAGGGTGAATTTGCTACCAGGGTGGCTCCTAGGAGCATGGGAGAAGAGAGAGCTCCTTCTGAGCAAAGCTGAAATGCCAGAATTGTCATGGAAGACAGTGAAAAAAGGAATAAAGGACCCCAGGAAGTGGGTATCTAGGAATGAATATATCACATAAGGCTGGGAAACTCACCAGATGTTCCATGAGAATGCCCAGATGACACACTATTTATTAAGCCCACAGGAATGCAGTGATGACACGGGTAACAATATTACCAAAAAGTATAGTGATACCTCTCGTCTACAAGCCAGGGCTGACAGTAGGAAAGGTTGTTACATAAATTGGCTTGCTGATAGCAAGAGAGATAATAGGATCCTCAAGCCAGAGAGCTAGGTAGTAGCCCTTAACCTCCAGAAGCCAAGGAGTTGCAATCACTATAATGACTAAACAAATCTAATTTCCAGTCAAGAGACCAAACTGCAAAAAGTTATAGAGCTAATTAACAGAATGCAGCATCCTAAGGGTCATAGAGATGTGTAGCCATCAAAGGGGCTTCTCAGTTGTAGTGAAAAAAAAAAAAAAAAAAAAAAAGAAAGAAATCAAATATGAATGACCAGAGGCTGAGGATTGCTGTGTCAATAAAAAGTAATGATCCACCTCCATTTTTTCAGACCTGAGCTATTTCCCACACCCATACCACAATCAGTGAAGTACATGGTTGGATCTTGAGAAGGAAAGAACCTTAAAACTACATCAAGTTTACCCAGTAAGGATCTCCATCTCATCCCCAAAGAGATCCATGGCTATTTACTCAGACAACTGTACTTTGTAAAAAGAAGATATACAGACATTTTAAGGGCAGCTTCACATGAGGTCAGAGTTACTATTGATCTCTGGAGGCCTGAAACGTTAAGGTCTCCTTGGAAGAGTAGGGGCATGTGCTGGTTCAGGTCCTCTGTGAAACAGACACTAAATTGGAATTGGAAGTGGGAGAGATTTATTGGGAGAAACTTCTGTGAAAGATAAAGAAACAAACAAATGGGAGTAGGCAAAGAGGGTCCTCTGTTTTGCCCCTGGACTGTGCTAATTATTGGCACTCATTTGTGTATGCAGGATCATCTAAACGTCATGGAAAATTACCACTTGATCCATTACACCAGCGACCTTTTGTTGGTTGGGCCAGATGAGCAAGAGATGGCTGGCATGTTAAAGGTCTTGGTAAGTCACATGCACGTCAGAGGGAAAAAAATAAACTTTATCAAGATTCAGGAGACTGTCACACCTATAGATTTTTAAAAGTCCAATGGTCAGGCTGTGACAAGACATCCCCTTAAAGTAAAAACCAAATTATCACGTGTTGTGCATCTTACCACGAATAAAGAAGCATCACGCTGGTGGGCCTTTTCCATCTCTGGAATCAGTGCATTCCACCTCTACAACCAGGATGATAGGACTGTCAGCCTTAAGTGGGTTGAACAGCAAAACAACTCTGCTGCAGGTCTTGGCTGGAGTGCAAGCAGCCCTCACACTTGGACCATATGACTGGGCATACCCTGTGGTGTAGGAGATATCAGTGGTGGGAAGAGATGCCATATGGCAAGTTCCAATGGAGAGTCATAAAGTGAGTCCCCTGAAATTTGGGGGCAAGGTCTTGCCATCTGTGGTATAGAATTACACATCTTTTGAAAAATAGCTTCTGGCAAGCTATTGGCTTGTAGTAAAGATGGAATGCCTGACCATGACTCACCAAGTGAACATATGGCCAGGGCTATCCATCATAGGTTGAGTCCTGTAAGACTCACCAAATAGTAAGGTACCGTGGACCCAGGAGTAATCCATCATAAGGTGAAAACAGTATATTTGCAACCGAGCACAAGTAGGATTGGAATCAACCACAGTTATACCATGGTCCTCCTTCAGCTCGGTCATATAGTTGTATGGGGAATCTTTTATGGCCAACTAAAGAAGGAGGAAATCCTAATGGACAGATAGGTGCAATGCACCTTGTCATTCATTTTAGCTAAAACTAGTGAGGTTATAATATACTCAGACCTATGGGCAATAGTGAAAGTCCTGAGCAACTCTGCAGGGACATGAAAAGAAGATTAGAAGGTGGAATATAAGGAGGTTGGATTAGATGTGTGGAGTATCTATGAGGTGGACATATATGATTGGGCATGAAAAGCTCTTGCCAAATAAAGACACAGTAATCAACCAAGTAGACAAAATAACTCACCCAGTAAATGTCAGTTAGCCTTTGTCATTAACCACTTCAGTGGTGGCTCAAGGAACACATGAATAAAATGGTAATAGCAGCAGAAGGGGATATCATGGATGTACGAATATCATAGACTCCCACTTATAAAGGCAGTTTAGCTACCGAATTTCCAACCTGCCAACAAACACAATCAGTGTGAAGCCCCCGATATGGCGCCACTGTTTGAGTCCATTCAGCCAAATGAGCCACTTCCATCCTGGAAGGATCATTACTTTATGTTCATAGAAAGGACATCCTGGAAGGATCGCTACTTTATGTTCACAGAAATAACACGTATTCCAAACATAGGTTTGCTTACCTTGCTCAGAGGCCTCAGCCAGCACTCTAAGGGATTATGCAACACCTGATGCACTAGTATGGAATCCAACATAACATTTCCTTAGACTAGTTCACCACTTTACAAACGTAGGAAGTGCCACTGTGGGCTCATGACCATGACGTTCACTGGCTATATCATAATATTCTATTGAATGAACAGCTGGAACTCCAAATGAGGGGCAAAACCCTGTGAGGATGAGCTACTATCCTGCAGCATGAACTATTTATACTCAAAGAACTTTAAACAACCCTGTGTCTTTCTTAGGAAGAATTCAGGTACCCAGGAGTCAAGAAGTAGAAGCAGGGGTTGCCCCAAATACTATCATAACAAATGATCCACAGGGAACTTTGTGCTCTCTGTCCCTGCAACTTTGTGCTTTGCAGGGTTAACGGTTCCTGATGTAGAAAGGGTGAAAATTTCACTAGAGGACACCATCAAAGTCCTACCATCTACAACTGCTGTCTGAAGATTTGGGGCAAGAAGAGGAGTCATCATCTTGGCGGGAAAACTGAACTGGATGGTCAGGAAGAGGTAGGAGTGCTGTTAAGCAATGGGGGTAGGAGAAGTACATGTAGGACCCAGCTACGCCACCAGAGGGCCTCCTGGTACTCCCTTGCCCAACTGTGAGCATAACTAGTCAGATACAGCCAGGCAGGCAGGCAGAAGAGATGGTGACCAAGAGATTGGATGCCTCCTGGATGAGAATCTGGCTGATGTGACCAGATAAGCCACCAGGTAGAGCAGATGTGGCAGCTGAGGATACAAGGAATCTAAAAGGAGTAGTTGAAATGAAAGAAAGTAGAAACTGCAGCCTTGAGATCAACTGCAGCAGTGGAATTGGAGTTGATTTGGTTAATCTCCCTCCTTCATTTTTTCCCCTCAGGAGAAGAGGCCCACCAGAATCCAGGAGAATCCAGCTCCCCAAACACGTACAGAGATGTGTATGCAAGTGAGAAAAGGGGAATTGTGATAGATACGGAGATGCGTCACCCAGATCCTCTTTCAGGATTTGCCACGGCTGTTGTGTGTTACTAATGCTATCAAACAACTACTAAACTTAGCTGCTTAAAACAAAAATCTTATCTCAAGTTTCTGTAGGTCGTGACCCTGATGTGGCTAAAGTAGCCCAAGGCCACTTGTGAGGTTGTAGCCAAGCTGCTCGCTGGAGCTGTAATCTCATCTGAAGGTTCTACTGTGTGTGTGAGGTGAGGGGATGGGGTTTGGAAGGTCCACTTCCAAGCTTACTAACACGGTCCCTCAGCCTATCACCAAGTGAGCCTCTCTGAAGGGCCGCCTCACATCATGACAGCTGGCATCCCTGGGGTAAGTGATCCAAGAGAAAGTGTGAGAGGGAGACTCACCCAATGTCCATACCCTTTCCAGGGCAGCCCCCACACAGGGACTGAGTAAGGCACGGATAGAAGGACCTACTCGTTTCACTCCAACATAGTCACAGATAGTAACACTTGCCTGCAGGCTCCCTGTCAGGTTGGCTTCGGCATCGTCAGGCCTGCATTATAGTTTGACTTCTTCCTCTGTTCAGTCCTACCTCCCCCTGCTTCCTCTCGTAAAAATTGATTCCTAAAAAAAAATCTTGTATCCCAAGCTCCATCTTTCTTGGGGGAGCTGGTGAGGGAGGTGCTTTATTTCTTTTCCTATCATTGCTGAGTGCCTTCCTCCCAGGGGACGTTAAGTCTCTTTTTCTAATTCACTATTCCCTCCCCACTGACCAAAGGTATAGGCCAATAGACTGGAAGAGCCAGTCAGTCTCCCCTACATGGTAAATGGTCTTGTTATACTTTTCCCAAGTTAGCAGCTACCCCCTGAACTTAAGAGGGTTTTTAGTTGTGAAGATGGTCGAGAAACTGGGGAGACGTTCTAGGCACTTTTCTTTAATTAAGAGGTCTACCTTATGCTTAGTAATTTAGTCTAAATAGAGACAACTAACTCAATGGTACAAGGGTAGTTTTCTTAAAATTTCACCAAACCTAACAAGTAAACAATAGTATCACGAGAGGTGGTAGTGGTAGAAGTACATGGAAAGCGGTAGGAGGTTTATCAAATGAAGCAAATAATTTGTTTTTGTTTCTATTTTTATTAGTAATCAAAGAATCTTTTAAAAATTAAATTTGGAATACACAGACTATTTTGGTTCTACCTCAAGATAAATAGTCTTCATTGAAATAAGAATTCTCCAATTCTTTTGAGAGTATACAAATGATCAAGCATAATACATGCATTTTAGAAGCAGAGTTATAATAAAAATGCAAATTAATTCAAAGGTCCATAGTGAGATCATTCAGCCATATGGTCACTAATGAAGTTCCTAATTGTTACAACATCGACACCCCAGTCAGAAGGCAAGATGGAGAAATTCTGCTGTATTTGGACTTCCTTAGAATATTTTTAAAATTTTAATTGAAGTTCAAGAAATAGTTTCCGTCTCTGAAACTTTTTTTTTTTTTTTTACACCAAGGACCACTGCAAATCTTCTAATTACAAAACTTTAAATTTTTTTTGAATAATAATTTCCCAAGTTGTGTAATGAATAAAAAAAAAAAAATCAAAGTACTACATTCATAATTTAGCATACAAAATATATGCCAACAGGGATTTTATGAGTAAAATGAATTTATTCATTCATCCAAGGCACATTTATTGGCATCTATAATGTGCCAGGAACTGTCCTAGGCATTGGAGAGATATATCGATAATCAAAACAGACAAGAATCCCTTTTTTCATGGAGTCTAAGTCCTCCAGAGGGAGAAAGGAAAACAATAAATAAAATGTATAGTATGTTAAATAGTAAAAAATTCTAAACATATAAGCAGGTAAGAGTGATATAATATTGGCAAGGGGGTGGGTAAGAATTTAAAGTTTATATCCTGTGTTGAGGAAAGACTTCACTGGGAAAGAGTCTGAGTGAAGAACCTCAAGTGAGGAGATGAGCCAGGCTTCCTCTGGGGGAAGAGCACCCACGGCGGAGATCGCAATTTGACCTTGCATGGATAAAAATACAGCAAGGTGGCCAGTGTCGTCACTGAGGAATGAAGAAGGGCAAAGCACCAGAGAGGAGTTCTGAAAGGGGACAGGTCATGTACACCTTGAGGGTCACAAGGACGACTCTGGCTTTACCCTGAGGGAGAAGTGGTCTTTGGAGAGTTCTGAACAGAGGCAACGTAGCAGGATCTCACTAAGGTTTTAGATTTTAACAGAGTCACTCCAGTTGTTCTGATGAGTACTAAAAAGTGGCAAAATTATAAGTAGGGATACAGGTTGAGAGCCTGATGAAGGGGAGAGGTGATGGGGACTTGCCCAGGGTGGTAACAGCAGGGCTGGTTGAGGAATGGTTAGATTCTGCAGTAGGTCAGATTTCCCAAAGGTCTAGATTAAGGAGTGTGATTTTTTGTGTGAAAATTGTGATTCTAAAGTATCTTTACCTCCATTTTATAAGCCTTGTTCTATCAGAATCACAACAGGTTCTCTAACCTTTATTGTCCGTTTGCTTATTTTGTTTTAGCGAAGAGACATATTTCGGAAGTTTAGCCCTTAACGCTGCCCTGTAGATGTTTTATTGATGAAGCTTTAGAGGACATCCCAGTTTAGTATCGAATAATAAAATGTTCAAGAATCTATAAATTTTTGACCTATTATCTTGTTAAAGAGGATCCTTGGAGGAAAATCCTATTGAATAAATTCTTTATCTTAGTCAATGCTATGTATGTAAAGGTTAACTGTTGGTTGCCTAGAGAGGGGAGGAAAACGGGGCAGAGCAGAGGCCTGTGTTGCTAAGGGCAGTTGCAAAGTCTTCTACTGGCATCACTGTCTCTCCCACATCCCCAACAAAAGGTGGAGTTCTCAAATTTAGGAACTATTCAAATACTCGGCAACTAGTTAAGCCACAATCTTCATCATGTTTAGAGAGACATCAATTTTTTTGTTTTTTTTCTGATTCAAAAGAACCAATATGTGTGATGACCTAGGACAACTCTTAGCAAAGTAATCTAGAAACCCTTAAATATCCAGCCATTTTCTCCAAGCTGCTTCTGCTAATCTCTTATTCTGGTTTCCCCATACTCTTACTGTGTCCTATCCTTGAACTCTAGTTACGATGGTTAATTTTTTGTGTAAATTTGACTGGGCCAGAGGATGCTCACATATTTTGTTTAGCATTATTTATGTGCGGTTGTTTCTGGAAGAGATTAGCACCTAAATTGGTGGGCTGGATGTAGTGCCTTCCCCACTGTAGGCAGGCACTAACCACCCAACTCACTGAGTACCCAAATAGAATTAAAAAAAAAAAAAGAAAAAAAGGAGGAAGCTGAATTCTCTCTGCCTATTAAGCTGAGACATCACTTTTCTCTTCACCTTGGACTGGGACCTACACTATGGGTGCTCCTGCTTCTCAGGCCTACAGATTTGAACTGGAATGTATTCCCTGGCTTCCCTGAGTCTCCAGTTTGCAAATGGCAGATCATGAGATTTCTCAGCCTCAGTAATCTTATAAGCCAATTATTTATGATAAATCTCATTTTATATCTATCTCTCCCTATTGGTTCTGTTTTTCTGTACAAAGCTTTTTATATTAAAGCCTTCCTATTTTTCTCCAACTAAAAAAGGAATTAATTCCTCTCGACTCCAACCACACAGTGTCTTCTACTTCTCTCCTTTCTTCCTTTGGCCTTGTACCATGGTATAGTCCTTACCATAGCCATCTGAGTACAATCTTTATACTCTCCCATTTCCAGAACAGTGCTGTGAATATTTCTTGAACCTCTTTCATATTTAGTTTGTTTATAATTAGACCTAGTCAAAAATGAATGCCAAGACCTCAAACACTAAGTGTTCGTGGTATTAGTTAGGGATATTGGTATCAATTGTATCAAGTTGGCTCAGTGATTTGTTCCTAAAGGAGAACTTATATAAAGACAAATTATTAGCATCTTAAAAGGTCAGGAAAAAGAGAAAACTAAAGACAAAAGAATCAAATTGTATAGCCAGAGACACCAATCAGGAGAAGGAATAGTCTTCAAACAAAAGCAGAGAGCAAGATCTAAACTACACTTAGACACATGGGAGCATACGAGGGAGAGGATCTTGTATATAGGACTTAATACTAAAAAAAAAATCAAAATGTAAAAATCAGGAATGGAGAATGAAAAAAATGTCAAAATTAAAAAGACTCAATATTTAAAAGGATGATACAAATCTGCAACTACAACAA
This sequence comes from Canis aureus, assembly GCF_053574225.1. NCBI lineage: Eukaryota > Metazoa > Chordata > Mammalia > Carnivora > Canidae > Canis > Canis aureus. Next base: position 7,090,894 of record NC_135644.1, read on the forward strand.
CAAAAGGATAAACTATAGAATTAGGAATAGTTCATTATCCAAATAGCATCCATTGGTATAACAAACCAAATATTAGAAAATACATCTTATCAGTTAATTGCAAAATGGCACCTGATGCCTTTCCCAAAATAGAAATATAATCCCAATCATGAATAAGTTGAAATCAATGTCAAGAATCTATCAGCGTGACATAGCTTGGAAGTGGGAATAAAATTCCCAGAAACAATTTATTGTTATTAATATAAGAGGATCCAAGATGAGCCTCTACAGATGAAGGAGGCAGGATCAGACTGTCCAAACAGATTATTCACATGACCCAGATTTTTACTCAGTGTCAAACTTTACTAAATAATCATAATACAAGGCATTCAAGAATTATGGATGAAGCAGAAAGAGGTCTAGGACATTAATAGTGGGTCCCTATGTCCTTTCTTCCCACGTCGGAAATGCACCTAGAGCCCAGGAAAACAGATAGGAAAGGGAGGCCCTTGGATTCCTTACATAATGGAACATGTTTAAATTATGAAATGATTCAATTTTATACCCAGTGGAGTTTCGTAGCCTATGTGACGTTCTCCAAGGAGCCAGGTCTTTTACCCTGGATTACTACAGGTAATCCTTAGTCAGGGACTCCTGTTAAGGGCATTTTAGTGATACAATCTCTTCCTCTCAGCAGATGGCATTAGTCTATTTACCCAGAGGTCCATTCAATAAGGAGGTTAAAGTAGGTCATCTGCCTTCTTTTCTTTCCCTAGGGGGCTTCCCCCTCATGAAGGGAAAGAATGGATCCCATCACCCTGGCCAGCTGCTTTAACATCTTCCCAGGTAGCCTAAGAGATTGTTTTTTATACAGTACTTTTTGTAAGAAAATGTAAAATGATTTTAGGAAAGTTGGGGGGAGGGGAAATTTTCAAAGAATTAAGGTAAACAAGTGTTTATAAAATCCCTGAGTCTACATTTTGAAGGAAATAAGTTATTTAGAGAAATGGTAAAATAAATGGTAACTTGATCGAAAATACTTGTGGTAGCCTGGGGAGAGAAACAGGCTGATGTGTTAAAAGTGCAAAGAATTTGGGATGTTCTCAAATAATTGGTAACAACGATTCCCGATCTGGAACTGTGCCATTAGCTGTGAACTAAATCACCTCCCTTCACAACCTACATGTGATTAGAAAATATAAACCACATGTGATATAACATTAAAATGAGCCTTCCTGTTTCTCGAAGCTGAGCAAGAAAATAATAGAACAAGAAAATAATATCCCTAAATGAGTAGCAAGACACCGCATCATGACCTAGAACCCATTACAGGATGTGAAGTATCGTCAGGCCAATAGCACAGTCTCTGAGGAGTGGAGCCCAAAGTCAAAAGCTAGGGGAGAAGCTGCAGCATGAGGGAAGCGCAATGCCTGCATCACAGAAAGTTGTGGGGCAATTCTCCTGGTGGAAGTATCTGAGGAAACTCTGGATGTGTTCTCTGGAAAGGCACAGCTTTAAAATCTGCCAAGCTCATGGAACATCAAGTGTCGGAGGTGAAAAAACCAATCCTATAATTTTTCCACCTTCCTGCTTCTCTCTCTCCTGTCCTGTCTCCCTATCTCTCCTAGCTAGCAACATGATGACAAACTATCAACACCATAATAATGAGGGAAGAAAGAGGAAAGATCAATTTTCTTGTACTTGGGTTTTGCATGCTCAGTCTCAAAAAGTTTATTATCTGCAACTAGACATTTGTACTTACTGACCTGAGATTTTGGGGTGTGTGATTTTTTTTTTTAAGATTTTATTTATTCATGAGACACACAGAGAGAGAGGCAGAGACACAGGCAGATGGAGAGGCAGGCCCCATGCAGGGAGCCTGATGTGGGACTCGATACCAGGGACTCCAGGATCATGACCTGAGCCAAAGGCAGGCGCTAAACCGCTGAGCCACCCAGGGATCCTGTGTGTGTGATTTCTTTTACCTAAGAGTAATTAGAAAAAAAAAATTATCCAGTTGCCAATAAGTAGATGTAAAGAGATTGTGAGAGAAAAAAATAAAATAATTTTTGCAATTTTGCCTTGTGGGAACAGCTTCTTCAATGTATTGGTCAGTTTACTAACTTTGATCTTCGTATCCCCATAGGAAACATAGTTAGCATAGTTAAAGGTCACCTAAATTGGGGAAAAAAAATAAAGAAAGCAAACTGACTCTTAAAGGAAAAGCATATGATTTAAACTATTGTTTCTATTCATTAAAATAATTCTATGTGATCAAACAATGCATATTTGTTATTTTACAAACTGAGGAAATTCATATAGGCAAAAGAAAAGCAATAATTGTATTTTATCTTGCAGAAAATAACTACTATGAACACCTTGGGTTATATCTTTGCAAGAGTTTCATGGATGGGATCCTCTGTGATTTTTTTCCTCCTACTGAAAAAAGGATCAGATCTCCTTTTCAATAAATATATAACTTCTTAATGTTAAAGGTGGTATTATAGCCCATTGTAGTTAACCACCTTTTCCCCTCATTTTCCCACTCATGTTTAGGATTTTAGGATTAATTCCTAGGAATAGAACTGGAAGATCAAAATATATGTCAAACTATACAAATATTACACAAATTTCCATTCCATCCTTAGCTGTGTATGGAAGTAATTATAATTTTCACCTACCTGAGAATTGAGAATTGAAAAATGGTACCTTATAACTGTGTTTTTTAGGTTCCTGGGGCTGCCATAACCAAGTACCACAAACAGGGAGCTTAAAAAAGCAGAAATAAGCATCTCACAGTTCTGGAAGCTCAAAGTCTAGGAACCAGCAGGATTATACTTCCTATGAAATTTGTAAGTAAGAATCCTTCTTTGTCTCTTTCTGGCTTCTACTGGCTGTCCGTAATCCTCACGGTTCCTCAGCCTAAAGTCCCATCACTCCAATCTCTGCCTCCGTTGTCGCATGGCATTCCTGTGTCTGTGTTCAAATTCCCTTCTTAGAACGACACCAGTCACACTGGATTGGGCCCCACTTAAAGACCTCTTCCTAACTTTTACATATGCTACAACCCTATTTTTTTTTAAGATTTATTTTTATTTATTTATGAGAGAGAGAGAGAGAGAGAGGCAGAGACACAGGCAGAGGGAGAGGCAGGCTCCATGCCGGGAGCCCGACGCGGGACTCGATCCCGGGACTCCAGGATCACGTCCTGGGCCAAAGGCAGGTGCAAAACCACTGAGCCACCCAGGGATCCCCCAACCCTATTTCTAAATAAGGTCACATTCACAGGTACGAGGAGTTAAGATTTCAACATAACTTTCTAGGAAACATAATTAAACCTATTACATTGCTCTAATTGATATTTCCGGGATAGCTAGGGAAGTTGAGAATTTTCTAAATTTCTAAATGCTTAATTATTTGTTGTACTAGTAGATACAGATTTCAAAATTTTATTGATTATATCTTAATGCTAGATATACTAAATTCTCTTATAGCATGTATGTTGCAAATGTTCTCTAACTTATCATTTGCTCTTTAATTTTAATTTTCCTTACTTTTTTAACTACATAAAGTTTAAAATGTTTAATCAAATTTAGCAACATTTTCCTTTGTGGGTTCTGGTATTAATGATTAAAAAAATCCACCTGAAGTATTACATTGATAATTATGTATATTTTCTTCTAGTACATTTATGGTTTCATTTTACTAGATATTTCATTTTTAGTCTACCTGGAATTTACTTATGGAAAGATCATATATGTGTGTGTATATATATATATATATATATATATATACACATACATATATATGTATGTATGAAGTTGGGACCTTATAAGATATATGTTATAAGATACATAATTATAAAGTCTAATTAGTCAAACACTACTACAGAAACAAGCTTATAGTCAGACCAAATCAGATTTATGGACTCAGAATGACAGGTGGCACTCCAGAGAGACCATGGAATGCTGCTCTCCACTTGTCTGAAGATAAGGGGCTCAGGGACCATTTCTGGATTGATTACTGTTTCTGAGATAGAATTGGAGAAGCTGAGTTAACTCAGGATTGGGTGCTATCACCAGACAAAGATGGCTTAGTAATTGTGTATCTCCAGTAAGAGATGGATGCATCAAAGACAGTAGTCTGGGGCGTGAGTTTAAAAAAAAAAAAAAAGTACAAAAAAATTGTAGCCCTCAAAAAGGGCACTGTTTGGGTATTTACAATTGTTCGGTCACCTTAGAAGAAAGAGTGGCTCCTATCAACTTCAGAGCAGATTTACCAGTGTCTGTACTCTTAGCCTGATGAGTTTTTTTTCCCTTTCTTGTCCAAGCCGAGGTCTCATTATTCCAGTCCCAGAAAAGGTTTTAGTTTTTAAATGTGTTTGCTATATATTTAATATATGTATTTATACATTATATGTATATATTTTATAACCCATTGGTTATACTTTAATCTACTAATCTGAAATGTATCATTAATCACATTTTCATATATACTTGACCACTTTTTATTTTATTCTAATAAACTGATTATATTGGGCCCAGAATTATGTTGTTTTGATTATGGCTCATATTGATTCTTATTGTCTTGTTTTTCTGATCTTGAGTTACAAATATAATGCTAATATTGCAAAATATGCTTTGCAGGGAAGATTAACTTCAATGAAGATTAGAGAAACCCCAAATAACTGTTGTTTAAGTATTTACAAGGTTAGTGGTCTAGGACAGATGCAGTGCTCCCCTGTGTCAGACAGAGGGCTTCTTGTTTTTATTAGTCAGTTGTGCGTAGCCTTAACTTTATGGTCTCCTGGATAGGAGCAATCACGCTTCAAGCAGCAAGAGGGGAATGGAAATTGAGGAAGGGATGAAGATGAAGAAGCAAAGAGCACATATACACTGTTTCCTAAGGAAGGCTTGAGAAGCTGCCACAGGACATTGCTGTCTACACCTCATTGGCCAGAGAGGTCACTCACTACCCATATATGCATGGGAGGCAGACAAATACTGTCTTTATTCTGGGCTGCTAGGAGATCAACTAAAACTTCCATCACCATGAAAGAAGAGGACAGCAAACATATGGGATCAACCAGCCATTCCTACTGTAATATCCCCAGCATTTCCCTCAATTCTTTGACGATATTTACTATTCCTTTTGCTGTCATCAAAGTTATTCTTTCTCTTTTTGCACTGAAAAATGTATCAACAATAATTCCCTATGTTTTGTTACGAAAAGTAACTGGCCCAAGAATTCCCTCTACAGCCACAGTCTTGCTCCACAGAGGCAACCACCAGCAAATCTCTGAATATTTCGTTTTTAAACCATTTTCGAAAACAGGTTTATATGACCGTTTAAAAATTTTTTACTATGGATAAGAATTTGGCTCGTCATCATTTCTCTCCCTTACCCACATATTTCCCATCTATTCAGAATCCGTTATTAAAATTCTTAGTGTCAAAAACTGAGCTGTGTAGTATAAAATAATTTCATTATCTTTTATACCCTTTCCCAATTAATGATGGTCTGTTTGTTTAGTTTTCCAGTCCATCTGTGTATTATCTGCCTTCAGCCATTCTCTCAACATTATGGTCTTAGACTTCTCTCTCAGCTCCATCTGTACCAGTTTATCACTAGTATTCATCTCTCACCCTCGTACATCCCTTCACCGTCATTACGAGGATCCCCCCGCTTCTTTTCTGTGTAAGACTCTGTTTTCTGATTCTAGATTCCTCATCCTTGGTTCAATTCCACTTTCGGATGCAGGAACTATTCCAATAGTTTATTGAGACTATTGTCTGAAAAGGGAAGTTTTTTTTTTTTTTTTAAATAATATCCTTTTTGAAAGTAGGATAGAAACTTGTTCTTTATTTCATGTTTAGAAATACATGTTGAAATTCTTGATATCTGAAGCAAAGAAATGATTTCTTAACTTGTGATATGCTATGAACCATTTATGTTTTAATTTTATGCAAATACCTCTGAGAAAATTTGTCATCTCTAAAATCCTGAAATAAGATTTTAAATTATCTTGACCTGACTTTACTTTCTAAACTTCATATATAAACACTTCTAGTCTTTTTGTGTGATTGAATTCATGCCTTTTTTTGGCACTTTTATTTCTAAAGTAGAGAGGAGGGTCCCATCTTTCTGGGCAGGTATCCCTTAGGTTCATTGCATTCAGGTAAAACTATCAGGCAAAAAAACAAACAAACAAACAAACAAAAACTCGGTAAAAGCTTATCATTGATAGGCTTTATATACATTTGGGTGAGCCAGGAATTTGATCTTTTCCTGCTACAACAGCTGAGTGAGTCCTGGTGTGGGTCCTTGAAAGGACAAGGAGCTACACTGGACAGCTCTTGCCCCTCTCATGGCTACATGTGACTTTCTCTGTTCTACATTTAGGGAGATTGACATTTCTTACATCTCCTAAGAACACCTGCTTTATTTGGAAGAAGAACTACAATTATGCTGGTTTTACCTATAGTCCACTGAGCAGTATTTACTTAAAGTTTATGATACATTAGTATTTTTCATTTGCCTCAGCAACTTTCTTCAGCTCATTTTGTTTACCACCCCCCTGCTTTGATTGCTAGTGATTTATTGCAGGGGATTTTTAGCAATTCTGAGCCTGGGTAGCTCAGTCAGTTGAGTGGGTGACACTTGGTTTCAGTTCAGGTCACGATAGTGGTGCTCAGCAGGGAGTCTGCTTGAGGCTCTCTCCCTCTGCCTTTGCCCCTCTGTGCCTTGAGTTTGCTCACACACACTCTCTCTAAAAATAAATAGATCTAAAAAAAAGAAATTTTCTCTTCTTGGACATAACTTTATATCTTCAATATTCATTCAGTTTCTAAGGACAAAACAAAGTCTCTGTACACTAAATTAGAATTTCATTACTTTGATTTGAAATTTTGGAGAGAAAACACGGAATAATTTTAGGAACTAACAGAATGGTCATAGGGTCTTTCCTATTTTACCACAACTAGCTACTAGTATCCAGGGCTTAGGACAAAAATTTGTCAAGTACCAGATATTCTGAAGAGAGGAAGATGTCACTTCAGACTTTATTAGAGGATGGTCAAGGTGGCTCGGCTATCTATCTCAGAGCTTCCTAATCCCACGCTGTGTACACTGAAAACTACATAGGAAGGCGACAGACGTGAGAGGGAGGGAATCATAGGAGTCCTGAGACAATGGCCATATTTAGAGAAAGAGTCTGTAGACAGTCCAGAGGGAAGCAATCCCTCTATTAGGGAATCTACTTATGAAGGTTGGGAATGCCAGTAGAGCGAGGAAGACTGGTATTTCATTCCCCAATATAATACCTCTGCAAAAAAAAATTTGCAGATCTTATTTATTTGAGCTAAGAGGAGTTCAACCATGGGTCACTCTGCACTTCATCACTTGGCATGGCAAGTTTGGTGGCTCAAGTAGATACAGTAAGACTTAGTCTGACTTGGGCACACCCTAGGATTGACTGCCTGCTAGAAGAATAACTTCAGTAACAAGCAGCTATGGGGGTCCTTGCTAGGGTAGATATGAAAAAGAGGAAGTGGAAAAAATCTAAGTAGCAATAAGGAAGCCACCCTAATGCACCTGAAGAACCTAACTGTGCCTTCAATGAATGTGATAGCATTTGTGTGTCTACAGCAAGAGAACATTAATAGCATTTCCAGAGGAGCAGCAATAACCAAGGGAAAAAAACCCCACAAAATCAATTAAGAAAAACACCTATGCCTTTCCATCTTTCTTATTCCCTCGTCTCAGGCTCCAACCCCCAAAAGAGATATTGATTCAGAATGGAGACTGAGAAGATGAAAGGAAGAGCGGATTGTGCTTACCCTTCATCTTCAAGATGAAGTACAGGAAATTTACAGACAGGTCTAGGAGAAGGTTTGGGGGCCTAAGGTTTGGCCAACCAAAGAATCTTTGTCATCTTCAAAGTTTCGAGGGTTTTGTTTTGCATCACAGATGCAAATAACAGCAAAAAAGGTTGTTAGCAGTTTCTGTCATTCCTCCTAGCTTTGAAGGCTCCAGCCATAGTATCATGACAGAGGTTCTCTAGGAGTCAAATGACAGTTTAGACAAAGGGGTAAAGGTTTTGTCTTCACTACAGAGAAGTGGCAGATGGCCTTTAATATCTGATAAGATTTATATTTAAGTGGTAACTCATGATCTTCAAGGTCTGTGGCATGTTATAATTAATAATTTTGCTAAGGCATGAACAAAGGGGGAGATCTTAGTATAAGCAAATGCTGTAGGTGGGGAGTGAGCCTACTTCACTTTTGGTATCCACATGTTAATGTGACTTTTAAAAAAATCCAATGTATCTAAACAAACATAAACAAGGTCAGTTCGCCCATTTCTCCTACCCCCTTCCCTCTAGCTATGGCAACCACCAATCTTTTCTCTGTATCTATGAGCTTAAAGATCTCTATATATCCATCCACATACTTATGTATATTTAGATTCCACATATAAGACAGATTATAGAGTATCTTTCTGTCTCACTTATCATGTTTTCAAGATTCACTCAAGTTGTCACAAATTTCAAGATCTCCTTTTTAATGGCTGAAGACTATTCCACTGCATACGTATGTCACACTTTCTTTCTCCGTCCATCCACTACAGGACACTTATTTTCCACCTGCAAATTTCCTTTTAAAATGCAGTTTAGCAGGAACCCCTCCCCTCCCCAATGCATACATCCTCCATTTCTGATCACACCTGATATCTGATTGGAGTCCTCATCCTCTACCATCCCCCAACTGATGTCCTATCATGTTGGCCTGCTGGCAGCAGGAATCCTATTAGTTTGGTTTAGCCATAATCCCCCCTTCCTTGTCCTTGATGTTCCCTTGTAGGAATTTTCCATCCATCGATCCTCCCCCACACATCCTGTTCCTTGCCTATAAATTCCTACTTTACCATGTTATGTCCCAACTTGAGTCCAGTCTCTCTCCTTCATTGCAAAATTCCATTGCAGTGGACCCTAGAGCTATCACAACAGTCTTGAATAAAGGTTGCCTTTCTTTAATGCTTTAGGTACTTTAACAAACGTCATTGAAAATCTTTAACACAGCTAAGTGATAGTTTCTATTACCACACAATACGTCTAACCTATGCTTGGGTTGCACGAAAATCCTCAATGAATTAACAAAACCATATTAAATGAGAAATTTTCAATCAAGTGTTCAATAGAAAACTAAGTGAAATCCCCAAGCACAATTTCTAACAACAAAGAACCAATTTCTCCCTTGGGCCCAGAGACTGGACCAGTGCTAAGGAAGTCAAGTTAGACCTAGTATAAGCACAAAGAAGAAACAGCTCATAACTATAGATGCCATTTGTTCCAGCCAATAGTCTGATTTCCCTCAGTCAAGTGTTTCTTCTGTTTTAGCTCCAAAACACCAAGACACAATTTGAGAATTTCCATGAAGCTTCAGTATGTTCCTTCAGATTATTTGTACAGAAAGAAAAGGTCATATAGTCCAACCTCCTTCCCATGGTCATGGCAGATCACCTGCCCTGTGCACAAGCACTTTGCAAACTGCCCATCTGTGGCTAAATACTTTTGTTAATCAGAATGCTTTTCCTTATATTGAGCTGGTATCAGTTGCCATCTTAACTTCCTCCTGGTTGGCTCTAGTTCTGTCTTTTGGAGGAACACAGACCAAGTTAAATGCCTTTTCTGTGTGTTAGCAATGCAAATGGATTGTAATTTTCCTAAGTTAGCTCTCCAAGATAAACATTTCAGGTTTTTACAACCCTCTCGTCATCCTGATTTCTGGAACTCCCTTTCTCTCTCTCCTTTGTCAACATCACACTTCACAATGTGTCACCTGGAATAGGACATAAAGCCACCTGACTACTGCAGTGGTTCTGATTTCCTTCTTTGACCTGGTCACTGTACTTCTAGAAATAAGGCCTAAAGTTTCATCATCTTTTACATCACAATTTAAATGGAAACACTAGATTGTAATGTGCCGTCTGATTCTAAAGCCACCAATCACCTGGCCGAGCTTTTAAAAAAAAAAAAATACTGATGTCCATGTCCTACCAAATACACCTTAATCTCTGGAGGAAAGGCCCAGGTAGAGGTGTTTTTAAGTGCTTCAATAATTCTAACACGGCACCAAATGAGTTTAGCTCTTAAATGACGTTTCTCTCAACCTATATGTAAATATATTTTTTATTTGTATATAAATACCACACTTCTGCTCTGTTCTTTTTTAGTTATCTCTGATAATAAGAGTCCCCAAATTTTCACATGTAATTTTATAAGGTCAATTTTCAACAGTTAGTACGTTAGAATTACCGTTGATATCCATAAAATGCTTAGAAAAGTTTAGAAAAAAGATTTTGAAAAGATGAGAGACTATTTCAATTTAATATTTCTTATTGGGTTTATGCATAATAGAATTTGACATATACTACATATGAAAGCATCATAAGATCATAGTATGAATAAACTCAGATGATCACAGATATCAAATGATATAGCCCAGTAAGCATGGGACACAAGAATCGTTTTTGGAATTCAAGGTCCTTCCAAATAAAACAAGCATTAACTCAAAAAAAATGAAGCCCAGGTATTATTCTTGGGATGAAGGGATAAGATGATAATCAAATGGGATAAAAGGTAGATGTTTTAAACTGAGCTCAACTAAAAATAACTTTTTAATAATTTAAAATGATCAAAGAGTTATAGGATCTGCCTAAGATAGGCTTAGGAGACTATAAAGGGAAAATCTCCATAGCCCAGTTGGGACAACTGAAGAAAAAGATGAAACAAGCCTGGTTATATTCTTCTCCTACTAGATTCGCCAATTAATAGGAATGAATTTAGAAGGAAACAAAGATGAAATGAGATACCTTTGTAAGAGGAAATATGTACAAATAAATTTGGGCTATATTTGGAATGGTGGAGGGTGAGAATGACAGATACTGAAGAATCTTAATGTAAAACCGCCAATGAGTGGTTGCATGTCTCAGGATTTTTAGAAGTCAGCTCTTGTTGGGCATAAAGTGAGGAAAAAGAAAAAGCTACTCTCACCTGGGTTCTATGAGAAATCTAAAATAAAACAATCTCTACCATTTGGCAATTCCAGCTAAGCAGATGGAGTATATACACATTTATAATACAAGATATAGTATGAAGAGTGTCATAAGCAAGAAATAAATGCAGTTATAGAATTCAAAGTCATGATTATTTCAGCCAAATGAATCAAGGAGGGCTTTTAGAAAGAGGCAGCATTTGAGCTGGGCTTAAAAATGGACTTTGGAATTTATCAAATGTTTTTAGTATTTTGAGTTCGAAACAGTTTTCTTCTTTTGGTCAAATTACTTTTTTTTTTTTTTTAAGTAGAAAGTCATAGAACTGTGTAAGAAAAAATCCATTTAAAAAATATTATATTATGTTGGATTCAACTTATATTTTGGACTTTTGCATACTTATTCATGTATATACCAGAAGACTGGTGGGTGCTTTTCTTTTCGTGTATCATCTTTAAAAAATTTTATTACCAAGTTAACATAAAATGAATCATGTAGCGTTCCATCCTTTTCCATAAACTGGAAGAATTTACCAAGTGATCTTCAGTCTCTTGCACAATTTGGAAGAACTCCTCAGTAAAACTATCTGGCTTTGGATCCTTATTTCTTCCCCATCTAAGGTAACTAAAATTCTGATGGTGTTTTCTGTTTTCTCCATGGCTATGGACACACCAACAGCTCTGTTGACGTTTGTTACTTCTTCCAAAGTTCATTGTAGTAATATCTCCTAGCAATTGTCCCTCTTACTGAAATTTTATGATTTATTTGCATAGAGCTTTAGTTTTCTTTCCTCTCACAGTCTGTTAGAGTTCTTTTCCATCACTATGTCATTGTTCTAAATTTTGTTTATATATATTTTAATTGAGTCTTTTAAAAAATTCCTTGGTTTATTTTTACCAGGTGGGCTGATCCCCCAGAGAACTAAGATTGGGAGGCACAGAAACAGGAAGGGGGGGGTTGGAAAGGAAGGTAAGTTTCATTAAATGAAATATTCCTTTTGATAACAGGGAGCAGAGAAAGGAAAGCAAGAGTGGGTCCTCTGTAAGATAAGAAATATTGTTTGTCATGTTAATTTAATGATAGTTTCTGAAGTACTATTTTATTAACCCTACTTAAATAAGTATTATATCTTAATAGGCAAGCACATTTATCAAACTGAAGGTCTTCAGATATAGGTGGTGTGGGCTAAGGCTTAGACTCATCCAGAGAAAAGTACCTTGAAAATGGAAAAATGTGTTTGCTCACCATGCTACAGAACTGGGAAAACTGGTTTCAAGCATTTTGTTTATCTTCCTCTTACTTATCCTTTGTCAATCGAGGAAGTTATCCGCTCTCGTCTTTGTCATCCAAGGATATTTTGTCAATAAATGAGGAAATACCCAAAGTGATTTTGAATCCTTGTAAAGGGAGGGTTAATAAGAAGACTGTAAAGTTTTCTTTTTTAATTCTATTTAAAGATAGATCTTTCCTGGCTAATATTAACACACTTGCATCTGCACCAGAATGCTCATCGCATGCTTTCATTTCAGGGTTTCTGACAACACCGACTGAAATTACGGTTATTAAACAACTGGAGCTCCTCTGGACACAGCTCAAAGCAGCCTTGCAACTCCTCGTTTAGGTACAGGCCGCCGGCAACGTGAGACGTCAGACTGTCTCCACATTGAAATCAGGAAGGGCATCCTCGAGGAAGCCTCCGTTATTTATATTGCTGGCCCTCTCCTCCTCCGTCAGCGGCCCCAAGTACAATGAGATCCCGGAACAAATGAGCTTATTAAGATCATGGTTAGACATATCGTTTTTCAAATCACACTCTACAAGACAGATATGCTGGCAAAGCTGTAATAAATGTCAAGGCTCAAGGCATCCACCATTCTTTTCAGCAGCCCGATGGCTTGGCTAGAAAAGCTTTTCATAAATTTTAGTGCACACCTGTCAAGTGGCAGGTGTGCGAGTGCTACGTGGCGCCTGCGCCTGCTCTCTGGGCCGCGGGCACAGTCACCGCTGGTGGCACGATCATGTGCTTTTCTCTGCTTGTGACCGATGAAATCTAGGTGATCACACTGAGAATCGGGGCATCTTGGCAGATCTGCCAGCGGTACTCATCATGCCGAGATTATTTTAGATTGGCTGCCATGAGGTGTTATTTCCCATTTGTTAACACAATGGGGTTTCAGGACTACAGCAACCGCATGCATTCACCTGTATGTGGCTGCTGTCCTCGTTGGGCTATAAAAACCCATCCCAGCTCCCCCAGACTCCCTTAACCTCTCCAGATCAATCTTCTAACCTGCTCTAACCTGAAACAACTGTCGTGCTAATTATGTCACCTGCCCCTTGGAGGAAAGGGCGGGGGTGGGGGTGGGGGGCAACAAAAACTTTCGTTTGGCTGAATCTGTGAGTTAGAAATCAACTTTTGGATTCAAAGTATGTGGGGGAAAAATCATTTTTTATACATGCATACACATATGATTAGAAAACTTCTGTAAGGAAATGCAAACTGTTTATAGTGAAGCCACTGAAGAGAAAGAAGGTTTGGAAGTAGAGTCAGGGCCTTCCATTTTGTTCTCTGGATATTATGGTAATACTTGATTTCTAGGATATTTTCAGATAACCCTCGTGTGATAAAAGAGTAAATTATAAAACAGGAGAACCTAAATATCAGTATCAAAGTGAAAATTGGGTCCCAAAGGATCATGCTTGGATGAACAGTGCCATATTGAGTGGGGTAATATATTTCCTATCACTATTAGGAGGATGATTGAATCAGATATTGGCATTCTCATTGACATGGATAAAATCTGAAACTTAAGTTTAATGACATGCTTACGTTTAAGTTTCTAACTAGGTCTTCTGATGTCTAGTTGCAGCTTCCATCCTCTCAAGTTCCTATCCCCTACTATGTCATTATTTTCTGCCCTGAAAGCAACATATATTCTCATATAGGTTTGCTATAAATCACACTATTTTTCCATTTTTAATATTTCTGACATATTCAGTATACATGTTTCAAGTTTCCAACAGAGATGCAGTTTCATATTAATATATTAAGATTTTTCAAAGAAATTTAGATTGTGGAACATAGGAATTTCAATCTTAAGCTTTCTACTAAAAAACAAAAAACAATTTTGTTTCACACGCTAGTTTTTTTCTTGCAAAATTATGACAAATGCAAGGCCTCCGGTTTGTCACCTAACGAATGTCTGCCATAAACGCCATTTAAAAAAATAACTAGTAGGGATCCCTGGGTGGCGCAGCGGTTTGGCGCCTGCCTTTGGCCCAGGGCGCGATCCTGGAGACCCGGGATCGAATCCCACGTCAGGCTCCCGGTGCATGGAGCCTGCTTCTCCCTCTGCCTGTGTCTCTGCCTCTCTCTCTCTCTGTGACTATCATAAATAAATAAAATTAAAAAAAAAATAAAAAAATAAAAAAATAACTAGTAAATGGTCTCAGTCAGAAGAACACATGACTCTTGATCTCAAGATCATGAGTTTGAGCCCTATGTTAAGGTGTAGAGATTACTAAAAAAATAAAAAACTAGAAAATAACTGGTAAGTAGAAATATTAGTTTCTATTGATATCATAGTCTAGTCTACCAGAATTAATAACAATTTATGAGTTGGGCACAGGCACATCTTTAAAAACCTTTAATCTATTAACCAATATTTACTCAGGGCAAAAATTTGAGATTTTAGGAAACTACTTACCTGTCCATCTCTGTACCATAACTCTGACTTTTTATGACAATACAATAACTGATAATCATTTTTTTTAAAGATTTTATTTATGAGACATAGACACACGGGGGGGGGGGGCACAGAGACACAGGCGGAGGGAGAAGCAAGCTCCATGCAGGGAGCCCGAGGTGGGACTCGATCCCGGGACTCCAGGATCACACCACAGGCCGAAGGCAGGCGTTAAACCCCTGAGCTACCCAGGGATCCCCTCTTCTGCTTTTTTTGTAAATGGTTCAGAGAAGACAATATTGAAAAAAAGATCTTATCTCATGTTTGTTTTAGTACTAAAACATATTCCAATCCACGTGCAAAAAAACTATATTCACATACTACAGATTCCTTGGTGACCTAGAAACCTTACTTGAAATCTTTGATATTCTAGTGATTCCCAAGTCTCCTCCTGGCACTCTCAGGAACTAGAATTGGCGAGGGGAATGGGAGAGAAACACCCAAGGGGGCAAAAAATTTTCTTTTAGACAACGTCAAAAAGCATCAGCAATGATAACTAATTCCAACTACCACAAAGCAGGGTCTTACATGCCTTACAAGAAGCACCACACACCACCCCTCACCCCTGTCACTATTTCAATCTGTCCCCCTTGAGTTTTCCTCGCGAGGCAAAGTACAAGCAAGAACTTGACAGCCTTCTGGAGCAGCTAACCATGCTTCTGAACTGTCAATTCATAGGGCATGCTCAGTTCAACATTCACTCTGGCCGACAGTTACCAAATCCGTTACCAACTGAAGAAAAACTAAGTTTGACTTTGTCACATTGAAAATGTACCTGTGAAAGGGAGATGGTAAGTGACCGTCACAACCCACAGGAGAACCACCACCTCTTTCCCTTCCTGAGTCAGCCCAGGGCTGTGGCTGCCACAAGGCCTCGGAAAGGCCCACTTTCCCAGGAGTGCCTATTGAACTGGAACATCAAACACTGGAGATATCGTGATTTCCACACTCATAGTTACCCACCTAGGGCCTTCCTGACTTGCTGGATGGAAAATTGTAAGCATCTTCTGTTTCTAGGAGGTTACAGGCAAAGCAAACTCATCTCATTTAACAAGCAATAGCCATTTTGGTATTTGTGTTTATTTCCAACATTTATCTCTCTTCCGGTCACTGATTTATTTAATATAAAAAGCTGTATTTTGAAGAGCTTTATGCATTGAACAGTAAACAAAGCGACCCAAGAAAACATACCACTGTTCAGATTTTATAAATGAGAAAAATCAAGATACAGAGAGGCCAGGGAATTGGAGAACAGATATATTCATTGGTTCTTTCTTGGCCTCTATTTCCACTTAGACCACAAAACTTGATATTTCTAGGTTCGCCAGGCTTCTCCTATAGCCTCAAGTACCGAAAAACAAAGTATTTGAATTAAACTCTTCAGCTTGAAATTAAAAGCTTTGAGAGATTTGTTGTATTCAAAAAATCTTTAAAAACAAGTAAAAGCCAGCCTTAGTGCAGTATTTTCCCTTTGAATGCTTAGGTGGTCTACCTCCAAAGCCAGACGCTTCATTGGAAAGTGATGCATTCTTATAAACTGTTCTACCTCAGAGTCCCCAGAAAAATGGGAGAAGACACATCTGACCTTGAAATCCCCGACCACCTTCTTAGTCCCTTAGAAGAATTATTCTGGGCACATGTGCCTTTCCTTTCAGTATTTATTGAAATTGCCACTTGAGGGATTGAGAAGGAAAGGAAGACAGAAAGGACAGTCGTGCAAATTCTATCCACACACTGACATTCTATCGTAAATGAAATAAGTCATCATGTATGTGTTGATTTTATAAAAGGTTTGATGGAAAAAAAAAAAAAAAAGAGAGAAGGTTTGATGAAAGCTCTGGCACTTAAGTGAGCCTGCAGCTTGTTTCCAGCATGAAGTGAACGTTTTAACTAGTGTCTTACTCTGCTGCATCTTGCAGGGGGGTTCCCTCTTCCCCTGGGGCTAGCAGCCCAGCGCTGCTCTAGGTCCTGAAAGTACAAAATAGTGCCTGCGGCAGAGTCTCTGCTGGGGGGTGGGGGGGGCCCTCAAGGGTGTCACAGTGGGCTCAGCACCCCGAGACACAGGCCTTCCAGGGCGCGTCTTCATGCTCGTACTTCAGCTTGTCAACTCTCCAGGTGTGAATCTGATGTCACATTAATTGTTCCATTTTCCTCTGCAGCTGTCATCCCAATAGCCTGAGAAACAGATACCCACATCTCGCCTAAAGTGGTGATCAAAAATTTTAAGTAAATGAACAAAGCAATGGAGACTATCAATCCAAAGGAAATGCTCATTAAATTCTGACACGGAAACCATTAATACTTGAATAGTTTCAGAGATTGTAATCAGACGGCTGATTAATTCAAAGCCATGTTACACCGGCAGCTTATGCAATCCTCAACAACAACAACAAAAATGGCTCGATCCCTATGAGGTAAAAATTTAAGAGAGACATAGGACCTATAAATAGCTTCTTTGCTAGAACATTCAATAGTTGAGGAATTTAGGCAGAGGATAAGCAGCTCAGCTGGTTTCATTTCTCTGGTGTTCTTGTAATAAAGGCTTGGCTGATTGCCTTTTTTTTTTTTTTTTTTTTTAATAGATTTACTGCATTCTGCTTGACATGAAACTGTAGTTTTTAAGGAAGGTGTGGGGTGATTATTTTTCATTTGTAAAATATAACCGCTATTTTAGTTGGTGAATTGCAAACATGCTAATATTTCCCTAGCTGCATTGCTCGAGGTTTTGCTCACACATTAAGACATCTACTGGCTGCAGTTCTAATATCCTTCACTGAAGGTAAACGACACTAAAATGTGAATCCTGCTTTACAGGCACCCAAAGGCCTTGGTTCAATTGCTGTTTGGGCTGTGTAGAGAAATAACATGAAAATCCGAGATACCATCATTCCTTTACAGGCAGCTAGGTGAGCAATCTACCATTAAAAAAAAAAAAAAAAAAGGGATCCCTGGGTGGCGCAGCGGTTTGGCGCCTGCCTTTGGCCCAGGGCGCGATCCTGGAGACCCGGGATCGAATCCCACATCGGGCTCCTGGTGCGTGGAGCCTGCTTCTCCCTCTGCCTGTGTCTCTGCCTCTCTCTCTTTCTCTCTCTGTGACTATAATAAATAAATAAAAATTAAAAAAAAAAATTAAAAAGAAAAAAGACAAGAAAAGAGAAACAGCTACCATATACTGAGCACAAACACACCATAAACGCTAAGTGTGTTCTGTTTCATCAACACTATCACTGCCTATGACAGAACTGTGCGAGGTTATATACTTCCTAAAATTATTTTTTCTTCAAATGTGAGATAGGCACTATTGTTATTTCTATTCTTCCAGTTAAGGAAACTGAGTCTGAGAGGGACCAAATGACTTGTCCAAGTTCCCTCAGTGAGTCAGCTGACCAAACAAGACAGGAGCTCTGGTCCAATTCCAAAGCTAAACTCTTGCCTAGACCACGCTGCTCTTAAGATCGAGGAGTTAATCCAGTGTAAACTATTCACTTCCTGCACAGCATAGAAAGAAAATCAGTTTGCAGACACTTTTGGGTTAAACATATTCATACTTTACTTATTATGATAAGTCGCAATAAGGTGACTGTGTAATTATAATATGGTTTATTTTTTCAAAAGAATCGAGTTAATTTTTTTAAATATTTTTTATCTACTTGAGAGAGAGAGAGAGAGAGAGAGAGAGAACACGAGCGAAAGAGAGCATGTGCCAGAGAGCATGAGCGATGGGGAGGGGCAGAGGGAGAGGAAGAAGCATAGTCCCCAGCTGAGCAGGGGTCCCCAATGAGGAGCTTGGTCCCAGGACTTTGAGACCCTGACCTGAGCCAAAAGCAGATGCTAACCCGACTGAGCCACCCAGGTATCCCTGGAATCACTTTTAATAATCACATCTGTCATGTTGGTTTTGTTTTCTTTTACTTAATATCTCATTAGCATCCAAGTTAGCATATGTCGGTCCAACATTTTCTCATAATTGCACCCCACTTCATGGAATGGATAGACCATCTGTATCTACACATCCCTGTAGTAGAGACCATCCAGACTGTTTCCAAATTTTGCTCTGACATACGATGCTATTACACTCTGTACACACACATATACATATATACTAGCAGGTGCACGTATACACATATATGTGTAGGTCTGTATACGTACGTATGGGTGCGTATGGGTACACACATGGGGCTTTATTCTTAGTGACAGATTTCAAATGTAGAACGGCTGGCCAAATAAACTACCACCACCTTTTTCTGAACGGTTTACTTTTCACACCCAGCAGCAATGTATGAAATTAGACATTTCTCCAGCTCTTCTTTATGTCCAACTCATTGCTATGTTTAGTTTTTGAAAATCGAATAGTAAAAACAATTGCATTTTAAGTTACTTAACTGGTTAAGATTTAAAGATAGAAAGTAAAATGTAACTATACTACTATTCTTTAGATGTTGCTTTTTCTATTTGCTTGTATTACTAATTAAATTGTACAGGCTCATGGTATAATAGTGTCAAGGGCTGTGAAAATCTCAAGTTTTACCCTATTTCCATGAGGGCAGCTTCACATAGTTTTGTGGGTGCTGACAGAAGACAAGATGCCTGGGTCATAGGGCCTTCTCTCTTGCACCACATGAGGCCTCATGAACATCAGCATGTTCAGGTCAGTTCTCGTCTACATGTACACAGCGGGGTCCAGATGGGTCCAGATGATACTTGTATGTGACTTTATATCTTATCTTTGTCCTTCTGAGGGTCCTTGGCCGAATGTGTACTGTTCTAATGTTAAATCCCATATAATCACAAGGAAATCATTTCCCTAATTTGGATATAATTATTGCTTTGCTCCTAGTCAAAATGAAAACAGCTATTGCCTAATTGATGTTTTATGAAAATCTGTGCTCTTCACTTCTGTTGTGTTTTTGCCATGACAAATGAAGAATAAAAAAACCTAAAAAGGGAAGCCCATGGGGACTTTTGCTCAATTAAAATAAAGACTTAAGGTTCATAATTCTTTTATCAATGCAATTGTTATAAATTCAGAGGATTAGCAACTTCAGGACCCTGCATACAGGAAGACCTAGACGCTGAGGCGGATCTATGTTTTGTGGGACTTAAAGCTTTTTTTAACTGGGGAGGTGGGGGTTGAATATAAAATTATAGACAAAACACGACTTTGGCCTGCACAAATTTATGTAGTCCACACCAATGTGGGGCTCTAGAATGCTCAACTTTTTTAGCTTCACAGTAAATCTGTTCTATCTGGTAAAGGATGTGAAAGAGGGTTGAAGCTAATCACAATCTGAAATTTCTGCTTTTCTAGGCCATAGTGCTACTTTATAAGCTCAGTTAAATATGTGGCATTGGTCCCTCAAGGAAAACATTCCATAGCTTCTGCCCTTTCTGACCTTGGATTATGCCGACTGGCAGTTCAAGACAAATGACATTTTGTTGAGTATACCCACTGGGTACAAAAATTAGCACATCACATCAAGCAGGATTACCTCCAGGGTTGGGTGGGGGTGGGGTGGGGTGGGGGGTGGATACTATAACAATTCATTATGTCAGGAGCTCTCTTGTGACCTCGCAAGTGTTTGTAAGGGTAAAAATCTGTGTTAACTGGATTTGAAAGGTAAAGGCAGCAAGAAAAGAGCTGTAGAGTATCAGAATGTAAGGAGTGATATTTAGGCATGTGCATGAAAAGAAACAGGGATAAAGTATTTTTAGACAGCCTTATTTAATCCTGTTTCATCTTTCTGATTGTCTTTATGTGTCCTATTTCTTTTTAAACGGCAATTGGTAGAGCTGCCTCCTTTCCTCAGATTTGCCCTAGTCGCTTGGTTTGTGTTTCACAGCTGTTAAAAATAAATCAATAATATTGACTGCCTAATATTCGCATAGTACTCTAAAAACCACTGATACAAAGATTACAACACTCTCTACCTTTCTGTCATCTTCTAGAAGTAAAACCCGGGGAGTACCCGGGGATCTCCAAAGCTAGATGGAATGTGCCACATGGCATGAGAGACCAACAGTTATTTGAGTTTAAAGGAGAAAGGCCTTCTTAGAAGGAGCAGCATTTAAGATGCCTGAATGAAGGGGTTGTCCGAGATGTACATACACAGAATATACATGCCTAGAATGTTCTAGGCAGCTGAAGGGGCAAAGCCTTGGGTGTGGAAGAGACAGAAAATTCCAACGAACAGGAAGTATCCAGTTTTAGTTGGAGGATACGGTAAAATTAAAGAGATTAAGCAAGAAAGATGTGGTACTTTATCACTGAGCTCTTTGCACTCCCATCAAGGGTAAACACTAACTTGATCGTCAACGGGGAGCTGTTTTCTGCAGGGGAGTAGAGCAGGGAAGTAATTTTGGAAAGTTAACCTGAAAGGAGTACTTAGAGCAGAGAAAAGGCAAGGGAAAGTATTGGGGGGCCAGGTCACAGAATACACAATAGGTATGGAGGCCAGAAGGTCATTTCATCTCCTTGCAGAGATCAAATCTCATAATGGGAATGGGAAGTGCAGGGAGCAAGAGGGTGACAGCTTCCTGGGAATCTCACAACTTTGGGATCCTGTAGGACAACTTATGTTATTGGTACACTTATTAGGTTGACTTTTTCATATTCTTTTTTTTTTTTCTTTTACCATTTTAGGTAGATGGCTGCCCTGATGCACCTTTTTCTCTTCCCTTCTTCTGTGCCTTCACTTACCAGGAGCATCCGCCCTTTTACTCAGCTTTGTTAGTGCCATGGTAGATTAAGGCCCCTCTGCTAACATCATAAACACTGGGTGGAATTTCAAAAGAATAAAAGTCAATTCTTAAGGGGTAGAGAGGTCTTCCCTGAGATTAAGACAAGAGAATATAAGTGATAAAAACATGCAAACAGCAATACTGCCAACCATCTTCAAGTGTCCAAAAAAAAAAAAAAAAAAAAAAAAGAAAGTACACCAAGAGATTGCTCCCCAGGGAAGACGGGGAAAGAAAACAGACACGTGGGGAAAGATGAGGTGGCTACTGTCAGGTTATGACGCTATGCAAAATCTCCATGGCCAAGGATGGTCAACCCACTGCAGAATTACTGTGCAGTTTGGCAAGTAGATATTAAAGGTCCAGGACATTGGTAGGGCCGTGGTATGCCAGGGGGTTTCCCACCACCACGAATGCTCTGTTCCTCCAGTTTCTCTCTTCACCTCTATCTTGTTCTCATCATCCCAGCCATACCCATGAGCAACTGATAGATTCAACACAAAAGACATTCCAGTGCTATATTACACAGCATCATCTCCTGCCCATGAAGGAGATATTTCCAAGTGTTTTCATTCCTCTCGGTTCTGTAAGGTAGAATTGTACAATCTTGATTTCACCTCTAAAATGTCAGAGTCCTGACAGTCATGATTACAGACAGAATGTCAGTCAGAGGTTCACAGTAATTGGTATCTGTGCCAGAAAAGTGGATCGCACTCGACCTGAGAAGTAGATCTACTTGGCACCATTTGGAAAGGATTTAACACTTTGTCACTGAAACTGGCAGATTTGTTCAAAATTTCAGTGTGCCCCTTTGCTATTTATTATGGTGGAAATAACCACTTTAGGCTAGGAAACAAGATTCGAGAAGTGTTCCATATCTTACTGATTTTGTGATATCCTGCAGGGTTGTTTTGTGATACAAAGTAAATACAAATATCCATAAACTGTGAAGCGCTACCTAAATGAGATTTCTTACATAATTACTACTAAAGTTTTACCAACACTTTAGAGAAGACTATAAGAAATGAATGTTTTCAGAAAATTCCTGAAAAATCCAGATTTTCTCCATGACATGCTTCACATTTCTCAGTACCATTCAGGGGTGAACAAGCAGTTTTTACTTCATAAGAAACTTCATAAGTCAGAAAATTGTGAGATAATACAACCAAAAATCATACCTAGGTTTTGTTTGACTACATGCTTCTAGTTTAGAGATCTCTTTTTATAAAGAGAATATAAAAATCACAAGCAGGGATCCCTGGATGGCTCAGGGGTTTAGCACCTGCCTTCAGCCCAGGGCGTGATCCTGGAGTCCTGGGATCGAGGCCCATATCGGGCTCCCTACATGGAGCCTGCTTCTCTCTCTGCCTGTGTCTCTGCCTCTCTCTGTCATAAATAAAATCTTTAAAAAAAATAAAAGTGAAAATAAAATCACGAGCATATAGTTTGGTACAAGATACATATACATTAAGTCTGAAGAAAGAAATCATAATAAATTACAAATTTAAAAACCTGACAACAGTAACATACACATTTCAGGGAAATGCAATAAATGCCTGACATATAAAGACATTTTTTCTGAAATTTTTGCTGTCTATATACTCTTACTACCTTTTTATATAACCATTTTCTATTATTTCCATAGAGAAAGCACAATTTAGCCTTTCCCCTAGCATAGTTGATTGCAATATTTTTTATTATTTATATCAGAAATGTATAAAACATGGCCCTTCATATTTAGATGTATTCTTTGGTGGTCCAGATTTGTGCTCTCCTATTGGAGACTAATAAATTTCGTGATCTCTTTAAAATATTATGTGAATAGTACATTTGTAATTGTATGTATTCATTATTGAGAATATTCCTGACAGGAGAGAACTTCTGTTTAGATTTGATGTCAATGAGAACTCTATTTTCTGCTTGCAATTTTACACATCTGCTGTTGGGAAAGATTTACCACAGACTGCTTCGCTCTGTACACCACTAACTTTATTTAGCCTAAGCTGCCCACATATGTCCTATGACAGATCCTGTGGGACTTGTTCATACTGTAATAGGAACTTCACCTTCCTGACAACTCACCAGGTGTGTTGGCTCAATGGGTAACTTCTAGAGGCAAGTCCCATCTTGAGTCATGAATGTGACTGTCTCATAAATACATAACTACAAACAAATATACATATCTACCAAACTAAATGTGTTCCTGACTACTTCTCTTCATCTACATCTCCAAAAGTCCCAGAGTCACAAGAACACAGTCATACGAATAAGAAAGGATAGATTTAGGAGCACTCTAGTAGAAGGAGGCGGCAGTCTGGCAGAGATAGGTGTCAAAAGAGCTTTCTCTGGAAATATTCTAAAACCATGACCATACGCAAACACTACTAAGGCCACTTCAGTCCTAGAAAGGGCCTAAGCAAATAAGGGCCCAAAGCAGAAGCTCAATTAACCTCGTGTTAAGTCTACTTCTGAATCAATGATATATGAAAACAAGAGACAAATACTGCATTCACTTTTTCCATTTGTATCACGAAAGATTGACCAGTCTAGATCGGGGATAGGCTACAGTTCTTCAAGCTTGACCAAGGATCAGGGTCTAAGTTCAAGTAGACAAAGCAAAAGGAAGTTTAACCGAGAAAACCAGGTAGGTGACAAAGCTGAAATTCTAATGGAGATATAGAGAGAATCAGGGACAAGAAATAAAAAGTCAATGATGAGAGTTCACAGTCACCAGGCAGGAAACCATAGAAGCAACTATACCTAGAGATATTTTTTCCATTGGGCTTTCTGTGTCTGAGGACACCTAGATTATCGTAAACTCACATAGCCCAAGACAGAAGAAATTATCCACTCCAGGAGTATAAAATAGAAGACAAGCTGGTGTTGGTCTAAGTTGTAAAAACTTGGCATAAATCTTTAATCACTCTGGTTTAGTTGACCCTTCAGTGGATTCAACAGTAATTTCTTTCAAATGAGACTATCCATGAGGAACTCAGCTAAGGAGAGGCTGTGTCACTAGTGTTCCGTGGGACTGCAGGTAATTACACTGACTTCTTTTTAAACATTTTCTTTTTAGTACTATCACATTCTTTCTGAGCTTGGGAATTTACAGTCACTCAGAAGGGAGAGTATCAGAGAATTTGTTGTTGTTACCAGAAAATAAACTCTAGTTTCCCAGTTTTCTCCCCCTCCTCTACACCACTTAAAGAAACCTATTACATTTCCAGGAAAAAAAAAAAAATTACTGCATTTCTTTTGGTTCTAGCTCTGGGAAGGAAAATCATACCAGTAGTGAAAGTCAGATTAGAGGTTCAATACTTCATGTAGTTTACCTGTTCCTCTCCTTGAAATCGGTCTTTCCTGGGAAAACTACAAAATCCACAGGGCTTGGGTAGGAGTCAGAAAGCAAGATGAACTACATGTTTGGAAATAATGTTGTCCAAAGGGTGATCTTAGGTCCAGCCGCACTGGCATTCTCAAGGGTGCCTACTCGTAACGCAGAATCACTGGCTCACAAAAGCTTTGGGAATCAGAATCTCTGCATGTGGCCCTGTACGTATGTGTGCCTAGCGAGCACTCAGGGGACTCTTATGACCATTGTGCTAACTCTTGAAAGTGGTAGGAGCTGTCATAAAGGAGTGGGGATGGACTTACTGTATGGTCCTGAGATACAGTCAAGACAGCTCAAGGAATGGTGTCAAGTCTTAAGTCCAGAGTGCAGAGAATCCCAAAATGAGGAAGCTCATGCATTTTAACCCTCTCCTCCTCCTCCCGAGCTAACCCTCCCGCAGATGAAATGCCTTACATATCCTTAACACCAATTCAACTTTGCTGCTTCCCGTTACTGCTCCTCTGCCTTTTCCTCTCTCCTTTTGTCTGGTACAACTTCATTCTGGGTGTTTCCATGGCTCTCCTGCTCATTCTGAACGCCCAGGACTATAAGGGGCCGCAAATCCAACCAGTGCTTTAATTCCCTCTGCAGTATTCCTGAAGCATTCCCATGTGTCTTTGGGTAGATTGACTCTTTTGAAAGGGAACTCTGGGGCTGCTGGTTTCATTTTTAGACACTGCTGATCATCAGAACCGTCTTTCTTATGAATCAAAATATGTCTCCATAATTAGCACCAATGGCCATAGTTCTGACTTCTGAAAATATATTTCTGGCAATTGCATTCCCCTTTCACATGACAGTTTTGGCTACTTTCTTACTGATGAGTATTTAGCTTTAAATATTTTGTAATGTATCCAGGATGGAGGTACTCTATGAATGTGAAATGAGAGTTAACAGTCTCAATTGCCATTCCTAAAATAATAGCTTCATAGCAACACGCTAATTAGATAAAAACTCTAAAGACTCCCCCTGCCACCAGAAAAATAACCTATATCTAAAATAACCCAGCCAAAAGCCTAAGGAAACCTATCTTTTTTTGTGTGTTTCAGTAGTGGTTCTCAAACCAGGGCGATTCCCCCCACTAACCTGCCCACTATCCCCCTTCCCGTCTTGAAGACAGGGAACATTTGGCCATGTCTAGAGATACTGTCACATTTGGGAAAGAGGTGCTACTGCCATTTACTGAACAGATGCCAAGGATACCACTAAACATCCTACAATGTCCAGAACAGCTCCCCCAGCCATCCCCACAATTAAGGATTATCCAGACCAAAGTGTCAAGTGTTGAGATTAAGAAATCTTTGTGAGAGAAAACTCAAAGTCAACACAGAAAAATGTATACAATGATTACTTGTAACTTACTCTTTTCTTGGGATTCTTTTCAAAACGGCTGAAATTTTCAGACTCCATCTCTCACCTGGAAAGTGGTTCATATATTTTTATGAGCTAGGATCGCCATTGACAATGTTCTCAGGCATTCAAACATTTGTCTTAGTGTAAAAGAGGTCTGGCTATTTGGATATATTTCTTTAAATGTTTTGCTAATCTATAGTCTAATGACTCTGAGATGATCAATTCTCCTCTACTTCTAAAGTAAAATTAAATGTCAGCAGAGGAGGTCCTGGCTTTGAAGTCACATATTCAACATCAGCCTTCCATAAACCCTGCCTTGAACTTTATTCCAATGAAATAAACATTGGTGTAAGTATGTTCAAATTACATAGTAAGGATGAAGGCAAAAGTAATTTTTAGACATTATTGAGTTTTACAATCATTCATGAGGTATTTAATGTGCACCAGACATTTGATGTGTGATATGAGGATAGAGAAGACACAATCCCAAAGTTTAATAAAAAGTCTGATGAGGAAGTCAAAAATACAAACTGTTTACCCAGAACTAATGGCTTTTCTTCTAATTCCACCAAAAATAAATAAGTAAGTATAAATAAAATGAGAACAGCCCTTCTTTATTCTTCTGCCACTGAATCTTCCAATCCACAAATATCTGTAACCATGTGTGCTCTGCCTCCATGCTGACATGGTGGACTCACTGTATCCTATGCAGGCCATCCTGTCTCACATACTGGGTCCCATCTCTGTCTCCTCCAGAGCTTTTCTGAGGCAATTATTTCCTCTCTCTTCTCCCTCATCACATTATCATTTCCTCTCTTCTCGATCACTGTTACCATAAAACAGTGCTATAATATCTATCTAAGGCAGCTCCAGTCTCCTCTCTACCCCCATGCTTTTCCAATCTTCCTTTACCTTCTTAAACTCTCACCATCATTTGATACAACTCATTACTACTTCAAGTTTTTTTTTTTAAGATTTTATTTATTCATGAGACAGAGAGAGAGAGAGAGAGAGAGAGAGAGAGAGAGAGAGAGAGGCAGAGACACAGGCAGAGGGAGAAGCAGGCTCCACGCAGGGAACCTGATATGGCACTCGATCCCGGGTCTCCAGGATCACGCCCTGGGCCAAAGGCGGTGCTAAACCGCCGAGTCACCCGGGATGCCCTAATTTTTTTTTTTTTTTTTTTTTTTACACTTTGGATTTTGGTATACCATATTCTCTTGATTTCTTTCTTACCCACATAGCTTTTACTGGACCTGTTCATTTCCCCAATCCTTAAATGCTATAGTGTCATTTAACCCTTATGTGATTTCGTCCATCCCAATGGCCTTTAATACAATCTATATGTTGATGACTCCCAAATTTATATTTTCAGAGTGAACCTCATCTCTGAATCGTCCTACTTGTTCTAGGATATCTAATGGGCATTTCTATCTTAGCAAATCCAAAACTGATTCTCTCATCTACCCTTGTAGATGAGATTGCCTGGATTCTCTCATCTACCCTTGTCAAACATGTTCTTCTAAAAGGTCCTTGTCACAGCAGTCATTGCCATAATGCACTCAGTTTCTTGAGTAAAAACCTTGATGCCACCCTTAATGCCTCCATATTGCTCATAAGTTTTCTTCTAACCCATCAAGTGAATCCTGTTAAAACTACATCTCAATAATATCCTATTCCAACCTAACCCAAACCAGCTCCATTTCTCTTAGGTTCATTACCTGGTTCTCCAAGAAAACTTCTACTCTGGTAAATCAATAGTCAGTTTTCCCTACAGTAGCAAAAGTAAGTTTTTTTAAAATGGAAATTATGTCCTATCACTTAGATCCTGGATACCCTGCAGGAGTTTTCCAACATTCGAAATAAATTCCTAAATCTTTACTGCAGTCTATTAGATCCTACCTTGGCTGGCTTTGGCTATCTTCTTCCTCCCATTTCCTGTCATTTTTCTTTTTGCTCATGACACTTTGTTTGCCTCTTTGCAAGTCTCCAATACTCTTCCCTCCTTAGGATCTTCATACTCCGTACTTCCTAAAACAATCTGCCCCCAGTTAATAGCATGGCTCACTCTCTCACATCATGCATATTCCTGCTCAAATGTCATTTCCTAAGCGATAACTCTCTAAAAACAACACTCTCTCTATCCCCATATTCTTCTATAATTTTCTTCCTAGCATTTATTAGCTAATATCATTTACTTTTATATTACCTGTTTATCCTACTATTATGTAAACTTTGCAACCACAGAGTTGTTATTTTGTTCTTGGCTCTATTCTAGTGCCAAGAACTGTGCTTGGAGTATTAGCTACCCAAGTATTTACTCAATTACTAAATTAACTGGGCCCCATATTCAGCCTGGTATCATCTAGAATGTGTAATCTCAACTTTTTAAAAGTCTTCTCATTTCACTTATTTACTAACATTTTATTTTTGGAAGTAGTATACCTATGTTGTTTATAGTTAACTGAAAATAAGCATTCAATTATTGTATCTCCAATACTTAAGCAAATCTTACCCTAAGGTGAGAGTAGACAAAAGTAAAACACAGTAAATATAATGCCACAGCAAATCTATTAAGTACAAGTCAATAATTAAAACCATTGCCAATATATCACACTTATTCTAATTTTTAGTATTTTCAATAATAAGCAATAATTTACAGTAGTTTGAATGCTTTTTGGATGAAAGAGAATGACCCCTACATGTCATTTTAGAGAATGGAATAATTTGAACTCTTCAAAGAGAATTGCAGTATAGCTAATGGCTTTAAACAACATTCTGATACAAGAAGCAATATCTGTCTTTTCTGAATTAGGTTTTGATGCATTGCCTGACATCTAGGATTTGAAGTTTTACAAGCTGACAACACTGAAATTTCACTTTGTCAACAGCAAGTGGAAACACATATTTGAGAATCATCTCAACTGCGCAGCATAAAAAAATCTGAATAATGTTAGCAAGTCATAACATGCAGAGATAAATAGACTATTCCCACTGTTCTTGTGTAGTCTTAGATTAATTGTCAAACTTCCAGAAACACTAAAAATGAGGAGTGAAGAATATCTTGTCTCAATGTTGCTGAGAATAAAGATTCTGACCCTTATTTGACATTAGAAAGGTCACTAAATGTCTTTTAATAGGGTACTAAAGCACTAAATTGGGAGGGAACAAGCCTGGCTTTTAGTCTTTGTTTATCCACTAAGCAGCTGTATGGCCTTCAGCCTCAACTTCGTTTTTCTAATAAAGGAGGGCAGTGAAATAAAATAATTTTACTTTGGGTCTTCTACTTGGGACCAAGTTGCATTTAAGTCACAAAGTTACTCCTTGGAAGAGCTATTTTAACTTGTATCAGGATAGGCAAGGTTATACTTGGGAAACAACCCCCAAGTCACAGTGGGTTAAAATATTCAAAGTCTATTTCTGACTCATGCTACTCGTCAGCAGTATAGTGTATTCTTGCTGGTCATTTAGAGACCCAGTTAACGAAGGTGCCATCTTGCCATGTATCCACCATCAGTGAGGCAGGAGAAAAGGAATAGGATACCTGAAGATTCTGACCAGAAGTAACACATACTTTCTCACATTTCATTGGTCAAAGTCACAAGGATACACTTAACTTCCAATGGAATGGAGAAATGCATCCCTCTGTGGGCATGGAAGGAGAACCAGAATATTTTTGAGGAGTTCCAATGGCTACACAAAAACTAATCTGAGTCAAGATACCATACTGTTCACTTCTGTGTTAGAAGAAAGCTTGTTAGTACTTCCTGGTATACAGCAGATCAACAGTGCTTATCTGTTCTCTTAAAAGTTTACTGAGAAAGAGCAGGGGAAAAAAAATAAAATGATGAGATATACTGCATGTAAGGACATTTTTTAAAGTCTTTTACTTGGACACATGATGTAAGATATTCATGATATAAAAATATATGCATTATATATGATCCTGTAAATTATTTGTGACTGAATAGATTATAAGGAGAAACTTAACCTTGTAATGATCCTATCATTTGAAAACTTTAAATATTGCTATCATAGATATAACCAATAATATAAAGTCAAAAACACAATGCTATTCAAAAATAGCAGATTTTATGAATTTTTAATTTTTATTTAAAAAAATAGGTGATAGTAGATTCTACATTAACATTCAAAAATCAATTAAAATAGAAAAGAAACTCAAAATCAACTCTTAAAACTCTGAAAATTAACCAATAGTTTTCTCATTAATGCAGGGACCATTTATTCAAGAAAACAGGCTGTATCTTGGTAAAAGCAAGCTTTTGTGGGGCTTTTTGTGCTTTTATTTTGTGGTATTTTTACTTCGCCTTGTTTTCATCTGCTCTACTTCTGTGATATTCATGAAGACCAACAGCCTTTCAAATCCACTTTGAAAACCATCATCCCAGTAGCCATTTGTTGGGGAAGAATGGATTGTGGAGCTCCCTAAGCAGCCCCATTCCCAGAGAATTGTCAGGTGACTTATTTGGCAGCTCTCTGAAAACCACTACTGACAGGATTGGCATTTATTTGACCTGACTCAGAACTTGTCAGTGAGAAGAATCCTTTCTTTGGGGGTATTTACTAAAACAATCAGGAGCAATTGTGTAAAGTTAGTTCAGGACAAATAGCAAAACTGATGAAGGAGGGATCTGATTTCTAGAACAAAGGCATCTGTTAATGATGTCCAGTTTTCAACAGAAAATCATTAGGCATGCAATGAAACAGTGAAGTATGCCCCATACACAGGAAGTTAATACAAATTGCCCCTAAGGAAGCCTAGATGTTGGTCTTTTTTTTTTTTTTTTTT
The DNA here is from genome assembly GCF_053574225.1 of Canis aureus. Classification (NCBI taxonomy): domain Eukaryota; kingdom Metazoa; phylum Chordata; class Mammalia; order Carnivora; family Canidae; genus Canis; species Canis aureus. The sequence goes on from NC_135644.1 coordinate 7,121,960, forward strand.
TTAATAGTTTGCTCATATTATTATTTTTTTTATTTTTATTTATGATAGTCACAGAGAGAGAGAGAGGCAGAGACACAGGCAGAGGGAGACGCAGGCTCGATGCACCGGGAGCCCGATGTGGGATTCAATCCCAGGTCTCCAGGATCGCGCCCTGGGCCAAAGGCAGGCACCAAACTGCTGCACCACCCAGGGATCCCTAGATGTTGGTCTTAATAGACAAACATACTAAATTAACTATTTTAAATATGTTCAAGGAACTAAAGGAAACTGTCTAAGAAACAAATATAAGGTTTCACCAAATAGAAAGTAAAGAGATACACATTTTTTAAAAAATAGAAAAACTAGAATGGGAAAGTAATGGCTAAAATAAAAACTACTCGAGAGGATCAATAGCAGGTAGGAGCTGGCGAAATAAAGAATCAGCAAATTTGAAGAGAGGTTAGTTGAGACTCTTTGGTCTAATGTATAAAAAGAAAACAATGAACAAAGACAGAATTGTGGGGCAAAATATGCAAAATGAGAGTCCTAAAGAGGAGAAACAAAGGAACATAAAGAATACTTGAACACAGACATAAAACTTCCCAAACTTGATGAAAAATATTGGTTTACTATCCAAGAAACTCAAGCTTTAAGTAGGATAAAGAAAAAAGACCTACACTTAGATCTAAGCATCATAGTTAAACGTTTTTGAAAGCCAAGGACAAAGAAAATCATGAATGCAACAAGACAGACATGACCAATCTTATTCACAGGACCCATAGTAAGATAAATAGTCTCTCATCTTAAACTATGGAATCCAGAAAGCAGTGAGAGGACATTGACAAAATGCTAAAACCAAGAATTCCATGTAAGCAAAACTACCCTTCAAAAATGAAGTTAAGAGGGGATCCCTGGGTGGCGCAGCGGTTTGGCGCCTGCCTTTGGCCCAGGGCGCGATCCTGGAGACCCGGGATCGAATCCCACGTCGGGCTCCCGGTGCATGGAGCCTGCTTCTCCCTCTGCCTGTGTCTCTGCCTCTCTCCCTCTCTCTTGGTGACTATCATAAATAAATAAAAATTAAAAAAAATTAAAAAAAAAAATGAAGTTAAGATATTCGTGATGAATAAATCCAAGAATTACTAGTAGATCCGTCTCAAAAGGATTAATACAAGAAGTACTTCAGGCTGAAATAAAAGGACATTAGAAGGAAATCTGAGGCTACAAGAAATAGGAGCATAGAAAAAGCTAACTACAGGTACAGACAAAAGAGAATAAATATATTTGTTTTCTTCTCTTTATGTAATGGCAACTGACTATAGCAATTATAGAACTGTTGATGTTTGTGGTGCACAAAGATGTAATGTGCAAAAAAACTAATGTATAAACATGACAACAGCACAAAGGGTCAAGGGAATATAGATATACTGAAGCAAACTTTCTGTATACAATTGAAATTAAGCAAGTATTAATTTTAAGTAGATTATAGTTAACATGTTAATTCTAATCCTCAGGGCAATCACTAATAAAAATTAAAAAACAAGGACATTAAAATGCTGGATCAGAAAATATTTAGCATAAAAAAAATGGGACTAGCAGGTGGGGGAAAAAAGAGCATTTAGAAATTAAAGTATAAATTAGCAAAGTGGATAAAAAATATTATTCAACTATATGCTGTTAAAAAGAGACCCTTTAAAAGACACAAATAGATTGGAGTGCCTGAGTGGCTCAGTCAGTTAGGTGCCCAAATCTTGATCTCAGCTCAGGTCAGGTCATGATCTCAGGATTGTGGGATCAAGCCCTGCATCACATTCCACACTGGGCATGAAGCCTAATTAAGATTCTCTCCTTCTTGCTGTCTCTCCCCCACATCACTCTCCGGGATTTTTTAAAGGTGATTGATCACCAAAACAAAAAAGTGATAAAACAAACAATGAAAAGACCAAGAGTTTTGATATAAATACTTAGGATCATTTGGAATTTGCTGGCCAACAGATTTATGTGTCAAACTTTTTACTAAAGTAATGATGTTTCCAAAGCCATTCTTTGCTGTAGTTTTGGTATGAAATTGCCAATATCATAAATAGTAAGGAGAAAGTAGGCAATTTTCAGTTTTATTTGTGTTACCTAAAGGAGCAGTGTGGACTCAGATGCAATCAACCAAATTTTAGGGCTTGGATAGTGCTGATGTAGAAGCATCCATATTTACATTTTTGTATTTTTCATATGCAATCATATTACCCAAGACAAATTATTCCATAATTTAGTATGAATAACACTTTCTCCCAGATCTATAGGAAGTTTCTGTAACATTGCCTTTTAATTGCAATAAAATGACTGAGTTACTGCTATTGAAAGGAAGAAAAATCTCAAATCAGTAACTTAAACTTGCAAATCAAAGCAAATTAAATCCAAAGAAGAATATAACTCCCAAAAGAAGTAAATGAAATAGAGAACAGAAAAACCAAAAACCAACAAAACCAAAAGTTAGTGCTTCAAAAGATGAACAAAACTGATAACTAGTTAGACTTACTAAAGGGGAGACTTACAGGATACAGAGAAAGCTTAAGATTCAAACTACTAAAATCAGAAATGAAACAAGGGTTATTGCTACTGACTTTCCAGATAAAAAGGTCTACAAGGAAATACAATGACAAATTGTATGCCAACACATCAGATAACCTAGGTGAGATGAAGAATTTGCTACTAAGGCACAGGTACCGAAACAGACTCAAGAGGAAAGAAAATCCCAACAGATCTTTAACAAGTAAAAAGATTAATTATGATAGCAACAACACTAATAAAAGCTTCCTACAAAAAAGAGCCTAATCCCAAATCGCTTTACTGGTAGTCTAGCAAACATTTAGAGAAGCGCTAACAATCTGTCAAATTCTTCCAAAAAAAAAAAAAAAAAAAAATAGACAAAGGCATACTTTCTAACTCCCTTTACGAGGCCAGTATTACATTGATAAAAACAGACCCCACAATGGAAGAAACCTATAGACCAATAGGTTTTATGAGTATAAATGCAACAATTCTCAACAATATACTACCAAACCAAATCCAAAAACATGAAAAAGAATTATACATGATGACCAGATGGTATTTATTCCAGGAAGGCAAGTTTGGGCATTAGCGAAAAAAAAAAAAAAAAAAAAAAAAGTGGCATCAAGGACAGAAATATATGATCATCTCGGTAACAAAAAAGTTATATATAAATATATTAGTATTAAAGATCTAATTAAATGGAAAGATATCCCATTTTCATGGATCAAATTATATTAAAATGGCAATATTCACCAACTATCTACAGATACTACCAAATCCCTATCAAAATTCCCATCATTTATTTGTAAAAATTGACAAGCTGGTCCTAAAATTCATATAGAAAGTCCAGGCCAAGGCTAGCCACAACAATCCTGATAAAAATAATCAAGTTGGAGGACTTACACTTCCTGATTTCTTCTTCACAGAAGAACTTGCAATTTCTGATTCTATACGTAAGGGGCTAGAAGTCACCACTCCATCCTAACAAAGTGAAAAGCCGAATAGAATGGGGGAAAAAAAAAAATCGACTCTCCTAGGGCCTAAGAGAGGAACTCCAGGAAATTCACTGTCTCCAAGATTAGAGAGATGGATAGGTGAATACAGGGAAGTTGACTTACAAGAACAGAAACTCACAAGCATAAGCCACCACAGGAACCAGTCCTAGGGCAGAAAAACTTGAAATGGAACTGTCAGATTACCAGAGGCTCAGTGTGAACACATCTCAGACTTCCCACTTATAGCAGGGGAAAGGGAAAGGGAAAAATTTTGAAATCTACCAAAGCACCCTTCTTAACAAGGCTTGCCCTGGAGGGGGGAAGGGGGGGTACTAGTTAACCAGAGCCTAATCTGCTGGAGTATTAACACAGCCTAACTGAGCTGGGGAAGGAAAATACCCAGCTCCATCTGTCTATAGCCATCTTGTCCCAACAAAGCAGAAAAAGAAATGGAGAAATACTTGTAAAACCATACTTCAGGCTCATTAAAAAAAAAAAAAAAAAAAAAAAAGAATAGTACTTAGTACATACCTATAAATTCTTTAAATATACATGGTCTAAATATCTAGTCAAAAGATAGAGGGTAACTGAATGGATGAAACAAAATCCATGTTTATGCTGCCTAGAAGAGACTCACTTCAGACCTAAACATATACAGACTGAAAGTGCAGAGATGGAAAAAAAAATACTCTATGAAAATAGAAGTGGAAAAAAAAAAAAAGCTGGAGTAATAATATATTTATATCAGACAACATAGGCTTTAAAACAAACCCTCTAATAAAAGACCTAGAAAGGCAATAAATGATGACAATGATAGAAGGATCAATCCAACAGGATGATTTAACAATTGCAACTACTTATGCACCCAACATAGGAGCACCTAAATATATAAAGCAAATGTAAAAGACATAAAGGGAAAAATTAACGATAATACAATAGAATATTTTAATACCCACGTATATTCATGGATAAATCAGACAAAAAAAAATCCATAGGGAACAGTGGCATTGAATGACACATTAGACTGAATGAACTTAAATATATACATTCTATCCAAAACCAGAATACATGTTCCTTTGAAGTGCACCTGGAACATTTTCCAGAATAGATCACATTAGGCCATAAAACAACTCACAAATTTAAGAAGACTGCAATCATTTCAAGCATCTTTTTGCAATAGAATGAAACTAGAGATTACAAGGGAAAAAAGTGGAAAAAAATGCCATAAACACAGCGAGGCTAAATAGCATTTGACAGAATTCAATGTTCACTCATAAAACTCTCCAAGAGGATACAGGGTAAATACACCTTAACGTAATAAAGGTAATGGTATTCACACTTGCAACTTTTATTCAACATAGTATTAGAAGTCCTAGCCAGAGCAATTAGACAAAAATAAGAAATAAAAGGCATCCAAATCAGAGAAAAAAGTAAAATTGTTCTTATTTGCAGATGACATTATACACAGAAGACCCTGAAGACTCCACCAAAAAAAACTGTTAAATTTAGTAAAGTTGCAGGATAGACAAATCCCTATGCAAATCTGTTGTTTCTGTATGATAATAACTACCAGAAAAACTTAAAAGAATCCTATTTACAATTGCATCAAAAAGAATACTACCTAGGATTAAGTTTAATCAAGGAGATTAAAAAAAAAAACCCTATATATTGAATACCATCAGACACTGAAATTAGACACACAAGTAAATGGAAAGACTATTGTTAAAATGTCCATACTGTCCAGAGGAATCTACATATACGATGCAATTTCAAAATTTCAATGGCATTTTAAGAAGAACTAGAATATTAAAATCTGTATAGAACCACAAAAGTCTCCCCAAACCCAAACCAATCTTAACAAAGCTAGAAGCATCACACTTCTCAATTTCAATCTTCATTACAAAGCTGTAGTAGTGAAAACAGTATGGTATTGGCATCAAGACAGACACATAAAATGAATGAAAGGATAGAGATTCTAGAAATAAACACACATGAATAGGGTCAGTTAATTTATGACAAAGATGCCAAGAATATACTATGGGGAAAGAACAGTCTCTTCAATATGCTACTGGGAAAACTAAACAGCCATATGCAAAAGAATAAAGTTGGGGATCCCTGGCTCAGGGTTGAACACCTGCTTTCAGCCCAGGGCATGATCCTGGAATCCCAATAATGAGTCCTGCATCGGGCTCCCTGCCTGGAGCCTGCCTCTCTCTCTGTCTCTCTGTCTCTCATGAATAAATAAAATCTTAAAAGAATAAAGTTGGACCACTATCTTCTACCATACACAAAAGTCAACTTAAACTAGATTAAAGACTTGAAGATAAGACCTGAAACATTAAAACTCCTAAAAATAAAGGTAAGTAGTATTTCCCCGGACATTGGTATTAGCAATTACTTCTTGGACAGGACACCAAAAGCAGAGGCAATAAAAGCAAAAAAAAAAAAAAAAAAAAAAAGTATCAAACATAAAGCATCTATACAGCAAAGGAAACCAACAAATGAAGAGGCAACCTACCAACTGGAGAAAATATTCGCAAATTTATCTAATAAAGAATTAATATCTAAATCAAGAACACACAATAGTAAAAAAAAAAAAAACAATCCAATTAAAAAATGGGCATAGATACTGAATATCCGGTTTTCCAAAGAAGACCTGCAAATGGTCAATAGGTACACAAAAACAGGTCATTAATCAGGGATGTGCAAACCAATGTCCCTAATCAGGGATGTGCAAATCAAAAATTACAATAAGGCATCATCTCACATTTGTTACAATCGCTGTTATCAAAAAGACAAGAAATGACTATTAGCAAGGAAGTAGGAATAGGCAATCTGTATGCACTGTTGATGGGAATTTAAACTGAGACAGCTACTATGAATAATATGGAGATTCCTCAAAAAAAAAAAAAAAAAGAAAGAAAGATAAAGCTACCTTTTGACCTAGTAATTCGATTTCTACTTATATATTCAAAAGGAATGGAATCATGGTCTCCAAGAGAGATACTCCTCTCCATGCCCACTGTAGCAGTATTTATAATAGCCAAGAATGGAAACCACCAATGTGTCTATTGAAAAATGAGTAGATAAGGAAAATGTGGTACATATGCACAATGGAATAGTATTCAACCACTGAAAGGAAATCTTACCAACTGTGACAACATGGACGGACACTGAGAACATTATGTTAAGTGAAATAAGTTAGAGAATGACAAATACTGTATGACATCATCAACAGATGGTATCAAAAAAAACAAATGTCTACACAGAGAACAGACTGGTAGTTGCCAGAGGTGGGGAGTGAAAAAAAAAAAAAAAATCATGAAGATGGTCAATAGGTCCAAACTTTCTGTTATAAGTTCTTGAGGTATAGTACATAGAATGGGGACTATCAACACTATAATATATATTTGAAAGTTGCTGAGAGTAGATCTTAAAAGTCGTCACTACATGGAAAAAAAAAAAAAAACACTGTCTCTATTTGAAAAAAATTAAAACCAACGCTGACACACTACTGCATGAAAAAGAGTGATAGAGCACCAGTATTTATTAGTCATTCAACTGTTTGGCTCTTTGAACTTTTGTGAAGTATACGGGAACTAGGAACACAGGAAATTGTTGGAATTGAACCACTGACAAAGGGCAACATGGACCCGGGAAGTAATCAGTTCTGTCTACTTGGTAAAGCAATTCAGTTACTGGTTTCACAGACGCTGTTGGACTGGACAATATGAAGAGTGGAACCAATGTTGCCAACATTGAAAATTGAGCACCCTGGATTAGATCTTTCATTTTTACTTCTCAGGATGTTTTAGGTATTTTTACAAACACAGTAAGTCCCTCCCTTAATCAGGAGTGAACATGATGTGAAAACAAAAAGAGTTTAAGTGTTTGGAACCCCCATTTGGGTTCAATGCTCATAAATGGGAGTTGGGGTAAGCCAGCTAACCTCTCACTGGCACAGATTTTTCAACTTCTAAAACAGATTTAATAATGCTTTGTTGAGGGATATTGAGGATTAAAAAGTCTTTTGAGTATATTCTATAAAAGGACCTGGTATAAAATAGAGATTAAATAAATGCTTATTGAAGAGCTTATTTTTATTAAATAGTGCCTGGTTCTTGCTATTATTTCAAACCACCACAATTTCACTGCAGAAATTCCAATTCTCACATAAAATGTTAACCCTAGTGACTTGGAAAAGCACATGCTTAATGCAAAGATGTCCAAAGTAGTTTACCTATTGGGAGAGTGTGGCTCAGTGACCTGGGAAAGCACTCCACAGTCCTTGCTGAGCATTAAAGGGTTTAATATCTGCATCTCCACATAGAAGAGGTTCTTCAAAGTATCAGGCTTGTAGGGCATGATCTCAAGAACAAAACAAGGTCAATCTTTCAGCACTAAGTAAAAGGATTCTCCACAAGAATGCTGTTCTCATTTTAAAGGAACAAAATGAAGTCAGTTTCAAGACCACAAGATGCTCCAGGAATATTATTAATATCACTTCTGTTTTATTTGGTTTAAACTGCTTAATTTTAAGATTTGAGATTGCAAAAAGATATATATAAAAATTACCTATCCTAAATGCCTTTTTGGAAATATGTTGAAAACTAAGATTGTTTTAAAGCTGACCTGTGTCCACTAAAAACGTGAGTTTTCTTTCATTATATGACAGTGCTTCAAATCCTTCTGATCAGTATTTCAAATAAAGATAAGCAGTAAGAAAAATTTGTAATTTACTGTAATCTATATCTGACAGTGCATCAATAGACTAAGTATGCCAAATAAAGCTACACAAATGGATCAAAATTATTTTTTAAATATGGGGGTACTTGTCATAAGAAAACAAGGTGATTTAATAGAATCCAGTCAAAAAGAATTGCTTAAAGCTTCTCAGATTAACTTGGGTTTTATCACGTCTCAAAAACAATATGATCTTCAACGTCAAGCCATTTCAATTTAACAACTGCCATAATGCTTACTATGTGCAAGGCACTGTTCTAGCCTGTTAGCTTCGTCCTGCCCCACTCAGCATTTTCAGATATGAGCCTTTAAATAATCCATTGCTTTTCACTTGCTTCTCAGAAAGTACTGAGAATGAATCACATTTTTCAAAAAAAAAAATTAAAAATTATAAATTTTTTGCTTCAAAAGGATATTTTCAAGTGAACATTCTTCCTAAATCATGTCAGATAAAGAACTTTTATCCACATAATATAAAGAATTCCTACAGCACAAGTCTTAAAAAGACAATTAAAAGGCTGAAGATTTAAACAGACATTTCTTCATTGAGCACATGAAAGAAAAAAATCCTCATTAGTCACCAAGGAAATGCAAAACAAAGCAAAACACACCTTCACACTCACTAGGATGGCTAACATGCAAAACCTGGTGAGTAACCAATGTTAGTGAGGACCTGGAGAAATTGAAACCCCCTTAATACACTGCTATAAGGGTTTGGGAAACAGTTTGACAGTTATTTTAAATGTTCAATAAAAAGTAACTTTGACCTAGCCCTTCTGGTAGGTTTATACTCGAGAGAATTCCAAGTGTCCACACAAAAAAGCCTATTCATGAATGTTCATAGCAACATAGTTTAAAATGGTAGAAACAACCCAAATGTCTGTCAACTGGAAGAATGAAATGGTTTGTCCACAAATGTGGCATTATTCAGTCATAAAAATAAGTATTGATACATGCTCTATGATATGGATTAACTTTGAAGACATTTGCCTAAATGAAAGAGACCAGGCAAAAATGGCTATATATTGTATAATTCCATTTATATGTAATTTTCAGAATAGGCAAATCCACAGAAATAGAAAGTAGATTAGTAGTTGCCAGGGCCTCAGGGAGGAGGAATGAGTATTGACTATTAATGGGTGAAGAAATGTTCTAAAATCAGACAGTGGTGACAATTTACAATTCCATGACTACCAGAGTTATACACCTCAAAAGCATGAGTTTTATGGCATATGAATTCCATTTCAATAAAGTAGCTTTGAAAAGCAGTCTGAGTCATCTTTAGTTTCAAATATACCTTATAAAATATGGGCATATTCTTTTATATACACATATACACATGCACATCCAAGTCCATAGTTTTGAGGTATTTGAAAATGCATATATTTAACTTTTCCTTAATTGATGAAAAATAAATCAATTTGCTTGTGTTCTAAATTAACAAACTAGTTCTATATACATATATAGATCCTTGCACCATGACCAAACTCATTTGACTATTTCCAGTATTTATCCAACATAGTATGATGCATATGGATCATTGCTGGAAAGATTCCTACAACTTCTTAACTTGGAAGACTTTAACAAGTTGTATTGATTTCTATCAGGGCAATGCCATTATATTGAAATTTTAATTATTTAAAATTTGTCAGCCAAAGACATTTCTTTGTATCATTTAACATGTGTCACTAGTTAGATAGCTATGAGAACTAAAGGAAGTTCAAATTAAAGTATCTGCACAGTCTTTCCCCTAAAATAACCCAATCTGGAAGATAGTATTAACGCTTCTGCAGAGCAGTCAAGTCATCAACTTATATAGGTCATGATTATTTTTCTCTTCCACAAATTTCTTATCTATTGCACACAGACCCTCTTTGGGAAACCACTGGAATGAGAGCGCAACAGAAGTGTGAATTTTCTAACACCGCTTTCTGTCAATATTTTCCTTTAAGTTCTCCCTTGTTTCATTACAAGTTTGGAGCTCAAGTCATTTTCTAGTCAATAGCTCTTTGTATCTTTTGACTGAACCAAGAAATAAGGAGACTCTCTATGGAAAATCAAGTTGTGATTGACCATTACAGGAGAATCAATTTTAGTCAGACATACATCAGTTTGTTTCACTTGACAATTAAACTGGTGCAAGAAAACTAGGTTGCAAATACCGTGACTGACATAATACACACTGAAGACAACCAAGTCAACTGTCAACTTCACAAGAGCAAAGAGTAAAGAACTAATTTTTAGGATCTTATGATTATACAATTGGCATTGTATTATTTTCAAACAAAAATTTAAAAATTATTTTTTTCAAGTTTTAAAAAAAAATATTAAACTTTATACACTTTATCTCATTTCTTTAATTTTTTTTTAAAAAGATTTTATTTATTTGACAGAGAGGGGACATACAAGCAGGCAGAGTGGCACACAGAGGAAGAGGGAGAAGCAGGCTCTCCACTGAGCAGGGAGAGGATCCACATGGGGCTGGATCCCAGGACCCTGGGATCATGACCTGAGCTGAAGGCAGACACTTAACCAACTGAGCCACTCAGGCATCCCCCAATTGTTTCTATAATATACCATAATGAGTATTAATACTCTTAGGTATTATTTGAGTGGCAACCATATACATTATAATTTAGATCACTTTGGGAAAATGTTTACTTCTAAAAATTGTACGTATGGGAGAATTATAAAGCTAGGTATACTTGAGAGTATTAAACTTTTATAAAAGGAAATTCAAATACTACAATTATGACACTTTTAATATTTAAATCAAGTACCTTACATAGATCTAGGCTATCCAAATTGTTCTTGGCAAACAATGATATCCTGATTTCCTTCATGTCTTAAGTTGCTCATCAATATTTGTAGCTTATTCCAGTAAGATTAGGGTTTTTATGTACAGAGTGTAAAATTCTCCATTTGACCTTTTGAGATGCTTGAAAGATAAAAATAATTGACTGCAAAAATAAATAAAAAGGATTTAAGTTGACATTACAATTTTAAGGTTGACCAACTATGTGCTAACATATTTGGAAAGTGTACAAACTTTTTTCCTCCCAATACCCAAGCTAAGTGTCATTGAGTTTGGGTTACTTAACAGGGGTGGCAACCTGAAACTCTGGCTATAAAAAAATACAACAGTGAATTTAGCAGAAAGGTGTACACTCTTAAGAAACAAGTCAAAATTGAGGCTGGTGCTATAAAAGCAAATATTCTCTACAAATCTATTTTTGCCTTGTAAAATGTGTTTTCTTGTAATTTAAATTTATTTGTAATTAAAAATTGGAATGTTTCACACAAAAAAAATAGGAGTATCTTGTCTTGGGGGAAAAAAAAATCACAGTCTGGTAACACTAGGCTCATTTTTCACAAATAGCAAAAATAATTAATAAATAAATAAATAATAAATAAATAAATAAATAAATAAAATAGAAATAACAAGTATGCTCCTTTAGATGGGGCATGCCAAAACATTGTTTTTCAGATTTTTTTTCTTTTTTCTTTTTCTTTTTATTTTTTTATGGATTAATGATGATTTTAACTTCTCAACCTTACTGATTACTTACCCTTCTAAGCATCTAAGTTTATGACCTCCACCAAAATAGATTTAAATGCTTTCATTATAAAAACCACCGACAAAAATGTTCCAGAAAATTTAAGTTGCCCCAGAATTTATCTTCAATACTTTTATTTTGATGTAAGTAATGACTTTGATTAGTCTTTAGAAGGATTAGCACATATGTCAGGTCAAGTCTAGCTTTCAAATCAGCATGGAAAGAAAGCCTTCAAGTCTTAGGCATGTTGTGTTCTCCACTTCCTGGAAGCTCTGTTCTCCTCAGTCCCCTTAGAATCTACCATTATGGCTAATGCAAACCACACACATGTGAAAATGAGCAGTGTTAGAGAAGGTAAAAAAGGGAAGCAGTCCTTCCCAGTCAGTCATACATGTATTTTCCAATACACAAATTGTCTGATTTGCAATGGCAAAAAGGAGGGGACAATACAGAAATATGTCAAGAGAGTGTTGGTTAAATTAATTTGATACACTGGAAATGTAAAGTACAGGAAATTAGTTAATGCCACAAGACAATATTCACAATAGCAAGTGAAGTAAGCAGGTCCAAAGTAGTATGTGTACCAAATCCAAATTTCATAGTAGACATGAGCAAAATGAAAATCTTTGTATAAAAATATTAACAGAAGGGATCCCTGGGTGGCGCAGCGGTTTGGCGCCGGCCTTTGGCCCAGGGCACGATCCTGGAGACCCGGGATCAAATCCCACGTCGTGCTCTCGGTGCATGGAGCCTGCTTCTCCCTCTGCCTGTGTCCCTGCCTCTCTCTCTCTCTGGGACTGTCATAAATAAATAAAAATGTTCAAAAAAAATTAAAAATAATATTAACAGAAGATTTTAGGTATAATGGATTGAATAACATCCACTGAAAATTTATGTTCACCCACAACCACAGAATGTGACCAACTTTGGAAAAAAAAAAAAAGTGTCTTTTTGTACAGGTAATTAGGAAAGATGAGGTCATACCGGCTTAGGGTAGGTCTTAAACCCAATGACTAGTGTCCTTTTAAAAGGGGACACCCGGGCAGCCCTGGTGGTGCAGCGGTTTAGCGCCGCCTGCAGCCCAGGGCGTGATCCTGGAGACCCTGGATCGAGTCCTACGTCGGGCTCTCTGTATGATGCCTGCTCCTCCCTCTGCCTGTGTCTCTGCCCCTCTATGAATAAATAAAATCTTAAATAAAAAAAAAGTAAGAGGACACCCAGAGACACACAGAAGGCGGCCATATGAAGAAAAAAAAAAAAAAAAGACTAGAGCGATGCAGCTACAAACCAAGGAATACCAAGGATTGCTGGGAGCTACCAAAAGCCAGGATGAATCGTTTCTCTAGAGCTTTCAGAGGAACCAGAGTCCTACTGACACCTTGATTCCTCGTCTTAACCGTGAGAGAACATATTTGTTGTTTTAGGTCACCAAGTTTAAGATCACTTATTATAGTAGCCCTAGGAAACTAATACAGGTAAGTGATCTTTATTTTCCTCCTCATGTATATGGCTTTTGCCCTATGTGATAAATTAAACATGTCCATTTTATAATGAGAAAAATAAAGTATGTCAAACCCTGATGCTTTTAGTATTTATCTTCTGTATTTATAAGATCAGGGATAAACAAGGAAAATCTTTCTCCTCTAAGAATAATCAAACATCACTAAAATTTATGAATAATAAAATCAAGGTAAACTGAGCAGTTTGGCAAAAGCAATAAAGAACTTCCGAGACCACTATTATGTTTGGTTCATATAATATTGATTTGGTTTTAGTAAATAGATACATTTCTTGAGTGGGCTCTGAGAAAATTCAATATGGAGCAAGTTAGACAAAACATGCTTTGATACAAGACCAATAGAAACAATCCAAGTAACAAAACCTTGGAATTGGAAGATTTAGAATTCATCTAGTACATTTTCCCATAACTCAAGAATCTTCCTAACATTACTGACAGGTGATAATTCAAATGCAATTTTCTAAGTACCCCACTTGCCAAGAATAGATGGCTACACAATCCAGTGTCTACCTCCAAAGGTCAAGCTTACTTCTTCAGAAAACAGCCTAGTCTACTTTTCTACAGTTCTCATTCTTAGAAAATTCTTATGTTCAAGATAGCATTTTCTCTCTGGAATAACTGTTTTTACTCTCCTTCCATGCCTTTTCTTCCTTCTTCCAGTCAGCCTTCATAACCAACTTGTATCCTAGCTTGAAGTCATAAATTTAAAGAATTATAGAAAGGAAAGAGATGACTAACTTCTCACCAATGATAAAATTCCCTTTACAGCATTCTTCTGCTAATTGCTATATTATTTTGAATATAATTATTGATAAAGAAAAGTCCACCCATAGGGACAGGCAGGTCTACTTTAGGCATCTTGCATGTGGATCTGACCTTTGCCTTTGAGTTTCACCAGTTGGTTCTAATCCTTCCTGCCATAGCACAGCGAACGCTTCCATGTCAGCGTTACCAGGCATCTGAAAAATCACCATCAGCATTCCCCTTAGATCACTATCACTAGACAAAATATTCCTGGTTACCTTTCCTGGTTTGGGGATCCTTTATGATTGACCTTCCTGGTCACATTTCTCTCTGAACAAACTTCAGTATATCCATGTGTCTTTCTCTACAGCCTGTTGCCTGAACTCAATACACTACAGATGTCATATGGCCACTGTGGTTAAAAAAAAAAAAAAAAAAAAAAAAAAAAATCATAGTTGAGACACAACATTGGACCCGTTTTAAAACAACTTCCTAAAAAACAAAACAAAACAAAAATCATAGTTGAGAGACAACATTGCACCCGTGTTAAGACAACTTCCTAAAAAAAATAATAAAAAATAAAAAAGACAACTTCCTGAAATCATATGCAATATTATGCATATCTATATGTACACACATAAGCAAAACAAAGTATCTCCCTCCTCCCCCCCACTTTAAGACACTGTCAACTTTTGCTAGCTAAAATCCTGGAGCATATTTCACTAGAACCATTTAATTTTGGAGGATTTTTACCCCTTTCTATAAAATAGCTTTTTATCTTCACCAAAATGCAAAACTTCATCTACCCTATTGAATGCCACTGTATTAGTTCCTGCCTTTCTGGCTAGCTTTCAACATTTCTCTGAACCCTAATACCTCCATCCACATAGTATCCTTTAGAGACTTGCACCATTCCAATTTAACAAGATCTTAAGTTTTCATTTAGTTTCCAGTTACTTAAAATACAATGTAATATTAGTTTCATGTATACAATTTAGTGATTCAATACTTATATACAGCTTTTGATCATCATCACGAGTGTACTCCCTGTCTTAAGCAGAGGGCTTGATATTCTTACCTGTAAAATTCTGGAGTTCCACAGGTCAAATATTAGTCGCAATGATGAAAAGGACAGGTAATTCAAATACCTCTTTCTACCCAACAGTGTTCTGAGTGCTTTATGGGTCTTACCACATCTAATTCTTCCAAAAATCTTATGATATAATGATTACTGCTATGCTTGGGTACAAATAAAAACATCGCTAGTGATAGAACAAGAGCTGGATATGAGCTCGTATGGCTAGATCACTTGTGTCCATTCTAACTGGTCCATGCCCAGCATTACCAGTTCAATATTTTTTTAAAATAACTCTTGCATGGAGCCAGGATTTGAATCCCAGATGCCTGACTCCAGCGTTCATCTTCTTAACCAGATTCCATTCTGGTTTCCCATGATAGAGAAGGGAAAAGCCAAATAATCCAGTCTTACATGTTTCCTTCACCCAGAGAAGCTCTGCTGTTCTTCTCACTACCCATTTTCTTTGTAAGTATTTGGTGAGAAGTTGAAAAAATATTTGCTTCCCAAAGTATTAAAAGTACGAAAGGGTTAACAAAATATTTTAAATAAGTGAGCTTAAGATGCTATTAATGTTGAATATATAATTTAAAACCCCTGAAATTATATGCAATATTTTACATACATGTGTTTGTGTGTGTTTATGAGAGACAAAGTACACTTGTGCATCTTTTTCACTTGTGAGAAGATGTGTACCTTTTATTATATTCTTAGATGGGTTATGGATATATACAAAGTCAGCATTGCCTCAAAACACCTCTGATCAATTGGTTAAGTAAGTTTCTTTTTTTCCTCAATAACATGAGGCAAGTGGAAAAATTTCTTGTTGAACAGGTGTATTTGGATTATAATTATTGAACTCGGGAATTTGATCTTGAGCAAATTACTTGTTGATTCTGACTCTGTTTCCTATTTGTGAAACGGGCGTAAAAATAGTACCCACCTTAGATAATTGCAAGAGCAAAATGATTTAATATATGCAAAGTACTTGGAACAATTCTGGCACATAGTTGGCACTAAATATACATTATCATGAGGAATGCAGTGTGTCAGAATTATCAAAGCTAGAGGATGAATAAAGTATATCTTCCTGGAAGAACTATAGTCAATGATTTGGGAAAGCTTATTTATACATTAAGACAAGTATTTTATTAAACAGAAAAAAAAAATCGTCCGTCTGAATTGGAGACAAAACAGAGGTCTGAGAAAAATCATTCACGAGGCAGCTCTCTTTTACTGAAATACCTCAGTGGAAACATGCAAGTACTGGTGTGGGAATTCTCCAATTGAGCAGTCTAGTAACACTCTCCCAACAAGGAATAATTTCTTTAATTTAACAACTACAGCAACAGCAAACTAAGAATGGTAAACTTTATGATGAAATTTTAACTTCTTATGGCATATCCTGTCAGAAGACAATTCTCCATAGGTCTCTCATTTCTGCATGTCTTGGTAGCAGAGGCACTGACAAGCTTTCATGAATCCTCTCTTCAAGGATTTATTTAGAAATAACTTTGGGAAATAAGGATAGGGCATGTTTGTCTGCTGTCCAGCATGATAAAGGTAATGGCTCCCTATGGGGCAAACACTGGGCAGATTTTCTATTCATGGCTATTATGAAATATTGCTATGCTCTAAGCTTGGGGTACTATCCTGTG
This sequence comes from Canis aureus, assembly GCF_053574225.1. Classification (NCBI taxonomy): domain Eukaryota; kingdom Metazoa; phylum Chordata; class Mammalia; order Carnivora; family Canidae; genus Canis; species Canis aureus. The sequence continues at coordinate 7,138,774 of NC_135644.1, forward strand.
ATGAAACCTACTGCATGTGCAAACATAACCTGGCCCTTGTCATGTTGCCCTGTGAGATTTTCTAAAATCAGCCCAAGAAAATGCTGACATTTTGGCTACGGCTATTACTGTGAATAATGAACTATCCATTTTCTCTGATCTAAAAGGTCTCAGGTCTTCTGCCAACACCCATGAAATTGTGGCAGGCTAACTTATTAGCTCACAAATAGGGAAAATCTTAGGCCCATCAGTTAGTGATTCAACACATACACATATGTAATAAGTCTAAAATGTAATGATAAAGAAAACATTTACTATATGAAAGACAATGGGTCAATAGCCTAAATTTTTTTAAAAAAGCTTTTTTAAAGTCAAGAAAAAAACGATTTTTTTAAACAGTGAGCTATGTAGGAATGTATGTATGAATATAAAATTACCCCAAAATGTTAAATATGTGAAAATACAAAAATGTTTTTTTAAAAAATACATTTAACCAAAGAAAAATATGAATGGGAAAAAATCCTAAATAATGATAACATTGAGTTTAATACAGATGCTTTGCAAACTGTCTCCATTTCCAGATTGTGGGAATATAAAAGTTGTAAAAAAAAAAAAAAAAAAAAAAAAAAAAAAGTTGTTATATATATCCCAGTTCCCCGCCCCCGCAAAAAAAGAAAAAAAAAAAAAAAGAATGCATACCCTTTGATACTATCATCCCATTTTAAAAACTATATCCTACAGAATTAGACAATACTTTATTTCATCATTTTATTGTATATAATAGGAAACTGCATAAATTTCTAGTGACAAATGAATATTGTCTTTAATTATGATGTAGGAATATTATAAAGTATTATAGCATGCTTTTAAAATGATCATTTAAACATACATTTACTGGAGCACCTGGGAGGCATAGTTAAGCCTCCAGCTCTTGGTTTTGGCTCAAGTCATGATCGCAGGGTCATGAGTTTGAGCCCTGAGTTGGGCTCTGCACTCAGTGCAGTCGGCTTGATATTTCCCTCTTCCTCTTCTGTCCATGCGCTCTCTTAAATAATAAAGTCTTTAAAAAAAACCCACAAAAAAACCACAAATTTACTAATATGAGAGGACAGAGTCTTTATAATGTATTTTGAAGTGGAAATAGAATTATTGGAAAGCTGCTATAATAGATTCTTATTTTGATAAAACTTTTAAGTATAATTTCTCACAAGGAATTTGAAAGCTTATATTCCAACATGATGGCAGTGATTTTTATTCTAAAATACAGGATTCAAAGTAGTTTCATTTTTTTCTATTTTTTAATTACTTATCAACTTTGTGAGCTCTAGTAAGTGGCCAAAATCCATAGGTTCGTGAAAATTTCCTTAGTTCTCCATACACAGTGGTCAGCGTCACTAGTTTGGATGATCTACAGCTCACCTTCTTCCATATTTCAAAAAAATAAATATTTATCATTTTCTGCTTCTCAGAATGACAATGCAACTATATACGGTCATGCACCAGCCATTTAACTATTTAAACATGTTGCCTAGTTCCTCTCTTTCGAACTCCTCTGGTTTAACATATGACTTCATTGGTCCTTCCTTATAGGACTTCATTCCCACACCCCTCTTCATCAAAGTCACCTGTTCTCATTTCTGGAAGCTCTGATGTCATTGCCTTTTTAAAACTTCAAGAAAAGAAAATTTCAAGAAAACATTCCTCTATACCTAGTTTAACAGGTTAAAAAAGACTACAACCTCCATCATTTATATAATTTCTATTAATGCACCTTAAAAAAAAAAAAAAAAGATTTTACTTATGTATTCATGAGAAACCCAGAGAGGCAGTGACACAGGCAGAGGGAGAAGCAGGCTCCTGGCAGGGAGCTTAATGCGGACTCGATCCCAGGACCCCAGGATCATGACCTGAGCCAAAGGCAGACACTCAACTGCTGAGCCACCCAGGTGCCCCTATTAATGTACCTCTTTTTGCATCTTTTAAGAAGTGGTCATATTACTCTACTGATGCATGTTGAACTTTTCACTTCCTGTGTTTTAATAAAAATATTGCCAAATTAGATTTCTATCACCTTCCATTTCCCAATTGATTTTGGATTTAACTATTTTTATATGTGTATTTATAATTACTTTATGACTTCACATTTCCCCCCTACTATATTTCATTTTATTAACTCTGTTCCTTATCCCAATCAGGAAACTGTAATATAACTTCTAAGCTTGACAAATCCAGATGAATTAAATAAGCCTGTAATTATCCTCCTTTGCGTAGTTCCTATGCAGACGTATCTTTACAAAATGTTCTCAAATAGTTTGTTTTCCTTTAGAGATTAAGTTGTCATCTTGAGAGGATCCTAAGTGAAGGGCCCTAAAGCTTAGAAGGAAGTTTTTTTTTGAAACAGATCATTTTATTAAGAGCCTCAAGCCTTTGAGGGTTCATAGACTCAGAGGCAGGTAATACAAATGAGTGAAGCAAGTCCCTGCTGGACAGTACTTCATCATCCAGAGGGGGGCAGCCACTTCTGATTGCTGCCATAAGGGAATGTGGCACATGTTTTGACTTTTCCTAAGAATCTAGAAAGCAGAATTTTTATGTGAAATCACCCAATTTTCAAATGGCTTCATTTAATTAGAAAAGTTTCATGAGCTCTCTTTCCAAATTATGTACATCCACAAACCAAATATACCCTGTGTATGGTCAGTCTGTGACCCACGTAGACAGAAACTAAGAGGAAGCAAAAGCCTCAGCATCTAACTGCCCACTAGTGATAGCATGCCATGCTTTACTCACATGGATTCAAAAAGTACTTTTCTCTTTCTATAATCTATAATCAATGAAAAAAAAATCTCAATGTCATGAACCTCTTAGCATCTACCCAGAATCTAGAAGAATTTCGAGAAAGTCAGTTTCAAGTATGAACCCTTCTAAATCCCTTAATAAAAAATCAGATTTCATATGAAAACTGTTTATCTCCTAATCACCATAAGGAAAATTACTCACAATATGCATCTTTCATATTCTAGAGGTATTTCAATGCTTTGGTATTTTTTAATGAGACTGCCTGGGAACATCACCTTTGTTAACTAGTTATACAACACTTGACACAATGTCAAAATTCCATGAGCAAAAAACGCTCTCCTTTGACCTATAGCAACTGTACAATTCTATTTCATGCCTGACAGCTGATTCTCACAAGACCTCTGACATACCAAACACAATCCATGACAGCTGATTCTAGCTAACAGCAATCACTGTAGACAGTTCTTTTCGACTAGTTGTCCGAAAGAAGAATGAGTTATATATTTGATCTCCTTATATACAGAGACCTTCTTTCATTAGATCCAAACCTGGAATTACTAGGAAAACTTTTGCTTTATAAGTTGACATGTTACTTTAGGAAACACAGAGTAGCAATTTGATGATTTACATTTCAATACCATTGTTCATATTTTTCTCCATTTCTCTCCATAAGCCATCCTTTATGCTAAAGGGAATGCTGTTTAACGTGCAGGTTCCCAGATTAAAAACCTGAGAGTTTCACTCTTCAATCTAGAAATGGCCCAGAAATCTGCATTTTATTGAGCACTGTAGGATTTTAGGAAGCAGGACATCCGCAAAGTATACTTCAGAGAGATACTATTTAAAAATCCCTATTGTTTCCCTAAATGTTAGTCATATAAAAACTGTACTCATCCTCAACTCTCCACCTCCTTCATACACACATATTATTTATACCACATTCAGAAAACATAGTAAAGACAGCTCTGAAATATATTTGTGTGGGTTAGTTTTAGGAATCTCTGGAAGAACTCTGGCTCTAACCTACCAGGCCAGTTAATCAAAGTCTGAATTCATGCATGAGTTTCTCTGATAAATAGTTAATGCAAGTTCTGGGCAGTGATTTGGCTGTGGATCCAGGACCTTTTGATCAGATTCTTCCAAAGTTCAGCACTGGGAATAAACATCTTTACCTGCTTATGTTGGCTTATTTGACAGGAAATAGGAAATAGGAGTCAACTATGTGGGTAAGGGTGTATGAGGGGGATAGAGGGATAGGCGGGTAGGGTGGGGGAGGAGAGGAAGGAAGGGGTGATCTAAGCATTACAAACTTCTCTAACAAATAAGTGACCCAGCTGTAACGTAACTAACCATGTCACCTCAGCAAGTATTTCAAGAAGAGCACCCACTATCACTACTCTTCCTCAACGTAATACTAGAAGTCCTAGCTAAAGCAATCAAGCAAGATAAAGGCTTAAAAGGCATCCAAATTGGAAAAGAAGTAAAACTGTCTTTGCAGAGGATATGATCTTATTTATAAAAAAAAAAAAAAAAAAAAAAAAAAAATCCCAAAGTCAACCAAGGAATTGTTGGAACTAATCAATGAATTCAGTAAGGTTACAGCATTTATATACAACAGCAATCAGTTGTGTTTCTGTAAACAACAACATCTCTGAAAAATAAAACCATCTCATTCACAATAGCAACAACAATACAAAAAATACTTAGGAATAAATTTATCCAAGGAAGTGAAAAGTCTCTGCAATGAAAACTGTAAGACTTTATGAAAGAAATTAAAGAGGATACAAACAAATGCAAAGATATCTCATGGTCAGAGATTTATCCCATGGTCAAAAACTTGGACTTCCATCCTTTACGTATAAAAAAGGAATTAGATTTAATGACAGCAAAGGATTCCTACTCTAGTGCTCTAGGTTTCATTCGTATACATACAGCGCTGCAGTCTTAATATCTCGTTTGTATATTTCACAACAAAATGCATGAACACCATATTAGGTCATACTTTTTTCCTTCACTGGATCTGAAAGAATGATGTTCTTTTTATTCACAAGTTTTGATAGACTAATAATTTCCCACTTCCTCTAAATTATACTTTGCCCTCCCCTTAAAGTTATATATGATCATGCAACTCAAGTCTCAATAGAATGTAGACAGAAGGTGCACTATCCCTAAAATCTTCCTACACACAAATGTCCATTCTTTACCTCCATATACCAGCTAAACAGAAAAAAACTTAAAGGTCTGGAAGAGAAAGGAGCCACAGATGGAAGGAACTTGTATCCCTGAGTTCCTTTCCATGAAGGAAAGAATAACCATGGTGAGCTATAGAATGAGCAAGGAAACGGTTTATCTTGTAAATTCCGTGAAATTCGGTGTTATATATATAAAAGCATTTAGGTACCTAATACATAACCCTTACTTCAATTGTAACATCATTTCCTTATCTTCTTCAATAGCCTAAATACTCCTTAGAAACTGGAAACATGCCTCTATTTCCTTGCCAGCAAGTCTCTAGTTCCTTACATAGTGTCTGGTATGTAGGAGGGTCTCAATAAATACTGAATTTATGACTACAGGAAACTGAACATCAGGTATAAATGTTAATAAATGCTTATGGAATTGAAGCACAAAAATAGAAATCCATAAATAAAATTTATAAAACTGCATTTTGTTTCTTATTTTGTCTTTCCTCCTGCCTTTCCTCCTCTAACATTTCAAAATACTTGGAGGCTTTATTTGGTGAGTATTAAGTAATTTAGTAAATTCACTCTCATCAATGGACACTTAAACACTATTTCCTGTCCTCACGCCATGTCTATGTAACTTTTTTCTTCCTTTACTAGGATTATGTTATGTTACATTCTAACAGTCAACCAATATTGCACCTGTATTGACACCATTTGACAACTATGCTAATTTTGCCTAATTTGTTCCTTTAACTTTGTCCTAGCCAGATAGCTCCAGATGCCTGCCTAATAGGACATTCATCTCTATATGAGCCCTTGTGTAGATCATATTAGATCAACACCCCCAGTACCAAATGCTGAAAGGTAATCTCTTTGTCTTCTTTGACAGTAAAGCCATATCCATGCCAACAGGCATCTTTACATGTTTATTGTACTTACTGTCAGTGCCAAAACAGACCATCTTAACGGGATTAGAAGTAATGTGGTGCTTAAAATGTGTGTGCTGCCAAGACAACAGGGTAGACTGCATCTGTTGCCTGGGATACACATCTACAACATCCAACAAATAAGCCCTACAGTTTAGTGTTTGAGAAAACCCAGGATATGCATATCAAGCAAAAAGTTGAGGAGGAACTGCCTTAGAAGACCAGCACAATCCAAGTAGTCATAATAGGGACAGAGGCCAAGGTACTAGCTAAATATCAGATCTGCACATCAAATTTTCATAGAGAGAAATCCACGAAGACCTTACTTCTTAAAGTGGTCTTTGATAGAATGATTACCTGCTCTAGACAGCACTTGCTCAGTAGGACTGCGTGAGGTAAAGAAATTGGTTGACCATAGACAATTTTCCATTGACCTCTAGAGGTCATATAACTACACATACAAACAATTGTGTTTTCCCTCTAACCCTCATTTCCCTAGGATATCCTATTTTGTGCAGATATGGTGGATTAGAGAGAGCCACAAATTCTTGGATATCATTCTTATTAGGAGGTCAAGTGTATTTACCCTTTTCAATCTGGGCTATTTTGACATATAATGTGAGGTAGGAGTGATGCTATTTCAGTCCCACACCTAACTTTTAAAAAGCCTGGCAGCTTCCACTTTGATCTCTTGAGGACCTGCCTCCAAATGAGAAGTCTGACAATCCTGCTGGAGAGACAACATAAAGAGGACCTACAACTATATTGAGAAAGAGGGGCCAGTTGAGGTCAGCCTTCCACCTGTGACCATCAGAACAGCAGGCTTTTAAACATTATACTGTCTTGTTTCCTTTAAACTGGCCAAGACACTGGCTAAGACCCCACGTGATACCTTAAGATGCAGAATAATCAACCAGCCAGACCCTGATGGAATTCTTCACATGCAGAATTGTTAGATATAAAGGTACTAAGTTTGAAAAAAAAATTTATATAGTAATAGATAACTAAAATACCTGAATATCAAACACCAAAATTTGGTGCTGTGGCTTTAATGTAAATCTGGGATCGATACATTGATGATCAAATAATAAAATGACCCCATCATAAGAATGAGGGGAAGCATCTAGGTGGACAGTTACCTGCTGCAGGGATAGGACCCTCAGAGCCGGCCTACCAGAACTACAATCTTTCTAAAACTCCTCAGTCACCATTCCTGAGCTTCTGCTGACTAGCCTAGGGGATTTTCTTCCAAAACCCATAAAATTAAATTAGAATTCACTGCTTAAGCGTAATGACTTCCCACTGTTTATGCGGGTTATCATTTACAACCAACTGGCATTTAATCAAACCACTATTTTTATTTCAGGACCAGAGGCCACAACATTGTGTTTTTTCTCTACCTCCCTGTAGGGCCAAGCAGCTTCAACCAAGCTGTGGAGGGGTATCAAATTGTTTATGAAAAATCAGCATGCAGTATTGTTTTCAAACATATTTATGATTTCACACCAACTTAGTGAGGATTTAGTTCATTTTGTTGATTGACATATAATTTTACATTTACATATATAATAATGTTGACATTTCCTGGAGAAAAAAAAATATGAATTAAAAGAATGGAAGACACAAATTTACCTGTGGGACTAGACTCCTCTTAGAAGTCTTAGAATTAGGACTCTCCTCTGAATTGGAAGCATTTAGAATATGCGCTCACTCCATTACCATGCCCAAGTGAAAAATTCTGCCCTCATCTGAAGCCTCCCGTGTCCATACTCTTGCTTCTGCAATTCCCTTCACCAAGAATTCCTTTCTTCTAACTCTTGAAATCATCAAGTCTCAGCTAAATGCCAAATCTGTAATGGGCACCCCTGGGTGTGTCTGCACTGAACACCTTTAAATTCCGAGATAGGTTGTTCTTTCCCTGCAAGCCTCCTCCTCCCACCCTGACCCCAAATATCTACATGCCTGCAGGAAAATAAAACACATCTCTTGTTTCAAACTAACCAGAGTTGATTTCTGTCATCACTTACAACAACATTCGTCCTGACGTCTTCGTTTTGAAGCTTTTCCTGTCTCGAACTGTAAATTGTCACCTCTGAATACCTTGGAGTTGTGTTTATTTCAGTCTTAAATTTCAAAAATCAACTTGTAATAAATTTGATGTTCTTTGTGGCAGGTACCTGATGGTTTACTCTCCCTAAGACTAAGCACAGGGTCTTCCTTGTACGTAGTTGGTATTTATTTAGCAAATGGGTTAAATAATGTAGAGTCTGTCAAAATATTAAAATAAAGAGAACTGCAGAGAATCTTCTCTTCCCTTTGATGAACTGTAATGGCAGTGGAGATGTGAATTTGGTCATATACTAGCTGGTTACTATGAAAATCATACGTGCAATCCCTCACCTACCATAGTCCCTTGATGGTATTAATGCTGGGGAAGAGAGCAAATTTCTGCCTATTGAGTAACTGTTTAGTTAATATTAGGTTTGCAGTGTCTGTGTAATGTGAGCCATGGCATAACCAACTTCTAATAAGCTGTATTATGACAAGGTCTATTAATTTATTTAAAAGAATTCACTGGCTTCAAAATGTCTCCAGAGTTCGTAAGACAAAACTTCCAAAAGCATATAAACTCAATAGTATTTGAGGTAAGCCACTAATTTTCAAAACCAGGTATAGTAAGTAGAGTATTTACATATGTGGGCAATCTCAGTCCAGGGAAACCTGCATTTTATTTTACATGGGCTGGTAGCTGTCATGATCATGCCACAGCTGTTAGAAATTACAGGTTTTCAGTAGCAAGCATCAGCCATCACTGTAATTATTATTATTTTATCAAACACAATCACAGGGAGTATTTTAGGCTGACAAAAGCCTTCTAGGTCTTTGTTTATTCCCCGCACCACAGATTGGGCCCTCCATGCCAACTGAGTTAAAGTTCTCTTACTCCTGATTTAAAACCTATTATTAGAGAAAGCAAAGGTTCCCATCTTTAACACAAAGTAAGACTGGTGCTTGCATGGAGAGAACACGAGTCTGGGAATGTAAATAAAAGCAAGCACAACCTGAGAAGCCTTGTTCAGCGGGCTTTCGGCAACATTCCCAGAGAGGGACTGCAGCCTGCCATGTGATGTCAAGGCATGCGAGGTAAGCCACAGGCAAAGGCCAGGAGAATGAATGAATTTAAAACCTCAGATACAAGAGCAACAGCTCAAGGAGGCCAAGCTTTCTCTCTAAGCAGCAGCACAGCAAAATCTCCCCTTCTATACACTGAACATTTCACCTCTGCTAGCAATCCTTCACGGTCATGGAAAGTCTGTCATGGCACAGAGGACTTCCTTTCTCCTATGAACTCTGCAGTCAGTGTGTAGAAGAAGGTTCAACAGAGGCAGAGAGCTCAGCGATCTAGTGCTAGGAGAAAGGAGACAGAGGCCAAAATGACGTGCTTCAGAAAGGAATGCTGAGCAAAGTACCAGCCAGCTGGGGGATGGATATTGGCACTGCTAACAGTCTAGCTTATAGACACTGCGACAACACCAATTTAAACTGCATATTATGTATTGATATTACACATACTTTTAGTGCCCAGTTATGCCACAAGTAGGGTGGGGAGATGGCGGAGAGGTCACTGCTTAGCATTTTATTCAGGAAAAAAAAAATATTCACTGCTTATTGAATGCAACAGGGGAAAAAGTTCTAACGCCCTTAGTCTATGTTTTACAGGAAAATGTTTAATAATTCTATCAGTGGTATAAAATCTCAGGAGCAGATGCTATAGGATAAGAATGACATCATCCCTAAGTGATTGTAGAAAGTATTTTCTTATAATAGGAGCTCACATGTCATTATTTGGCTTGTAAAATTCTAAACTCATGAATAACATGACAAATTATAGTCCTGACATGATCTTTTCAAATGTGAAGCACCACTTCCACATGCTATTCCATTAGGTATTTTTTTCCCCCTAGAACTCAGAGTTTTAATATTAAAGTTAATGAATGTTGAAAAAGATGAGCTTTTGTGTACCTAACAGCACCAGCGAACAAACAATCCATTCATATGCCTTAATGCTTTTCCCAAGCTTAAATATCATTAGCTTCAAATGTTAAAATATAATGTACATCATTACATTTGAGGCTCGTATTTGCTATTATTGTTTGCACCTAGAGCTTCTCTCAATACTATTACCATATTCAGAACAGAAAGTTCTATTTGAGGCTCACTTGCTAACTGAGCCAAAGCTGGGCCCACTTAGAAATCACGTACTTGCCCTCACGTTGGAAAGGATAGTGAAAAATCAGTTTAACTACATTAGTTTACTCCATTAGTCCTAAGAGAATTAAAAAGGAAAAAAAAAAAGGAAAAAGTCCACTCTGGGTCACTGGTCTGTCTTTTCAGTGCCAAATTTAAGGGCTATTCTATAAGGTCATATTTGACTATTTAACCCAGTCAAATTTTCTCCTTTTATTTTCACAGTCCAGTAGTCTCACCATTAATTTCCCCTGCAAATTAACCTGTTGACATTTCTTCAAATGACCCTATTCTAAAATTAGCCATTACTCTTTTATTTTAAAAATCTGTCAAAAGGCTTTGAAAAGTAAAATTCACACATCACAAAAGTAGACATCAATAACATTATCTTAGTTTCAGAAAAGGATTCCAACAAACAGGAAATTAACCGAGATTTCTAAGAAGCCTCTAGAAAAAAAAAGAAATGGGAAACACTGCCACTTTCAAATGTAAAAACTGACATATAAAAACAATTCAAACAAAAATATATAACCTTTAAAGACACTGCAGTCAGCAATGAGGAGTTAAACTGTATATTACTCAATATATATAAAGTTGCAGCAAATATCCAAAGTGCCTCAAGATATAAAATGGTTATTGTTGGCAGTTTGAAGAAATTCAAACTCTGGAGAAGCACTGCAAAGCCAATTTATTATATCGAAGTAAATCTGAAATAAATGCTCAAATTTGCCCTGAGCAGAACAAAAATCAGATCCTTTCCCTTTTCTGCAGTCAGAGGACAGGCACCGTGCATCATTTCTTCAAGCCTTTCTACACAGAGATGGTCAACACACACAGGTGTTCCTGCACAAAAGAGGACGAGCCTACATCATGGTTGCCTTATAGTCGCCTAGTTATAGTTCTATTCAAATAAAAGAGGAATTCTGACAACCTAAGAAGGTATCCCTAATATGAAAGTGTGCATACACTGCCCCCCACCAATGACATTATTTACCTGAAGTGTTTCAGAAAGGAAAAAGTATTTTGTGGGCAATAGAGAAAATTTGGACTTTTCGCCAAACATTATGGAAATATTAGTTTTCTTAGGTGTGATAAAATGCTGGAAGTAGATATAAGAGTGTCCTTATCCTTTGGAAATATAAGCTGAAGTCATCAAGGTTAAGGTCTAGGAAAAATATACGAAGAAAAAAGCATAAAGTTAGTGTAGCAAATGCTAACTTTTTCGAAGACTTGACGGTTTTCAAAATGTCGAATATTGCGTAAGTAGAACATAGTTACTATGAATCTGAATTCTTATGATAAATTTCATAATTACAAGTTAGCTCCTGATTATCTCTTTTTAAAGTGTTTATGAGGTAAACTCCGCATAAAGCATCATCTTGGCATGTATCTTTCAAATGACCACTTCGGCCTTCAATCCAATATGCACCTTTTAATCCACCACTTCAGCCCTTTGGTGGTGTGTGTGGGGAGAGCGGACTGGGAGCAGCTCTGAACTCTGGAGCAAAATTATAAAACCAATTTGCTATATCAAGATAAATCTAAAATGTCACAGAGGGACAGAGGTGCTGAAGGGCTGAAAGGCTCAGGGGAGGAGCACTGTATTGTGGATTGAATGACGAGTAATTGAACCTTAGTAAAACCTGAGTAATGGAATACATTTGTTGCTAGACAGAATGGGGCATAAAGGGGCCAAGTCGGAAAAGAGTACTATTTCTTTCCCTTTTTGAGTACTAGCTCTTTAAAGTAGTTTTTGTTTCTTTAGGTACATTGTACATATAACCCCTTTATAGATATTAATTGCATATGTAAATAAGAAAATCAGTGTCAAAACCTTAAGCTTTAGCCTCACCAAGCTTTTACAAACACTGGCTTAAAGCAAAAGCAAAAACAACAAAAATCTACAAATGCTCTAATATTTTTTTTTTTTTTTTTTTTTTTAGGATTTATTTTGAGAGAGAGCAAGCAAGTGTGCACACATGGGGGGAGAGGGGCAATGGGAGGGAGGGAAGAGGGGGAGAGAGGGAATCTCAAGCACATGGCCCGCTGAGCATGGAGCACAACACAGGGCTCCATCTCAGGACCTTGAGATCATGACCTGAGCCAAAAACCAAGAGCTGGCCACCCAACTGACTGAGCCACCCAGGTGCCCCTAATAGCAGATTTTCAAATGACAGTTCTACATCTCTGCTCTAGGTGTACAATGTAGAGTGTAAGGGGTATTTCATTTAATTCAAACTTTCAACAAAAGTTTTAGTTTTAGGCACACTGTGTGCATACATTTCTACCCCTTTTCTCTTCTCTTCCAGCACATTGTTTTTACAGGCCTCTACCAGCTTATGTCCTTACTTGTAGATAGCGCCATCTGTTGAGGACAAATTCCAGGAACCCCCATCATCTAAAGTTGTTTTTTGTTTTTTTTTGTTTTTAAATCAAGATATATGGAACTTTAAGGAACCTCTGGTGGTAGGATGTTGGAATTACCAAGAATCACCTAGGAAATTTTCCAGAGCTAATGAGAAAGTGTTAAATGTTACAAGATGCCAAGAGCTTACACAAAGATAAGGTTATTCGATAAGACTTCCTAGGATAAACATCTGAACTGGGATATTAAAGGCAAAGGTCTCATTTTCAGGCTTATTCCTTCATTCTTTCTGCATGCCCTCAAAGGAAGGAAGGTTTTCATGATAGTAATTTCCAGAAGTTACTGACTTGAGAAGAGGTTGTGTAAGAGTTTACAATGTGGGCCTTATAAAACCTTATAAAAATGTCTTCCTTTGAGAGAGGGTTTAAATACCATGTTGATTACAACCATGATGTAGTGATAGCCCAAGGTTAATAATTTTCTGTAATTTGGCAGACCACATGGGCTCTATCTTCTCCACATTCTTTCAGGATCCTAAAGCAGCTGTATTTGCTGAGGACAGAGGGGAACCAGGTAGTAGCAATGCATTTGATTTTAAAGGGAAAGGTAAACTCCTGACTCAGTTGCTGACAGTAATTCTCAATTGCTGACAGTGTTGTAGAGGGAAGCCTAAGTTTCCCCACAACGTGGTGGTTGGAGTCTAAGCGTGTCGTGAGAGAACCAGGTGGAAGCTGAATCACTGTGACCCAGCTTCAGAAGTTACATACTAACTTCTGTAGTCACAAGGTCCTCTAGATTCAAGGAAGAAACAGTGACCCTACTTCTTACTCAGTAAGGGTAGTATTTAGGTCACATTTTAAGGAACGTATGTGGATATGTGGAATAGGGGATATTATTGTAGCCATTTTGAGAAAAATACAGCTTGCCATACTCCCACAATAGGATTTACAGAGGCAGAACAGTGTCCCAGAGTAGCTATCCTCAACCTGATATCCTCTCTGCTTCTACCTGTATTCTCTTATGCACAGCAGAGGAAGAGTCTGAAATGACAGTTGTCAGAATCCCTTTCCCCATATCACCTTGCTTGTGTTCTCCCATGAGTTATACTTGCAGGGGCTTGATAAGAAAAATAGAAGGCATTATCAAGCATTAGCTGCTCACCATAGCTAAGATTAACAGCATTTTCAGCTTGAGAAAGTTTTCCTGAGAAAAATCCACCACAGCACCTGGGATCATGCATGGGGGCCCTTGGCCAATGGGAAATGGTTCTTGTGCTTCTTTCAGATGAAATTTATAATTCTAGTAGGAGATTTTCTTAAGAAAACAAAACTCAGGTCTTAAAAAGGATGTACTTATTGTGATCTATACGCTAACCTAGGGTGTAATTAATCTGGGGATGATTTAAGTACTTAAAATATTGAGGTTTTCCTCAAGGAACATTTTCTTCTTGGTCTCCTCAACAAAATTTTACAGTAATTTTTACATTGATCTGGGCCATTTTTTGCTAAGTTTAGTCTTAAACACTGTGGTAATTGTTGATATCATTGTGAATAGATTAAATTTTTCCCATTATAATTTTAATCATTCTTGCAGAGTAGAATTATTAAAGTTAAACTAAGCAAGAGGAGAAAGAAATCCAGCCACATCTGCTAGTCTGTTTCCCTACGTGTGTGTCCCCTCTTCCCTCTCTACCCAGTAACAGAAACCATAATATACTTCACTGCTCAACCTTGGAAAGTGGGGTCTTCCGGGAATATATTAAATGAAAAAAAAAAAAGAAAAAGAATGTGATTATATTTTAAGTGCAGAGATAATGTTTGTGTGCTACTAAACAATATGATTAACTATGTAAAAGAAACTCTGAGAAAAAAAGTACTGAAAAAAATACTAGTAATGCTTATCCCACCTGAACTTAGTTCATCTCAACTAAATTTCCTTAATTTATCTATTGAATATTGTCAAAAGCCCTATATATTCACTCATTCTGACCATCCCCCAACCCCAACTTAACTTTTTTTTAATCCAATAAACATTTTTTGGAATCAACCCCTAACTCTAGAAGTTTACATTTAAAACATCACAAGCCTTTTTAGCAGGCTAATCTCAGGTTTGCCATAATGTATGCCTCACCAATGAAGCCGCCTAAAAATGCAGATGACAAAACCTCACGAGCAAGTCTCTAAGATTGCTGTATCTTTAATGATCCAAATATACAGCCGGGGTTGAAGACCCTGTACTCCCAATTCTCGGAGAAGTTATAAATGCTCTCTTAATCACAATATTCGTGATTTATTAAAAATAGCCATCACTGAGCAGTAGCTAAGATCCAAGCATCATTTTAAGGTCATCGCAGTCAGGTCAGTTTTGCCATTTGATCCCCCAGCATTTTAGGATCCTGGCCACTCAACTCATACTACAAGGCCTTAGATGATCAGCCACATCCCCTACTGCCAGTGCTGGCCGGACAGTGGGGAATGACAACCCCCAGTAAGCTTTCAAAAACACAAGTACTCACCAGTGTCTTCAGTTCTGGATATTTTAACGAAGGAAGTTTCCTCCTGGCCCTGCTGAGGAATCTAGTCAGCAAGTGGGTACTCAGTCCTCACAAAGTAAATTCACCAAGCCTTCTAATCCCTTTCTTAATACTCCGCCAAGGCAGTTCTAGCAACCCTACCTGATTAACTACAATCATTGTGTCCAAACTTTAAGGAGCCATCCCAGTAACGCAGGGTGGCCAACTCTAAGTGTTCCCGTCAGAACCCTGAGTCGCAGAACAGTGACACCACATATTCCTCCCTAACCAGCCTTATATTCTCTTCTCTTTCGTCTAATCCCCTCAACACCCTCCCGCATGTGTGCTACCCCAGTTCCAGCTGGTACATATTAGCCAGCCCTGACAGTCCTTTGGTAAGTGTATTAGTTCCTCCTGGCCTGTGCTATCTTCTGATCCTAATTAATGATCTTCAGTCGGTGAGGGAAGGGGGGACAATTTTGATAAAATAAGCACCATCTGTGAGGGAGCCAACACAGCACGGTTAGTTTGGGTCTCCAGGCAACCAGGAGGCAGGTTACTTCTAGAAAGGCCAAGGAAGCTGCTGTTCTGAACCTGGAGGCCTTGGGTGAATATGGGGATTGTCAAGTTATATTTGTGTGCAGCCAGTTGCTGCAGAAATAGCCATAGCAAAAAGGCAGCCAGGAAGTTGCAGGGTAGAGTATAATAAGTATCTGACAAATTGATGAAGCATTTAAGGTAGGTTTTGGTTGTGAAGTAAGCTGTCAGTCCATTACTAAGGATTTAATGAAAGAAAGCAGCCAACAGTGAGTGGCAATAAACACAATCAAGTGTGAAAGAACAGGCGGGTCCCACTGGTGAATTGGCTGCTTACTAAAGTGAAAGGGCAGAGAAAAATAGCAGAACACACACACACACACACACAAAACAACCCTTGTTTAAAACAATGATAGGCTCTTTTTTATTTAGGATTCATTGAATCATCAGAGAGCAAATCTGAATTAGTAAAGAATTAGCTAAAGCATCATCATAAAGCAGCTTCTTTGAAAACTAGACATTAGAAGATCAAGAAATTGTATAAAAATTATGTATTGGGGGCCTTTAAATAGCTCTGACCTCCTCAACAGTTTCAAATCGAGGTTTTAAAGAAACAAAAGGGGGGGAGGCCACTTTAGAAAAATAAACAGATTTACAACCTGTAAATCTTGATTTTGAGCGATATATCGCTAATTAAAATGTCCCAAATGCATAAATAGTGCTTATCACTTATTTTTTAAAAAATAATAATCAAAATAAGAGGAAGGAAGTTAGTTCTAATAGGATGGCAAAGCACCAGAGGGCAATCTTTCCCTCTAATTAAAACTAAAAATTCTAGACAAAACACAAAACCAAACAGTTAACTACCTGGCTGAAAATTCAACAAATAAACAGAAGAGAAAGATTATGTAGAGGAATGAAAACAGAGAAACAAAGGGTGAATAACCCATTTTCTCTTCAACTTTACCCTGAGGAAAGGTCTCAGTGCAGAGCAACATGTTATTGTAGACTTCCAAAATTCTGATAGAAAAGTCCACTCTTTTGGCCAGAAGAATCAGGAAAAGAGCCCCTGCTGGACAGATAGTTTGGAGTCAGGGAATCTGAATGAAGAAGAGAAAACTCCAGAAGGAGATTCCCTAATTCTGCATATGAATCCATGTAAGGTTCAACTCAATCCCTCAATGATACATTCATAAGACAGACCCAAACCAACATAGCAAGGGGCTTAGAGAACTTAAATTTGAATAACTGTCCACAGAAGAAATAAATATACCTTATTGAGTTAACGTAGCCAGGTTAATTGCCTGCTAATATGAAAATAATGTTTTCTCGAGAACCATAGCAGGATTCTGAACCTGAACAATATAAAACTCACAATGTCCAGAATGTAATCCAAAATCACTCGACATAAAAATAAGAAGAAAATGTCAAAAGGGAGATCTTAAGGGAAAAGATAATCAAGAGATAACAACCCTAAGATGGCCCAGAAGTTCAATCAGTCTTTAAAGTATCTGAGTTTCATGAGATAAAGGAAAACTACTTGAATGAAAAAAAAAAAAAAGACATTCTTAGCAAAATAATAGAAATAATAGACATTATAAAGAAAGCACATCAGTCCAAGATGGTAGCATAGAAAGATCCTGAAATCACTTCTTCCTATGGACCATACCAAATCAGTAACTATATATTGAACAATTCCCTCTAAAAGAAATCCAGAATCTGACTCCTACACTTTGGGCAAATGAAAAAATACCCATTTTGATATAGGTAGGAAAAGCTAAAACACACTCTCACCATAAACCCCACCCCTGGCACAGTGACACACAATCAAGGTGAGAACACACAATTCCCAGCCTCCCCCTGAGGAGCAAATGGTTTTAATCTAATATCTAGTACCCCAACTTTTGAGACTTCTGTCTGAGGGAGGGGACACCTAGCTCTGAAAGCCAATGGGGCTTGTATCCATGAGACCCACAAGTCTATAGTAAACAAATAAGCAAACAAAAGTCCCTAATAGGTTCATAAGGACTCACTGTGGGTATCCCCCTAGGAGTCAACACAGAAGGAACAGACGAATCTCAGGTACAGAAGGAAGTAGCCCATCTCCCAGTCTTTCTCTGAAATAGGCTTATTTGTATACTTCAAAAGCTTCTACTTAAGGGTCATGCTTCTAATTTAGCATACATCTAGGGTGCTGACTGCAATGCTCCCTAGAGATCAGAGAGGAAAGCTGTGCCATCTCTGCATTCTCCTCTGACAAAGTCTAAGTCACTGGTGTTAGCTTGGGAAGAGCCTGTGGATACATTCAGTGCCCCGACTTTTGTAGCTGCTTCCCAGGGAATGCATCTTTTTTGATCACCAGGTTCTGTGGCAAGCAGAGCTTCTGTTCATTGGTCCTATAGGAAACAACAAACAAACAAATGACAAATAAACAAATCAGTTCTTAACTGGCTATCCCACCAGAGCTCAGTGCAGAGGGAGCAAACAGGAACACCTATCTGAAATATCTGAAATAAGTATGTTTGTATACTTCAAAAGCTGCTACCTGAGGTTCTGGCTTCCAACAGCCTATATGTAAGTGCTGACTGATATCCTTCGCTTTGGGCACTGACAGGTCTTGGCACACACTCAACTACTGACAGCCATTAAAACAAAGAAGACAGCTTGAACAATCAAGAGATTTGAGAAACAACCAAGAGCTCAGACTGGACTGAATGATAAAGTTCATCTCACACACAAGACTACTCCATCAAGATTGGGAGAGGTGGTTGTTTTATATAATGCCAGAAACCAAGAGAGAATCAAGGAAAATGAAGAAAACAATAAATATGTTCAAAACAAAAGAACAAGATGGAACTCCAGAAACAGACTTTAAAGAAATGGAGATATGTGATTTACCCAATAAACAGTTCAAAATAATGATCATAATTATACTCATTCAAGAAGAATGCATGAACAAAACAAAATCTTCAACAAAGAGAATATATAAGAAAGTACCAAACAGAAATCACAGAACTGAACAATACAAAAACTGGCCTGAGAAATTCAAGAGGGGTTCAATAACAAATTGAAGTGGAAGAAAAAATTAGAAAACTCAAAGTCAAAGCAATTGAACTCATCAAATCAGAGGACTAAAATGAAAAAAAAAAAAGAATGAAAATGGTTGAATATAGCTTAAGGTACTCCTAGGATACCAACAAGTACATCAATATTTGCATTATAGGGATCCTAGGAGGAGAAGAGAGAGGGAAAGGACCAGAAAGTTTAGTCAAAGAAATAATACACAAAACCTTCTCTGTAAATTGGGGAAGGAAAAAAGACATCCAGATTAAGGAAGCTTGGAGAGATCCAAATAAGAGGTCTCCAAAAAGGCCCATACAAGACACATTATAATTACACTGTCAAAAGTTAAAGACAAGGAGAGAATCTTAAAATCAGCAAAAGAAAAACAACTTGTTATTTACCAAGGTACCCCCACATAAGACTTATCAACCGATTTTTTTGTAGAAACGTTAAAGGATAGAAGAAAGTGGCAAGATATACTTAAAGTACTGAAGGAAAAAAAAAAGTCCCAACCAAGAAGACTTTAAAGATCATATGCACACCCATGTTCACTACAACATTATTTATAAGAGCCGAGATATGGAAACAACCTAAGTGTCCATCAATGGATGAATGAATACAGAAATGTGGGTTGTGTGTGTACATGTGTGTGATGGAATACTATTCAGCCATGGGAAAGAAGAAGATCCTACCATTTGTGATAGTGTAAAATCAGAAACAGACTAGAAAAGTGGTTGCCAGGGGCTAGGGTTGAGAGAAATAGGAATAAGTTGGTAAAAAGGATATAGATTTTCAACTCTAAGTGAATAAGTTCTGAGGATATAATGTAAAACATAGTGACTAGAGTTGACAACATTATCTCATATAATTGAATTAACTAAGTATTAGAATTTCACCAAAAAGAAAGGAAGGAAGGAAGGGACAGAGAGAGAGAGAGAGAGAGAGAAGAGACAAATGTGTGAGGTAATCGTTCACAAGGTATATATGCATATCAAAAAAACACAATATCTACATACTTTATCTTACAATTTTATGTCAATTATATATGTATCAATAAAGCTACAATTTTAAAGAAACACAATGGAAATTTTAAATGGAAAAATGCAATCGCTAAAATTTTTTAAAGGCTTCTGGAGTAAACAAAGGACTTTTAGACTACAACAAATTTAGAATATTTACCTTACCTAATTTCAAGACTTATTATAAAGCAATCATAATTGAGACAGTTTGGGCTTTCGAAAAATCTGTTCCATAGATTTGTTCCATGGATTATTGGAACAGAAAAGAAAATCAAGAAATTGACCCATGAATGTATAGTCAATTGATTTTTGACAAGGAACAATACAATGGGAAAGGAAAGTCTTTTGAAAAAAAAAACTGAATAAAATGGATATACAAATGGGTAGAAAAAACAACATTTACCTTACACAGCACACAAAACTCAAAACTCATTAAAGATTTAAATCTAAAATGAAAACTAAAAAAACAAAACAAAACAAAACAAAAAAACCAGAAGAAAACATGGGAAATAATTGTTTTCCTAAAGCACAAAAGTTTCTTAGAATACTAAGATCATATTTTTCATTTTTCAAATTAGTTTCAGAGGTAGATTTTAGTGATTCACCAGTTGCATATAACATTCAGTGCTCATTACATCGTGCCCTCCTTAATGCTTATCACACAATTATCCCTTCCCCCCACCCACCTCCCCTCCAGCAACTCTGAGTTTGTTTCCCAGAGTTCAGTGTTTATGATTTGCCTCTCTCTCACTTTTCATTTTATTTTAAAAGGAAAAAAAAACTAAAATTATAAAACATAAAAAGAAAATTGATAAATTGGACTTCATTAAAATTAAAATATTTTATCCTTCAAGAAGATACTACTGGTAAGTAGCACTGTTATACACACTTGCTTGAATCTCAAAGACATTATGCTAAGTGACAGAAGCCTGTCTCAAAGGCTACAAACTGTATAATTCTATATTTATATGCCATTATTGAAAGACTAATCCATAGTAATGTAAAACATATCAGCAGTTGCCCAGAGTTATGGGTGGGAGAAGGAGTAACTATAAAATGACAGCATAAAAAAGTTTTAGGAGCTGATAGAACTGATCTTTTCCCCTTGAATATGGTGGTATTTTCATGAATCCATATGTGTCAAGATTCATAGAAGTCTATACTTAAAAAATTCAAATTTATTGTATGATAATTTTAAATATTTAAATCAACTATCATCCAAAGTGGTTGCCCAAGTAAACACACCACCACATTCCTGTTAACAGTATATAAATGACACGCTCCAGTATAATTTCCCACGCTCTGGTCAACACCAGGGAATAGAAAATTTTTATTATTTTCCAATCTGGGAAGTGAAAATGAAATCTTAGTGTTTTGATTTGTATCTCTTTAATTATAACAGTAATGTCTTTTCATATGTTGAATGGCAATTGATGGTGCTGGGTTGTTTTGCTTAGATGAAGGGTGTGTTTGTGTATGTATGTGTGTGTTGAGGCAAGGTAGGGGAGTTCTGTTAACTTCCTATTTATAACCCCTGCTAGTTTTTTCTACCTTTTAAATATATTGCTTTATATCATTTTATAAAATAAATAA